>NC_053187.1:8125000-8750000 GCF_905163445.1 Pararge aegeria
TATTATTAGTAATTATGCACACAACACAAGCTACGGTTATCTTTGGTCTTTTACCTTTTTATTGGCACGACACATCATAGAGCTACGAGTAATTAAGTACAAAATTTTAAGTTACTCCGTATGTAAGTCTGTTTGTGTTGTTCTGGTAAAGAAACAAATTCTATTCTATTCTATTTTATTTGTTTGTGTTGTGAATCTTATTCCGTGGTAACGTTTTCTTTATTAGTAAGTAGCTCTACTACTTAGTACTTACAATTTTTGTGACAGAGCTTGTCCGAGAAAGTACTACCATATACATTATACACTATTTCTATCGGAAATGCGTGGTTATCTGTGTCTCTGATAAGCTATACGTTGTCAAAGGCGTGTGTAGTAGTGGACTATGGCCAAACCCTTCTCTCATTCTGGGATAAGACCCGTGCCCTGTAGTGGCCCAGTAATGGGTTGATATGATGATGATCATGATTACACTTTCAGTTCCTTGTTCGAACAAATAGCACGTGGATAAACACTGAAACTTCTAAAATATACACTCGCATTACACCGGGAGTTATGGGAACAATTAAAACCTACTTCTAGGTGTTTCGTTGCAAAACGCTTTTAGGTTCCTCGTAACAGCAAATCCGCACAAAAGTAAATTCTCGCTAAACTATGCACAAAGTAGGTCAAAGACCTGCTGTATACAATTTTGTATGTAGTTGTATGTTGACTGGGACCCAGTAGGTCCGTTCACTCAGAAAACTATTGAGAGTGCAGTTCTAGCTCTGTGTCGTAGGAATCAAGCCTTAATTGTTAACTAACAGTGTAATCAATCACATAATAAGTTTTGCTCATCAAAATCTGCTTCTAATAGGTTTTAAGAAGATTGTTGGGTTTTACAGTTCTGTAACCTCTTGGCTTTCTCTATCTACATTTATATTTCATCTTTGACAAAAGATGTACTAGGAATTTGCTGCCAAGAATCTTGGTATTCTTAGTAAAGGGTTTTTTACACCCCACCAACTGCCCCAGCAACTAGCCTGCGCGGTTTGGAACTTCCCAACGACTTCTGTGTTTCCCAATTCCTACAACCTGGAAATCTTAAAAAAAATAACATCTACACTTTCCATCAGGTGAGATTATGTTTAAGAGCTAGTATATTCCCAATAAGAGAAAAAAAACGGTTTATAAGTTAGTGATATTTACAATAAACAATAAGCTTAACCGCGTGTCTGGTTAGTTCTTGCTTATATTAATTAATTTAAGCAGTTAGGGTTGATTTTATTGCCGTTCAAAAGATGTATTACTTCAAAAGTGAGTGTACTTTGGAAGACCCATATTTCGAATGAAACTTTTGAACCACAGCGGCATATTGCCCTATTTTTTAGTTTAAGTCTCTCCATATGGAAAAGGTGGGATTGTGCATTTGCCAGTTTGCCTTGCTGCTATTAAAAAGATAACTACCAGTGTAAACTGATCTCATTAGCAGCCGAAGGCGGGCGCGAAGTGTATTTGGCAGAGCTCCGAATCAGTGCCGCTTTTAGGGTTGATTTCAGAGAGTAAACAGCACAAACGGGCTGGCTTATCGTGATTCTGCGTGTCTTCTGCTATTTCACGTCGCATTTGCATATTTGCGTCTGTATACTAAATTAAAAGACGATTACTACATGTACGAGTCGTGTACACGCAGTTACAGTAAGAAAGTTTAAATTAAAATTAGTTTTCTGATCTTAGGAAGTGTCTTTTACGTAATTAAGAGACGGATTTGGAGCATCACGCTGTTCCAACGTGGCGTTAAGCATACTAAAGAGTAAACCAACGATGCAAGGAACCTCTTGCATTAAAAGAAAAAATTAATTAGATATGAATCACTTTTATTTATTTATTGTATGGAAAAGTGACGTTTCACAGCAGTGATTGCAAGATTTACGCCTGTCGCATTGCTGTCGCGAGATACGTTATCACCCTGCGGTTCATAAAAGCCTGTAAACACGAATAAAACATTTCTGAATTTGAATTTGATACTTCCGCCGATAGCTAGATTCCGACTTCTTTTGATAGCTGCAGCTAGCTATTACAAAGTATTACCGTTACAAATTGTAAATACATTTCCGACTATTTTCCGGATCTGTATTTTGTCAACAGGGGTCGGTCGATTGAACACAGCGGTTGTAGTGGTTAGTGGCTATGCGTTTGTTAACTTTAAACCTAATGGAATAAACGATATCGTATACACATTGCATTGTCCGTATTTTGTGTTTAATAGTGGACAATTATGTATTTAGCCATGTACGACACAACTCGTAGTATTTTCCCCTGTATTTATCTGAATTAATCAACAGAAGGGGCGTGGTTTTTCATCATGATAACTAGACCTCACACATCTTTAGCCACTCAGCAAAAATTAAGATAGTTTGGCTGGGAGGTGTTAATGCATCCGCCGTATAGTGCTGATCTTGCTCCTTCAGATTTCCACCTGTTTCGGTCTCTTCAGAATTCTTTGGGCAGTGTCAGGTTAACATCACCAGAGGACTACCAAAACTACTTATCCTTCTTTTACGCCCTAACTAAGCAACGATTCGACTTGATTTTTGGATAGGTAACTTTCATCCTGGAAAAAAATGAAATTCCCAATTCACATTTCATAAAGGCTGAGGATTAATTTTGAAAATGTATTAATGAATTCAAAAGGTAGGCTAGTTAAATTTTATAATCGCTTTATCATGCCATAAAGACTAGGAGTATAAGCCCATTAGCGGCCAAGCCACAGGTCTACTCTTATAATAAGAATAATTTAAACTTATCATTCTAGGGAAGGAATTGTACAGACTCGCAGCAGTATTATTTTGAAATGATAGTTTAATATTGCATACCTTGACATACCTAAACAAGGTTAATAACTCTGTAACGAGAGCGCCAATATTTTAAAAATACTGCTCCTTCAATCGGTGGGAGTACGTGACGTTATTGTAAGCGGTATGCTAAATTAATTGTTCTGCTACCGCGTTGGGATCTATCAAAAGATGCTGTAACATCTTGGAGGAACCTGCCTCTGTAATGAAGTTGTTTGGTGAATTATCATACCGACAATATCTCCTAAATTGCCTATTCGCATGATAAACGGTTTAGGGTGAGGGAATAGCACAAACGGGGGGTAGAACAATTGCTTTGTAACTAGTCCCGAACATTGTATGCATTAAACATCCACCCAATAGACGATTTCAGAGAGCAACGCTCTACATATTGAAAGGCTTTGAAGTAAAGCGACGTAAATTACAAACGAGAAATGTGTTTGCATATTAAATGTAAAATTAATATTTCATACAATAATCCGGTGCCAAATTACAATGGTAACATGTGCTTTATAGGTTCCGCTCTCAGCAAGGAACTCATCATTTGCCCATTTTATTTGTTATTTTTCTTGCCGAAATAAAATAACCAAAACATCCCTACTTAAATAGTATATTTTGTTTTATCCCTAAATTTAAATAAATAATTAACTAGATATATTTAATTTAAGTTAACATTGATTTTTTATTTTGCTGTTGAGGAAACTTAGAGTTAAATCTGATAACCATTTAGTCAGAATTATTGTGATCAAGAATATTATATATATTTTATTCGAAGTAAAGAACTTAATTTTTTTATATTTATTAAATCGGAAAATACAAAAACGTTTTATATGTTCAATTTAAAAGTAGTAAAATATATAAACTCTTATAGTCTAGTCGACAAGTTTAAAATGGTACAAAATAGAAATACTGCTCTTAAAATTATGTGTGATAGCTCATTGGATCTGGAATGACGTCTAGAAAAATATGCCAAAAGCGTGTATTAGCACATAAAAAATTGCAAAAGTTATAAACAATTAAAGATAAAATAAAATGGCATTTCGTTTTTTGCCAATATTTAATAGACTATTAATATTTAAGAAATTTCAAAAAAAGATTCTGAAAGAGGAGGAAATTTCCAATCAAAAAACTTCAACTCCCGCAACTCTATCTCCATTTTTTATAATTTTAATTTAACGCTGAAAATAAGTCTGCGCGTGACATTTTTAGGATGCGCGCGTGGCGTCAAAAGCGAGAACGGCACATTCATTAATTTATTTCTTCCCGTTGAAAATTTTACTTAAAGTTATTTTTTCAACAAGTTAAACAATTGTTAACTACCGAAATTTTCTCGAACTACCGTCTTAATTGTAAGTGAAAAAAAATTTTTAAATAATGGTCGCAAAAAATTTTCGCTTTGTAGAACCTTTCTTACATACATACTTAACAAGATCGTGCCATAAAAGTTTAAAAAATATTTATACTTTGTTTAATATTTATAATTTTTTTTAACAACATTAATTGGATTTTTAAGTTTTTGTTTGAGTAAAAAAATTTTTATAAACAAAGTATAAATATTTTTTTAACTTTTTTTTAGATCTTCAACTAAATTTAATGCCACATCAAAAAATAAAATCAAACACAGACGAAGTCGCGGGCAACAGCTAGTATTGCTATATTGCTTGAAGCTTATTTTGGAAAAATCACCCAACATCTTGTGCGTGCATTTCCAAGTTTAAAATTACAGTTTATATGACATACCCAACATGAGGATTATTACTCTGAGAGCGTCCACGATTTAAAAACAATATTGCTTTAAGCGATTGCAGTAAGCCTCCTGCTTGCTCGAGCGCCAAAGCATTACCTACAAGGAATATTAAAGTCAGGTTATAGTGAGTCTTGGCTTAAATACCTGTAGTAATATTAGTTTATGTTCTCATGATAAAATTTCTACTTTGTTTACTATTCTGAGAATATTATACATTTTTCAGGCGACGTTTCCTTGGAACAAGAGAGTCGATTCGGCTCAAACGAGCTCGGGGAGGTAACAATCGGAACGCTCGTTTTGTACGAGTACTAGCAAGTCTCGAGCAGTGCATTATAAAAACTGTCAGTAGACAATTTTAGAGAGAAAATCGCGAGTATATTTTAGAGAAAAATGTAAAGTGAACAGCACTTTGTCGTTACTACTGTTCTGAGTTTTACGAGAACGTTGGTTTTGAATTGAGAGCATAGAAATATTTTGTCGAATTGCAGACGGTAAAATATTTTACACAACCATCGTTGTCGTCGTCTTTAGCTTGTTAATGCCGCACACAGGGCTTCTCTAATATTGACCCACCATGCTGTTCGAATGCGTTTTAGCGGGCTTCGTATTTGTTTTTAACAACATTATTTTCATTTTTGAGGACTTCCCAGGCGCAGGCAACGATGAGCTCTGTTGTTCAAGTTTTGGGAGTTTATAATTTCTGAACTTCACCCGTTTTGTCTGGTGTGAGGCTTTGGTCGCGGCTAGTTACCACCCTACCGACAAAGACGTATAGCTAAGCTATTTAGCGTTCCGGGACGACTTCCGTAGAAACCGGTTGGAGGTATGAATTTATTATAACTCCTAACAGGTTAGTCCGTTAACATCTTAGACTGCACTTACCAGCTGGTGCGTTTGTTGTCAAGGGCTAACGTGTAGTGGATAAAACATGTTATGATAGAGTATTCACAATTAATTAAACTAATGTATTTTCTCTAAAAAATAAAACTTTGTTCTAATAAGATTATTTCAGAATTTGAAAGTAAAGGTCTTTTATTAAAAATATATGTATCCATTTCATTTGAATTAAAATTTGAAAAGGTATTATTTATATTTATTCCAAATTCAAAGTCGAAAGTATCCTAGTTACTGAAATATGAAATTGTGAAACACGGTTAATGTTTATTCCTTTTTACAATTTTGGTAAACATAAATCTTAGAAAGGGTATAAAACTCTTACTAAAAACGGACAGATCGACCAACGGATTGATCGGGCACGACGATATAATCAAACAACACGTTAAGGCCAATAATTTCTATTTCAGAGCCTTAAAAATCTTGCAATAAATTGAATGCACCATTTCGTAATTACATACTAATTTTATGTCAAACAAAATTTAATTTCCCAATTATATGAACACATTAGCTGACATGACATCGAGTTAATACCTTTTGGGGCCTAGCAGGTCAACGTCACCATTATCATTACAAACAATTCGTGCGCTCAAATAATTTGCTATATACAAGCTATTTTGGAAACTATGTCAAAATAAATTAATTGGTATTTTATTATTAATTTAGTGGCTCAAATATTTAACATTATTTATAATAATGATTAATGAAAATCGGAATACCATTACTTTTGTCTTGTGCGAGGCTTTGGCGGTGGCTTTAGTATTATCTTTACGAATATAGTTATAACCATCATCTCAGTACCTTCTTTATGTAGGTGACTGCAATAATTTAAACATTAGAAGTAAGAATAAACTTACAGTGCAATATACTAGGTTACATAAAATTCATAATTCGTTTAAAGGAAATTGCATACAATTCTACAATAAACTACCAATTGTCATCTTGGGGATGTCTCTAAAGTTCAAAGTTTGTATTAAACGTAAGCTTATAGAAAAGTCCTATTATAGTATAAAGGACTACGTAAACGATAAAAAAGCTTGGGTGTAAATTATTGCTCTAACCAGGTTGCTCTTCTAATAATTTAAAATGACATTGTGAGATGGTGAAAACAAAAAAAAAAAAACACCCGGCTAAGTTTGTTGTGGGCTTCTTCTTAGACCAGGACGCGTTTGGAACCCTCGTAGCTTTAGTTTTAAGTTTACGAATGTGATTATCGCCATCATCTCACTACCGTTTGGTTCTTATGTACGCATCAAAAGTGCCACCTGTGGGCTACTTGAATAAAGATATTTTTGACTTTGACTTTGACTTTGACTTTGACTTTGACTTTAATGTACGCATACCTATTACGCTATGCCGATGCGTATTTTTATGAGCTTTATAACATCTTAGTGATAAGAACCGGAAATTAAGGCTTAATGTGCTCTCCAAGGCACGGTAGTGAATACCGCCAATTTCTTAACTTCTGACTGTTATTTAACATTTTTTTGTACCAAACCCAATGCCTAACAATTCTTGAGCTGACTCAGGAATCAAAGCCAGGATCTCTTTTTAAAACCAAAAAAACGGATTATAAAAGCTATCTTAATGGTAAAGAATTTTCTTCCAGCCAACCTTCATGCATGCGAGAAAAAAGTATGTCGTTGTAGCAAAAACAAAACTAACGATATTATAAAATTATAGCAGTTAAAAACCAAATTTATGATATTAGAGCAATTAAATGCGGAAACAACGTACTCGTATGTACATACCCAGTAGCCAAAGCCAATTTATATTTGCACACTTTACTTAATAGTAAAGCGAACGGGTTTCATGCAATACTCGATCGCTTATCTTGATTACCGAGAAGTCATAAATACTACAGAAAACAGAAAAAAGAGATTTTAATACTAACAGATTTCAGTATTTTTTTTATTTTTTATCTTTAATAATTGATGGACAAAACTGATAGCCCAGCTGAAATAAAGTGGAAAACCATCGTCTATAAACAGAGCTACACTCCGGAGGGCATCTAGGGTACACTCCGGAGGGCATCTAGGGTACACCTCCTGTAAAGTGTTGTCCTGTGTTCATCAACCTGAGGCGTTGATGGCGTTGAGGCGCCGATGCGTAGCCTCATTACACCGGCTACCACAGACCCACACTCATCATAGCGGAACACACAGCATTGCAACAATGCTGCAGAAATAAGTATGGTGGTACTTTTCCAGATGAGCTCTGTCACAAAAGCTCTACTGAAGATTTATACTAGCCTTGGCCGCGGCTAGTAGCGTAACCACCTTACCGACAAAGGCCCCAATACGATTCCATGTGGAAACCGTTTAGGATATAGGTTAAATATAACTGCTGTACTGGATTTGGATAGTGGAATCCAGTGGTAGAATTATGCAAACCAAGAAAGCATCGTACAGATTTTCAATTTAAAAGTGACGTTGTCAGTGTAGTGTGACGAACAGCTCGTGAAATACCGAGAAAAATAACACGAAAGCGGGTAGTCAGATTCTGCCCGTGACATCCAACTGGACATCCCGATAACTATATTCAAGAAATGGTGATTAACCACGAAAATCTTAGTTTAAAATCTTTAAATACAATACAAAAGGCGATGCCTTATTTTAGTGAAAACGGGCATAAGTTTTAGTAGAATAAAAAAGTGGATATCAAAAACTCTGTGAAACCATTTGAGACGAAAGATAGATAGATACCACCGCGGAAGGTTAGTAACATTTATAAACTTCACCCAAACGCCTCGGGGCTCAATTTATTACCCGTAACACAAAATTGAACGCGAGCTGATGCTGCGACAAAATGAACTTTCCCGGTAAACGTGATAATATTTTTGCTTTATACCGTTATTTCGTTTAACTTTTCTTACATGTAACAATAATTGAGTCCGTTGATTGTGAGTAAATTGCTTTTATCGCACAACTATAACATTTATTATAGTCTATTTGTTCTTACCTGTGTTATAACGTATATAAAATAAATTTCATTTATTTTACCCCGGCTTCGCAGGGGAAGATATAAATTTGAAAATATTGTTTTAAATATAAAAAATAACTTCTTTTTTGACTTTAGTTTTTAGTTTTTACGAGAGCTTTCGTTTAAAACAAGTAGGTAGTTCTGTTGACTAAACCAAAGGAATTTATTTCGGCGGCTATTTTCGTTATTTTGTAACAGTGAATACATTTTTTAAAATAGTTCAGCTATACACACGGTTTGAGTTTAAAGTCTTTTGAGGTTTTCGGCCGTGCCTAGTTACCACCCTACTGACAAAGACATGTCCCTAAGTGATTTAGCGTTCCGGTACGTTCGCGTGGAAACCGATTAGGAGGGGGGCTTGTAACTGACATACTCCCTTACAGGTTAGCCCACTACCACCTTAGACTACATCATCACGTACCACTAGGTATATTCTAGTCAAGGGCTAACTTGTAGTATAATTTAAAAAAAAATTATTATACTCATAAGGGATATCCAGCTGTCTAATTCACCTTTATTTCCAAGTTGCTAAGCGGTGGCCACGCGTTATTTCCATATAAAATATGCGATGACAACGGTCGCTACCAAATTATGCGTTTCCTATGAAGACGAGTTGGCAACTTATGTTACATACCGTGTGTGGTACTGACAAAAGTAGGTAAGTGAATCCGGCTGCAGAGCTTTAAGGTCATGACAAAAGATAGATTTTAAAGGTAACAGTCCTGACCCTGATACCCTCATGATACTGAGCCTCATTAGTTCAATATGTGGAAAAAATGTGGAATCCACTTCACACATCTCGGTTCAAACTGTTCCCTACATTAGTAATAATTACAGATTTCGTGATCAAATTAGGAATGAGGAGATCCGTGGAAAAGCCCGAGTTACCGACAAAGCTCAAAAAGTCGCGAAGCTAAAGTGGCAATGCGCGGGGCACTAGCTAGGACATACGATGGACGTCTGGGTCCCAAGGTGCTCCAGGCGACCTAGCATTGTAACCCAGCGAACCCCGACGAGGTGGAGAAATAACATAAAGCGAGTTGCATGGAGCCGCTGGACCCAAATGCCACATGAGCGTGGTAATTGGAACTCCCTACAAGACCTATGTCCAGCAATGAACGTCCATTGGTTGACATGATGAAGATGATGATAGATTTCATAGTAACGCGATTAATACTAAACGTGAATTGTCGCGAGTTAATAACAATCAAAAAAGCTTTGTTGGAAAATGGACTGAAGTTTTAATGATACCCAGTTCGTATGAAACAAATGTATGAAACAAATATGCCCTTTTGAAAAATGTCCGTATCGAATAAATATAAACCCAAAAAATATCGAAATTACATTATCTTCAGTAGTCACGTTTTACCGTTAGCGCTAACAACTTTAATAGCTACGAACGGGCTGGAATGGAAATAGCATTTTTATGTTTTTGCATGTCACGAACTATTGCTATACATCATCTGACTATGCATAAATCATATATTTTTGATGTGACAATGCCTTTTTTATAGATATACTAGAGATGTTCCTGGTATCTAAAGATAAAATACTTGCCTTCATCATTACATCCCATTACCGGTCCCCTACCAGGCACGGGTAGGAACCTTTCTCACAGTGAGAAGGGTTCAGCTCGGCTAGTGTGGGCTGGAGACAATTATCTCCCCGGGAAAAGGATAAAAATGTATCTTCTGCCACAGCTTTATCAACTCTCAGAGCATTGTCGCAAAAGTGGAAGTAACATCCAAACAATTTATTTGTAATAATAAATGGGGGTATACTTCTCCTATTCAATGTTCCAGAACTTTAGCAGGTGGACACGTTAATTTTGTCCCCTGTCAGGGGATATAATCGGGGGATATAATTTTTATCTCTCCCCTGTGCTAGCCCTGCTGGCCTTAGTACCACTACTTCACACGCCTTTGAGAACATTATGGATAACTTTCAGACGTGCAGGTTTTCTCACGATTTTTTTTCTTCACCGTTAAAGCAAGCGATATTTATTTGTACACCTAAGTTTGAGAACTTAAGACTTCGCCACAAAACAATTTTACAACTGGTTAATAAAAATAAAAGAGACTTTATATGTGTTTAAATGCGAAGTAAGTCGGTACTTATATATATAATAGTTATATTTATATATATATATATATATATATAATATATATATTTTATTTATATATTTGTATAATTTTAAATATTATTTATTGCACCACCTACCTCTTTTCTATGTTTTTTCCTTTTACGCCATTGGTTGCCTGGAAGAATAAAAGTGTATTAATTTATTAATTCATTCATTCTTTTTCAAATAACTGAATACTACTTATTGAATTAAAATTGCACCAACCTTGCTTATCTACTTCGTCCCAAATAGGATGAACAGCAAACGTCACGCACGGCGCTCTTTCGGCTTAGCAGACTTGACACTACACTTTCCACGCTATTTAAACCTTTCAAGAGATCTGTTGATAAGGCAACACAAAAG
Organism: Pararge aegeria; assembly: GCF_905163445.1. Lineage (NCBI taxonomy): Eukaryota > Metazoa > Arthropoda > Insecta > Lepidoptera > Nymphalidae > Pararge > Pararge aegeria. The sequence goes on from NC_053187.1 coordinate 8,135,940, forward strand.
TATGTAAAAACGGCTACCGGATGAACAGTTGCAACCAACGTATACCTCTTTCGGTTTCACATAGACATCTCCACTAAATGCAATATATATTACCTCATAAACGTTTGCTGCAAAATTTTTGGTCCCTCTCTCATTTTCAGACGCAAAGTCAAGGTTTTGATGCAGTAATTTTTTTACCAAACTACCCACCAGCTTTTAAGTATACACTAAAATCCATTACGACTACCTTTATTTTTGACACAGCAATGTTTTATTATTTATTTAATGAAAAATATACATTTTTTTATGTTAACATAACAATATCTGTTACGGCGTAACAAAAACCCAGTTGGGTTTATCCGTACACCGGTATTCATCGCTAAGCGCTCGGAATTATATGTAGGAATTATTATAGTCGGAAAAATGTAATGGCCCGTTTTGACATTTGTGCAAGACCATAGAATGTAACTTGGAACAAAAATGAAAGAAACAAAAAAATTAAAATCAATTACATACAGTGTTTTAAAAAATACGTAAATTTTTTTGGGACGTTAAATAATATGAAAGAATATATCGCGAGTATTCTTTTTGCGCTTACTTCATAGTATAATGCAATTTATAATTGTTGCGAAACGTTCCAAAAACAGTTACGTTCTCAGTCTTTTTTTTTTTATAATAGAGCTGTAACCATTTTTTTAAGAAATTAAATATTGTGTAGTTATCTTTACTGCAAAGAATGAGCTTGGTTCTCAAAATGGGTTCTAAATAATGAGTCTGAGATGATGTATCTGACCAAGCGGCACATGACTGAAGCGTCCCCGCGCGCACTGCGCAGTTTTTCGTTCCTCATCTTGTAAAGTTGACTGTGCGCTCGTTTAAGTTTGATATATATTGTTTACTATTACGTTAACTATGGCTCTTCTATTTTGGACATTAATTTAAACATAGTGATTTGACTCGATTTTTGTGATTGTTGTTATATAGTACTAACTCTGTTTCAACATGTTGAAAAGTGGACGTATAATCAACAGCCAGTCACGCGTATTGGTTGTGAAGTTAAAGGAATACTTTGAACGAACGAACACTTTACAATACATAATAATATCAATCAAGTACTGATACAAACTTGAATTGATTTATCGTGAGTATCGAGTACAGAGTCTTATGGTTCCATAACTAGTTACGTCGCGATGACAAGTGTCAAAACGGGCCTATTACATTTTTACGACTATAGTAGGATGTATTTCTGAGGTGACAACTTTACATGCATAAATATTACTTCGAGTGTTGAACACATTAATATCTATCCTACAGATAAAAAAGTGAACAACCATTTAGTACTTAAGGTTCGAATAAAGCTGCTCCCTAGAGCTTCCAAAAGGTTTCATACATTAGAGAATAAATTCCAAACCTATTCATAATTAAATTCAATTAGGAAAATACCAATTGAAATATCGAAAACAGAGATGAAGTGGCGTTGCTCTGAATCAACATACCTAAGTAATTTGAATGAAATGAGTGTTCAAAGCTTAAAGTATTATATAAACATTCAACGCGACTAAAATAAACGGAAGATCCGTCTGACTAGTAAAGTTCCATTAAGGTGAAGTGCTATAGGCACCAATACGAGGTTCAGATCACTTAAAGCAGTATTATTTTAAAATTAGATTTTGCCCACAGTTTCGTCCACGTTCAATTCGATTTTAAGTTAAAGGTTACGAATTTTCCATGTCTATCTGTATGTCATTTTCAGCCAGATCCATTTAATAATAGTTTGAGCTGTGTGTCGATAGTCAGTCAGTCAGTCCCCTTTTTCTTTAATTACTATATACCAATAGCAGTTCCTTAGGCCATAACGTGAATTGTGAACAAAGATTATAATGCTAGAACAAGATCGTCCAAAGCATTAAAATATTACTACTTTAAGTGACAGTATTAAGTTCACAGGTGTTTCAATTATATTTAACAACATCTAGCGTTATCGACTCAGAATAATGAATATTCGTCAGGTTTTAATATGTTCCGAGATGGCAGCACTTGTGCAGTGACAAAGATGTCATGATACTGTTTTGCGGTTTGTACTTCAGTGTTATGGAAATGAAATTCAAAACTTTCATACCTTATGAAAATCCAGGCACTGAAAATGAATATTATTATTTCAATATAAATATTATCTAATAATTCAATGGAATAATTTCTAATTAGAGAATTTTAACTAGCATATATTATGTAAACCATAAGTTTATATCCAAAGTGGAGAAAAATATTCGCTTTGAAAATGGAACAACACCAACACTACAACTGTTTCGCAGGTAATCTCAAACAGTGAAACTTTGGAAATCTAGATTCCACAAAGATAAGAATTTCTCAACTGGGAATGTAGAAACCCGATTGTAGGTATGCCATTCTTTGGCAACTTCTTCCAACTAACTATCATTTTGCATTGCTGATACTTCAAAGAAAGAAATTATAAGCGAATAGTTGTAGTTTCAAAATGATATGTGTTGAATTGTTTATTTTTTAAAATACCTTAGTTAAAAGAAAAAAAAAACATGAGAAAAGCTGGAGAATAACAAAAGAAAAACGGTGAATAACAAAGGTTACTTTTTATCCCAGGGGAACAAACTTTTTGTAAACCGTAATATACGAGGACTAGGAACGCAGACAACTATCTTTTGTACAACATAAAGAGAGAGTGTAAAGAGAGAGAGCAGAGTAAACTTAAAGCCAAAAGAACTTTTCCAGATCACGACTGTGCTCGACATCATTCATTTACGAGTTATGTCAGATGTAAATACTCACTGGAATCCTAGAATTTTATTATTTTCCATATGTAGATAAGAGAGACAGCGGCGGTGACAAGCGGTGATAGCCCAGTGGGTCTTCGAGGATTGGACTTCGACTTCACTTTCGGGGCGGCGAGTTCGAATACAAAAACGCACCAACTTTTCTAATAAAAATATCACTTGCTTCAGCGGTGAAGGAAAAAATCGTGATGATATTTGCATACCGGAGAGTTCTCCATAATGTGCCCAAAGGTTTGTGATGTCCACCAATCCACACTGGGCCAGCGCGGTGGACTACGGCCTTAACCTCTTCTTATTGCGGTAGGAGTCCCGTACCCTGTAGTGGGCCGGTAATGGGTTGATGTGATGATGATGATGATGAAGAGAAACAGCTGTCTAATTTAGCACTACTATAAATCAAACCTGCAATCTGGAATTTTTGGAATGGACTGAATATCATTACATAGTGTTTTAACATCTGGGTTCGTCAAGAGAACAGTAATTATTCAGCTGGCATCTAAATAACTATTGGGGGCTAAACATACTGCTATTCGCATGTGATCTCTCTCACGTCTTCCCGAAAGTTTAGTTTCTCAAGTTTGCAAGATAGCAGCTGCACCGAATTCAAATTCAACTTTAAACTTGCTCTACGAGAAGTTTTCATATTATGTAATTTACAACCAACAATTGAACTGTAAAAATATATTATCAGACTACTTTTACACTAATATTACCGAAATACCAAAGTTGTCTGTGGCTGCCCATAGACAACTCACTGCCCAAAGAGTAGTTTTTATTATTTTTAGATTTTTAGTCTGAGCAACGTATTCCAATATTTATAGGGCTTACGACTGTACTTACTCATAAAAAGATTACTTTAAGGGAGGCTTTGGTATTTAAGTAGTCTGTCAAATGAAAAATTATAGTTCAATGGTTGGTTTTAAATAACATAATATAAGTTAGTCACGGTAGTTAATGTGGGATATTTTGGCGGCCATTCCTTCACTTGGGAATGGATTCAAAAATTTAAAAAAAAAATATTCTCAGTCAAAATTGATAAAGAACTGCTGCATAAAATTCCATGCTTTCCGGTCAGAGTTTTATTAATTAGAAATAAAAAAACCTACACACGGAATTACCGGTGTGGGCGGAGCAAACAAAACCTAACTAATTCATGCCACTAATAGCAGTTATACATCCATAAAATGTTAAATCCTTGCCCTAGAGATCTATGTGGGGATAATGCTGCCAGAATATGCTCGACTTTTTATTATCTGTGTTTTGTGTGATGTACTCTAAAAGTTTTTTCATTCATTAATTAATATCCATTACCGTATTTATAAAGAAGATATGTAACAAATTATGTTTTATAAAATATATTAATTTATAGAATCGTATACTACGTCATCATAATCGTTTAAATACATTATATTTAACCTCTTCTTCTTAGGGTGCCGTCTCCTTACGAAGGTTGGCAATCATTAGGGCTATCTCTACCTTGGACACCGCTGCTCTAAATAATGATTTGGTGCTCTTTCCAAACCATTGTCGTAGATTTTTGAGCCATGATATTCTTCTTCGGCCAGGCCTTCTTCTGCCTGCCACTTTACCTTGTACGATAAGCTGAAGAAGTTCATACTTTTTGGTGTTCCGCATCACATGACCAAAATATTCTAACTTTCTTTTTTTAATTGTTAAGAGTACCTCTGGAACCTTACCCATTCTCTGCAATACAGTGCTATTCCGTACACGATCTGTCCAAGATATTTTTAACATACGTCTGTACACCCACATCTCGAACGCTTCGAGTTTCCTGGACATGGTCTCTGTTAGAGTCCAAGCTTCTACGCCATATAGGAGTACAGAGAACACATAACACCGCGCTATGCGTGTTCGAAGAGCAATGCTTAGGTTTCGGTCACAGAAAACTCTTTTCAGTCTAGAAAAGGCGTTGCGTGCTTGCTCTATTCTGCAGCGTACTTAAAGACTATGATCCCCTTTGTCGTCAACCATTGTGCCTAGATATCTGAACTTGGATACCCGTTCAAGAACCTGACCATTAAGGTACAAAGAATTGATTAGCTCAGGTGTCCGGCTTATTTCCATAAATTTCGTCTTTTTGGTATTGATGTTAATACCATACTCAGCACTAACGGAAGCTACAGAATTGACTATGTTTTGAAGCCCTTCAAGACTATCCGCGATTAATATGGTATCATCTGCGTATCTGATGTTATTTAACGGCTTACCATTAATTGATATACCGTCTGAAATGTGTCTGCTTACTTATATTTAACTAGTCTTTATTTATTCTGTAATCCGTATATAGTATATGCTGTGTTCAATTAATTGAATCGACAAGGTTAACCGCGGCTTTTGTATAAATTACTCTGTGAAAATAAAGTTTTTTAATACGAGAGTTTTTTTTAACCAGTCCTGTATTGTTAATAGAATTAACTTCCTTAAAAGCATGTAGCATTTAATAATATTATCCGAGAATAATATTATTGTGATTGTTAATTTTATTAGCGCTCAGTCGCCGCTGCGAGGATGATGACCGCGGGATAACAGCTGATAGCTTTTCCAGAGTGACCACAATTATTATCTGTGTACTGTGTCTGAGTGTCTGTATCTTAAGTATATTTTGAAAATAATTACAAAAAATATTTTTTTTTCAAGAAATACTTAAGCATACGGATAAAATTTACGTATAACTTTAAATTAAATAAAAAATACAACCTCCTCCCTATCTTTTACCCAGGAGCCTAATATTAATTGAAAATAAAGATACAAACACACTTATTTCAATTAATATTGTTTATTTACAAGACGTTTAACGTTAAACTATATTTCAGAACGTCGGTTCATTTCTTTCAAACAAAGATTTTTTTGAATTTAAGCTATATAACTATATAGCTTGAATTTATAGTTGCTTTTTATCGAAAAAAAAATCTTGTGCTAATGTTCTTAGAAGGCATGAAAGACCTAAGATTTCTAACTTTCTTATACCTAAAAGTTCCTTTAGATTTTTAAAAGCGTAAGTATATAACGGTTTAAATGTGCGAGTAAATATGATTTATAGCTATCCACATCCGTCACTGACTTGGCATAAGAAAACTGCAGTGTAAAATTTCAAGATATTAACTTATAAAGTTCATCGAGATAGTTATCTATAACTGACCTAGATAATTTACAAAATTCCGAAGTGTTTTAAAACGCAAAATTAAAAAGGTTTCATATTTAGAAAAGATCGCCCCTAAAACCCTTAAACACATAACTAACGTCCGTTTTCAATACCTATTCAATCTATCTGTAATATGTTGATGAGTTGCTAAGCAAAGTTTTTATTAGTAAAAATTGTATGGATATTTTTTGTCAACAACAACATTAGGTACTAAGTAATAAATCTATGTATTACGGATAGATTGAATATACAAAATGGACATAAGTCAGTGTGTGCAGTAATGTCATAAATTTATAATATTCAGAACAATAATAATATTATATTATGATTGTTTTTTCCTTTGCCTCCAAGTAGTAAGCAGGCTTTTTTATGCTTACTTTTATTGTTCTGCTAGCCGTGACCCAAATCGATTTGGGTGTCTGTGAATGATCCACCAGTTGGATATTTAATTGCCTATGATTTGAAACATTCGTTCACTAAGTAAACATTGTCTATCGCAAATGACTGTCTCGGATGACTATACAGCTTAACTTACTCATTCATAAAAAACAAAGAATAGCAAATAATTTAGCAATGTTTGGTCGAGTACTTTCACTATATGTTACTCAATTGTGTTGGATAAGCAACGTTGAACCAACCCGGGAAATAGATGGGTGAACGGCGTAGTCGAAGAAGTTTTTAATGAGAATTTGTTTTACGTCAGTCTAACTCCTGTTACAGACATAAAAAGAAATAGAAAATACCTATGTAGCTCGCTAAAAATATAGCTATTTATCCCTGCGTGAGTTTTGTGTTCTCAAACTTACAAAAACCTTTTGACGTGACAACGTCTTATAAATTGGTTTGCCGGGTGACACTTCAAGAAACTGCGTTACGCTCCGCTCACGTTATGCGCTCACAATGAGAGCGAGTGAGAGGCACGCGTCCCTTCCACTCGGGCATGGTTAGCCCGCCTAAGAGCGAGAGAGACAGACATAAAAAGTGAAAGGCACGCGTCCCTTTGTAGTAAACGCTGTTTCATTGTACGCAAATGTATTGCAAGTTATTGTATGTATATTTGTATATAAATACGTATGTATGTGTAAAGATAAAAATAAAATTTTGTTAATATGAAATTCAGTGCGAGATTCTTTGTATAAATTAATGTTTTAAATATAATTCTTTGTATAAATAAATGTTTTAAATTGTTACTATTATTTCATCCTTCTTCCTACTATACGAATGAATATTCACATTAAAATTATTTTACCACTCAAAGTCGTTGTCACGTAAAACTTTCGCCCGTATACCGACTTTACAGGCAACCAATTTTTTTATTTTGAATTGAAGACGACTGTGTCTAAATCGTCCAGTACGTTTTTATCCTATAGGTTGAAAATAGTTTTTTTTTTCTTTCTTAATATAATAAATTATATTAATTATTGTAATTTAATATTAACTTAAGTTAACCATATAACAAAACGTTAGCTTCGTATGGATAAAAAAATAAAAACAGAAATTCTCAAAATTCTGCTTCCGACAGATTATATGGGAGAAATAATTATAATGGAGATCGCACCTTGCAGCTAAGCTCGACGCTAAAGTGATGCGGTAACATCTGAATTTTTAATTTGAAATTGCAGGATAAATGCGGATGACGTTATCAGCCATTTACAGTGGTAAAAAAATGTGCTGCTTCAGCTTCTTGCAGGTCGTCTGATCATCATCAGCCAGCAGCCATTTGTGCCAAACTGTTGAAACCAAGCATAATGGCTCAGTTTATCGAAATAAGTCATCATGCCTCTTCCATAAGTTCGGCTTATTTCTGAAAATTTCCTGTAAGATTAATTGAATTCCAAAAAAGTAAATGCAACTGCTTCTTGTAGTGCGCAATCTGTTGACTCTATAAGAAATTTTAAAATAAAGTTTAAATCTCCGTGGACCTAGTTGGCACGGAGAAATTTTACAAAAAACCCAATTCATAACAATTCTTAACCCAGGTTTCTAACAATGATCGCGTGATTTATTATTATCCAGTCCTACCACTATACCGACCAGAAAGACATACAAAATAATAATATTATCACATGTCTTTTTGCTGGGATTAAAAATAATAAAATCATTAAGTAGATATCGGTTTTAAAACTACATGCTCAGATGTACAATTCCCCGGTTGAGGATAAATTTTCTCAAGAAGTAGGTTAAATACGGATAGAATTTTCTAGCTTAAGCTTACTGAATTAGAAAGTTTTGATGAAGGCTAAGCCGTTAATCCGATGTTGAATCTAATTAAGAGATGTCTAAGTTAAATCTAATAAGAACAGTATTATAAAGATAAGTTGAAATATTTAATTAAACCAACATAACTGATTCTTGTTTATCATGCTCCTAACCTTATTTATGTTCTAATGCTGGGCACAGGTATTCCATCATACTGTTCGAGTGTGGATTGTCGGGTTTTAATTTCTAGTTAAGCTAGTTCGGACGATGATGACAATATTCGTATTTTGTTATCTAGATATTTACGAAAATTGGTTTGGACCATCTTAAAGGTTATACCAGCTCCACCAGGGGTTGGGAGGGAGCGCGAAAACTCGCCGTCATCAGAAGGGACGACCCTAAGGGTCATGTGCGGCTGGGACTTTGGCTTAAGGTAATAGAAAGTGTGGGCTTTTACACCAGGGTCTAGGCCGAACACCCCGAGACCGTGGATGAGACCCACATCCTGATGAAGTTAGAAATTGCGGACGATGACGCTGTGTACAGATTTTATCTGATTAAAAGACTGGACTGGACGTCCTTTTACAAACGGCGACTTAAATTATGTCCTCATTTGAAGCGCCCCATTTGACATTTATCTATTTATTCCTGGAACTAATAATAATACCACCAACATCATCATTAACAACCCATAAGCCCACTACAGAACAGGGGTCTCCTCCTGAGATAAGAAGTTTTGACGCCGTAGTTAAAGACCACGCTGGCCAAGTGCGTATTGGTGCCATTCACACGCCTTTGAGAACATAACGCAGAACTCTTAGGTATGCAAGTTAGCCCACGATGTTTTTCTTCACCAAATGCAAGCAAGATGTTATACGACGTAACTTATAAAAACAACATGTGGGGCAGTCTTTGGGGAATACCAATAGAAGCGAAAACTAAATCTATGATGAAAACACAGTATGTATAATGTATATTATCTATGCTAATAAAAAAACTGTAACTGGAACATTTCTGAACATTTAATATATTTTGAAAATTTTGACCGGGGGATGCTTTATAATCGATACTGAGTCCAAAACAGATTTTTATTAAATTTTTGTCTGTCTGTCAGCCTGTTTGTCCGGGCAACACGCGAAATCTACTGAACGGATTTAAATTAAATTTGGTATAGTGTTAGCTGATATTCCGGGTCAACATATAGAATACCTTTTATCCCGATAAACAATAAGTTTCCACCGGGAAACGGGATAAAAATGTTATCAATTTTAATAATTATTTTTTTATTTTTTAAGTGTATACTATAAAACATGTAGTGTCTAATTTTAATGAAGATCTGATAAATATTGTCGGAGATAAAGGACATAACTCTTTACAAATAACAGCAAGGCATATGGGACACCGATCGAATACAAGCGTACCATTCTACTTAATATTATAAATGCGAAAATTTGTGAGGGTGGATGAATGTATGAACTAAAACAATGACAACTTACTAACTCAGTGTACCACGTAAAATAATAGTAGGTTCATTCTAGCTTCTCGATTGACTCGTACGCGGACGAAGCGTGCAGTGACGATGACGCGAGTTTCACGCATATTTTTTCTCCCAAAAAGTACCTACACATAATATATGTACAATGCTTATAATTCATGTAAAGCGTGTGGTGACGATGACACGAGTTCCTTGATTTTTATCACCCAAAAAGACTTTCACTTAAAAAATCAGATGTGTTTGCCGAGGTTCGCAATTGGCCAAAAGAAAAGCTATAGTTCTAACCACTATCACCCTTGTACTTTGTTACACTCGTATTGCGAATCACAACTTATAGCGCCCAAAATGGTTTAAATCAAAATTAAAGATAAAAACAAGGTGACAGACATGATAATAATAGAGGTCAGTAATAACAGTGCATAATATATCTTTTCGTTTAATATTAATGAAGTTCTTTTGATGTTCTAGACACTCGTAAAAATTAAGCTAACTCTTCAGGCCCCAAAGTCAATTAACGTGTTAAATTGAAAAACGCCTTTCATTTAAAAAGACCGCAGTGTAATTTTTCATCTCCCCGTACCACAATAAACAACCTTTATTTAAAATTCCACAACGGGCAATTGTGACGGCATTTACGTTTACGATGGAACCAAAATTTAATTAGTCCAATCACTTTACCAATCTCAATGTTGATTCTATCTTTCACAGGCGCATTGGATGAGCAGATTGATAAATAAAATGTGCTCGGCAAATAAAATATCTGCTCGTGTACAAGCTTTAGTAAGGTTTTTTATTCTTTTCAGTTAATAAATCGATGGTTGAAATGATAACTCTTAGGATCGATTCCCTACCCAGGTTAATTATGTTTTTTCTTGATAATTTTGTTTCATTCAACATGTTTTAATAACTGATTTTTAATACCTTCTGTACAAGAAACTCTAGTATTCTAAGTTCGAAAATAACGGTGATAAGTTAAAGTTCATGTTCATGTTCAGTTCGTTCAAATGAAGGCAAACGTGGACAAGTATCTTATACTAATTGCGTATTATATGAGAACGTCATCTGAATTTCTGAACGTATTATGTTTAGACCTTAAACCTACTTAGACGCTGCCCGATTCAATTACGTTTCCTGCATTCAGTTGCGATCGTCGATACTGACAAGTTTGTCTTTGCAAGAAAATTAACTGACTTCAATGTTGACAAACACTAACAAGCTCCCAGTAGGATATTTTACAGACAGTTGAAGTTATAAGTAGATAGTCAAGTTCATTCCTTGATAACTATTGAACCGATTTTGATAAAAATTACATTCAAGTTGGAGAAAGATTAAGCCACTTATTTCTCCGTAACTAGGTATAGAATACATAATAGATGAACCGTGGACAAACATACATACGTAAAAATTAAATTTATATTTTGTTATTATTACTATATATTTATATTTTGTTTGGAAGTCCTAATAGATACGCAAATATCAATATTGAATAACAGCAGCCTTTGTAACGATTGGGACGACTTTGACGAAATCTATGATATAAAAAGCACCTTTAGCTTATTTGATATAATCGTTGAAATCCTTATAATTTCTTCAATCTTTATCTATCGGAATATAACAACCAAAATACATATAATAACCAAACAGAATTAAAATGCTCTCACAATTGTTAAGTTTAGCAATACATATAGTAGATAAGGAATGCATTTTCATCAAAGATTGAATAAACTATAAATTGGGTCGTACAAATTTGCCTAGTTAAATGTGAATAATTTGCAATTCCAATTAGGTTGTTAATTCGGTTAATAAAGAAAGCATAATTTCAAAGCGACAGTGGAAAACTGGTCGCAAGTTACGTATGCGGATGACAGGTTGCCCGCGGTTAGCAACTGTCAGAAAAGTTGTTGAATAGGGGGAAGAGTAAAGGAGGCATAGGGTGATGGCGATATTTCAAATTCAATGACAAATTCAAAATTCATTTATTTTAATAAACACTTTTAAAACGTCAAGTATGTCTGTTTCGGGTAACTCTACAACCGGTTCAGCAGAAGAAGCCGGCAACAAAAAGTTTTTGCTCTTTTCCAACATTTACAATTTTCAATTCAACGTTAATTTTCCTATCATGTAAGACGCCATTAAGAAATTCATCAATTGTATAGTAACCCAGCAAGAAATGTGCAACAACTCATTTATATCAATAAATGAGTTTTTGCACATTTCTTAAACTTATAGATTTACTAGCTGTTGCCCGCGACTTCGTCTGCGTTTGATTTTGTTTTTAAAGTATTCAGTATCGCTAAGCCTTAAATGATTATAGTAGTATGTGACTGTCAATTAATTATAGACAAATAATTTGCAATAAAATAAAATTGCGACTATAATTAAAGATCTAAGCTATCCTATCTCTTAAGTTGGACCAGACTGCTCACGGTGTGCCCATTGAATTCAAAATCGGTTAAGTAGTTTAGGAGTCCATCGCGGACAAACATCGTGACAGGAGATTTATATATATTAAGATAGGTCCAAAATTGCCGCAGAAATCATATTATACTCGTAAAAGGATGTACTCAATCACACTAATAGTTTTTCTACCATTCACAGAGCATATGCAGACATCACCAATTCATGTCCATTTCGAGTACTTCGTTTGTTAACGTCCACTTGTCGTATATCCTTTGTCTTACGAACACTAAATTGTTAGATATATATTGTATTACAGAAGCTTTACATATACTGCTTTACTTTATGTATACTTATTTCTTGCAGTTTCTCATGGTTTTTTTTAATGTGATTGTAGTTTTTTTTTCTCAATGGTTGTCGTATTTTGAGCTATATCATCAAATAGACGAAAACATGCCACGTTATAATACAAGAATATTTACTTACTATAATTTTATCACTTTATTTCACCAACGTTATCCGTGTATGTGGCCACCGCGTATGCCCATTTGTTAAACTATTTCATAGTATATATTTCTTCTCAGCTTTTATGTAGTGTAGCCCAGTTTAGATTACTAAAACAATATTTTTTTCCATAGTGTGGTTTCAGATTTTTTTTTTTTAAATACTTTAAATACTGTAAAAAAAATCAAAATCTGAAACCACACTACGGAAAAAAATATTGTTTTAGTAATCTAAACTTTAGCGTAGGCTTCCGCTTAGTTAGATTCATTTCACATGGAAAGTTATGTTACGTTGGAACTAAGTTGTTATGCACCTGCTTATAAATTTTATTTTCAAAAGTCGCATCAGTTTGAGAGATAAAGCAATCAAGCGCCATTGTTCACAATCGCGTGCCGTGTCCTGCGGCTCAATTGAACCAAGCTTTTATTAACAAACGCAACAGTCGCGCTACGTTAATCTACCGACTTCCTGTAACGTTGATTCTGAGCTAGTCCACAGACGTACAAAAGGGCATGGCGATACGCCGGAACCTCAAAAACATGCAGAATATAACATTAATGGTATACTTAGCTTAATGAAATAGAACTAAAATTTAAGTTCCTGTAACATCGTTATAAATAATAGCAATAATTCCAAAGTGCCGTTGTCGAATTCTGACTCGTAAATCAGAACTATTGTTCGGCAATAAAAGCGGAGAACACAACAATGTTTGATTAAGGTATACCTTGTTTAATTTACGGTTATCGTAGATATTTCCGATATCTATCAACACATATTGTGCTACGTTAGCACCACAGAAATTGTATCTTATCGTACGTACGCGCTAGGTTCAAAGATTGAATTTAGAATAAAGTTTTTCAATTCGGATGCCTTTGTTTACACGGATGCGTGTATACTCAACACACTAATAACTGATGAATATTTAATTGAATGATTTTTCTGCAATTACATCTCATATCTCATTAATCTACCTCGTTTACTGTATATATGAACTAATTGTGTTTTTTTTGTTTTATTTCTTATTAATATTTATAACTCATTAACTAATTATAAAAAAGGTACAATAATATAGCGTTTTTTTGCTTAGCTGGATGCAAACTTAAAAACGGCACTGAGCATTGATGCCAATGCACAGCTTAAGGGCGAGTTTGCGACCATTTGCCATAATGTTAAATTATCTGTAAAAATTATTCACATTTTTTCTTACCTATCTTATAATGTAGCGGCAATGAATATTTCATAATAATAATAAAGGTGTATTATTATGAATTTCTAAACCTTACGATTTCAACACTTTATACTGACTTCTCTACTAATGTACCGATGTTGTCTCGATGTTGCCATTTTAAACAAAGATAAGTTGAATTGTCCAGAAAAAAAATCAAAATTCAAGTTTCGCACTCTTTTGTTCTTTATTTAATCTTATACTTTAGGTTCTGAAAAGATTTGACACATACTTTGTCACCCGTGTTAGCGTCATCTCTATAGCAGCGAGATCTTACGTCGTACTACTACGAGTTCAAATACTTCAGAGTTTCAGAGTTTTGAATGACGTTAATAAAGGTTCAGTGTATCAGGTGTAATGTATTAGGTAGACAATTTAGATTTTATTTACTTGTGATTAGTAAATTTTCAATCTTTAAATTTTCAAATCTAGCAAACAGAGCTAAAACGTTTGCCTGTGATAAAATAGGTCCAATATTTTTCATACCGGCATAACAAATTACGTCGAGAAAGTTGCGAGACAAAGCAAATTATAGATATAATGAATGTAGAATCTTTGTTAAAAAAATTCAAAAATTAGATCGTTAAGTGAAAACATTACTTTACTTGTGAGGTAATCCATCAACTTCAACAAGCAGAATCGCCAATCAGTGCATCTACTATAAGATTCTCTGGCCATAGATCAAGGGCTTTTAATAGAGAAACTTGATCGCACTAACTATGCAATGTCGAAGGTATAAACAATAGCAACGATCCCAAATCGTTGTTTCGGAATTCTAAATCGTAAATCAGAACTACTACTCGCAATAAATGCAGAGAATACCTGCGATGCTTGATTAAGGTTTATCTTGTTTAATTTATGGTTATTGTTGAGTAATTCGGTACAGGTGTGTTTGTAAATATTTTGTGTACGATGAACTTTATGGTACGAGCAACTTTACCTTTTGTTAAAACAAATAATAATATTATTCCGGTAAGCGTTAGAATTACACTGAAATAATTAAATAGATTGTATAAAACTTAGGAAAAACAGTATTCATTAGGTAGCTATGAGAATAGTCCAGTTAAAAGCCATAGATTGATAATATTCCTGCGTATGGACTGGATCATAAAACAAATAAAATGTATTATTTGCCCGATCACATTATGGTATCATTATCAATGTATCATTCTTTACAAGCTTCTTATATGATTGTGGGCGCCTCTCAGCTTACTCTGTATCATATTTCGGTCTGGCCGAAATATGGATCCCTATCTGCCAGATTTGAATAATGGAGTGAGATTTTTGAAATACTTATTTCAAAAGAAGAAAATAACTAATTTATAGCTTTGCTAGTTAGCAATGCCGTGCACTCTTTTATATGCACAAAAGCACTGCCTACCATTAAGAATTTATATAATACATTCAGGAGGAAGACTATGCCACCTTATGCCAGATTGGTGCTTTATGCCTAGCCTTGTAAAAATCTGTGCACGCAAGTGCTACTTAGATAATGTATTCAAAAAAAACAATATCTACGTACATGGTCGGCCGGTTTAACGCAAACTGTAACAAGGGGTGGTTAGAAGTTTACATTAATCTATAGTTTCGGCGACTTTTGAGATGTAGTTTTGTACAGGCATGGCCTGGATATATTACTTTCAGCTACACATCGACACTTAGTATTACATATACTTTAGAGTATGCTTGTATTCATGTACTATGCTTTATATGTATGTATGAGAACGTGCTACGTGTGAACTTTAGTCTTTCAGGTAACACGTCCTAGGCTTAAAAGTTCCACACAACAAACTTAGCCAAACATTTTTTTTATTTACACACAGAGTTCGTTGATACCAAAGTTTTTTTAAAGATTACATGTTATCCTTAAGGTTATAATATAATTATTGTTATATATGCGTATGTCCTTATAAATACATCTCATAATGGTTAAAACCTAATAATAATCTCTACCAAAGATCCCAAAATAAAGGATGCTGGATCAGGAGAACTTTCTTTAAATTCCAGTATATATGCCAGTGCCAGTCAGGCACGATTAAGTATTCTCTAGCCGTACTATGTTTATCTTTTAAGCTCGGTGTAAGATTTTTGTATTCTTTTTCTGGGCTATATTCTAGTCCTAGAAACCTACCAATACTATGTGTTTTTCGGATTGGTCTAAGATTTCTATCTGATGATATTTCTAGCTAGTTTGCAGTACCTTAATGGTCTCCAAACCCTATCGGAGAAGAAGGTAATCGAAACTCTATTGTAATCTCATCTATTGGAGACATAGCCAGTGCCTGACAGTATATAATTAATTAGACTAACCTTATTGGATGAAGGATACATTTCAAATTCAAAATTTCTATATTCATGTTCACAGGCACTTATAAAGCGTTCATACATATATGTTTACGTAATTGTAAGGGGATGGTAATAACTAAGTTCGCCAACTTAAATCCACGAGGGTTCCAAACGCACCCTGGTCTAAGAAGAGCCCACAAATAACTTAGCCGGGTATTTTTTTGTTATCACCATCTCACAGTAAAATCCCCAGTCAGTTGTCACAGTTGTTATAAATAAAACAGGAGACACTTCTGACAAATATAGACTAATTTCCATAGCTGCGATATTGGGTAAGGTGCTTGATGGTTTGCTTGATCGACTGCTTGGTAGATATTATATTAAGTTAAATAATGCGCAGTTTGGATTTCGTCATAATTTGTCTACGGAAACTGCGATACTGGCGCTCAAGCAGACGGTTCAGTACGTGTCCAGAAAGACACGTGTATTTCTTGACCTTACCAAGGCATTTGACCTAGTCAGTTACGATAAACATTGGGAAAAGTTGCAGACCTTAAAGGTGCCACACAGGTGAGGGGTGCAAGCTCATCTTCATATAAGCTTGAGAATTCACACCCAAGCTGTTTATAGCTTTAATAATTCTTAACATTATGACAGGGCTTATTGAGATATGTTTGTACGTATTGCTATAAATTCATACCTTTAATTTTATTATTGATTTCTTAAAACAATAAATAAGCGTAGCAAAATGGAGTTCGCTACCGGAAGCTTTATACAGTTCTATTAAGTGGAATTGGTAAAAAGTGTCAGCGCAGCAGTGTAAACACTTAAAACTTAGTCCGCAGTTTTCGTCGCTCTGCTGTAATAGGGGGATGCTTCTGGCAAACAAAGCACGTTGAGTTTTAGTTTGATCGGCATTTTTGGTCGTACTACACGGCGCCGGCTGCACATCGGTTCAGCTTCATAGTCAACTTAACTACAGACTAACATGAAAACTCTACGAAACACGTCGCAGCACGTAGAATAAGTATGTGCGTGTTAAATTTATTCTCGTACTTAAAAAAAACATCCGTGCCTGAACGCATAAACTTCAATACAAGAATAATGTTGAAATATAGACGAAAAAGTTATTTTTGCTATTCATAAAAGGGTTTTTTTAATTCATTTTTTTATGTGTGTTTATTTAAAAATAATCACGAAGGCTATGGCCAGCTTCAAAACTCTACGTATTTTATCATTGGATAGATTACAAATGGTTTAAAATAAAAATAAATAATTCGTCCAGAATAAATCGTCCAAAAACACAGCGTTCATTTTAAGATAAACGTGACAATTTCACACAATCACGGTACTAAACGTTTATAGTATAAAGTATCAACTCTATTTCTACAACTTCCTTCTGTGCCATTATCACTTCAATTAAGTCTCCAGTTTACTGGCTTCTCTACTAAAGTCTTGAAGTCAGCTATTTGTGCTTAGCGAGATAGAATCGTCCAGAATAGGATCGTTTAAAATTCAATTAGTTTTATTACAAATTTAATTGTATACAATTACTGTTCAGCTTACAAATGCATAATAACATATTAAATCAATAAATAAGCGATAAGGGAAGCGGTGATAGCCTAGTGGCTTCGGTTTTCATTTCTTGGAAACCGAGTTCGAGTACTGGCACGCATGTTATGTGCGTTCTTAATCTAAGTAATTTAAATATCACTTGCTTTAAACGGTGAAGGAAAGCATCGTGACGGCGTTAAAGTCTACCAATCCGCACTTGGCCAGCGTGTCCGGCTAAGGCCTACATGCTTCTCTTTCTGTGAGGGGTCGGTAATAAGTTGATGATGATGATATTAAATTACATTGTGAGATTGTGAGATGGTGATAACAAAAAAAAAACACCCGGCTAAGTTTGTTGTGGGCTTCTTCTTAGACCAGGACGCGTTTGGAACCCTCGTAGCTTTAGTTTTAAGTTTACGAATGTGGTAATCGCCATCATCTCACTACCGTGTAATTCTTATGTACGCATCAAAAGTGCCACCTATAGGTGGGACTTTTGATGCGTACATACTAGGCCCTAGTTGAATAAAAATATTTTTGACTTTGACTTTGACTTTAATATCTTAGTGTAAATTTTATATTTCGTTACTTTTCTAACATAATGATCAGCTATATTCCTTATCATTATATATCTTTTGTAGTTATAGAGCTTTTTGTGACAGATCTCGTCTGGGGAAGTACTACAGCTATGCTTATATCTGCCGCCAAGCAGCAAAATTGCAATGCTGTTCTTCTGTATTAAGGGCGTTGATGTCGGTGCAATCACGGGCACATGAGACTCAACACCTACGCCCCTCAGGTTGATGGACATAGAAAGCCACGTTGCAGGACGTGTTCATTGCATACCCTGCGGAGCTTCGCCCTGATTATAGGATTACAGTTAATTAGTTTTCCACAGATTGGTTATCTGCTTGGATTGTATTGTTTGTTGTATAGCATAAAAAAAGATCTTCAGATTCTGAAGACAGGTTTCTACGATCAGGTCCAATTAAACGATCTTTAGGTTATTCCAGAATGTTCTTCCCAAATTATGTGCCGTAAAAAACTTCAACTTATTGGAAGTCAGTTTAAAAACGACGAATACTGAACTCTCTCAATTTTTGAAGTCCGTTAAAACAGAGAGCGCTAGATAGTTAGTACAAGTTAATAGTTACGATGGTCAATGTAACTTACGGCGCTGTGCTGCGCGGCTGCCTCACTGGCGTAATTATAGCGTCCAACTTTAGTTAATCCATTACAGTAATAAAACTGGTCTAGATATTATACTTTACTTCACACTTTAGTCATTTTTAACCCGTAACTAAAAATTATACCGACATTCTTGTTAGTTCGTAATTTTTACTTATCCTTGTTGTGAAGGACTTCGCATACCATATTTACCGGACGCCCACTCAGTGCCAACTCGACATCACTAAGACATAACCTTATACTAAAATATAAAGCTGAAAAGTTTGTTTGTTTGCTTGAACGCGCTAATCTCAGGAACTACTGGTCCGATTTCAAACATCATTTCAGCGTTGAATAGCCCAATTATCGAAGAAGAATAATTTATTTTGAAAAAAATTATAATAGATATTTAAGAAAATTTTAATAATGTATCAAATGTATATAGTATCAAATTTTTGGCTATAAAGTTCATTATTTGGTGGCGCTGAGAAAACTATAGGTGATACATAAAAATTATGTACTACATGGTTAAATTACTCATAATTACCTACAGAACAGTCCGCGTGTGAATATATCTAACTATTATATTTAAGACACAATAGCAAAGTTCGTTAATTTTATTACAATCAAAATTAGGTTAAATTTGTATCGCAGTATTAATTCTTATTCAAATAAATAGTTTTATTATCAAGGACACTTCTTCTTCTTCTTTGTCGTTACACTCTTGCCAGAGTGGTCGTGGTCATCATGAAGCATCTTTGAGGGCAGATGTCACACGCCCCACGAGCATCCGCCACTTCTCTCGGCTGGCCGAAAGCCTGGTGCACTCGTGCAAAGGGCCACCCACAGCAGCAGTAAAATGTTACTATGGAATGCTTTAAAAAAAAAAACGCGGTCGAAGTCGTGGGCAAATGCTAGTAATCATATATAATTATTGTCTTTATTGTGTCTCATTTACTCTGATTCTTATAATTTAAGGAACGTTTAAAACCGTATTACTGTATTAGTTAAAAACTTACAGCTATGCCAGTGTGTCTGAGTGTGTGTGTGTGTGCGTGTGGGTGCGTGCGTGAGATAGTAGAAAAGTGCGAACTAGAAAAAAAGGGTATTTTTACGTATCGGTTTGATAGTGTTTTTAAAGCAATAGCGGGCAGTATTGGGACCGGTGTCTTGGAGTGCAATCCGTGAACCAAACAAGAATTGCGATATTTCTGACGTTCTTTCACTCGATATCCAAGTACAAGAAATCGGTCTAGAGCTTTTTCGCATAGCCTTACCAAATCAACTTGCAGCCTTAACCAAAATAAATATTGATTCCTTTAAAACGTGTTCCAAGTCCGAACACGAAGGGAGGAAATAAATAGAATAGTTCTACAGCACACTGAATTAGAAATTTCCATTAGGTACACCAGTACTTTGTATCTGATAGGTTTCGCTATGATATTTGAAGCTCAATATCAGGATGTAACACTATATTTTGTTGTAAACCCCCAGTTATTTAAAGATATACTGTTTCCAGTCACTTTTCGGGTATCCGTTACTTATCGAGAAAATTTCAACCACATCTAAATAAGCAAATCTTTGAATTATATTAATAGAATGAGTACGTAATTGAATTTTATATGATACCACAAAGATGAAACAAGAGTCAAGAGTCTTACTTCGTAAAACTCTATTTGAGATCTGATCGGAATAATTGAAATGAGTGAAAACAACATGTGCGAACTTTAGCGAATAATAAATAGAAATAAAAAGATAACAGTTCTCCGTTTATTAGGTTTAAAATTTCTTGTAAACTCTTTTTTTTTTTTTAGAAAAAAATTTATCATTCCCAGAATGTAATCTAACCCCTTGCCAAACTTTAATAAAACAAATATAATAATAAGAATACATAAATAGTCTCAATTCGGCACAGAACACATTCAGGCAAGTCGATTTGAAGTTACAAGTAGTTTCTGTCATTTTTATCCAGTTTAGCAGTTTATCTTTTTAAGCTGACTGATATTATATTCTGTATTCAATGTCAAAAATATGGGCTAGTCAACAAGTTCAAAAATGTGTCAATTCTTCAATCTTGATGTCGTCTAGTAAAATGTATCGAAATATATACTATATTACCACATAAAAAAATGCAATTACTATTAAGATATTAAAATGAAAAAAAGATAGAATTTCGATTTTTATTAAAAACTCAAAAAATATTACTATTATATTCAACGAATTTTGAATCCTTAAAGAAAAAGAAATTTCTAGTAAAAAGTCCCACCACTCGGTATTCTATTATATTTTCATTATATACAATTTTTGTTCAACGCCGAATAGGTATCGGTCTCCGAGCGGCGTTACTACAAAGGGCAACGCTTCAAACAAACACAATTATTTTTTTATAGTATTCAATATTAATTAAAAAATTCATAATTTTATCAATTATAATCAAAACAATTAAACCACGAGAGAAAACAGAAAATAAGTCGAGTTTTCAAAAATTTAAGTCGGCATAAAAGTATGAATTGAAAATATTTGGCTTGAAAAAATTGATTTGAAAAAATTTGATTTTAAAATATTTGGCTTCGTGGAGCCGTTCCTATAACAAGATTACGTGAGAAGAGTTAATTAAAGTTTTATATTTTGTTTGTTATAATTTTTTTTTAAATGAACCAAATATGAATAATTTTTAACTTTTTGATCATTTAAAACCATTATGTTATCTGAGCTCGATCGAAGATCTCTCGAAGTTTGTAAAATTATCTTATTTTTATATACCAGTGCATTCACTTTATGCCAAAAACTTTTTCATTCAATTTGATCGCCCTAACCCTTCCGCTATAAATCTCATACGAAAAATAGTTTTATGTTCGAATCTCTCGGAATAATAAAGAATCATTGTAATCTGGTTACTTAATTTCCAAATACATTCTCCTTAGTTGGTCATAAAAGTCAGGAAATATATAATTTAGTAACCTTGCGAATTTTGCTATTTTTGGGTGCGTAATAACATTCGTTTCAATACTGTACCACAGTAAATATATTATATATTAACTGGTAGGTACAGCATTGAAATAAAATATTTATATATTTACTGTAACTATACTGTAGTTCTATTATATAATCATTATTTTATAAACAAGAAGGAAAAATCGCCTTAATTTACAAACAAAAGAAAACGAGATTTTGCTAAACTCAGACTATTAAATTGCGAGAAAGAAGTTTAAAATAAATTAAAAGTGTTGAAAGGACAATAGCACTTTATTGAAACTCGCCCAACGTGAAGTTATTTGTCTTCAAGGAAAAAAATGTCGTTTTCACTGAAGTATTGTGCAAGATATTAGAATGAAAATTCCATGGTCACCACTATAAACAAGCGATATGTGAATTAATGAACTATTGATTTGGGGATTGATTTCTTTCAAGGAGACTTAAATATACAGGCCTAAACTTTATTAGGAGATACGAATTGTATTAAAAGCAGTTGTAATTGTTAATATATTTATCGTTGGTATATTAATAAAGAATGAAAATACTGGTACTTTGACATTTTTAAAAGCCTATTAAATCAATAATATTTAAATCAAAAAAAAAAGTTGTAATTGTAGAAAAATGTAGTAAGTAGTTGTATTAGATATAATTAAGTTCTCATTTAAGTGACTTAAAACGTCTTTTATCGGCATAAATGTCTTTAAACCTAAACCTATGTATTATGGATGAAATCGTGTAATGTTTATATAAAAAAATTTAGGTAAATATATAACCTTGTAATGGGTTTGCTGTTTTAAAACGCGGGTCAATTCATCGAATGGCAATTGGCAATTGCACGTATATTATGACAGGAAAACAGACCGTTCCCACGGCACGGTAAAAAACCCGTAACAAACTATGATCCTCTACATCCCAACATCAGTTTCTACACATAGCCAAATAAATCACTTTTGTTAGAGCACTTACTAGGAACACATAAATATTGAGGTATCGACAGTTTTTCTTTCGATGCTAGAAAGATAGCTAACAGGCGCGACCCTAGCTCCAAGTCAATACATCAAAGCCACACGACACTCTTTGTATTTTATAGGGCCATTCGCATATGTCAACAAATTGACTGGATATTCTTATGGCTAGGTGGTTGTTAGGTCTTAAAACATTTTAAACTATTGATTTAATATGTTACTATCTGTTTTAAATCATTTCGTATAAACTATAAATACTCGTATTATCATATTTTTACTTAATACTGCACACACATACATGTTAATGTGCGTGGTACACACACATGTAATGTAATTTAAGTAATTTTTCTTTTATCTTACCTAGTGATTTTCTTTTTATTCCATTAGAAACTCCATTTCCCTAATATAAGGTTGAACAAACTCATTTGAGTGTGATTGCACAAATCGTCGGAGAAATATCTATTATGAAATTGAATGTTGTACTAAATTGATTTTTTAATTTAGTTAGGCGAACTGAAGCTTAAAGAATTTAAGTGTAATATAATAAATAACTTTATTTTAAGGTCACCGTCTGCCCTTACCAGGTTTTCATTCCAAATGTACTTAATTACATTTAATTCAAAGAAATAAATAACATAATACTTTAATAAGCAGCGCTTTTCAGATGTAAGACCAAGAGGGGAGTCCTTTTCTAAGAAAACAAAATTTACTAGGGTAATTAGTACGTATTCATACATGTATATATTTCGGCGGAGCCTTAGAGTTACAATTATTGTATAACACAGAGCAAATCTTGTACACAGACTACCTTACCCAGCTAAATGCAAAAATAATTAAATTATATTAGGTTTATATAAAATATATATATATAACCTCCGTTGTAATTTAAAGTAATAATATTTATAAATGAAACAAAAATACAGATATAATAGGTAGAAAATAAATTATTGCCTTACTTCGTGAAAGTTTAGTTTTCTTTTGGCGGAGAAATGTAAAAATTGGTCCAGTACTTTTGAAGCCTATTAGGTACAATAATAATATTGGGTAAACCAATAAACATACAAAAAAACCTTTACTATTTATAATATTACTATAGATTTGAAGTTACATATTTCAAATCTTTACTCTTCTCTCTTCATATCTTACTCAAATTGGTTATAGTTGCCGAGGTATGTAGTTTCGGATGAGCAGTATTTTTCCATGAACGGATTGGGAATTAAATTATAAAGAAATTTAAAAACCCCAAGACAAATTAGATTACATCAAGTTAGTAATTTTGGCCGTAAAAATTGCAAACTTCCCAGAAGACGTAGCGTCCTTCCTAATTTTATTACACAGGAAACAGTTCTTACAAATTTCAGTCGTAAAACAAAGAACAAAAATCAGTAAAGGGAAACTTTAAAAGTATTTTTCTTTCCTTTTAAAATTTCATTATTGCCTCAACGTCCACGTAATTAAAGAAATTAGGTATCTACTTAGTAATCAACAATTTCGACGAGATTAAAATGTAAAACAGGTGATTTCTTTCATAAAGAGGAATGTATGAGAACGATCTTTGAGTATTATTGCTTTTGGAACTAGTACGTAATTATGAAAACCAGGACTGCAGGACTTTACATTGGAAAATGACGCTGTACAGCCCCCATTTCGTTTTTTTCTTAATATTTGTAGGCAGGGTCACTTGAGATTTAGAAGTAAGGTATAACAAAGAAAGCTCCTAATGATAAGTAACAAAAGAGAGTGGTTTGAAATGGAAGCTACCGAAGAGGCGTTCTACCAGGCCTCGGCTGGAAGGAGTGATAGCTTTAGTTTTAAAGTAACAAATGCAGTTATCACCATCACCCAACATTAGTGTTAACATGTTAAATGTATGAACAAGGTCTACATGAATAAAACATTTTTGAATGTGAATTTGATACTGTTGACCATAATAATAAAACATTTATTTTTATTCCACTACAAGTTAGCCCTTGTCTGCAAGCTCACCTGGTGGTAAGTGATGATGCAGTCTAAGATGGTACCGGGCGGGATGTTACGGAGTATGGTAGTCATACCCCTAATCGGTTTCTACGCGACATCGCTAAATCGCTAAGCGGCACGTATTTCCCGTAACCGCCGCTAGGGTGGTAACTAGCCACGGCCAAAGCCTCTCAACCAGACCAGACCAGAGAAAATTCAGAAATTATAAATTTTCGAATTGCCCCTACCAATAATCGAACCCAGCGCTCACCGTTGCGCCAGGGAGGTCGTTAAAACACCCATTAGAAGAGAAAATCGCATTTTTAAATGGAACGTACGGGGACTTCTCCAGACCAGAAAATTAAGCAACTTGCGCCGGAGAATCGGAGGAGATGAAGAAACACAGTGAAGCGGGCAATACCAGTTAGGAACCGCGATCCTCAGTAATGAGGAAGCAACTTATACCCCTGATCGGTTTTTACGCAACATCGTACCGGAACGCTTAAACTCTTGGCAGCACGCCTTTGTCGTTAAGCTTGTAACTAGCCACGGCCAAGGCCAGACCAGAATCAATTACAAAATTGTAAATCTAACTCAGTACCTCACTTAGAATAATCGGGTTATTGGTACTGTCGCAACTAGGCCATTGCTGGGAAGAGAACCTTTCTCATGTGGGTAGCAACTTAGACCCTTTACATCCCTCCCATGTAGGTTAACTGAGTGGCTCTCCAAGACAATGAAAGGAAGTATCCGACTTAGATCAGCATACTTGAACCAGTGTAATCGATTAATTTGGAACGAAGCCACCTCAACCTTTTTTTTCCGTGGGTAAATCCTCATGGATACCTTCGCGCCACGGGGAGGCGCAAAGGTTATGTCAGACTCTTACTACCACCTCAACCTAGAGTAATAAAGGAAAATTAAAACTCGTAAAGTGCGCTTACCTCGGATAAGTTTTAATATTCATAAATCGATATCACGAATATTACTTTTCAAATACCCATAATATAGCGCATAAAGGCGCAATAAAATTTTACAGTTAACCGAACACGGATGAGTGCTCCAATGTGAAGCAAGAGATATACTTTATTGATTCAAGAACTGCTAAGTGTACGATGATAAGAAATATTATTTCTTAACTCATATAGGATAGAGAGAGGCCCCGAGCTCGATCACAGGCTGAGGCAATTCGGGATTTTTTTTATTCCTGGACTTTTACTAATCTTTCTACAAAACCTTCCACCAGACCGGACCAGAAAAGATCAGATATCATAAATTTCCAAATCGGCCTTGACCAAGCTCGAACCCGGGACCTCCGCTTAAAAGCCCCCAGAGCTTAACGCTGGATGAGAACTATTAGTTGGGTAGCTCGATGCGAATAAAAATATTTTAAGTATGAATATTTAAAAAGCATTTGCAAGCTACAAAATACCAGCAGCTACTTTTAGAATTTTCCGCAGACAGGAAGGCAGATTGTAGCACCTCGTTTAGATAAACTTGCCACGCGAGCATTTTCACCTGCTTTCCGAGTTATATGAGTTTCTAACAGGATTTTAGTTCCTTAACAGCTTCTGTAACCAGCGTGTTGTGGCTATTTTACTAACTAACTCCAAATAAATTCCTTCCAGGACAGATGGTTGTAGATCATGAGCCACAAGGACACTCCTATTCTGGTTTTTGGGCTTAAACGATTATTGTCACTATGCTTAACGATGTTCTCTGAGCCACAGTCCGTCCTGAGAATCAAAACCTCGAGTTCCGGTTGAACACATTAATTCATAAAAAAATATACATATTTCTATATATGTGTTTTAATGTTACTCTAGCACATTCGTATCCCTTAATAAGCGTAAATAACGTTTAAGTTACTCCGTATGTAAGTCTGTTTGTGTTGTTTTGATAAATAAACAAATTCTATTCTATTCTATTCTATTCTATTCTATTCTATTCTATTCTATTCTATTCTATTCTAAATAACAGTTTTAGGGTGTATTTACAAAAAAATTGCATTCCGTCAAAAGTGGCAGTAATTTAACAATGTTTTAAAAAACGAATACAACTCTATTTGCAGTATTCTTTATTGACACAGACGCATGCTATAAAACTTTTAAATGATAATATTTCTAGTGTCTTATATAGAATGGTTTAGTTGCTAGTGCATTCTACAATTCAGTGAACTGAATGATTGAGGAAAAATTTCGTTTTGTTTAAAGGCTTGTTCAGTCAGCGTTCGATGTAGCTAATCACATGTTTATCGCCAGTATAATATGTCTAGTGATCTAGAAGCGAATGCAAACATTTTAGTTGCAAGTGCATTATACAATTCAGTAAACCGAATAAATGCGTAAGAATTTCGTTTTGTAGAAAGGCTTGTTCAGTCATCGTTCGATGTAGCTAATCACATGTTTATCCACAGTATAATTCGTCTAGTGATCTAGAATGCGAATGGAAAAAATTTAATTGCTAGTGAATTCTACAATTCAGTCAACTGAATAAATGAGTAAGAGTTTTGTTTTGTTTAAAGGCTTGTTCAGTCAGCATTCGATGTAGTTAACCACATGTTTATTGACATATAATATGTCTAGTGATTTAGAATGTGAATGCAAATATTTTAGTTGCAAGTGCATCATACAATTCAGCAAAATGAATAAATGCGTAAGAATTTAGTTTTGCAGAAAGGCTTATTCAGTCAGCGTTCGATGTAGCTAATCACATGCTTATTGACACTATAATATGTCTAGTGATCTAGAATGCGAATGCAAACATTTTAGTTGCAAGTGCATTCTACAATTCAATAAACACGATAAATGACTAAGAATTCCGTTTTGTTTAAAGGCTTGTTCAGTCAGCGTTCGATGTAGCTAATATGTTTATCGACTTCTAAGCGCACAGGTAAATAGGTACAACTGACAGGAGCTATCGCAACTATGAGTGAAACTTTCAGGACGTTAGATACTTCGGTGAACATTTCAAGTGAAGTAGGTAACAGACAGTTACAGAAATGTACGTTAAAGCCAAAGCGCCTAGCGTTGCTAGATGGCAAACAAAAACTGTAAGTCATAACTATAATATTGTAAATGCGAAAGTATTTGTGTGTGTTTGTTTGTTTGTCCAATTTTCACGCTCTAACCAAGTAACCAATCAACTTGATTTTTAGCATTGTGTTAGTAGAAAGTACGGAGAGTAACGGTAATTACTGAACGGTTCCCACGGGATTTCAAAAAAACAGTATTAAATGCGGTGCGCTTACTTCTTACTTCGAAAAGACTACGCACGGTCGAATTTAGACATTTTATTTCATATTACTTTTTTTACAAGTTTAGAGGGCCAAGGGAGTGTGCAATAAATAATTAAAACAAGCAAACAAATAAGACAGGGATAGCAATTAATAACGTAGTTTAATTTTAACTGGTTAAGTACAAGCCGGACTCAGACTCTTAAGGGTTCCGTACCACGGTGTAATCTGAAACACTACACTGTGGGCCGGTAAGGGGTTGATATGATGATGCGAGTTCTGATATTTTAATTAATTTAAGCAATATCTTGACTTCATATGGTGATAATATTCGCTAAGTCCTTTGTTTTGCACCAATAAATAACTTCACAGCCCACCAAGAGGCCGAGATAATAACTAAACGGTGACTGTGGCCTACAAGTGGCACAAGCTTCCAACATTATGCTGTACCTTAGGCTTGTTTATGTTAAGCTGATGATGGTACTAAAATAATAGAGCCTTCATTGCATACAATAATGACCGAGTTAGATTTACATTGTAGATACTGTGGGTTAGGAACTGTGTATTTTTAGCACGAATAAACTAAGAAAAGAAGAAATTGTTCAGTTTAATTTTAAAAAGTTTTTTTAAACGGGCGGGAAGGAAAATTCCAAGAAGTCTTTAATGAATCTTAAAAAAATCGTTTATTTCGTTTCTTACATTGTAAATGATACATGTTGTGAAGACCTCCTAGTAAGCATCAAAATACCTGTGTCAGGAGGCCTTACTCTTCCATAGCAAAAACAAGATAAAATAAAAATAAAACGATTGAGTAGTGTGTCACGGTGTGTATGGTGTGTTTATATTTGTGTGTGTGCGCGCGTGTGTGTGTGTTTGTGTGTGAGTGTGTGTGTACATTTTAAATAGAAATAAACTGAAGATGCGCCTCAGTTTCTTCATAGGTTAATATCTTAAAGTAGGTATATTGTTTTATACACTTGTGCTGTCATTGCAATTGTTAAGGCGACCCCTGGCGCTGTTTCGAGCCTTATACTACTACATCCTCCCACTTATATTAAAATCAGTTGGAGGTCCCGTGATCGATATCCAGCAAAGGAATTTATAATATCTGAATTTTCTCTGGTCTGATTGTTATCTGGTTTTCTCTGGCTTTGGCCGTGATAGGTTACTATACTACGTACAAAATGTGACATCAAGCGATTACGCGTTTCGGTACGATGATGCGTAGAAACTGATTAGAGGTATGAGTTTAACATAACTTCCGTAACCCAACTAGATATGCTCACTACTACCTTCATATACTGTAACATCACTGACAACCAGGTGACATTGGAGTCAAGGACTATTATGTAACAGAATAAAAAAAACAATGATTGGCATGGTCCCTAAGAAGTTTCACTGACTCCATAATATCTATTCCTCAGAATGACTAGGGTTTAGGCTGTAGGCCACGCTGGCCTAGTACGGTAAACATCCGAAGCTCTTGAAAACATTATGTATAACTCACAATGATTTCCTCTACCATTAAAGCAAGTGATACTTAAATGCTTACAGTGAACCACAGCTAGAAAAGATCTGTATTCCGTGCAGCGCACATAACGCAGAAAGACAAAGGTCGTTTCAACAGTTCATAACCTATTACGTACTTTTATAAAATCGAGTTTTGTTCAACTAACTCGTAAAATTAACTTATTTAATTTTAAATCCAACTTAAAAAAAACTCCTACTAGACAACGTAAATCTCAAAAAGTTCAAAAAGGACCATTCTATTTATACCTGTGAGGGTTATTTTCGTTTTCAACGTTACATTTTCAGAAAGTTCTTTGTACGACTCCCCTTTTGTACGTACGACATCAAAGATTCACAAAACACTATTAAATTTTGTCAATTTCGTTAGCTATACGCTCTTGTTATGCAAGCTACGCTGCGGGAGAAATACAAATACAAAAGAAAAAGATAATTACCTTTTTTTATCTACTATGAAGCATCAAAAAGAAAATTGACAAATATTACATATTTGGCAGGCAGTTACAC
Source organism: Pararge aegeria (assembly GCF_905163445.1). NCBI lineage: Eukaryota > Metazoa > Arthropoda > Insecta > Lepidoptera > Nymphalidae > Pararge > Pararge aegeria. The sequence continues at coordinate 8,165,885 of NC_053187.1, forward strand.
CTAAAGTTACAGCAAAGTAAATTTACACCTCAGGTAAATTTGTTCACCTGAGTGCCAAGTGTGAGATTTGCTAGCTACGTTTACTTATTCAAACGCGTGAAACTTAACTACGATATGTATGGTACTGAAAGAGTGCGTGTGGGTCATCTCCAAGCGGCCAATAGGCCGGTCGGGGGTACGGGCCTCGAGGCAACGCCTCCTTACCCGGGTCTTATTCGCAGGGCAGCTATGCTGCCCTGGTAATTGATGTTCTAGCTCCTGTCTAGGGGCTAGGGCCCGCCATCATTGGCTTTGGGCCTGTTGGTTTGTCTTGTCCGTGAAATGTCGGCGTCACTGTCAGCGTAGTCGTCGTGGGCGCGCGCGGGGATGTTGTTAATTCCGATGGGCCTTGAGTCATCGATGTCACCATTTGTGCCTCCGCGTTGTCGCGCTGGCGGGGGTGATTGGAGGAGTTCTCGAGGTAGTGGACGCCCTGTTATAGGTCTGTCCAGCGCTGGGGCTATTCCGTGGAGGTGTTCGCACGGCCCGTAGTCTGCGTGAGCGAACATGCGGCGTGCGATTGTGCGGACGAAAACCTCCACGGTAGGCGTCCTGGTGTCTCGATGGATGACGTCATTTCTGACGTACCTTGGAGCTCCTACAATCAGGCGCAGGCACTTGTTCTGCTGAACTGAAAGAGTGCCACCTAGTGACAGTACGGTTTCCCAGTAATGTCACTGGATGGCGCTTCTGCGATACCATATAAATCGTAGTTAACTTTCACGTCATCGAATAAGTTAACGTCGCCAGCAAATCTCACACTTGGCACTCCGATCATATTACTTAGCACAAACGCTAGTTATATTCACTGTATAGATCGACGTTACAGTAATCGTCACGACACATAACTAGCACACTAGATTGTCGTTCCTGAGAAGCTTTTAATAAATCTTGTATAATATTAGATGGACGCTAATGTCATAATTTGCAAGCACGACGCAATAACGATAGTATTAAGAGCTGGGAGAAGAAAAGGCTCTGCCCTGCATTCAGATAGTTGGTAGCTATTCATAGCATTATTAATAAGTATTTACGTCATCATGGTCATCAGGATCTCCTCTGATTACCTTACGGTGCTGAAGTCATATTTTAATTGCTTAAACTCAAAACGCACATAACTCTGAAAAGTCGTAGGTGCGTGCCGGGGACCGAAAAGGAGGCCGACGCTCTGCTCAGTAACAGAGCATCGGCCAGCGTTATCACCACTTCAATTTTAACCATTTTAAATCGTGTCTTGTTATGAGAAAAATGTTGCTGAAAATAAATCGAACGGTTAGATATTAGATATTTACTTTGCTCTATATTTATCAAAAGATATTCTAAGAGCATCCTCGCTTCATCTGTAGCTAACTGTTTATAGGTTTATATTATTTCCCAAGCAATTACGTTCAGGCATGACACAGCTGAGTTCCAAGGGTCTTTGGGTGCGCAGAACAACCAATAAAGGCGGAATAATTTATTTGCTACTTAATTACCTGCCTTGTTTGGGAACAAATAGTTATCTATTAAGCTGTGCTAAGGCATTAATAACTTAGATAGTTATTTTGGTCTATGCATTAAAGAAAATCCTTAATTCTTGTTCGTTAATTTTTGATAGTTCATCATTATCATAATTCTCGTGTTCCAATTCTAGGCACAGGAGATAGGAGTGAGGAATTAAGAGTTTAGACCCACCACCCTGCTCTAGTAAGGATTCACGGCCGTTAACACTAAAGATGTAGTGCGAGGCCAAGAAGTTTACATGTTAAATTTCCTAAAATTTACAGAAAACTTAACCTAACAATTTTCAACTAAACCAGAGTTCGTATAATCACTTTTTATAAAACTCACCATAATTCAAAGCAGAAAATGTTTGCTTAAATAATATTAAATAAACTTGGTACATAAATTTACGTACGTACAGTATTAAAACAGCGCATTAAAAACTTCAAAATTAATTCATTTCAGGTTAATAGTTCGTATTTAGTTACTCTTCACCGGTTCTGAAGGCAGAGTCTGCAGCAAAAATTATATAATATTACCGCAAGATACAAAGCTCCTTTCTAAGATCGACCGTAATAATTTAACAATTACTATTATTTCATGTTGTATTATATAAAAACGATGAAACCTTGTCATAGAGAAGTTTACGACTAAATATCACTAAAGACTTGCAAGGAAACCTAGTAGGCAAGCTTGAGTGCGCGTTACTTATCGAATTTAACTCGGGTGAATATTTTATAGTAGACAACTTTGAATAATATATTTCTGTAATTTTAAAAATATGTAAATTATATATTTAAGAACGTTAAATATAGCGTTCAATATTATACTAGTTAAATCCATACATTTTATACCCGTATTGAGGGAGTTTTGAAATATATGTAATCGGCCATTTTGTTTCATCAAACATACATCCTTCCTTTGAAAGGTGAATGTGAATAAGTTTTCACTTAGTCTCAGTAGGAGGTGTATCCTTAATAATTTTAGATTCTTATTATTAACTACGTATCCTACTACGTCTACGTAACCGTGCCCGCAAATTCTCATAGTATATTACAAGCGAACTTATGAAAGTTCACTAAGAATAAATTCCTGGACTTAATTTACGTCGCAAAATATGACACTATTAAAACGCTTGAAGCCCATCATGTTGTTTACGTAGCTTTCATTAGCCAACTTACATCGAGCTACGTAATTTTTCTTTTTTTTATAGTTGTAATTGATAACCAAGCCGATGGCCAACCTGTTAGTAATTGGAAAACCATCACCTATAAACACAACAACGCTTCACAGGGCATGCAAGTAGCACGTCCTCCAACATGGCGCCCCATGTTTAACAATTTAACAATTTGAGTTTATTTTTAACAATTTGAGGCGTAGGCGTTAAGCGTCATGTTCTTGTATTACACCGAAACCCACCCGAAGAAGAACGCTGCTTAGCGGCAGAATTAAGCATGGCGATAGCACTTCCTTGGAAAGATCTGTCATAAAAAGCTCTAAATATAAATTTACTTATAATAAATATATAATTTAATTGACATTACTATCTGCATAAGTAGTTGTCAGTATATTCCAGAAAAGATTGACAGTCCAGCTCCTCAATGCACTGGCCGTTAAAGAAGGAGAAACCGACAAATACTTTCGCGTTTATAGCATTCATTATCATCATCATCGACGGCCGAGTGGCGCAGTGGGCAGCGACCCTGCTTTTTGAGTCCAAGGCCGTGAGTTCGATTCCCACAACTGGAAAATGTTTGTGTGATGAACAAGAATGTTTTTCAGTGTCTGGGTGTTTATCTGTATATTATAAGTATTTATGTGTTTTATATTCATAAAAAAATATTCATCAGCTAACTCAGGTTTATGGGTACATAACACAAGCTACGCTTACTTTGGGGCTAGATGGCGATGTGTGTATTGTCGTAGTATATTTTTTTATTTATTTATTTATCATATCAACCCAATACTTTTATTTATCAATCCATAGGGTGCTGAAATCCTCTTTTCATTCGTAATATACTATTTGCTCTTTTACAGCCGGATAAAAGATGTAACAGTTTGTCCCTCATTTGTCCCTAATACTCTAAAATTAAATGTAATTCACAGAAACAAAGTTTAAGGCGGATTAAACAAATTATGTTAATTTAGACGTCTTTACAAAACAGCTTAATGTAATTTACGGTTTTAACACAAAGGGAGGCAATAAGAAGGGCGAGCGGTAAAAAAGAATAAAAGTCGTTTTTGGTGTTCCGTTGCAAAAACTCACAACGAATCCAAAGCGAATAGGAGTTTGAAAAATTTTAGTATAGAGGCCGACGATGGATGGATCGTTTTTATTTTACTGATACCTTCTATCAGGAAGAGTTCCAAAAGCTATAACACAAAGCAAGACTTTTGTATTTTAGATAAATTATATAAAATTGGTATTTGTAATGTTTTTACCATTATAAATTAAATACATTTACTATATATATTTTTTTTTTAAATAAGTGACCATGCTTAAATAACCTGATCAACTAGATTATTTACATATCAGTAAGCTACGCATGAAACTTGTAATATTTTTGCTTACTCAAGTCATCAGGTTTATATTTAGTTGTCTGGTGTGAGGCTTTCGCCGTGGCTAGTTACCACTCTACCAACAAGGATGTGCCGCTAAGCGATTTAGTGTTCCGGTGCGATGACGTCTCATGTTCTAAACATATACTATAAAATGGGATAATGGAAGCCAGCAACACGGGTGTAAAGTGAGACGTGAGCGGGATACAATACACTGCACACAACAATGGCTGAATTCTTGTTGTTCTTAATTCAATCAATGGGTTTGCCCATAATCACCACGCTGCTGGGTAGACGGGTGATCGCAGCAGGGGGTAGTAGTAGCACAGATAACTCTGCTTCTCCTTCTTCGTTATATTCCCTTAGTACGTACGAACGACACAATCGGGAAGAGGTGGTGTACCTGTATTCTTATCTGCCGTCACACACTGCACTGTTATTTATATAGCTCTAATATTATAAATGCGATAAAATATTTATTGGTTAAGAAGCGGTAATAGCCTAGTGGGTAGGACTTAGACTTCACTTTCGAGGGGGCGAGTTTAAATCACAGAAGGCAACTCTAATTTTTCTAAGTCGAGTGCATTTTAGCAATTTAAATATCACTTGCTGCAACGGTCAAGGAAACTATCTTAAAGCAAAACTTCATGCCTGAGACTTCTCACGCTGGCCCAGTGCGGAGTCCACCAATCCGCACAGGGCCAGCGTGGTGGACTACGGCCTCAACCCCATCAAATTTTGGGAGGAGACCCTGTAGTGGGCCGGTAACGGGTTATTATGATAATAATGATGTGTTGGTATGTTATCCTAGAAACCGTATCACCGTTCTTAGGTAATACTAAATGTATAGTTACAAAAGTTGCTACTTAAAGTAGGACAAACAAACTTTCGTATTCATAGTACTTTTTATATCATTAGTACGTTATTTTTAGAGTTTTTGCAACAAACAATCACATTTTCAACATTACCAAAATACGTGTAGCCCTGTTATCCGTTACATTTGCAATGAACATGCATCGCATGTTAATAATATAAAGAAGTTAGTTTTTAGTTTTAAAGATGAAAAACCTTGTGGGGTAAACGCCTTAAGAAAAGTTTCTTTAAGTTAATACAGGTAGACAAAGAAAAAGTCCTGTACAAGGACTTTCAGTTAATAAAGTTTCACAAAGGATTAATTATAATAATGCTATTCATTATTTTTTACCGGCCAACATTTTTATGAATTCCTGTAAAATTTTAATCTTACAAATACTGACGGTCATTTTCAGTCTATACTAATATTACTATAGAAAGTGTTCGTACGTTTTTTTCCTATGTTCGACTCGAAGATCATGTCGAAATTACACACTGAGTTAGCTTCTCACCTGGAGATGGAATAGGAGAATGATTATCCTGGAAAGGCACCCGACTCGTACCCGCGGCATTTTCTTCTAAGACACAATTGTTTCGTTAACAATTGACAAAAACGAAGCCTTATGGTGCGAATTGGTCCGTTTGTCACAAGGTTATATCGTGACAATATATAATAATAATATAGCCTTTATTAACAATCTTATAAAATACATTTTACCTTATTCTACTTAATAAATTTCTACTTAGTACTACCAAAATATTTATTTTATTTATTTATCATAGGTACATGTAAAAGTAAAGTAATTATAATAATTATACAACGAAATGCGTACCTCACAACTTATATTGGTGTGTATGTAATGGTGTAATTTCAAATCTACTGTCTGACTGTCCTGATTTAGGTAAAAACCTGTATTACAGGCGACAGTTCTCTCCTTAAATTGTTGTCTCGATGATTGAGTGTATGATTGTGCGTGTGTGAGTTTGCGTCGCGTAGGTACTTGTACTCGCGTATATCTTTGCTTATACAAGATAATTATTATATTAAATTATATATACATTTGTTTTGCGTGTGTGTGTGTTTTATGTGTGTGCGTATGTATGTGTTTGTGTGTATGTTATGTGTGTAGGTGTCTGTTAGAGTTTTACATATTATTTCGATTTACACATTTTTACAGTTATTTTTATTTAGGGGGTGTATATTTATATCTCTATTGATTTTATTGTAAATTCTAGAGCTAATAATGTAGTACTATATAGTTAGGCGAATTTTTTGCCGCAAATCATTAGGTCTACCTAGTTATGTTTTTCAACAGTATGTACCGTTATGCCTGTTATAAAAGTAATGTTAAGCCTGTTATATGTTACGCAGTCTTAGTAACCTTTATGTTTTATCTTGAACAATAATAATTTCATTTATTTAACCATCGTAATGCTGATCCTTATAGAATTCCACTGCTTATTTCTATTACGCCGAAATTATTCAGTAGGTACACTGTTGAGGAAGGAATAAGGAAAGGCCAAATGAAGTCACTTAAGACTTGCGGGGCGCAAGAATAATGACGCTGTTCCCGGGAACGTGCATTACTTACCCTCAAGAATGCGTAAATTAATTTTGCTCTACTGAATATTTTGCAGGTGAAATTTTCGGTATAATATTTTAATACAGGATTTAGATTAGATAAAATTATAAGATCAGTATATTAACCCAGTGTTTTCCGTATAATAAACTCGGATTCCTTATGGGAGCGACACCTTCTTCCAACTGTGACACAAGTGGTTTCACAAATAGAGTGCACTATTATATCATTTACTGGTAGCAGGGCGGATAACTCCACGTATGTTTGAGTGCTGTGTATCCCTTTTGATTTGTCCGAAGGGAACAGCATTTAAAATGCATTCTAGTCTGTGTACGCTGGAAACATCGGGCAATAATTTATTCCATGTTGTGAGTTTCTTGCCGGCTTCTTCTCGGTAGAATCTGCCTTCCGAACCGGTGGTAGAGTCACTACACACGGACAGACTTGACGTTTCAAAAGTGCTTGTATTTTATTGCCTACTTGAAATAATTAATTTTGAATTTTGAATTTTGTCATGGGATAATGTTAGCCAAAATCTACTTACCCGACAACGTGGAGGGTCTCCGCGCATCCGTCCGTACTCTAGCGGAAGGCGCAATTAATGGACCCAAGAGTTTGCTGACACTAAGAAGTGGAAGGTCTGCGCTGATAAGACTGACAGTTGGGTGTGTGTAGCAAACAATTCAGCGCGGATGCTGTTGGCAATTAAATATAGGGAATGGCAAAGTATTTCTCCTACACTACTTTTTCCATGTTTACTTTGGAGGAGTTATCGGTAATGGAAACGAGGTTTTCCATAACCATCAGGTATATAGTACTTAGTATAGTTTGTAGTCGTTGTTGTTTTCTTCAGTTTGTTGGTGTGATATTGTTCCAAAACGCCTCTGACTTGCAAAACTTAGCACGTAAATTACCTTAGGAGTCACGGTTATGAGCCTTTTGCTCATCGCTCATTCCTGTGGGTCCGTCCTCAAACCGTGACTCCTAGTCACCAAGGGGTTTTAGGCAGTAAAACTCTTGGATAATATTTGCGCCTCCCCGTGGGACAGGGTCCATAAGGATTTCCATATCATAAAAAAAAATGGGATTCCTATTTTAACTTTTCGTAGCCATTACTCAGTCTCTGGTTCAGTTACAATAACTTATGAGATTTTATAAAGATTTAAAATATATTCATTCTATGCTAAAAGTTCTGAGCACGGTAATAACTTCAGAAGTAGGCATAACTATAATACGCTTATAATCTTCTACCTTTCTACATTTTATAAAAAAATTATAATAAGAATCCTTATCAACACGGGAGTAGAATTTTGGGATAAATAACAAATAATGAAAAAAAATCAAAAAATCTTGAATTTGATAACATAATTAAAGTTGTGACCCGAAATTAAGCAGCGTTCACAAAATTTCCATTTGTAAGGCCAAAAAATAGGGAAAATTTTCCCTCTTCACATTTTCACAAAGCGAGCGTTGCGAAAACAAGAAAATAAACCACAACGCTCTTGTGAAAACAGGTGAATTAATGAAGCTACAAGTGCGACAACCAGAATTTAAAGCGATAAACGACAATTTTGTTCCGTATACATTTGGAGAAATAATTCCTATGTTCCTACCATTTGAAGCTCTCAATTGGAATAAAGCGTACTAAATTAAATAATACCTACTATGAAATATATCTGAAACAGACTAGATTGTCACATTTCAGTAATGCAATACTAACAAATAAGGTTAAAGTGTAAGTATTTCATTTCAAAATTATATAAATGATGAAATGTCCAATAAAAAGTTTAATCCCACATTTTTTCACTCTTAGGGGTTAAATTTTTCTTCAAATGTAGAAAAGTATGTCATAATCCTTAAGCATCCTACTTATTTAAAAAAGAATCTAAGCACAAAACAATAGAATTAAATAGTACAGGTTGCGCGTTTAGAACTTTCTTTATATTAGGTACAAATATTACCACACGCGCAAATATTCTTGGTTTTTATTATATGTATTTACTAAGCCTCCGCTGTTTGCCTGTCTGTCCGTACATCTGTCTGCCAGCGGTCTATAGCTCATGAACCATGATAGGAAGGGGGTGGCAATTTTCACATTATGTGAATATAACAACAAATAATGAAAAAAAAGAAAAATTAGAGGGGTTCCCTTAAAAATAAACGTATTTTTCATGGATTTTAATAATCTTATTAAAATCCATGAAAAATACGTATATATCCATATAATCTTATTACTATTTAGTGTACCTTACTGCTAGTTGGTGCAGAACCCTTCGCGTGCACATATAATTACTATTCCATCAAGATTATCCTAAGTTACAAAAAATGTTAAGTTTGGACATTCTAGCAAAATTTTGATAAGCTACATTAAAAAGCGGGTTTTTCTACGAGGCTTTAATTGTACGATTTTGTGCTTGTAATTATTTCACTGCACCGAGTTAGCATTGCAATCTCATCTGGTGATAAAGTGTTATGCATTCTAAGTTTTTGGCGGATATTTTTTTATAGAAATAATAGGCAGATGAGCATATGCCCCACGTTATGATAAGTGCAACGTGCCGCCCTGTGCCAATCAATCTATGGTCTAGATGTTAAGCCATATATGCCTATAATTAACCAGGTAAATACGCCCTTCAAACCGGAACACAGCATTGCTTGGTGGCAGAAATAAGCACGACGTTAGTAATTCCCGGACTCTGTCACAAAAAGCTCTATATACTAATCCTATCAAGATTTTAATATTTGTTGTTTAGCATTTTAATTTTAAAATCCTATTACAAACTCATTTAACTAGAGAAGCGGGTAAAAATATTTGTGTGGGGTAAGTAGGTACTCGACGAAGCGTTTTCAATCTAGTTTCCTGTCTGCGGAATATCGCTGAAACTAAGCAGCATTTTGTAGCTTGCTCCAAAGAAGTGTTTCAAAAGGAATTCCTGATTAAGATTGCAGTAATCATTTTGTCAGGAAATAATTAATTAAATTATCACTTTACACTACCAGTACATAGATAGGTATCTACTTAGTTGGATAACTTTGTTTTAGGATTAGTAACATTATTAATGCGATGATAGCGCACTTGGTAGGAGACCGACTCCCTTTCGGGGCCTGGTTCGAATCCTAGCACCCACATCTCACTTTTCTAAGTAATGTGAGTTTAAGGTAAATTAAATATTACTTGATTCAACGGTGAAGGAATACATCGTGAGGAAACCTGCATTCCTGAGAGTTCTTCATAATGTTCTTAAATGTGTGTGGAGTCCACCGCACTGGGCCAGCGTGGTGGACTACGAACTTAACTCCTTCTCATTGTGGAAGGAAACCCATGCTCTGTAGTGGGCCGGTAATTGGTTGGAGGATGAGGATGAACATAATTAATTAGAACATTATATTTTAAGTTTTTTTTTACAATTAGAAATTCAACAGGGTCGCTCGCGATGTCGATCAATCAGTGTACAGGTGTAAATTCCTTGACTTGGTGATTCCTTCCAACTGAACTCTGCCCAGTTACCAAGACTTAGCTTTTGTAGCTTTAGTTATAGGTTTACAAATGTACTTACGCCATCATCTCATTACTATGTACGTATTATTTTTATAACGTACGCATCAAAAGTGCCGTCCATGTGCCTATTTTTAACACGCTTTTATTAGAAGCTTTTATTAGTTTCACCTGTATGTATGTTTGCATGTTTGTATGTTACCCGACCGTTTTGGGCTTGAATTTCTCCTATTTAATTCAAATTTTGCACACCTGTCAAAGACCGATTACTTATTACATAATACTTTATTTTTTAGTGTGATTTTAAATAAAACTGTATTTTTTTATTTTTGTAAACTATTATCTATATCTATAAAAGAAAGGTGTGTTAGTTACACCAATTGTTTGGCAGTACGGATTTCACTGGGACAGCTAGTTTATTATAAACACTTAGACTACATCTAATAAAGCCACGCTTTCCTTACAGCTTAACGAGGTTGTACTGGATGAATCTTTTGATAATCTTCGGTTTCGATGTCACTAATGCCAAAGTTGGGAAGCAACCTTAATGCAGAACGTACTAAGGTCACGAGTTACACAGTAGCTTGGTCCAAAGTTAGCTATTACAATAATTCCATCCTTCATCAATGGCAAAAAGTGCATAGAAACTTATTTATTTATTTATTTGGTATCTATGACCCATCACTACACAATACACTATAACATAAATAGAATAATTAAAAACTAAACTAAATCAAAAAAAACCTACAATAAATATTAATATGCAATATAAAAAAAATGTACATTGTACAAATTAAAATTTCTGCGTCCAGGCAGCCCTACGTGGAGTTTAATATACAACTTGTAAATTGGAGAGTCGTATCGATTTATTAATGCTTTCAGAATGCTGTTACTGCTTACCCACGTTCTTTTCATCAAGGAAGCATCCTTGATGAAAATATTATAATAATATTTATTATATTAATATTTACTATTCGTTTTCTTCTGATGGCAAAAAAGTCATCAGTATGAGCCCTCGCGAACATTTCTGACGCACTACAATAACGGGGTAAGCCCAACCGCATTCTGAAACCATCATTATACTGAACTCGTAAGGCGTTTAGCGGTTATAATTAGACAATATGGCAGTAAATATAACTTCCGTAGGTGCCTGTTTGAGTTGAGTTTCTCGAAAAAGGCTTGCAACTTTGCGCTGCAATTATTTTGATTTCAATAAATTATTTGAGAAAAAGCATGCATTGCTGATCAGAAACAAGATAAACACAAACTTCTTTAACTATTTGTTGCCCATAATATTTTAATTATAGATGTTTTTTTTCATGATGGTAGAACGTCCCTTTTTTATCTCTGGAACTAAAAGCCTTGCTACTAGAAAAATTAAGATAGGCCATGTTTGATGGTTTCGCTTAGAGCGAGGGCTTATTCCATAGCGTGAATTTAAGTCGCTGCATAATAGTGCTTATACTCGTATATAATATAATGTAGCAAATATTTCGTAAATCATTACGTAAATAGCACATACCTAATCAGCATACGTGTAGTGCAAGCAAGCTTAATTAATACCGTGAATTACAGCTTCCAAAATGTTTTTAGGGCACTACCCAATTCCTAATCGGTAGAAGCAATAATAACCCCTAATACTAACCAAAATAAGTTCAGCGTAGTTGGAGAGCCATATTAGCCTCTCTGGCATGCATTTCATATATGCATAGAAGCATTGCCTAAACACCCCTTATCAGCTTTGGGCATAAAGCCCATGTCTGTCTTTGTGTAACTAAAACTTTATCCCTGTAATGATTCACGCCAATGCATTGTTCCACTTTGACAATGGCAGATAAACTAAAAAACTAACTTTCCTATTTGTAATATGACTATAGGGATAAGTACATTGTACCTTCGGACTTACGGCATAAATACAGAGCAAAATTCCAGATTTCCACGACTGGCGAATAGGTACAAGTTATGTGGGGGTTACATGGATGATATTTTACCGCATTGTAGCTATTAGTCTCCGTTATGCGGCTCTGAGTCTGACTTGAGGACACATTTATTCCGCAAGAGAAATGTTTTAAAATATCTCATTCAACTTATACATAGGGGATGTTGTAGTTTGTACTGGAGTTCCTTTCGTCCATATTCTTCACCTTAATAGACGTACCAGCTGTTGCCCAAGACTTTATATGCGTTTATTTCGTTTTAAAGAACCTGTTCGTATTTCGGAGCTTAATAACATCGTGAGCCCGTTTCCAGTACGCAAGATCGAATACCTCTGTTAAGCTGTTAAGTTCTGGATAGGTCGCAATGGCGATTAACTATAATCCCGCGTTAACAGTTTCCGGATGCTTGAGGAGATAAAAAGTAACCTTTGTCTATCTAGACTTAGAGGATACAAACTGTGAGGAAGGGATCAGAGTGTTAAACATCGAGAGCCGAAACTGGTTCGACCTAACACAAGTAACAAACAAACCAGCAAACAAAATAATGCACACTTTCGCATTTTCGATATAAATGGATGTTATCTTATAAATTATCCATGTTTTTCATTTTCGTCCAAAATCCCTCAGTGCCTTAAGACCAAAGGCTTCCAAACGAAGTCGCTTTCTATGGTTATTCTCATAAGAAGGCTCAGAGTCAGTTCGTGATCACATGAAGAGATCCGTAGGAGAACCAGAGTTATCGACAGGTCAGCGAATCGCAAAGCTGAAGTGAAAATGGGTGCGGAACATAGCTTCGAAAACCGATGGACGTTAGGGTTCCAAGGTGCTGGAAACGTTGTGCGGCCTCCAATGAGGTGGACAGATTACATCAAACGAAATAAGCGGCCCCGGACCGTGAATTTCAAAATCCACGTACGACCCATGTCCGGAAATGGACTTCAATCGGTTGAAGTGATGATAATAATGATAAAATTAATGAGAAAGCAGATACATACCATTAGGCCCGTATTAAAAAAGCGTCATCGAGCTAAGAATAAGTTTTCAGGTAACTAGTTAACTGGTTAGGTTTAATTTACCAATTACCATTTCAGCACCTTTGGACCTCATCGTCTATCGGATCTCCGAATAATATGGCGCGCCCATAGCCAGGTTAATACCTCTCTCGACTCCTTCGTCTGATCTCGTTTCTGATCAAGGAAAGCCGGAGTGTGTAGGTATCCCTGCAATACTGCTACAAACTGCTCAGTAGAATGTATCTTGCTCAGCGTCGGTTGACATAATGAAGCCGTATACAAGAGTATAATAAGTTAATTTTTTGTGAAATATTTTGAAAGAAAATTTATTCTATCTGAATTTTTCCTTTGTCTTCTATAGCCAACACGAAAACTTCCACCCTCTTAAGCCTTTTTCTTCAAAACTTTCCTTTAAAAATTGCACGTAGGTAGGTACTTACGTAAGTAAGCTCACTTCGGGAGGAATATTTTTAAAGTAGGTATATTTAGAAGTAAAAGGGTAATTCGATTTCCAGTTCGAAGTCAATCACGTCTGTAACAATTATAAGTTGTGGAAACTCTAAGCGCAACCCTTTAACTTCCAAACAATTACATTAACTCGATTAAGCTTAGCTCTCTCAAAGTTGTTTATAGCTAATTCGGTAATCTTCTCTGACGTAAATTAAAGAACATAAATGGAAAATTACAGCTTATTACGTATACGATGGTTTTATTTCCATGCAAGAGAAATAAAAATATATCAATCAACACGGCTAACATAGGGCGGGAGACAAATTCTCCACGTAGAAAGGATAAATTATTGATAATATTTCCTTTGTACACTTCATGTATCTTATGTTCACAATCACAATTTATGGTACATAAATAATAAATAAAATATTTGTCTTCTCCCATAGTCTTTCCACTCTACGAGCTGCACACGGATGGAACTGTTATCCAAATAATATACAACGTGTAACAGAACGACGAAATAATATTGTAGGATGAATAAGTATATTTCATAAGGAATCACCCTGTTAAATATTAAATCAAAATAAGCATATTAATTTTTCCATACAAACGAATTCAAAACATTCAAGTGTTTATTTATGACAACCATCATCATTAACAGCCTATCACAGTCCACTGCTGGACTAAAGGCCTCTCCTTACTGGAGGATTTGCCCATAATCACCACGCTGGGCAGGCGGGTTGGTGATAGCAGTAGATGGTAGTAGTAGCACGGAGGACGCTGCTGCTCGCTCTCCGTTATGTTCCCTTAGTCGCCTCGACACCCGCGGGAAGAAGAGGGGCAACCATATTGAAGATAAAAGACTGCCACGTGCATAGTACCTACGAGACGCGTACCTAATAAAGTGACAGATTTTAATTTTCCATGTGATGTTAGAGCTGCATCTGATTTTCTTCATTAAAAACTATGGCAGCGGTTTACTACAAAACTATAAGGATTCGGTTTCACAGATAAGTACATCTAAAGCCTGTGAAGTATTTGCGGTTTCCATTTACATGTTGTATGTAAGATATAATATATAACGTAAATATATAGGGAATAAACTTCTTTTTCCCTGTAGCCGTGCTCTGGGTGATGGATGAGCAAATTTCATCCCTTGTCAGTTGATATAACTGGAGCCATGCAGGTTCAGGAAGATCCGTGCCAACGTGATCCGGGACAAGGGAACCATGAAACCTCACAAACAGTCCACACACATAGGAAAATCGACATCTAGGTACTCAGAAATGTTTTAGTTAGGATCCCGACAAATATTGACTCGCATTTATAGAGCCTAAATTTGTTAGGGAACAGGGTTAAATAAAAAATCAGAAAGCTCTTGGCCTGCAGTTGTTTACATTAAAACTGACAACTTTTGGTCTACGACTTTTTCTTACTCGATAGTTTGTGAAATAATCAATATTCAGTATTTTCTAATCTGTAATGTAACATCGTGCTTTCACTAACCCGAATCGTTGGCGAATCACACGTATTTGGTGTCACAGTGTAATATCACTTTACAGATATAACAGCATTTATTGATTTATTTTGTACGAAATAAAATATTATTACTTAATTTTTAAAAGTCGTAAAATAAAAGTTGTTGGTTTTAGTGATTGGAACTACAAGGCCGAGCTTTGTGGTATTTTTTATTTAACTCTTTTTAGTACTCCGGAACTTCCCCAACTGTTATTGTAATAAGGGATCTGGAGTGTGAAGGAATTCTATAGAACCAGTTTTTCTTCTACAGACCATATTTTTAATTTCAGCAATTAAAATAACACTTGCTTTAACGGTGAAGAAAACATCTTGAGGAAACGTGCATGCCTAAGAGTTCTTCATAACGTTCTCAAAGGCGTTAGAAGTCTAACTAATCGTACTTAGCCAGCGTGGTGGACCCTTATCGTGGAAAGGAGACCCGTGATCTGTAGTGAGAATCTAATGGGTTGATAATTTGGATGATGATGACTGGAAAGTTACCTTGTTATATCTAGACAGAACAGGACTTGCGCTATTTAAATACGAAGGTTACATATTTTTAACAATGGATAAAATTCCCTCACTTTTACTGAATGAAAAAGGTTATACCTTAGAGGGACTACTCATAGGTAAATGTGGGCGTTTGCTGATTCATGACATTCATATTGAAGATTTAAGGACACATAACTTTAACGTCACAGTGAGACAGCGTTAAATGCGATAAAATAGCCTTTTTTAGATCAAAAACGAATGCCTATGTCATGACAAACTCTAAATTATCTGATAATTCTAAAATATAGGCTTTATCTTTCTACTTCTTTGCATGAATCTAAGCGTTGATCTGAACGTTGAGTTTATACACAAAAGCCTCCGGTACAAACCAGCGACTTTATTTTAGGAGCATCTTCTCAACGATTATTTGTGTTGAAATGGCAGCGTATGTCTACAACTTGTCCCCGATTTGTACCACGCGCTCAATATTTGCCCAGCGAGTTTTAAAGTTCCTGATTTTGTACCGCCGACAAAGTTTTCAAAGTGGTATCTAGATATGAAGCTGCCGTCTTACCCGCTGACATCAAAGGCTGTTTCGGCCGGTCGACATGTTTAGTGTGAAGACGACTTAAAGGAGTTTTATAATTATTATTGAAGTTATTACGTTTTGGTATTTATTAAGTAAACTTTGAACGAAATATTATAAGATTTTCTTGCCAGTATCTTTCCCCTAGAATTGTATTCAAAATCGCTACAAAAAGAGCACGCGGTAGGTCACCCATCCGATGGACCGATCAGATCCAATCTTCAGTGGGAGATCCCTTGCATGAGTGTACAAGACTATCTACAAACAGGGAGAAGTGGCGAATGATCGTTAGGCGAGTAACAACTGCCACAATCAATGTTCCACCGTGATGACCACGACCACTCTGGCAAAAGTGTTACGACAAAGAAGAAGAAGAACAAAAAGATAGACTAAATTGATGTTTCAAAAGATCGTATAAGACTAGACTAGCCTAGATGTTAGGTAATATATTCATTATTGAATGAGTCCCCAGTGTTAAGTTGATCGATTACGATCTATGTATGACCGTGATGCCGCGGTCTTGTCTCCCACCTACAACAGGAGTCGGTTTCTTCTGGGAAAAACCTTTACCATCCACCACCGTGGCTACATTTAGGGAAAGAATTTCCCAGAAGTTTGCCACGCTTGTATATCACAGTGGGGCGGGAACAGGCTATAAATGAATATATCTGCATCGTGTAGCTTCAGGTTAAATATAAGACTGTTGAATCTATAACTCTCTGTATGTGCTGGCATTAGGATTCACAGGTTATTTCTATTGATTTATTTTGCCACTGAAGTAGCTCTTCTGTTGAATGGTTTAACAACCTCTTCACTTATCAGATGTTATTGGTAGTCACATAAAATGTCATGATTAAAATCCGTTACATAGAATGAAAAGATATAGGATTTTAAACAAAATGACACACTTCACACTTGACTTACGTAAGTGAAACAAAAGTTTCAGTGTAATAACTTGCTTCGCTAAAGACTTGCACAAACCAAAGCGCCCAGATGGCAAGTTAAGGGTGAATTTGTGAGTTTTCGCTACTTATGAGAATCCTCTTAACCCGCGTGTATTTCCACAGACACTTGGCAAACTGCACCGCCTACTTCTTCGTAAACTGTTTTAGCACAATATCGTAATTCCATCCCGGAAAGTTTCGTTGGTCTAGTGGTTAGTATGTTTAACTACAAGAAATTCTGGGTTCAACTCTCAAGAACTCTAAGGTATTGGTTTGTAGCCAACGCGTATTAAAATAGCTTGAAACTTAATGTGACCAATGGTTTATAAATGTAAGATGAAATTACGTTTTATTTATACCATATATATTATATTAACGAAACTCCATTTTTTTATTTTTGTACACAAGATAATGCTATTTCAAGAATAATTTTAAAACAAAAATTAAGTTTAATTATTAAAAACAACGAAAGTATGCAAACAAATTATCTCCACTTATCGTTATCAATATATAAATCGAGTCTTTCTTCCAGTTTAAAAAATACATACGGTGCCAACCCCAATCGAGACCAATCAAATAAATATCGCCCTCAAACTTAGCTTAAGTGTAAAGAAACAAGAGTCATCATCATCATCATCACCTCAACCAATCGACGTCCACTGCTGGACATAGGTCTTTTGTAGGGAGTTCCAAATTCCACGGTTTTGTGCCGCTTGAAGCCAGCGGATACCTCCGACGCGCCTAATGTCGACCGTCCACCTCGTCGGAGGTCGACCAACGCTGCGTTTACCAGAATTAAATAAGAGTACGTTGCACTATTTTTGGTAACTTAGTTATAGACAAGTCTTCAAATCATCATCATCATCATCAACCCATTCACGCAAACACATCCCCAGCGCGAGGCCCATACCATCATGCAGACCAAGTTCCGATTGGTAGACTTCACATGTGAGGTGTGCACGCCTTTGAGAACATTATGAAGAGCTCTCAGGCAAGCACGTTTCCTCACGATTTTCTTCAGCGTTAAATCAAGTGATATTCGAACGCTGCTATTAAATTAATACCTTTCTCCAAATTCACCGTTTATGGACGTTTAATCCTTCAGCTACCTTGTCGTTAGAACTTACGAACTTTGCCTAAACAATCTGCATTGTTCCTACGCCACACCAGCGATCTGTTCGATGGTTCTAAAGTGACACAGTTTCGAATTTGTTTATTCCTATTTCAAACCTTTGAACATAGCTTACAACTACAGTGTGTTTTGTTCATGACAGCTGCTGGCCGTTTCGAAAGCAACTTTAAATTTTGGGTTTTCATATTCATCATGTCATATGTACAGAGTGTAAGTATAAGAATTAAATTTTAGACTGGGTTAATATTTTCAAATCCTCCTTATCGACATATTATGAAAATTAAGCTTAATTTGCTATAGTACGCGAATAGCAGGAGAATCTGTTCGGTAAAATTTATAATTTCTTCAAACCTTATACTCTACACCAAACATATCCTCGGCAATGTACCCTCTACGCACGTTTCACTCCGAAACCGGAGCATCTTTAGACTTGAATAACTTCAAAGAATACGCAATTTTTTGGCAAGTTCTGTCCTTTGAAAGGCGCTAAGCAAGATCACACTACATATCACACACAATAGCTCACGCAACGTGTTTATACTTTTATTCTCACGGAAATTCTTTGAACTCAACACAAGTGGCGTGACCTGAAGTGGAATTGCGATTTTCAATGTGTTTACTGCTTTATCCGTGTGGTATAGTCGTTTACAAAATTTAACAGCGGACTCAGGTTTTTATTACCTCTAGATGTTCCAGTTTCACCTCGTTAAGGGAAGTTGTAAATATCTCGCGCGACCTAAATTCCCTCGAACTTTTCTCACTATAATATTCTACTTCAATTTACGCTGTTCGCAGTTTCATTTACGCTCTGCTAAGCTTGCAAAGGGCTTAAGCATTATCAACGAAAAAAATAGGCTAAGTAGACTTTCTGAACAATGAAAATATTACAATAGGAAAAATCGTGGGCATGGCGCAAACCCCTATTAGTAGATATATTAGAATGTCATCTGTCGCTACTTTTATTTGTGTTTGCAGTTCGGGGCTTTTACAACGAGCACGGAAACGGCCATGCCACCATAACATACGCATGGCACGGAAAGGCCATGCCACCATAACATACGCATGGCACGGAAAGGCCATACCAACATAACATACGCATCCCATATATTATGTATGTTTAATAACGCAGTGCCAATAAATTACGATGAATGTTAGCAATGAGTTTTATCTATTTATTAACTCGTCACACATAATATACATCACAGGTCTTAATTTAAAGGTGGCAGCATAAACTCAAAAGACATTGAGAAATAAAGAAATATTAAGATTAGATATGACTCAACACAAATATCGTTACTAATGCAGCAACATCGCGTGTGTTAACATAGTTCTCAGAAACTTAGGCCTTTTAGGAAGCCCCTTAAAACAAAAAGCATAGTATTTTTATACTATACTAGCTGTTGCCCGCGACTTCGTCTGCGTTTGATTTTGTTTTTAAAGTATTCAGTATCGCTAAGCTTTAAATTAGTATAGTAGTATATATATATATAACATGTGACTGCCAATTAATTATAGACAAATAATTTGAAATAAAATAAAATTGCGACTATAATTAAAGATCTAAGCTATCCTATCTCTTAAGTTGGACCAGACTGCTCACGGTGTACCAATTTAATTTTAAATCGGTTAAGTAGTTTAGGAGTCCATCGCGGACAAACATCGTGACAGGAGATTTATATATATTAAGATTAGATGTGCCCCGCGTAAATTAAAGGACGCAGCGTACTTATTCACAGTCTACATCTACCCAATAAATCAGATACCAAACTTGAAGTTTTTTCATACAAACTGAGAGTGATATACTTCGACAATACACACATCGTCATCTAGCCCCAAAGTAAGCGTAGCTTATATTATGGTTACTAAGATGACTGATGAGTAATTTTATGAAAAGGATACATAAATACTCATAAAATACATATAAACACCCAGACGATGAAAAACATTCATGTTCATCATACAAACATTTTTCAGTTGTGGGAATCGAACCCACCGCCTTGGACTCAGAAAGCAGGGTCGCTGCCTACTGCGCCAATCAGCGGTCATTCATTGTGGCTTAGCAGCAACACTATGCCTTAGCCAATAGTGCGGGGTCAGTTACGTTGACCCAAGTCAGTACACCTGTCTTTGGAAGTGAATCGTGCAGTTTCATTTTAATGCATTGAATAGTTTCAGCGTGATTAATATTGTTGTTTACATTACATTTTAATTATTTATTTATAAGTCTTTATTTTAATATTTAAATGTAAAATATTTTTTAACTATGAACTTACCTACACTATTTCAAAAGTTTTTTATTTCGATATGTAATAAGCAGCTCCGGAATTATTATTTCATATGTCACCTGGACTTGGGTTCCAGGTGAAAAACCGCGCTGCATGCTTGTATGCTTAATGGGGCTTACGGCACATTGCTAAGCTTGAACCTTGTGTGTACAATGTTGTGCCCATGGCTTAATCTTTTTTACATAATTATCTACGGCTTCATAATAGATCATCATAGATTGGTCGAGATCAGTGCTATGATTCAGTCAACAAAAGCAACCATCAAACGGACACACTTTCACATTTACTATATTAATACGGATAGATAGATCTTACTACTGCAGTTTGATGTATAGTCATGTAACTTAAAGTCTCCACAGCGTAGGTATGAACTTCATAAGAAAAATAAAACGACAATACGTGCAGCAATTGCGGTGCATTTATGTGTCAATTGGGCGTCCCTTGCGTTTCCGTTCGTTAGCCGTACGGGAACGTGGCGGAAAATTGGCGCCATTAAGCTGATTGCAGACTGCCGCAAATGTCGCAACAGGTGCTAGAGTTGCAAACGACGCACGCAATGCACTTATCAGGTAAAGGATTGGTTTATATCTTAAGGTAATAAAAATACCGTAAACATGGTATAAGATAAGCATGTTCGCACTCTGGTATTAATAAACCAGTCTCGTGCTAAGGACAGCTGCTCAATTTTAGTCTTAAGCATATATATAGCGATACTTACTACTGTACTGGCAGTCACAATAAACGCGTGACTAACTAACGTGATAAACTAGCATGGGCAGGAGACAATTATATCCCCGGGGAAAGGATATAAATATATCTTTTCCCACAGCTTTATTAACTCTCAGAGCACTGGCGCACAAGTGGAAATAATATCCAAATAATATATGTGTATTAAAAAACGGGGGTAAACTTCCCCTATTCCATATTCCAATGATTTAGCAGGTGGGCAAGTTAATTATATCCCTTGCCAGGGGATATAATCGGGGGGACATATTTTTAATCTCCCGCCCGTGCTAGTCCTGCTGGGCGGGAGATAAAAATTGACTGCAATCCCACCTGGTGATGATGAAGTCTAAAATGGTAGCGGGATAACTTGTTGGGCAGTATAGCAGTTATACCTACTAAACCCAATCGCTAAGCGGCACGTGTTTGTCGACAGGGCGATAACTATCCACGGCCGAAGCCTCCCACCATACCAGACCACGGAAAATTTGTTCTTCCTGTCGGGAATTGAGCCAAGCACCGGCAGCTTAAAAACACAGCACTCGCCGCTTCACCAGGGATCCATCAAAAAGTTGCTTTATCTGTTATGACAGCAGTGGCTAATTACAACCCTACTGACAAAGACATGTCAAGCGATTTAACGTTCCGATACGGTCATCATTATCATCATCATCAACCCATTACCGGCCCACTATACGGCACTGGTCTCCTCTCGGAATCAGAAGGGTTTAGGTCGTAGTCTACCACGCTGGTCAAGTGCGGATTGGCAGACTACACACGCTGTTGAGATCGAGAACTCTCAGACATGTAGGTTTCCTCACAATGTTTTCCTTCCCCGTTTAAAGCAAGTGGTATTTAAAATGCTTAAATTAAATACGCACATACCTCCGAAAAGTCAGTGGTGCCGGGGCTCGAACTCCGTCTTCACGAAAGGAAAATCGAAACCTTACCCACTAGGCTATACTATCGTTCCTACGCGGTATCGTATCGGATCGTATGGAACCATCGTAACAACCACTTGTTAAGAGTGCCGTCTCGCGATGCTGCGGTAGCGCGTTCTGTGTGTTTCGGCTTTATTCCTAATTACGTACAGTCATCACGAAAATAAATAACGATGAGAGTTCATACATCTACACAAAAAAAATGCTATAAGTAGTTATGGACATACAATTACTGGTTGTTGCCCGCAACTTCGTTCGCGTGGAAATTTGGATGTGTATTTTATAAATTTAAAATGAATATAATAATTTTCGGAACCGACAGGAGTTGAACCTGTGTCTCCCTGGCAAGCGCTTTAACCAAATAAGCTACCTACCGCCGACGCCGAAATTAGTATATGTCTTTAATGTCAGTCTTATAGCTACTGTAGCGCCATCTAGTAGGAAACATTGCAGTTTCGTTCAACTTATCTTGGATGTGAATGCGTTTGGCCATTGAACTACCACTGTGCGAAAAAACGTGTCCGTTGCTCTGTGTAAAACGTAAACAAATCTATCGCCGTACATTTATCCGGAATAAAAAGTAACATATGTAGCTAAGACTATAATCTATCCATGTGCTAAGTTTTATCTAGACCCATTCAGCCGATCTTGTGTGTTTGAGTACCAGACGTCCATCAAAACTTGCGCATTTATAATATTAGTATAGATTGAAGGTAAACTTTATAAGACTAAGTATACGCAATAGGTATATAATTAAGTTTACTTTGTATGTGAATTAATCTGAGATAACTTTAATCAGCGTTATGAATTTCCAGGCTTGTTAACTTTTAAAGTTTGCTTTCTAAAACATGGCCCTAAACACGCCCTGTGCCCTAATCCAGAGTAAAGTTTAATATTTCTGGTAAAATTCGTATTAAAAAGTGAAAAGGGTCGAGACTCGCCATTAGGTTATTAATATTCATCGGGTGTGAATCAAGAATAATTATGAAACTTTCATAATCTTTAATGAAAATTTTGAGATCGCTTAGGAAATAAAGTGTTTACCGAATAACCTTTCCCTTAAGTTTCACAACTTAACCTGATTTTCATGTTTCACAATTTATAGAGAATCTTGATTTCTACCGGATTATATATCCGGTAAACTTCATATAAATAAAGACACAAAATGTTAAGTACAAGGTTATGATTAATATTGCGAGGGGTTTATTTAATCTCATTTCACATTAAGGATTCGAAATTTTTATTGGAATAGTCAAAATATAGTCACAGATCAGGCTTTAAGTTATAAGTAATAATAATTACAAACTAAAATTAATATTAACAATAAATATAAGCCAACTAACTGTTCACTTATGGGCATGGTACCCAAAATACTGGCGCTATTGCCCCTTTGAATTGCTAGACTTAGCCGTTGGGCTAAATAAGTAATATTTTACATGAATAAATATTAAAACCAAGTATTTTCGAAACCACACCAAAATACCAGACGTTAAAAAAATATCGTAGTCTTTATCCTAATACACTAAGTACACTGAAATTATTGGTAGACTGGATTTAATGGACTGATGTATACTAGATTGTTCAATATTGAATCCTCATGGTATGCAATGTCTTATGTCACGGGTGCCGGCAATAAATCCCAAGCGAAACAAGTCATTTTGAAGTTACTTCCGCGTGTAGACTTTTTTACGGTATTTGCTGTACTTTACTGTAATACCAATGTTCTCCAAACTTTTAGTCGCATGAATGCTTTTTGTTACGACCAAAGTGGCATCGCTTTGTGCCGGTCTGAAGGGCGTAGTTGCCGGTTTACTACGCCTCAGGTTGTTGGTCACGGGGTGCCACTTTGTAGAACGTGTTACTTGCATGCTATGCGAAGTGTTGTCATATATGAGATTATATATGAGGGTATGAATTGCTCTAACTTCACAGCTCAAAAAAAAACCTGGTTAAGTTTGTTGCGTTTGGAACCCCCCGAACTTCAATTTTAAGTAAACGAATGAAGGTATCACTAACAATAGTGTAACATTTTAAATGTATGAACGCTTCATAAGTGCCTGTGATAAGGTCTACATGAATAAAACATTTTTGAATTTGAATTTGAAATCTAAATTTTATCAGCTTATTCAATAATTATTATTTAAACTATAGAAATATAGAGTCACAAAAAGCGACTACAAATCATTATAAATAAAAAAAAATACACATAGACACATACTTTAAATATTATATGGAGATAGATTTGTACAAATTATGTACATAATAGGAAGTGATAACGTGAAAGAATTAACGATTTGCAAGAAACAAATTGCATTCCAATAATCCGCGTAAAATTCGAAAGTGGATGCGTTCATTTGAGATAATTAGCGTCGAATCGCATTGTCCGGCAAAAATTCTTTAATGAAAACAAAATTGGATTGCGGCTTAACTGGCGTAAATTATAGTGTAATAAATTGCGCTGGTGTAAATTTATCATCCTAAAAATTTATAGGTTGTTTAAATGTACAGGTTGTGTCGTAAATAATGCCCACACCTGCAGGTTAGAACTATGTATTTAGGTAAGGGAAGTCCTTCCAAATATTTCTATGAGGTTTTGTTTTTAAAGATGTTCCCTTAGACACCCTTTTTTATTTCACTGCAACTAGCATTGACTGGATTCTCATTGCGGGTTTGTGTAAATGCAGTCTAAGATGGTAACGGGCTAAACTGCAATGAGTATGGCAGTTGTATAAAACCACAATCGTTTTACATGCGACATCGTAGGGAAACGCTAAGTGACACTCCGTTGTCGGTAGGCTGGTAACCACGGCCATTCAGAATTAAAACCGCTCACCGCTGGGCCGGGGGGTTCGTCTCGCTGATAGTGTCTGTAATTGGAAGAATTCTCTATCTGTGTTTGCATAATTCATTTTCTTGAATAACTTGGAACTTAGCATAAAAAATATGTAAAAATATTTTTTTATAAAAATGCCATGTTGTGTACGAATTAGTAGGAATGTCAAGTCAATTCATCTAGTGTTTTTTGAGTACTGTGGCTACAAACATACAAACTCTACTATTTTATATAAAGATCTATAGATTTGACTATAGATTTTTTTTAAATAAAATGAATTATTTAATATCAGTTTAACGGTGAAGGAAATGTTTTTCTTTTGTTAGGAAACCTGCATGGTTGAGAGTTCTCTTTAATGTTCTGACTTGAAGTGTAGACTACCAATCGGCACCAAAGCGTGTCAGACTGTGGCCCTGAAGTAGTCCAGTTGATGATGATGATTATGGTTATTTGTGGCAAATCTCACGTCAAAAACTTTCTAATGGATCCAAGACACTTGGATTCCTTATACTAAAAGGATAGACTTATATTGTATAGATTTTTCTCGCATTGTGTTTTACGAAATAGAAATCATATTATGCAATATCAAATATACAATGAATAATTGTTAAGTAAACTTCTTATCAATTATTCATTGTAAAGTCAACATCACCTAAGGATGCTCCGGTTTCGGAGTGAAAACTTCGTAGAGGGTACATTGCCGAAGATCTGTTTGGTGTGGAGTATAAGGATTGAAGAAATTACTCAAAGTATACAAAGTAACGTCTGCTTCTATCCAAGAAATAGAAATTTACTATTATTATTTACCATTATTTCAACTAAAGTCTGATAATTAAAATCAATACAAACAGATTAAAGCTGGCCACCCATTTGCTACTATGGATCGCTGATAAGAATAACCTACACACGAGCCTGCCTTTAAGTAGCATGGACCGTCGACCAAGAAGTTGTTCAAAGTACACATATACACAACACGACGTCACTACGTGGCCATACGATATGGTATCGCGTCGTGATGTCTAAAAAGTGCATCATAAATAAGCACAACTCAATGTTTTATCTTGATACAATGCAAGGCACTACGTCATCCCGTGAAAATTAACGGAAATCCTGTACCGGTGTCACATTTGATACTCAAAAGCCAAATATGATGCACCACATCGATGTATCTAGAACATGTATTACTATACCTAGTGAAACAGCATCCATTGCTATGGGATTCAACATAATAATATTATAAATATAAATAAAAATATACATAACAGACAATGTATTTACAAGATGGTGCCGCGCATTTGTTTAGGAGATGGTGATTACAAAAAACCTGGAGAATGAAGAATGAAACATTTTTAAATTTGAATTTGAATTTGAATTTTATGTGTTTCGGTCATAAGCAGGAGGCCATCCTCTTGATTTCAATATTTGACAAAGCACATTATTATTATTACTGGCCTGTATTACCAGACGACTCTGATGATAACAGTGGTACTACAGTTGGTGCCCACGCGATGGTAGCTAGTGTAAAGCCAGCCTTACCATTCGACGTTATGTGACGTGACAATACAATAAGCAAACATTTCGGGCTCACTGCGAATATTAAATGTTTATTCAGTTCAGGTAAAATATTCATTTTGCACCATTTTCATACGAGATTACCCCTCGTAGCCCTGGCTGTTATATTCTGAGACAATTTTACCGATTGTTTCCGCTCCACTAGTTTTTCGGTGACATCAAAAAGTCATATTTATTTTATGTAATACACTTAAACCCTCTGTTCTCTTGTCTCCTCACAATAATACAATTCTTTATTTCCATAACTGGCTAAAAGGTAAACAAATCGCGAATTTATACGCAGAAACACGTAAGCGACGCGATTAACATGGTGCGTTACAATATTTTTTTTGTATAATATTAATTGACGTTCCTGATGGTAAGTGGAAAACTATCGCCCATAATGACAGCACCACTTTACAGGATGTGCCAGGAACACGTTCTGCAACGAACCTCCCTGTGTCCATCAACCTGAAGCATAGGTTAAACCTCATGTCCCTGTAATTACAATCTCCTTAACTAAAAATCTTAATGAGAGAAACTCAACGCCAGACAATTATTGGTCTGACCCGGAATTCGAACCCAGGTCCTTGTCATCCGTAGTTGAACATGTGCTTAGCAACACTAGACCAACGAGGTAGTTATTTTATTGCTTTTTACTTTGATACAAAAATGCTTATAACACATCCCTTATATATTATTTCAAAAAAAGAACGGTTTTTGTGCGAACTTTTAGAACATCCTTTAACAAGGGTTGCGACGTGACCTCCCGGGACTTCTATAAGATACTAGGATAAGAATCTACTGTTTTGTATTGGTCCCTTCGGGAATAACCTATATTATTTCATTTTTGTCATAAAAGAGAATAATGCTTTTCTCTATTTTCGAATTGTAATGCAAAACTATTCTTTTTTCAATCCATATTCTGTCTATTTCTGGCTCAAAATATGTAATACAGTGTACTCATATTACGTGTTTTTTTTGTTTTTTACCTATGTTCGGCTCAAGCGCTGCACCTCTCTTATTTAAATTTGAAACAATGATAGCCCACTTCCCGGAGACGGACATTTTCCATTTTACGAGCCGTACCAGCCTTTTTATCTAACTTTTACCAACATTGCGTGATACAGTAACTAATAACAAGCCATTTTTCAACATACTTATTGAAAACACCAACAAACCGAGAAGGGGTATAAGTTGATGTTTCTGTGTGTGTCTGTCTGTATTTCCCGAACGTATGAACCGATTTTCATTTGTTTTTTTTTTTGTTTGAAAGGTCAATTCGTCGTGATTGCTCTTACCTATGTTTAATGAAAATCGGTCCAAGATGGCGTCGCCACAAAATGGCGAATTCAACTGTGTCAATATGGGTATGAAATGAAAGGGTTTGGCAGTACAATCATTTAGTGATTTATACTATATTGAAAGTCGGATTTTTGAAGTGAAACTTCTTTAGAATCGTTGTGATTTCAAACCGGATGCAAGGGAAAAAACGACAGGTAAGAGACACAAATACAAAAATGTGTAGGATGAAGCCGACAAAGAATGAGACAGAAATATACATACCATTTTATCTGTGTTTTTCCTATTTAAGTTACCAAGGAAACCGAATAATATCTAGATAAAGAAACAAACACATAAATGTATAGGACAGAGTGAGATAGAAAACATTTCTTTTTTTTACCTATTCTAGTTACCATGGAAACTAAATAATAAATCTTACATTTATCCTAACAGTTCTGATACTCTACATCCACCTCAATCTCCCGTAGGCTTCTTTTCAGAAGTTACACTTTTTTATCTATATTTATAATATTATACACGGAAAAAGTTCTCACGTCCTTAATATAATGTATCAAATGCGAACTAAAGTAAAAGAAAGACAGCACTACAGCTGCTTACTTCGTTGAGTAGGTGCTCAAACTAAAGTGCCTAGATAGTGCGATTAAGGCTAAGTTGATAGTTTGCGCTACTCTTAAAGACCCTTGCCATCGCGCCATCACGTTTCAAAGGCTTTGAGTTCGAAGATATGAAGTCTTTGTTTTGAGCCAAACTTCCAAGAACTTCCAAAATATGTTTTTTTAACGGACTAAAAAAGGTGATTGTTAATTCGATTAATATGGATATATTTATGCAAGCCAAGTAACGTGGTGGATCTAAGCTTTATTTTCTTTTCTAGACGAAGCCACTGGTGACCACGATGATGATCTAAAAATAGTTTGATATCGAAGAATGTTATAGTCTACTGAAACTCCATATTGTTATAATGTGTGCCCACTATAGATATTTTCATTCAATTTGTGGGAACCCACTTTGCTATCTAAACACGGGGTATCGATTTAATTTTGTATTGCGCAATAACAATTTCGCTAGAATTCGACCTAACATTCAGTCACTTTCACTAAATAAAATAGAGCGAAGAGATAAGAAATTAAAGGAACCATATTTGAAATAAGTATTTAAGTGAGTCTGAATGTTTGTTTCGAAACGAATGCACCAAGTTTGATGAAATTGGGCACAGATACACCAGCAACCATTTACCACGGGATTGAAAGAATAACCTTTTGTTACCTATTGCACGTCTTAACAGCTTAATCTATGTTGTATAGGGCTCTGTAGGCCTGGTGATGAACATAGGATTCTTAAGATTGTAGATTCCCCTGGGATTGGGAATCCCTTCAGGTTTTATTTTACTGCAAACAAACCCCGCAATTTCAAAAATAACCTGACAAATATGGCCTTCTGTTCGAACAATTATTCTTTGTAAATTGAGCTTAATTTTCATAATATATCATGTATTTCCGCAAAATAACGCCTAAGACGGTAATAACAACGGTAATAAAAATTATTTCAATTGAATTCATAAGTCAAAATAATTCACTCTCGAGGAAGGAAATGAAAGCGACAAAATGGAGTCTGAACTCAAAGGGCAAAAGAATAATGGGAAGACGGCAGGAAGACTCTTACAAACGTTATATATTAAAAACAAGTTAGAAATAAATATGAGTCTTAATGTGGAATAAACGTTGCTACAAGTATATTATTTAAACCGAATTAAAAGAAATGGACATAAAGTAGTCTCAGATTAATTGTTATTGTTTGCAAATAGATAAAAAGTCATTTGTGAGATTGAGTATATGATGCTTTTACAATCCATTAATATATTATAAAACTCCGTCATACTTAAAAGAGAAGTTTACTTTTGTTGTAGGGCAATCCGGTCCAGGATCGTGTCGTGCCCTGACACTGAGTATGCCTTTCCACAAAACAAAATTTTATAAACATTCATTTACCGTACAAGCCATCGAATTGTGGAATGCGCTTCCTATGAATATACGGCAGTCAAAGTCACTGGCGATATTTAAAAAAGCCGTATTAAAAGTTTTATTATTTATCCAGCTAAAGGCGATGTTTAATAGTATTGCCAGCCCACGCAGGGCACTTTTCTAAGAATGAGAAAGACTTTAGGCCGCAGTCTGCCACGTTCAGGTTGATAGACTTCACACGCCCTTGAGTATTAAATAACTCTCGTACATGCAGGGATGACCGTATTAATTGGGGCTATATGGCGATGTGTGTATTGTCGTATAATAAATATTATTATTTATTTATTTATTATTGTTGATAGAAAAAAATTACAATGTATGTACTCTAACAGCAATGGATGTATTTTTAATTAAGCTCTAATGCACTGTCTATTTACAATTATCTTAACATTACTATGCACAGTAGGTACTATCGCAGTGCTTCAATTAACAAACATTAAATCAATTTACTACCAAACAAACAGATTATGACCACCATTTTACAATAACAAAGCAACTTACTTACACTTGATTTGACAAACAATATGTAAAATGAACACTTTCATATCAATTACACTTTCATAGAACACTTTCGTATCTTTAAACGCTCAGTGTAGGGTCCATCAATCAGATAATTGAGAGAAAGCTATAGAGACCATTTGATAATTTGGTACACCTACTGGGCACCTACTGGGCAATTTCATATTTTATAGTTATGTTTTTACGTTTAAGATAAATAATAAAATATAAAACCAGCCAAATACGAAAAAAAAAATGTATTCAGTTTAAGTCTCAATTTGGTACGTGGTGTTTTTTAGAAAATTGTAGATATCAGATCCACGGAACGACAGACAGCAAAAGAATTCTAAAACGAAATATAATATACTAATCAACTATCATTTGATAACCATAGTATTAAGAGAGTTATAAAAAAAACATAATTCGCCATTTCCGCCGCCAGTCACGATTATAATTATTTTGGAACAATTTTCATTAAACATAGCTAACCACATATTCGACTAATTCACCTTTCAAACAAAAAAAATAAATGAATGAATAAATCAAAGTTAGTTTATTTATTCGGGAGCTACGGTGCCATAGACAACCACACGCGCGCGCACACACACACACACATACGAACACACACACACACATACGCAACCACGCGCGCGCGCACACACACACACACACTAAAAACACCCCGTCGTTTTGCGTAGTGGGTTAAAAACTCACCATGTATAACTGAGTAATATTTTGTGAATCCAGTTAAAAAATAATTGAAATAGAAAAATATATCCTTTGATATGAATGCAGTGAACGGATTTCAGCGTGCTTTAATAATTAAAGTTTCACTATTCAGGAATACTACGATATGCGATAAAAATAAACGGTAGGTACGCTGATTTTACCGCAGCCAATATCACAGAGCTTTACGATTCTAAAAGATTCAGATTTTCATATTCCGCCGTTGAGTTGCTATCTTTGAATGCCGTATTATATATATATCTAGGTACATATTAAGGGAAATCTTTTTTCGAGTACTTTTCTAGTGTAATTGCTGCTATTTGAGCTAGCGAAATCTTTTAACAATATTAAATTTTTATCATCATAATATTAACCCTTTACCAGCCCACTACAGAGCAGGGGTGTTCTCCCACATTGAGTAGGGTTTAGGCTGCAGTCCACCCAGGACTGGTCGCTGGCCCAGTGCAGATTTGTGGACTTCACACGCCTTCGAGAAAATTACGGACAACTCTCAGGCATGCAGGTTACCTCACGATGTTTTCCTCCACCTATGACGCAAGTGATATTTTAGTTACTTTAAATGCACATAATTTAGACTGTGCTCTTTTAACGTTTAGCACCAATGAGTTGGTGCCACATGTTTGCTCTTTGACATAACCAGTCTATGCTATATAAAGTAAAAAAATGAATTAATCTGTCGAGTAGTTGGTAATGGTAACTGAACTAATTGAGTGATCACACGCACACATGCACAACGACACACGCACACACATGCACAGCGACACACGCACACACATACACGCGTCCTTAATAACTTAACCACAAATTTTAGTAAAAAATAATAGTTTTTTAAGTAAAACACCTTTAATAAATACTAAATACGGTATACTTACTGTAGTTTCACAATATATTTATAATAATATTGTATTTGTAAGACAACATATTAGTCTTTATAAACAAACTGTAGTTAAACAGTCGACTTACAAGAAATGGTCAAAAATTAGTGACATCTGCATATCGTCTGCGAAAGGTACAGGGGTAATTTATGGGATTGAGTATACGCTTTTATAATATGATTCCTAAGGTAATTTTGGACCTACCAATGCATACATTTAAAGAATATGTTAAAACACATTTATTACAGCGATTAAAGTAAGAGTTATTATACAATTGATAAATTTCCTAATGACAAGGTTGCTTGGAAGCATCCGGCTCCGCTTTCATCTCTCACAAGATAGAAAAAATGAATTTTAAAACTGCTGAGTTTCTTGCCGACTTCTTCTCGGTAGAATCTGCCTTCCGAACCAGTGGTAGAGTCACTACAAACAGACAGACTTGACATTTCAAAAGTGCTTATATTAGGCCTACTTGAAATAAATGAAATTTGAATTAAGTACTTATCCTGAAGTTAATAACTAACTTACAACGAGGCGACCTGGTAGGTATCTATTTAAACGTAAGTAAAGCGAAAGTACTAAGGTTAATAAAATTAATTTTGTGACAACTCTTTATGATCCTTTGAAGTTGGAGTGTTTGGAGTTGAAGGAAGTCATAAATATCTCTCGCGACCCACATTGCCTTAAACTTTGCACACTATATTTTACCATTACGCTACATCAATTTTCTGAGCGAACAAAGGGGTAAACATTATTGCTATTTTATGGTTTATTTAAGAGATCCCACGTAATGGAAGCATTATTAAGTTTTACAGTTATTATTACTTTCACGTTTTGATACTCGGTAGCAGTGATAGCCTAACGGTGAGGCTTCGGCTTTACTCGGGAAACCGAGTTCGATCCTCGGCACACACCTCAAATTTTTGAGTTATGTGCTTTTAAGGCAATTAAGCATCACTTCAAAGATGAGGGTGAAGAAACCTGCCTGAGAGTTCTCCGTAAAGTTCTTAAGGGCAAGTGAAGTCTACGAACCCGCACGAGGCTACCGTGGTGGACTTCGGCCTAAACCCTCATTCTAAGAGAAGAACCGTGCCCTGTAGTAGGCCGATAATGTGTTGATGATTATGATAAAAAATAATACTCGTAAAAGCCCGACAACCCACTTTGAGCAGCGTGGTGAATATATGCTCTAAATCTCTCTTTCTCTCTCACTCTTACAGATAAAGGTGATGCTGGATATAACTATTTCTATGAATATTTCGGAACAATGTATACTTAGTAACCTCTAAGGTCCTCCTAGAATATCCTCTCAAAATTTTGATTACTACTTAGTAGTACAGCCTTTTAAACTGGCAGCGGTATTTTAATCAGTAAAGAAAACCCCTTTAAGCCTCATTTAAATTTAGATAATCAAAAAATTTTATTGCATTTTTCTCTGGCACACAAACGAAAATTGTGAGCGAATAATAAATGTAAATTCTTATTTTAAACGAAAACTCTTCCGTTTGACAGCACTTCTCTTTTAATATTGATCGAAGAAGGTTAAGATTGTGACAAGATGGACACAGATTATAATTAATTAAAATATAATATTTGTGTAATTAGTTAAATAACTGTGGGGGTTCTAATTAATTTGGTTTGCTGCAAATAACTGATAGCAAGGTCGTGGCGCGGCGCGGCGTCCTGATTTCCCACAAGATTACCACAATGAGGGTAAGACGGCAGCCGCAATGACTGTAATGTTTCCACTTCAGTTATTTTGTTTCTAATTTTATTTTCGTCTCGCGCTAATGTGGTAATTCATTTTACTCCATTATATTTTTTTCACTGGCATCAAGTATTATAAATTTTCTTATAGCGTATTTACTTTTATTTTTATTAAGTAACTTTTGTGTACCTGACTAATTAGCACTTAATTTTTCATTTGGCAGGGGAAAGCCTCATTCATCACCACTATTTTCGACCCCTATTCTGTAAGAAGACCGGCGTCTGAGCAGGGTTTGGCAGTAGTCTACCATGCTGGCCGATTGCGGATTGGTTAACTTCACACGCCTTTGAAAACATTGCGCTCAGTATTGGAAGAGTAAGATTTATTGCTCACAAATTTCATAATAGTTGATAAGGCGGAGACCTTTCAATGATAATTAGAAACATCTTTGAAAGGGTCCCGACCCTATTCCCCATAAAGATTGATAAAGGTTTGATGCCCCCCCCCACCATTCTATATCTATTCATGCACTCAGTTATGATAAAAACTCACTACATTCTTGACAAGATGACTCATGTTCAACTCTGCTTATGAGGTTTCCATAAAACAAGCAATGTTCCAAGCATGGATGGGTAGGTCAACTATGTTGGTTCTGCTCTATTTATTTATTTATTATTTATGTACCAAAAATTGTGATTGTGAACATAAGATACATGAAGTGTACAAAGGAAAGCTTATCTCAATAAGTGATCTCTTCCAGATACCCCAGGATGTGAGTAAGATGATTTAACTGTGGTATAGGTTAAATAAAGGTACAATATACTTCATAATAACTACTAAGGATATTATATATATCTAAATAATAACAAAATTCTACGTACTAAAACAATAAAATTTGTAGATACTTTATATAAAAAAAAAATGAATATAATATGATAAATATTTATATAATACAAATATAAATATATATCTATAATAAGTAAACAGTGATAAATACACTATGATAACGATAGATAATGCTCCTTTACATTGTGTTTAAAAGAGTGCACCGATCGGCAGTGTCTAATATGTTCTGGTAGTAAGTTCCAAAGGTGTGTAGCGTGGACGGAGAAAGATTTCTGGAAGAAAATAGAAAAATATATGAAGGGACATCGAGACAATAAGAAGAATAAGAAAAAGAAACACTATTGCACGTATAACATACAGGAAAAGAAACATTACAGTTGAATGACTTCAGAAACCATTTCGAGCCAAGTAGAAGGTAGTTCCTTCAAATGTTATTACTAGTAAAGCATAGTATTAAAGTTCTGCGTATAAACTTACGATTGCTAGTAGCTTTTCAAGATTTTTATTTTTACAAAGAAATTATTAAATAGAACAAAATAAACTCAAGAAGCCTGAAACGAGTAGCGAGAAATCATAACGTGTTACATAATTTGATTGTCAAAAAAAATTAAAAGATATTACCAAGATTTTATTTCAAAAATATAAGTAAGTTGAATAAAAATCCTTGAAATGTAAAGATTTTGTGCGTGAACCTTAATTATTTTGCCATCACTTCATAGCTGAAGGATCTTTGCACGAAGTCACTTTGAACGTAAAAGCAATAAGGATGTGAGATAAAATAACAAAATTCTAACAAAGCTTTGATCACACGTATATACCAAAGACGTGAAATGAAATATTACAATTGTAACCACTTCAAAGAGATTTAAAAGTAGATATTAAATTTTCCTTTTAACATAATATGGTAAGAATAAAATTGTATTATAGTGGTGATAGCCTAGTAGCTAACACTTCGTTCGGTCTACGTTTCGGGGGGATCAAGTTTGAACCCTGAAACGCACTTTTAACTTTCCGGGAGTTATGTGCGTTAGTAATTTGAATAATTAAATATTAACTGCTTCTTCTGAAGGAAAACGCATCGTTAGGAAAACTGAATGCCTGAGTTCTCTATGATGTTCTCAAAAGCACATAAAGTCTATCAATCTGCTCTTGGCCATTCTATAGTAAATAATATAAGTATTTTTAAACCAAGACGCTAAACATCGGGGTATTATGAGTAACACGGTGTCTGTGTGTATGTGCGTGTGTCTGTTTGTGGCATCGTAGCTCACGAACGTACGGCGGACCGCTGCCACCGCAAAATGGCGAATTTGTTTTTTTTTCAAATCACATATCCGTATCAGTTAACTAGCTTTTTAAGTTCACACTACCTAAATTATTTTATGTCGCGATTTTTTAAAATATTCAATTTAATTCGGTGCTATTCACACATAAGCGTTCGCAAATGCTGTAAATTCTATATACTACACTTCATATAGTATGTTGGTTTCTATTTACCACGTTATTCCGTGGAACGTATTTCCCCGCATTACACCTATTTTTCACAAGTCACAACTACACGGTACGTTACATACCTATTCGAGCGTAGTAACGACAAAATCTAATGTGCTCACATTTCATTCAAATTTTTCAAGTCAAACCATGAAGGAAATAAGACGCTTATGCTTGCTTTTCTCGACTCAGTGGCATAGCTTTGAATGTAAGTAAAATGAAATACCCCTCTGGAGAATATACCTACACCTAACTCTCCGTATGTTTTGCAAGGTTTGAAGCATTCATCATCATGATCAACAACCTGTAAAAGTCCACCGCTGGACGAAAGGCCTCTCCCAAGGGTTTGCCCCTAATCACCAGAGGGTTTGCCCCTAATCACCAGAGGGTGTGGTGATCGCAGTTGATGGTAGTAGTAGAACAAAGGACGATGCACTGTCCGTTCTCTGTTATTTCCGTCCGTACCTCGTACGACACCCGCGGGAAGAGAAAGGGTGGTGTCAACTGTATCCTTATCTGCCTTCACCACACGGCAAAAAAAACAAAAGAGCACTGCTCTTAAAAAAATTCAAAATTCAAATTTTTTTTATTCATGTAGACCTTATCACATGCACTTATGAAGCGTTCATATGTTTAACATGTTACCACTTATGTTAGGTGATGGTGATAACAGCATTCGTTAACTTACAACTAAAGCTAGGAGGGTTCCAAAC
Organism: Pararge aegeria; assembly: GCF_905163445.1. Classification (NCBI taxonomy): domain Eukaryota; kingdom Metazoa; phylum Arthropoda; class Insecta; order Lepidoptera; family Nymphalidae; genus Pararge; species Pararge aegeria. Next base: position 8,202,502 of record NC_053187.1, read on the forward strand.
GCGTCCTGGTCTCAGAAGAGCCCGCAACAAACTTAGCCAGGTTTTTTCTGCTATCACCAACTCAAAAAAGGTTCTCCCTTATTTTCTACACCTGGATCGGCAAAAAAATATATATATAGTCTAGCCATTTTCGAGTTATCGCAGGATATACGCAGATACACAAAACAATGAGGTTAGTTATTAAATTATTTAATGAAACTTAAATACTTCCATAATTCCCAGGCATTAAGGTAAATGTTTAATAAGTAACGTGTATTATAATTTGTACTCCTCAAAAAGAATATTGTATGTACAAATTCCAGGCTCGATCGTACAAAGTCGCTATTACACAAAGCATATTACCAATAACAAGGCTAAGTCATGTTCGGTGGCAAATTTATTAGGGAAGTTTGCATGTAAACATCGGCCAAAGTTAAATTGTTCGGCCGAAAGTAAAATATGGGGTTTCTGTTATTTTATATGGAGGATTTGCATATATTTTATTAAGGGAAACAACAACTGCCATACACCATCATAATCATTATCACTACAGGGGTAGTGGGCCGGTAATTCGTTGGTCTCCTCTCAGAATGAGAAGGATTTAAGCCGTAGTCCACTACCCTGGCCAGGTGGCACATTTTTTTTTTTTTTAATATATAAAACAATTAAATACATATGTATTTAAGTTTATATATTGATATATATATATTGATATTTATATATAAATATATATGTTTTACTATATATATGTAGTATTAGTATGTAATGTTTATAATTAGCACAATTTAATTATTGCACTATCCCGTTTTCTCTAATATGTTTCTTCAACCAAAGGTTGTCTGGAGGAGATCGCTTCAAGCGATAAGACCGCCTTTGTGCATATGTATAGTTTTTATTTTTTATTTTTATGTTAACCTGATTTTATATTTGTATGTGCAATAAAGACTTTTTCTTCTTCTTCTTCTTCTTCAATTACATTAAAATGGTTAATATTAAAGCACCGAAAAAACCGCAGAGGTTTGTCCTCGGTGCCTATCTGCAACGATTACCTTAGGTGTTAATTAGAAGAATAAAACCAGCTGTGGGAAAAAACATACTGCTACATTGTAGCCTATACATATGCCTGACACTTCTCTATTATGTTCTCAAGAACATAGTGGAGAAGTGTCAGGCATATACTCATAGGTCCTTATGATGTTTTCCTTCCCCGTTAAAGCAAAATGATATTTTAAGTCCCATAAAAAAAAACGCACACCACTCAGAAAACTAAGAGATGCGTGATGAGGATCGAAAGGAATGCTGAAGCTCTGACCACTACGCTACCACCGCTTCATACTCCATAATGTTAAATTTTTATCCATTGGTTTGTTTGTTATAACAGTAATACGTTCGTGTAAGTTCAAATGGTTACTGGTCATTTATCCACCGAGCTAATTACAGCTGCAACCGAGAGGTCATTAAAATCAAGTGTCCGTATATCAAAGGCACTCGTTGTTTGTATTAACGCAGCCTTATCGGTAACGAGTCGCACAGATGCCGCCGTTTAATTAAAACTTCGTGCCATAGTTGTCCACTGGCCTCACTCAACGTTATTGGACCTCACCATGAAGGGAATCCCCTAAACTTTGCAAAACTCATTTCTATCGCCCTCTCTAATAAAGTTATAAAACGATAGTGATTCGCTCCGAACTAAGAGCTCTAAAAGGGAGCACGATTAGACAAGTAACGATTAGCTTAATTGTTAAAGTAGATACGAAGAAATTAATAGTAAGTATGATATTTAAAAGTACCTAAATGTAATATATGTAAATATAAAATATTTGTATAATTAATAACATAAAATGTTTAAAAATAAACGATTTCAATTTTTAAAATGGCACTCGTAAGCAATTATTAATTTAGTATTCTTATATTAACTTATTCTATTTTTTTATTTAATAATTTATCTTAATGTTTTTGTAGGTAAATATTTTAATTGTACCAAGTAGCACAGTAACACCACATAAATTAAAAGTTACCAACAAACGGCGGGCCTGCGAAAGCGGCGTGCTGTGAAGCCCGCGCCTCCCTGGAGAATCCGTTAGTGACCAGACTGCCGATGACGATGGGACCCGCCAAACATTGGGTGGTCAAACCCTTGGCAAGAGTGCGGTGAAGAAGCAAGTGAATCCCGTACTCTTACTAATAGATCGAGGGATAGTTTTTAATGTGCAAGTTCCACATAACTACTCCGTTTACCCAATGGAGTAGTCTGTGGATTTTCTCTGTATTAAAATAACGAAAAAGAAAAAATTATGCGAAATATGTGCATAAGCACCTGAAAAAGTACCATGCGACAACATCACAACTTCGTGGACGTGACCTTTAAATATTTAAATTTCGCACCTAAGCCCACGGTCATCTTTACCAGAAATATTAAAATAATTTTTAAAAACGAAAAGGGTCGGCTCTCTCCATTACGCTCTTATTAATATTCATCGAGCTTGATAATCGAGAAACCTGAATAATAATATCTACTGAAATATTTAAAAAAAAAACATCGCTGCGAGTCTCAAATCAAAACTTTACAGCTTATGGTCATTTTTCTCAAAACTGTAAAACGCTTACTGAGGCATAGACTTAATATTTTGATAGTCAATTTAAAAATTTAACTTACCTATTACGAGTTGATTATCTCATAAGTACAAGCTCAAAGTATATTGCTTAAAATTTTATTTAGTAACTGAAAATATCATACCGTTTCCCAAACTCATCGACCAAATTCATCGACTACTAAAATAATTTCGTGCCATTAGGTTCACGTTTCGTAGCAAAACCCTTTCACTCTGTTTAAAACGAAATTAAAAAGGTAAAAAACTTCAAAGCATCGGCATTTTGCTTAAGATTATCTGTTCAACTGCTATTAATAAATAATAAATATACTACGACAACACACACATCGCCATCTAGCCCCTAAGTAAGCGTAGCTTGTGTTATGGGTACTGAGATAGCTGATGAAATTTTTTTTTTTATAAATATAATACACATAAATACTTATAATATATATATATATTATACACTGAAAAACATTCATGTTCATCACACAAACATTTTCCAGTTGTGGGAATCGAACCCACGACCTTGGACTCAGAAAGCAGGGTCGCTGCCCACTGCGCCACTCGGCCGCCGATTGCTATTGATTGCGAAAATAAGAAAAATAATATAAAAAACTAAGATATGAGTTAATACTAAGTTAAATCATAATAACTTCAATATTTGTATTTCTTGGGCCACTGAGCGTTGCTCTGCTTTTATTTTTTATAAATCCATTTTGTTTTTAGGAGAAGAAATTACTTTAAACTTACAATTCTTCTTCTCTACATACTATATTATTATTAGATTTTCTATCATTTATTGATTTTCATTTATTTTTTAATACTTAACAATGTTTAATTTAAAAAAACACTATCAATAATGTTATAAAAAAAACATTGATATTAGACTTATTATTGTACCTTCACATTCATTACGCTGACAGTTTTAGAACATTTTTGGCATAAAGAATGCTTTATGAATACCGAGTATTACATAGAATTGAATGGAAAATAAATGGAAAATCTACTTTAATATTGAAATTCGCGTCTTCACAACATTCTGCAATACGAAACAATAAGCTCAGCAATGCTCGCTGCATTTAAATTCGTTTCCAGTCAGTATGCACTTATGTCTTCCCCCATTTTTGCATAAAGTGTTGATAACGCTTCGATTGTTAAAGTAACTGTTTTCAGATTGTTTTCAAGCTATTTTCGTTAAATAGCTCTTTTTTGTTAAATAAAAACAACCAAGAATGGATTTTTTGCCTTTACAATGTAGTTTGCGTGGTTACAAAAAATATGGATCGTGCTTTGGTATCAGCCAATAAGCTACAAGCTAACTATAGTTATTTACATCTTTTTCATCCAATGATTACGAATTATGAGAAATGCTGAACAATGTTTGCACCATTTCATGCAACAGTCCAAACAATACACAAATATATCGTATTCAATGTGAATATATAACTGAACATTATGCAGTGAGGACGTCAACGAATAAACTTTCATATGAAACGTCGTTTTAGTAAAGTATCGAAATTTCTTTTTTATTCATTGTTTTCAAAAATAAAGTTTTACTGTATGATTTTTCGCAGGTAACTTTAATACATATATATACATTCAAAATTCTTATGAAGCGTTCATACATATATATTGACATAATTGTAAGGGGATGGTGATTACTTCGTTCGCCATCTTAAACCTAAAGCTACGAAGATTCCATACGCACCCTGGTCTAAGAAGAGCCAACAACAAACTAAGCCGGGTATTTTTTTTTTGTTATCTACATCTCACAGTAAATTAATATTAAGCTATGAAGTTAGAGCATTTCATACCCAAGCTTTTTTATTGTTTAAGTAATCATTAACATTATAAACGAAAATAAAAGAGTTGTTAAAAATTTGTGAGGTGTACGCAGTCATGGGCTCATAAATAATGAGAAGAAAGTGAATACATGATCTTTAGGGCCAAAGGTATAGGTATATATAAATATGTTAAGCATTTTAAATATCTAGGACATGTTGTTACCGATGACCTTAAGGATGATCCAGACATAGAACGAGAGCGGAGCTTTGGCGGTGCGCTGTAATACGTTGATCTGCAGGTTTGCCTGTTGTAGCTATGAAGCAAAAGTTAGTTTGTTCAAAGCCTTTTGTCAAACCTTTTACACGGGATCCCTGTGGACCAACTATACACAGGCATCGCTAAAAGCCCTACGAGTTCAGCGTAATGATGGTTTCGGGCTTACCCCGTTATTGTAGTGCATCAGAAATGTTCGCGAGGGCTCATACTGATGACTTTTTTGCCATCAGAAGAAAACGAATACCATCCTTGATGAAAAGAACGTGGGTAAGCAGTAACGGCATTCTGAAAGCACTAATAAATCGATATGACTCTCCAATTTACAAGTTGTGTATTAAACTCCACGTAGGGCTGCCTGGACGCAGAAATTTTAATTTGTAACTTTTTTTTATATTGCATATTAATATTTAATGTAAGTTTTTTTATATTTAGTTTAGTTTTTATTTATTCTATTTATGTTACAGTGTAGTGCGTAGTGATGGGTCATAGATACCAAATAAATAAATAATAATGATAATTATGGTTTTTCTGTAAGCTTAAGTTTTATAAAAACTTTGAAGTTATTAGAGACATCTCAAAGATTCTATTCAGTATTTTGTTCCATCACCTCACAATAGTGTATGAACGCTTCATTAGTGCCTGTGATCGGTTTTAATGAATAAATCATATTTTTATTTGTATTACTTGGTGGCAGAAATAAGCACGGCGGTAGAACTTCCCCAGACGACCTCAGTCACAAATAGCTCTACTAACTACGACTAAATCAGTCCAATGCTTTTGGTTTTCATTTTCGAAATCGTTTAGCGTACATTTTTCGCTCTTTTTTCTGCTAACATTACAAACGTTAACGGTTGTTTATTTGGCTGCTTGTTACTCCTTCACGCCACAGTGAATGAACTGATTTGGCTGAAATTTGAAATGGAGCTATGATTATTCCCGGAAAATTCAAAGGTTCCCCTAGGAATAACTATCCTAAATTCACACAGTATAAGTCACGTGCGAAAGCTAGTTTAATTCATACGAGAATTTTATTCTTATAAAACGCTCGAAAAGGAAGAATAACAAAGCACGGCTTTAAAACTTTCGTAAGTTGCTTTTGTATGTAAGCCTTAATTATTTTGCGCGAGTGTCGCCGACTCTGTAATAACTCATAAAATTTTATAATAGAAGTACCTAAGTAAGTTGAATACTTGGTTATAAGCTCTTTGATGTTTACCTTTATTCGAAAATTTATTCAAACAATAAACTTAACGCGCCAAAGGAAGACAAATGAAAATCAAAACTTAAACTCTATTTATTTTATAAATATCTGTATCTATATCTAAAAACTTTAACTTACTTTATTCAAATAGAACAGACATATAGGTTGTAACGAGGATTCCAAAACCACCCTGGGTTTCATAGTTATGCAAGATAGTGAAAACACTATCTTGCATAACTATGAAACCAGTAACTAAGCAACCCAGTTCAAGCTATAATAACTAATATCGAAGGCGAAGTAAGAGTAGATATAGTTCCGATGTACGAATTATATCCCAACTCAGTAATAGAAAACTTAAAAAAAGTGACCAGTCCGCACATGGCCAGCGCGGTGGACTACGGCCTTAACCTCTTCTCATTGCGGGAGGAGGCTCTGTAGTGGGCCAGTAATGGGTTGGTGTGATGTAACCACTCACACACTCACACAACTCTTAGTTAAAGCAGGTAAAACCACGGGGGACAACATATACACACAGACAGACATAAAAACAATGCGGTCAAATTATAATACCTCCCTGCGAAAAGATCGACATTAACCTCCACATGAGGCGTTATGTATTTGTTATTTTTACATTCAAGTTATAATAACAAATACATAAACTTAATCTGCCTGATGTCTCATTTTCATAACATATCGATAACATTAATGAATACGAGTATATTTAAACTTTTAGTATGATTATTTTAATAATAACAGTAACCGTATAGTATTGTGATAACGGTAAAAGCTTTACTCATTATAAAAAAGCAAACCCAACAATGCATTTGAATCAAGAGAAAAAGTTACGCATTTATCACAAGATACAAAGCAGTTTTTCGTTTGCCGGAGTGGTTTTTGCAGGTAATGCATGCGACTGGGAATAAAATATTTAGATATGCATTTTCCGGGATGGGAAAAAATAAAGTTGTCTCAGTTATATGCGAGCAGGAAAAGTCGGATTTTGCCGCGCACTTAAATGCTTAAATAAATATTTAATCGGGCGAAAAGGAAAGAAAGACAAATGGTGTGCGCTGGACATTGAAGTACTCTCTGTATTTATGCACTTGTTTACTAGAACAGGCATATCAAACTAATTTCTTTAGTATCAGGTTCACCTGATCCTATAATTATTGAAATATTACAGAAAAGTTGCCGATTTATTGATGTCAATAGTTACTAGATACTTTCTGAAAAGTGGTTTTCGGCCTGGTTTCTGTTAAATTGTAGAATATTGGAATTAAGTTCGACATTCCTTAGATTTTCCCAGGCATATTGACGGCGATTAAAGACTAGTGTGTATTCGGCTTCAAGCGAAGATAACTACTCATAAACGCCATTTGTTATTTTTCTGTATGAATACCAAGAGGATGGTCCACATGATGTTACTTGGAAAACCATCGTCGATAAATAAAGCAACACTTCGCAGGGTATGCAAGGACCGCGTCCTACAAACTGCCACCCAGTATCCATGAACCTGCAGCGCAGGTTAAACCTCAAATGCTTGTAACTACACCAGAAACCACGACTTTCAGACTGGAATACAGCAATGCTACTTGGCAACAGAAATAAGCCGGCGGTACCATTTTCCAGAACGAGCTCTGTCACAAAAAGATCTAGTTTCTATAATTCCCTCTTTGAAAAATTCGCCATAGATAGGTTCATATCGATGACGATATCAAATTTCTAACTATATTCATCAAACTCACATATCTCATTTTTGCGATTAACAAACCTTCTTTGATATTCTGTCATAGCATGTAGTACTAAGAACCAACAAAGAGTATCATTTGATTACTCGTAGTTAAAGTAATCGTTCTGCAAATGGCTTGATCGTTTATATGTTACTAGCTGTTGCCGCGATTTCGTCTGCGTTTGATTTTGTTTTTTTTTATGTGGCATTAAATTCAGTTGTAGATCTAAAAAAAATCAAAGTTTTTAGTATCGCTAAGCCATAGAGGAGTTCTGTCCTCTATCTCCAAACACAGTTTGGGCAAAATTAAACACACATTATAACCTCTATAGTACAAAAATAATTATTTAAATCGGTTATAATTGGTCGGAGTTATGGTGTAAAATCGTCAAACACTCATCCCCTCTCCCAAAGGAACTGAGCTTAATGTCGAGATTAAAAGTACCGTAAATTACTTCTAACACTTTCAAGAATATTTGTACAAAGTTTCATGAGGATCAATTAAGTAGTTTTTGCGTGAAAGCGTAACAAACAAACTTACATTGATATTTATTATATTAGTAGGGATATTCGAAAGACTCTTGAATTGTGTTATTAGGTTATTCAGAAGTGGGAAAATGCATTGGTTGTCCCTTCTGCAACTCAGTTATTGCAGCTCTTGCAGATCTAGAAAAAAAATGAACATGGATAAAACAATCTTTAACCAGCACTGCACGAAGTAGTCACAACTGTTTCATACATACTGGACAATACGTAACGAAACCTTGAAAAGAGCTTTCACCGTAAAACAATATAAAAATAAAGGCGGGTAAATTTTAGATTAAAACAAAATCCCACACATGAATATTTTATCGCAGAGAAAAACAATATTGGAAACAATACGAAGATCCAAAGTGGCATTAAACGTAGCAATCAATGTGAGTATGGAAATACCATAACATTAATATTTTGTTTGGATTGCCAATTATCGGTCTCGCAAACATTTGATATTTACACTGAAAAGGTTCGTGAAATTTTACACTGTGGGCTAAACATAAAAAGCGCTTTATTTAAATGTCTAGATTATATTTGAAAATTAAAAATACTACTGTAACCAGCAACAAAATCAAAACTTTCCTAAACAAAATTATTATTTAAGACTATGTTGAAACTTTTACGAATTAGGTAAAAAACGCGTGCAGGGTCCGACTTCAGTAGTGGTAGAGTTTTTTGTGGCAGAACTCGTCCAGGGAAGGACTATCGCAATGCTTATTTCTGCCACTAAGCTTTATTGCAATGCTGTGCTCCGTTTTGAAGGGCTTAGTTGCCGGTGTAATAACAGGCACTTGAGGCTTAACACCTTCGCCTCGAATTGATGGACACAGGGCGACATGTTGCAGGACTTGTTCCTTGCATGCCCTGTGAAGTGTTGCTTTTTTATAGGTCCTGGTTTTTGGTCTGTCAAACGAACGATATATCAAACAAATCTTTAAAAAATATTCAAAGGATTATGATTAAGTCTCAATTTAATACCAAATCATATTTTGGATCAACCTGTATGTCCGTCGAGCGCAAACCTATGTTACTATAAATTATCTTTGCAGTTTTACGTAGATAGATAGTATATGTTTGTATAGATTTTAGGGATTTTAATTATTTATTTCATTGAAGAGGAATGTGCAGCGTCCATATAAAATAATAATTGTAATAATTGTTCTAGCTTGTGAATTATAAATATTTAAAAAAAGTTAGCTGTTTGGCGATGGAAGATTAGAATACAGAATACCTCCTCTACCTGTGGGTGTCGTACGAGGCGACTAAGGGAATATAACGGAGATCGGGCAGCAGCGGTCTCAGTGCTACTATTACCATTTTCGATTACCAACCCGTCTGTCCAGCGTAATGATTTTGCGCAAACCCTCCCAAAAACGTCAATCGCAATAAAATTGCGCGAATTGTTAAACAGCAGGTATATTTTTCAACCGTTAACATAGCATAATTTTAAACTCCTGTTTTAACTTAGGCTTTTAAAGTTGCAAACAAACTTGTTGATTGGTTCCCTAGGTTCATGCAAGCGCGTGCATACTGGAAGGCACCTACATTTTATTCTCTTTTCACCCTTTGTGAAGGCACAATTTCCAGCAACAATTCTACTCGGCTAACGAACGGAAGCGGTGGGAATGCCAATCGGGGACCGGGCCGTACCTAATCGCACCGCAGGTTGTGGATGTAATTTCTCTTTTCTATCTGATGTCCTTCTGATGACAAGGCATTTGCCAGCATTCTGGAAAAATATAAACGACGAGTGTGACCGTTTCCTTTATATTTCTCTAGAAGTTTGGCAACCACATTAAAATCCTAAGCATCGTTGAAAATTACAATTATTATTTTGTTTGCATTTTTTTGATGATTTCTGAGTACTTAATTTTTTAGAACCCTCATATTGGGAATATCACAGAACAAATTATTTATTAAAAAGAAATAAACCAACAGAAAGATATGTCTCCTATAATATTTTTTATTTTAAGTCATTACAGAATAACTGTAGTGAAAATTTTACTGAATCGTGAAAAATGTTAGATAGAAGGATAAGTCAGTATAAGTTCAAGAAAGACAAAGATTGTTTTAGCTTTGATAAAATACATCGGTAATTATTAATAGGTTTTTATTCTTTCAACCGATTCTTTAGCTGAACTCAGCAACTTAAATGTAATTTCGAAACCTTTTAAGGCTTTATATAAAACACCGATCTTGGAGGTCGTTTTCTTAATCGATGGATTGGATTGGATTCGTAGTCACGTACTTACCACGTGTGTCCAGCTACTTTCTGCGACTAGTTCTATGATACTTTACCACCTAGTATCACTACTGCGTTTTCAGACAGTGGCTCACCAATTTTATACTTTGGGTGGGAACATAACGACCATCGATGCATTTTCTGAGCAACGTATGCTAGTTTTAACTTCACATTTTATGCTCAACGGAGCTCGTTGAGCATAAAATGTTTGTCTGATGAACATGTTTGTTTCTCAGTGTCTGGGTGTTTATCTGTATATTGTATCAATTTTATTTCGATTGATGTATATTATTCATAAAAATATTCATTAGTAATTTTAGTATGCATAACACAAGAAATTTATTATATTTAGTACACGGTCATCATCATCATCATCATCATCATTATTATCTTAATAAACCAGAAACCATTTTTGAAACCAGAATGAGAAACCAGAAACCAACATAACGATTTGTGTTCAAAATACTGTACACGTTTCTATGTGCATCACCCTCAGCTGTTATCGCACCTGATGGTCATCTGGATCATGCAGCCTTAGGTTTTTTTTTTTATTAACGATAGGCCAGCGTTTGACGACAATCATGCCCGTTTGAAAGCAATGATGAGGTCTAGGTTGGAGCACGCTTGCCAAGAAAAAGCCTATTATTCACTCTAGCCTTGAAGGTACTCAAACTATACGTGGCAGGAAACACAGTTGCCTGGAGGGCGTTCCACATCTTAGCGGCACGTACAAAAAACGTTTCGTGAGTGTTGATGGAATATCAACGACATAAGGATGCCACCGCTCACGGTGTCTCGCTGTAGAACTGGGAGGAACAAGATTGTAATTGGTAGAGTGCGCTTGCCTCTTATAAGATACCTATATTAAATCAAATAAAATTGTCAGTCACAATTGCTTACCTACTAGTGAACGATGATAGAAGGCTTTCAAATAAAATGAAAGTTTACACAAACTTAATTAAAATTACACCAAACTTTATAATTAATTATTAATACTTAGGACTGATTGAATGCAAACCTTTATCAAGTACCGTCTGAGTCCCTTACAAATGCTATGAATGGAATAATTAAACAACTGACGATTTACGAATGGTTTCTACATTAATAAAATGTGTGTTATATAAAAATAGGTTATTCAAGACTATTATATTTCCGACTATTATTATAATTTCTTAGCACAATTAATTAATTATTTATTCTGATTTTATTATAAAAGTGCTTTATTATCATTACCGAGGGTTAGGTATAGTTATTTGATTATGTTTTTAGTCACCAATATTTTTAACTACTGATATTTCCACCGTCATTTCCAAATCATCAAAAGTTGTAAAAAATTATATCCCCCCGGTCATGTCACACTCTCAAATTTGTTTCGGTTTTTTTTCGTTTCCACATCAGCCTATTCATATCCCACTGCTGAGCTTAGGCTTCCTCTCTCCCATACTCGACATAAGTCCATTCAGCCTGCTCCCAATTGGCTAAGCCGGCTTAACACACTTGGGTCATAATAGCCACAACTGGACCCCAAGCCTGCTATAACAATTGTGTCTTATGAATGAACGTTCGAAGAAATCTTAAGAAAAAACAGATGGTACACCTAGTAGCCCGCTTCTTCTCAGTATGTGTTACTTGGGAGGGGCACAACAAACAGACAGACAAGACTTTGCAACAAAGCCTGTACTGTTACTAGAAAGAATATTAAACAATTTCCTTTCTCTGACTTTATTCAACAATTAAGTTATCCTTAGACAAAATGTAGGAATAATTTAAAATAGCAGAGAGAAATTAATCACAATTTCTAACAATGAAAACTTCAGCAAGGGAGATATTTATTTAAGTTATTTTCAACTAAACTCGGGTCGGTCCGATGTACGTGCTCCCCAGAGTCCGCATTGATATGGGTATCTGGTCGCATCTGAATCCTTATTTTAGTTGGCCCGGAGCCCATGAGTCAAGGACGGACGGCCTAAGCTTCAGTGGATTACAGCATCATACAAGATACGAAAGCAAGTGTATTCATGAACATAATGGGGTTTATATATAGGTATATACTATATATATACCTATATGTTATTTTATTTATACGAACTCGCCATCCTCACATAATGTAATAACGAAATAAAATGTTTGTAAAAATGTTTGGAGCAGTGATAGCCCAGTGGGTAGGACTTCGAATTCACTTTCGGGGGGGGAGAGTTGTAATCCCAGCACGCACCTCTAACTTTTCTAAATGATGAGCGTTTTAAGCAATAAAGATATAACTCGCTTCAACGCGAAAGAAAACATTGTGAGGAAACCTGCATGAGTTATCCGTAATGTTCTCAAAGGTGTGTGAAGTCCACCAATCCTCACTGGGCCAGCGTGATGGACTACAGCCTTTAACCCCTTCTCATTGTGGGAGGAGACCAGTGCCCTGTAGTGGGCCGGTAATGGGTTGCTACGATGAAAAAAAACAATTTGAATAATGAAAAAAAACGCCTTTCAACCGTTAGTAGACTTCATACTCCGTACTTATATTATAAATGCGAAAGTAAGGCTTTTCTTTTTTCACGCAGCAACAGAAATACTTTTACTTTTAGGTCCAAAAAAGTTAAATTAAATTCGATGGATCTAGAGAGATATTTGATATTTTCTCTTCATGCTAAACTAGGTTTGAGCACCGATTGGCACAGTGGGCAGCGACCCTTCTTTCTGAGTCAAATCTGTGGGTTCGATTCCCACAACTGGAAAATGTTTGTGTCATTAACATGAATGTGTTTTAGTGTCTGGGTGTTTATTTGTATATTATAAGTATTTATATATATTATTCTAAAAATATTCATCAGTCATATTAGTACCGGTAACACAAGCTACGCTTACTTTGCGGCTAGATGGCAATGTGTGAATTGTCGAAGTATATTTATTTATTTAATAATATAGTAGTTTCATATCATATAGTAATTAGGGCCTTGGAAATTACGCAACGAGAATCGTCTGAATACAGCTGCGGTAGATACACGAATAGTATTCGCTTTGTTAAAACTATCTATTTTAAAACTAAACTATTTATCCGTGTCAGCTAACGTCAGTGAGTTTATAAGTAAAACTACGAATAATAGGACAGTTATTTTAAAATTTACAAATTCCACGTTATGACGCGCGGACCAAAATGTTGTAAAATAAATATTGTGCTGGAATAACCAGCTCGCTGCACGCAAAAATTTCATATTCACAGTTCATACAATGGATTTTGGATTGTCACATATCGCTACCGCACGATCTACCTCGGAAAAATCGTTTGATCTCCATTCTTATTACAGACTAGACACTAGTACTAGATAATCTTCGCCGTTAACAAATAATTGTTCGCTATAAAACGTTAGTACGTGCATTAAGCGCAGACCAAAATGTGATACAATAAATATTTTATTTGAATAACCCACTCGTCACACAAACATTTAATATTCACAGCTCATACAAAGGATTCGCTTATTAATTGGATTGTCGAGGCGCGATCAACCACAGGGAAATCGCGTGTTTTCCATTCCTATTACCTACTCAAATAACAAAAGATACTATACAAGTGTATTCTTTGAAGTAAATAAAAATGGCAATTGTTCACAAATCGACGATAGTACCTACGCGTAATAACTGCGGGTCAAAATGTCTTACAATAAATAGTTTATGTTAGTAACCAATTTGCCTACGCAAAAGTTTTTTTGACGACCTCATTGGTGCAGTGGTGAGTGCTGTGGTTTTGTGTTGGAGGTCCAGGTTTGATTCCCGGCATGATTAATTCATCTTCATTAACTTGGGAATTTATAATTCTTCTAACTGTAATCGCACTTGGAGCAGTCTAAGGAAGAGCGGGGCCGCCTGCCTATTCACTCTAGCCTTGAAGGTACTCAAATTATACATGGCAGGAAACAGTTGCCGGAAGTGCGTTCCACATCTTAGCGGCGCGTATCAGAAACGTGAATAAAAAACTTTTCGTGCGTGTTGATGGAATATCTAAATATGTTTTATATTTTTGTTAAAACATGTTTGTTATAAAAAGTGTCTAACTGTATAAACAGTCAAACGTAGCTATTTGAATCCACGTAAATGCAACGGTTACGCTGGTAATTTGAAAACTTATAATAGAGATTCCACTGCGAAGCATCTTCGTGAAGTTTGAGCCTTTCTACAAGATAAATGCACCCGTATTTAAACTCTCAACATAATTACACAATTGCAAGATATAATAATAGCTCGACCGAGGGGATCTTAGACCACGATGTTGAAACCCGAGCATCAACCACAGTTTCATCATATGGCCTGTTAACTTCCCACTTCTGGGCAAAGATCTCCTTTCTCAGAGGATCTCTCCTATGAGAAAAGAGGTTTATTAAGCAAGACCACAATCTCACCTGAAAGTAAGTACAGTAAACATATTAAAGAAGTATTGAAACTACAAACAAACGTTCGAAACAGCACACTTACACAGATGCAAGCTACGAAGAGACCCCAAAGCTACTTACTACCCCCGACTAAAATCCTGCGATAATAGCTTAGGGAACGGTTTGAGCATTTATTTCTTTATTTATTTATAATGGACAACCAACATTAGAAACATTATAACTTGCTAATTTTTTTGTTATGAGTTACATATTAAATGTTTTATTACGAAAATCAAGCTTAATTTGCTACACTCCGCTTAAAGGATGATCATACTTTTCGCGGAGTAATAGCCGGGAATGACGGCTTTCTCTTAGAGGCAAGGGTGTACACTGACACTTTTTAATCAAAAATCTATCCTAACTATATATAATTGAGCCTAAAACACCTACCATCCCACTCCATTAGACCTTTAACTGGACTAACCAGGCAGTTCATTACAGTTTAGCAATCAAATGTGGTTTCAGAGATTTAGTGTATTCATGAGAATATATTATTCACTTACCTGAAAACCTACAGAATAATTTACATTTTTCATAGTTTTTAGCATAGTAACTTTTGCACGCGAATTTTCTCTTTTCGAAATACAAGGGGAACCGTTCAACGGTTCAAAAGGTAACAAAGGCATTATTTTAAAATCACTCGGGAACGTTACCGTTATGTTTTCCAGGATAAAAGTATCTTTACATCAGTTTACTCGAACATAGTTCACAAAGATACAAATAAATAAACACACATTCACGTTTTCCGGATGGACAGGAGCTTGTTGGGATATTTCAATATTACGGTTACGGTGACACTCATGGGAATATCACCCAACTGTACGATTGCCTAACAGTGACTATAGTAACCAAAACTTTACGACCCGCATAAGAGAGGTATCACGGAAAGGTTCAATAATGCCGAAGGATAATGATGGCTTAAAGTTTTAATTAAACAGTGACATCTGTACCACTCGTTACATGGATACCCAATGTATACCGATTTGCTTTGTTCCCAACCTATGTATTAGTTTATCTATTTAGCAATTTACTATTTTAAGTTTTAACATAGTGATATTATCAATTACATTTTCACTATGAACTAAAAAAATATGAATTTGAATTTGAATGGAAGCTTTGAAAACCGTTAATAAATCCTACCAAATTATTACAAGATATTGCTAAATTTCCGAAAATTTTGTAGGGTAGTAACTGGTTAGAAATGTTTTATTAAATTTCCTACCCTTGGTTTAGCAACACTACATCAATTCGTATTCAAATTAATTGAGTTTTTTTTATTAATAATAAGAATAAATCAGCGGGCGATGGAGAGAGCTATGCTAGGAGTATCTATCTCTACGTGTTGAGGAGATCCGTAGAAGAACTAGAGTTAACGACATAGCTCAGCGAGTTGCCGGGCACGTAGCTCGGAGAACCGATGGACGTTGGGGTCTTAAAGTGCTGGAATGGCGACCGCGCACCGGTAAACGCAGCGTAGGTCGGCCCCCAACGAGGTGGACAGATGACATCAGGCGAGTCGCTGGGAGCCACTGGAGGCAAGCGGCCGTGTATTGTGGAACTCCCTAAAAAAGACCTATGTCCAGCAGTGGACGTCGATTGGTTGAGATGATGATGAATAATAATAATCATTTGCAAGAATGTTTTTACAATATCAAGATGTTAGTTAACAATACAGTCAGTTAAGAGGGCTTCATATTCTACTAAATTAATAGTGTGCAAATTTGGTTCATGGAGAGATTAAGTACGCATATTAGGTATAGGTCAGGTTGGATATAATAACGTACATGTCGTAAAGTCCCAATGTATTTTGCGTTTTTGGGCTTGCAATCACAACACCTGGATTAACATCAAAAGTTCAGTGTCATCTGATGTTTTTAAATAACAACGAAGAATAAAGGATAACTGGAAGTTTAAATTAAACATCGCTGTCTGCGCAACTCGTTACTATCGAGTGTTATTGCAGCGAGTACGCCGCAAACAAACACACCTATTTGCTTTGTTACTATGAAACTGTTCAAACTATTTGTCTACTCTAATGTGAACTACGGCATCTAGCTCACAACAACGTTTTCATTATCTGCATAACACAAAAACATTTTGTTTGGCATATTGGATACTAGTTGTGTTTGTGTTGTCAATTTGGAAAACAAAGACCGTATTTTGGGTTAATCTAATTAGTTAACGAGTAAGTTTACTTTGATATCACGATCCATACCAATTGGTAATAAACATTTTAGGATACTGTTTTTGTTAGTATGCTCTTAATTTTTTTATAATGTCTCCAAAAGTAGGTAAATTATATTCAAATAAAAAGGAATATGGATCCACCTGCCACCGCTCCCGAAAGTTCTTCTATCTTTCAGTTCTTTACACAAACGTAAAGACACAAATTATCACTTATAAACCTCACCTGAAACTACAGAGATCTATTAAATGCACTTTTGCTATTTTAGAGTTCATATTGACGGCCGACTGACACAGTGGGCAGCGACCCTGCTCTATGAGTCCTAGGCCGTGGGTTCGATTCCCACAAATGGAAAATGCTTATGTGATGAACATGATTGTATTTCAGTGTCTGGTTGTTTATCTGTATATTATAAGTATATCTTTAAACGAGCAATTTTTGTATATATATATATTGTATCATTGGAATCACGGAATCGGCTCCAACGATTTTCATGAAATTTTATGTACAGGGGGTTTCAGGGGCGATAAATCGATCTATCTAGGATTCATTTTTGTAAAATATCATTTTATTCGTGCTTTATCGTTAGTATATATATAAAAAATTGAATCTCGAAATCGGCTCCAACGATTTTCATAAAATTTAGTATACAGGTGGTTTCAGGGGCGATAAATCGATCTAGCTAGGATTCATTTATATTGGAATATCGGAATCATTTATATTGGACATACGACTATTTTTTTAAGTCGACTCAATCGCGGACGAAGTCGCGCGGGTCCGCTAGTATTTATGTGTATTATATTCATAAATATATTCAACAGCTATCTTAGTACCCATAACACAAGCTACGCTTACTATGGGTCTAGATGGCGATGTGTGCATTGTCGTAGTATATTTATTTATTTATATTTAATTCTACTACATATTTTAATACATATACGAATGATTAGTTCTGATTACTCTTATATTGTCTTTTACTTAAATAAAGCAAAGACGTAATGTCCCTTGCTGGAGGCTGGAGGCTGGAAACTAAGTTAGGAAATGCAGTCAGTGGCGTGCACTTCATACATGCATAAAAGCACTGCATACCCAAATTATTTTATATAACTCTTATTAGAGGGGAATTTTCACTAAAACCCTGTGCACGCCACTGAATGCAGTATGTATAATTAAACAAAAAGGAGGGAAAAAGGAGCGAATACTAAATATTTGATGGGCGAAAACAATCATATTCGAACCGAAAAATACGTCAAACGTCAAAAAGTCAGTAGTTTATTAATCTACACTCAAATTCATAAATACAAGCGTTTCAGATCAACCACTTATAAAATAAATTTTTACTTTGGATTACTTTGTTTCTTTGCTTGTTACCTACGTTCAAATTAATTGCTTCACCAATCTTAATGAAGTTACACAGGTATACTGGAGACGGACATAGAATTCAGCGTACTCAAACATGTAAGGCTGACGGATAGCTAGTAACAAAATAAGCTATTATTGGAGAACGGGGGTGGGACTTGAATAATACTCGTTTGCACTTATTACATTTGAACTAAAATCGAAATTCCTCTATCAAATATTCGTTTCAAATGGATACTCGAGAATGCAATGCGTCTACTTTTATACGACCCGGATACCGTTCACAAAGTTGACGACAAAACGAACCAATAATAATATTTTACGATATAAGTTTTCGGTAAGTTATTTATAGCTATTATATAGCTATTAATCTATTTGGAAAAAATCAAATATTTAGATGCAAATTATTAATATTACAACAATTCAATATTAATAAATTTTCTAGTGATTTTACAACATGTTTATTTCGTAGTGTAGGTAACAGTCAGGTGAGTAACCGCTAATAACACTATGTTATGAAAAGATTAATTCAGAATAAATGGCATAAAAGCATTGCCTACGCTTAAAAAAAATCGCTTACCCATATCTTAAGTAGTAGTTGGCTATACAAAGTCAAAAATTATTGCAGTTTTTCTGACTAGGTAACCAAAATAAATGTCAAATAATCGTTTTTTTTTTATTGCAATACAAGTTAACCTTTGACTGCAATTTGCCTGGTGGTTATTGATGATGCAATTTGAGATGGTAGCGGGCTAACCTGTTAGGTACTACCTAACCTACCTGGTACCTACCTGGTAGTTATATTTAACCTATATAACTAAAGAAGGTAAGGGGTAATCGGTTTCTACGCGACATCATACCGGAACGCTAAATCGCTTCGCGATACGACTTTGTCGGTAGGGTGGTAACTAGCCACGTCCGAAGATGGCCAACAGATGGCTATATTATAGTAAACATTTATTATAGTATACCTATAAATACTTTCATGGAAACAATTTCCTGACCTGTCAATTTAATATAGGGATTTGTATGCATCCAAATTAGCACAATGGCCAAAGCGAAATTGACTTTGCAAAGAGCCCCTCTATACATTGTTATCAAACATTGAATATTTATTAGCATGCGTTGTCTGGTTACCGCAGCAACTTCAAATGTACTGCATATATTAAATCAATGGGTACTCCACCGAACTTTTTTTATATTAAGTATCAACCCTGGTAAACCAGTGTAGTGGACCTAGGGTGTAGTTCCATTCCTAGGAGGCGGCGGGTAGTTATTGGGCTAGCTACCCGTACCTATATGAGGGGGGGGGGGGGGGGGGGGGGGGGGCTGGCCTGATCCCCTCCTCTTTAGCGTAGTAGCCCTGACAATCGGCGGGGGCGGTTGGTAGACGTCTGGGAAGTATACAATGGGTTCCCCGGACCGTCTACTAAAGCCAACGAGAGAGACATGCCGTAGTAGTTTTTAGTTTTAGTAAACGAGTCCTACATAACCTCTGTCCTGCCGAAAAGGACAGAGGTAGCCTTAAAGCTTTTCCACCACGCAAAAAAAAGGGTGTAGTTCCATCAGACATAATTATCATCTAACGCATCATCATTATATTTATGTACGTATATATGTCTCTATAAAATATATTATTAAAGATCAAGACACACGATAGTGGGTCAGCCAAGTTCCAGCCAAGAATATGGAACTGGCAACGTAGCTACCGTGTGTTATATATTATTTTAACATCCATAAAACACCTGCCACTCATGTCCCATGCAGTTTAGTTGCCTGAAGAGATCGCTTTTTAGCGATTGTACAATTGATGTTCAATTTGTCGTTTTAAGTTTTTGTTGTATGCGTTTATGTTAATGGTTTGCAATAACGTATACTTTCTTTTATTTTTTTGACTACAAGCCCTTGACTGCAATCACACCGGTAAACGATTATGCAATCCAAGCGAGCTAACCTGTTAGGGAGTAGGTATGGCAGTCATACCCCTAATTGGTTTAGCACGTCTTTGTCGGTGGGTGGTAACTAGCCACGAACAAAGGTTCCCACCAGACCAGACCAGAGGAAGTTCAGAAATTATAAATTAGGCAATATGGGAATTTATAATTTCTGAATTTTAAGAATCTACCCCAGGACCTCCTACTGAAATTCATAGCGCTAACCGTTGCGCCAGGGAGGTCGTCAACGGTCAGCGGTCGTCGGTTTCTTTCCTTCTTTCTCTATGACCGCCTAGATGATAATAAAAAAAATAGAGCTATAAAACTATGTGGTATAAAGATAGCCAAATGAGCGTCCTTTCCCGTTCGTTAGACCTGTGGAAAATTGTAGCTATTTTCATTGACCTGCAAAAAGGAGCACTGTGAATAGAGAGAAAAATGCAACCATTACGTGGAAAATTCGTATCATTTACCCGACATAACGGGTTGCCAATTATGTGTCCTTTATGTTTCCTATTGCTAGCCGCGCGGAAATGTGGGGTATTACCATTTTTATCGACCTCTAATAACCTTAGGATGCTTGTACATATTACTTAACACTAATAGTCATCCTCGACTTCGTACGCGTACATATTCTAAAAAGTTTACCATACAAACTTTCTTCGGCTATACCTACCCCGACCCACCGCGTCAAGTTGCTTGCCTGCCTTCCTCAAGAATGAATAATTATTTTTAATCCAAGTGATATCTTTTTAACGCACTCTGACAAGTGAACTTTCATCCTTAAGTCATGTGTTTTTTTTTAAATGTTGAATTAATTTGTTTTCAACCCCCGACGCAAACGCAACGACGCGGTGTTTTAAGTTTAACGTACCTGTGTGTGTGGGTGGGTGTTTGAGCATGTGTGTGTGTGTGTGTGTGTGTGTGTGTGTGTGTGTGTGTGTGTCTGTGGCGCATCATATTTCCCAGTCTCATGTACAAATTTTTATTTTGTTATTCTTGTTTGAAAGGTGGATTAATCAGAAGTGTTCTTAGCAATGTTTGATGAAAATCGCCGCCACAAAATGGCGGATTACATATTTTTTCGCAACTACCTCAATATGTAATAATTGTACATAGTGTAGCACAAAAATAAATTATAGTTCATTAAAGCACTACTTGAATTACACGTATGTATTATAAGAGAATGTCCTCGGAGAGCAAGTAAAACCACCGGACGTCGGTTATTATCAAAAACTTGTAATACTTAATCGTTAAAGCCCACAAACCCGTATTGGAGCGCGGTGGGTTTCAGCCCTAAAACCGTCTGTGCTATTAGAGAGGAGACCTTTGCTCTGCAGTAGGACGTTATTAGGCGGCGGATGAATTAGAGAATTCCATGTGTTTTTCTTGTATAATTACATCTTACCTACTAATTAGGTATGTAGGTTTTCATTCAGGTAGAGTTTCGAAACTCAACCTGAAAACTGTACAAATGTACACGCTACTGTATACGCCTAAAATATTAAGCAAACAGAACCCAGTTTGCACATCAAATCAAGTACACAACACGTCTGTTCGCAAACGGCTCACATAAATTAGCGCCTCGCCGGGAAAATGTCTTCAGAAAGCAATAAAATAAATTCACCCTCGCAAGATCCACAAACTCGCATTAAACATTAATTCCAGCTTTGTTTCCTATTATCCCGTGCTTCAGAAATTTATTATATCAGCACTAATACTGTGACTATATTTTTATCCGCTTCTTAGTCTGCATTTAATATTATGATTTCTACAAGCCGGGCATATTTTGCAAAAGGCACTCAATAAGGCAAATCGTGCTAAGATTAGAATTAAAATGTGAATTTATATTAATTTTTAGTCTTTGCCCGTTTTTTCATGTAAAAAATGAAGTGTTTGCATCCTCTTTGGCATTAATAATGACAGTTGTAGGTGTAAAGAGTTCTTATGTGAGCAAATGCATAATGTACGCGCCATTGAATAAAGAATATACAGAATCTTCATTCAGCCATTATCAGCAATGTGTCGAAAACAGTGAAAACGCCCCGCGCACGTCTCACTCAATCGGGTACACCCGTGGAATGCTGCTAGCTCATAAACTTTTTCCCACTCCCCATTTTATGGTAAACGTTTAGAACATTAGAGGTAAAATAATTATTGTCAACTCCTAAATGGGATAAGGTGACTAACCGTTTGACAAATCTAAAGTGGAGTGGTTTTTGATGCTTTAAAATAAGTCGCGTACACGGTTTCAGTATTTTACTAATTCTTTGGTACGCGGCCTTTACTTACACGAACGTATCGTCATCATCATTGTCGAGGATTGTAGAGGGTCCAGTACAGTATTCAAACCATTTCTATTAGTCACAGTAACTATTCTATGATTACGTGTTTAAATACTTTCTAATCCAAAACTAGGTTTATATACATTATTTTAGTATTCTACATCTACTTAATAACCTACTAAATACTTATTTATACATTATTTATCTAACCATATAACTATTAATATACACTATGTTCATCATTTTAATCGTTAATCAGAGACTAAGTCTTGCGAAGTATTTTTTAATTTGCCATATTATTTTCGGTATCGACAATCTTCAACAGTCATCATCATATCGACCGATTGTTTGTGGGGAGTTCCAAATATCAAGGTCTTGTGCCGCTTGGGTCCAGTGGCTTCCTGCGGCTCGTTTGATGTAATCTGTCCACCTGATCGGGGCCCTACCAACGCTGCGTTTACCGCAGCAAGGCCGCCATTCCAGCAAATTGGGACCAGAACGTCTATCGATTCCCCGCGCCATGTGCCTGGCCCATTGCAACTTCAGCTACGCGACTCGTTGAGCTATATCGATAACTTTGGTTCTTCCACAGATCTCCTAATTCCTGAATAGTTCACGTAGAGGTACTCCGAGCACCGCTCGCTATGTTACTCTAAACCTTCTTATGAGAACGTTAGTTAGCGACTACGTTTCTGATACACGAACGTATATTAAAAGCAAATAATATTATTACAAGCTTGTTGGTTACCTTATAACCGAACTTAATAGTGTGACAATCATAACTATATAGGTGCAAGGTACAGATAGTTCTTACTTTTTAAGCAAATAAAATATCACTTGCTTCAGCGGTGAAGGAAACCATGAGGAAACCTTCATGAAAACCTTCAGGAAAACATCATGAGGAACGTTATGGAGAACTCTCAGGTAGCAAGCTGAGAGCATAATGTTCTCAAAGGTGTGTGAAGTCCACCAATTCGACAATTGTGGGGTCCTTAACCCCCTCTCATTGTGGGCCAGCAATAATATAATATTGTGATTAATGCTCTTGGAATATTTGTAAAAATATATATTTTTCAATAAAAGCACTTTTTACTCTTAGTTTAAAGACATTTCACAGTTAAATATTATTGAGTAGCAAATAAATAAGTCAAGCAAATCCCTTTTGGGTTCTCTAGTTTTTAATAAAGTAAAAGTACTGTGAATTTATTTTGTTCTAACTACCGCCTGTTGTGCTTGATATCAGGTGAATAACTATAGGAAAAATCGTACATTTGAGGATTGAAGGCAATAAAATGTCAAGTTTTATCTATAAAGCTCAAATTCTCGCCTAAAATATAATAATTCATAGGTGTATCCATCCATTCTCAGTCCATTAACATGCCACTGCTTGGCACAGATCAACTCAAATAAGAACGAGACAAGAGCCTAGACCCACGACACTGGTGAAGTGCGGAATCGCGGACTTCAACCATTGTCATCGATTAGAACTGATGCAAGAAAGTGGACACTGCGATTTACTTAAAACTGCAAATTTCTCAAATAAAAAACCAATATTGCCGAACCTCCTCCTGATCCGAACTTCATAACCATTGCGCCAGCAATGTGTTGTATTTGAATAGTTCACCATCATCAATTTATTAACAACCCCCTGTAGCCCACCACGCTGGCCACGTGCAAAAAAAAAATATCGTTAATAAATCAATCAAGATGATCGAAATTTATTTGTTACAAATAAGTAAATCGAGAGATCATTATTTATTCAAGGGTTGACCATGGCATGGCTTATAATAAAAGCCGTTACCTACATCGTTATACGATAAATATCAAATCTCATATGCACTAAAATTTCTGTATCTCCGAAAAACCTCGTAAAATATATAAAAAGTTGGCATAAATAAAGCCACGCTCGGATATCAGATACTAACAGTAATATCCGTTTCCCTGGATAGCTATTTTTACGTAGGAAAACTTTTTAAGCTTATGAAAGATACACTACTCAGGTCAATAACCACATGTACAGCATGTGAAAAATGACCTGCGTTAGTAGTAACGTTATTGACGAGTGATTTTATTGCTTTTTTCAGTTATAGTAAGGTGCTGAGAGCTGGTAAGAGAGGATGATTGAATATGAATTTTATAAATCATGACGTACGGAGGTTTTCACTTCGTCATCACCATCATATCAACCCATTACCGGCCCAGTGGTGACTCCTCACACCTTTGAGAACATTATGGAGAAATCTCAAGCACGTAGGTTTCACCACGATGTTTTCCTTCACTGTTAAAAAAAGTGATATTTTAATTGCTACAACGCACATAACTTAGAAAACCTACCTCCTACCCACCCACTGGGCTCCTACCCACTGGGCTATCACCGCAACGTGCCGGTATCAATAACTTTTTTACCACACCATTTACATTACTGCCATATTGCTGCAGGCGAAAGACGGTAAAAAAATCACCTTGTATTCTTCATTATGCTAAGTTCTTAATTGTTAATAAATAAATCAAAAAGCTGTATAAAAGAGTCATAATATAAGCAAATGGTGGCACATAACACAATAAATGGGAAATCTCGCTAGAACACGTCTTCAATCAATTGTCGACAAACTCTGGCACCGGCTAAGCGCTCACTAGAACAAAGGGAACTAATCAACAAAGGCGCAATTTGGCCGGCGCTCACTCGGTCAAGCTGCCGGTGACAAAATTGAAAGCTCGCCACTACATGTATCCATCATCATAACTACGCCCATTGTCCATGTTAATGCGATATCATAAATAGAGTTAGTGTTACCAGTGCTCCGGGTGCATGTTTTCAACTAACAGAAATTGCAGATCTGTGTTGTCGTAATTCCGTAATTTTGTTTATACGCATAAACCATATGAATTATTAATAGTGACGTGTGGAGGTTTTTTTTAAAGGAAGCTGTGATCGCGCAGTGACTAGGATCTCGACTTAACTTTCAGGGGGCCGAGTTCGCATCCCAGCACGCGCCTCGTAACTTTTCTATGTTATGTGCGTTTTAAGTAATTTAAAATATCACTTGCTTCGACGGTGAAGGAAAACATCGCGAGGAAACCTTCCTGCGTGAGAGTTCTACATAACTTTCTCAAAGGTATGTGGGGTCCACCAATCCGCACTGACCCAGCGTGGTGGACTACGGCCTTAACCCTTCTCATTGTGGGAGGATGATGGAGTTTTTTTAACTGACACTGACACTTTTTCAGTTTAACAACGGCGACCCAATCAACGTGTCGAATGCCTACTAATCGTTGGTAAAATAAAGGCCATAGGTTTATAAATTGAAAAACTTTGAAGGGAGTGAGAGTTACAGATGACATGCTTTTGACATACCTACATTAAAGGTGGAAAAAAGAAGAACTTTTCTTACTTACAATAACGTAATCAGTCAAACATAGTGACAAAATAAATCCAAAATAACAATTTAAGAGGAACAGTAAAATTTTGGTGCTATAATAAAAGCAAAATATTGGGCAGCAATCCTCGTAAAACATACGATTCATCCACTCGTAAAAAATGTAGACGTACTACACTAAATATAACGGTAAAAAAAGTATCAGAGAATGCTTTTAATGTGTGTAGGTTTCAAAATATCTCTTACACTGAATTACACTCACAATAACTAGATAACGGTTTTCCGTATTATGAATTTTGAATAACAACTTTGTGAATTTAAAAAGGAATTTCAATAGATCACAATGTAATCCTTAACGTAACATCATCCCGAGAGAGAGAGATATATACATTTTTTAATTCCGTACTTCTTCATTAATTCATAGCTGGCTTTTCGATGAACATTAAATCTGTTATCAATGATGATGTGAGAGAGTAACACATCTATATTGCAGGAAAACAAACCGTTCCCACGAATTTTTATTTAAAAAACGTAATAAATGCTGTCAAAAAACGCGAACACCAGCTAGTGGTGGAATAAAGAAACTATTTAACCTACCTATCTATATTATAAGTATTAAGGTATAGTATTCATAAAAATATTCATCAGTTATCTTAGTACCCATAACATAAACTACGCTTACTTTGGGGCTAGATTGCAATGTGTGTATGGTCTTATTTATTAAGATTTACAAAAAATATATCCTTACTCCTTTTGGGAGACACTGTTGTTTCAAACGTTTCAAACCAAAGGTTGCAGAGCTGAGTGGATTTGGAAATTATAGTTTCAAAAGTAAATCTAGAAATTCCGGCCTCGTCTGGACATTATTCATTAAGAAAATATATTATGGCTTCACTTTAAACCTAAAAACCAGCTGGAACTTAGTAACCTATGTTCAAAATTACCTTTATCGAATTTGCTTTTAATAATAAATTATATAATATGTTATTCATATGAAATATGAGCACAATGTATTCCAGATTTAATTGCAGTGTTCGTTTCGTTCCCGGGATTAAATGAATGGCGCACTTTTAAAAAGGATTTCCAAGCTTATGAATTATAACTGAAATTTATCATGGTTACATTTCCATGGGTACCTACTACTACTGTGGAACCAAGTGTAACTGCGACCACCGATCGTTCAAAAATCAAAATCCAAATTCATTTAAAGATTTTAAACCAAGATTTTCGTGGTTAATTAACATTTAAACATAGTTCAACGGGTACATACCACGATAATATTGCACGCCTCATAAGCGAAGCGTTGAGGTGGGTATTATTGTCAGTTTACGTTTTAAAATGTAACTTTTTGTATTCTTTATTGCTTTTATAAGTGAATTTAAATAGACAAATGTTGAGAAAAAACACTATTTTTAACACTCATGACATTTTTAAATCTCTTTTTATTAATTAAACTAATTGAAAAATTGTTTAAAAATGTTCTGTCTTGGACGTCCGTGTTTCTGTATGTGCGGATCCCGTATCTTGTGGTCACGATAACGAGCGAAATACTTCACTTAACGAGTTGGTTTTTTTTTTATAGGCTTCAGTATTTTGAGGAGCCTATTTTCACGATGTAATTAGATGTAGTTTAATTGTTTGTTAATAATAATCTAAATTTTATTGTAATAATTGAGATTATGAGGCGTGCACTTTTAGATTTTCCAACTCTTTTTGGATTTGTCGATATTTCGACCCAGTTGCATGGATCGTGGTCACGACGGGACTCAGGATATTATATTGGTATGTACCCGTTGAACTATATTTAAGAAATCCAAATTCATATATTTGCCTAAACATAAAACACTTTACTCACGTTTCTGTTTGTGTGTTTTAGGCAAACAAATGTTTTTGCATTTTGACCTATATGAAAAACTCGCACTATAAGTATTGGTATTCATAAATAAATAAATAAATTAACCATTTTGTTAACGCAACCCTTATAACTTTGGCTTATTATACGTTTTTCAAATAAGGATACATTTTTATATGAAACTCGATTGTTTTGGCTTTTTTAAGTCTAATTTTTGTTGTGTAGTTCAGTGAACGATCTCTCGCGTAAGTAATTATTTAAGTAGTTCGTCAACTTTGGATAGGTTTTCAAAGAGGTCGTTAACTTACGCTAAGTAGTTTTTTAATTACCTTCACTAAAAGGAATAATTATACTTCTTTATACGTTGATTTTTTGGTTGTTAGGGTGGATTTTTGCAAAGAACTTTTGTTTACAATTGAATAGTGGCATTTTTTTTTTCATATTTATAAATGGTAGACCAAGCATATGGCCCACCTGATGTTAAATGAAAAAAAAAAGCATATAAAAGTAGCAGGGCATGCAAGAAACACGTGCTGCAACGTGCCCTCATGTGCTAGAATTTACCGATAACCACGCCGTTCAGACCGGAACAGAGCATTGCAACAATACTAATTAGCGGCAGAAATAAGCATGGTAGTAATACTTCCCCGAACGAGCTCTGGCATAAATGCTCTACTACTACTACGGCAATGCTGGGCACGTAGCAGTTAGCACAGAGGACCGATGGACGATGTGGTTCCCCACTGTGGAAACCTCACAGAAGACCTATGATATACAACAGACGATTGAGATGTAGACTAGTAAGAAAATTCAAGCTATAGTTGTATATTTAGATTCAAATCTATTGTATCCGACGTAGCAGCTGTAAAGTCGCTCGGGTACTGCAGATATCAAAATAACCTACTTAAGTAAGTATAAAAAGTGCAGCGAAAAAAATTTGTATTCCGGTCTACTTTCCGCAGTAAGAAGCGACGTCCTTATTCAATACTTTCAAGTTTCCCACAGAAATACCCCGTAACGAGGACTTACATAAGTTACTACTTGTATAGAATTGTACATTTTCTACGGTGGCGGTTGCATAAAATGTATTCCTTTTACTACAACAAAGACTGCGTTTCTATTCATTTTTGTCGCGAACTGTCGTAACACAATTCCCGTATTTTAGTTACAAATGAGAGACATTATCGCTGGCCTGCTCTATGTAAATCCATTTGGAATTAAACTTTTTCAGCTGTCGCAACACAATTTAAGTTTTATGTCGAAACTCTTTGGTCTCGTAGTTAGTTGAATTGTAGTCAATCATTGACTACAATTCAAGAGATCCGAGGCTTCGATTTTAAGATCGGGCCAAAATTTTTTAAAGTTATTTTGTGTTTCGTTTAAGAAATTCGCAGTACCGGCCCGAAGTTTGGCAATTGTCTTTGGCCTCGGTTATAGTGGTTGAAACCCAACTGCTGCATTGATACATTCCCTGAGGAGAATATATTAAAGTTACGAAATTAAATTTATGACAAAATAGTCATCATCGTCGTCATCACTTCAACCGATTGAAGTCCACTGCTGGACATAGGTCTTTTGTAGAGAGTTCCAAAATCCGAGGTCCTGGGCCGCTTGTTGATTGATGATTGATTTCGTCTGTCCATCTTGTTGGGGGCCGATTCTGGTTATACTACTAACAAAATAGTGCGAAACTTACTCGTAAGTAGGTAACTTTGAGACGACATTTTCAGTTAAATAGAGGAGCGAATACAGTAAAGACAAAAAGAAGACAGTGGAGAAAATCGTTGTGAATCGATACCGGTTTAAAGACAGTTCTATTGTGGCAGCGGAGATTCCAGTACGAAAAGAGCGTGCAAGTAATTAAGGCAATGAATAAAAGTAATATTTTGAACCATCACTAAAAACCCATTACTGGCTACTGCAGGGCAAGGGTCTTCTCTGATGTACCTAATGTAATGAGGAGAGTTTAGGTTATATTCCACCACGCTGGCCAAGCGTGGACTGGACGACACACATCACTACGAAAAGTTATG
Organism: Pararge aegeria; assembly: GCF_905163445.1. Taxonomy (NCBI): domain Eukaryota; kingdom Metazoa; phylum Arthropoda; class Insecta; order Lepidoptera; family Nymphalidae; genus Pararge; species Pararge aegeria. Next base: position 8,232,285 of record NC_053187.1, read on the forward strand.
AGGTGCAAGCCGGGAATCGATCTCGGTCCTCCAAAAGGGAGACCGGAGCCTTAACACCTATCCTTACGCCGCTGCCGATTTAACGTTATTACATTTTGTATGAAAACATAATTTCCACGTCTCAATCAAAATCCTGCTCAAAGCCTTTGGCATGTGGCATCATTCTTGTAGGCCTAACAAACGCTACCTTCATCATATCAGACCTCCGGCCAAACAGTTATTGATGTGTAGGGACTTTATGGCTACGTCTTCATTTCTTATTTACATTATCCTACCTTTTTCTGGGGTTCTGAAGTTAAGTCGGGTCCGGATGTTTATTTTAAACATGACGTACATCTTTCTATAGTATATACTTTCTTACCTCTTAATTCTTATATAATAGTAAACAATCTTTTCTTTATTTTTTAGTGTACCCAATGTATGATTTCTATCCTGATCCGTTATTTGAATCGCAGAACTCATATTAAACCCCATATCGCAGTAATATCATGTTTTCAAAAATATGTACCGGTTCACATGTCAACAGCTCCCAAACGATTGTATCGATATTCATATTATTTTTATGTCTGAAGGCTTAATTGACTGAGATGGTTCTTAGCTGCGACTGAAGATCACTTCAGTTTAACATTCAAACACCTAAACTGATCTTTAGCTTGTACAAATAGAATAGTAGGCTAACTAAGGCCGATCGGCGAGTTAATTACCTACTCCTGCGTTGACGACTAGGGTTGTCACTATTATTTTTAATGAAATATTATTTGTGTATGTATGGCACTAGGTTTTTAATTTCGTAATAATAATAATGAAATGTTGTGCCAATTCATAAATGGGGTGTTTACACCCCATTTATGAATTATGAATTTATTGTCTTTATTTATAAAGACGTTTTTTAAAAGAGAAGACAAATTTTAAATGTTATAAATTTACCACTGAAAAAATTTTCTCCGATTTCGAGATGTTCGGAACGCTTTATTGTTCGCCGTTAATGTAAAATAAATTCTCATCCTATAGTATAACTTTAAAACGTTTAGCACGGCGGCGCGGCCCGTACTGCCGGCCGATTGAGCCGGTTGAGACTATGCGAATGTGTGCGTGCGTACACGGCGCCCGTTGCTCACGCATACATTCAAACCGGCGGCGGCTACTTTGTTTAAAGTTTACCTACTTTTCTGTTTGTACTATGTATTTACTTCTCCAGCTTATTTCCTACTTAACGATTTTCAAAGTATAGATTGATTTAATGTTTGAAGTACAGTTTTTTGGTTGTATTTCCAATACAAAGTATGCTTGAACCGAAACTGCAGTATCGAGTAGTCTGAGGGACGCCTAACCTTTCAAACAAAACGATGAAGCTTGTTTGGATTCTTTAAAATAGTCGCAATGTGTTGTTACAGTTAGATGAAAATCTAGGCTAAATGGTGCAGTAAAATGTTTGCTTATGTCGTCATTTTAATTTTTAATTTAATATTGTTTACCTAGTACCTCCAACAGAAACGTTGGAGACAGTTTACCATGTTGAGATCTGACCAGGACCGCGATCTTGAAGACGAGATGAAGAAACGGCCAGAGAGAGAGAGTACCTAGTATCTAGAACATAGCTGTCAGTGGCGTGCACTTCATACATACACAAAAACACTGCATACCCAAATTATTTTATATAACTCGTTTTAGAGGGAATTTTCACATTTTATGCCATGTACCTGCTTTATGCAAACCCTGTGCACGCCACTGATAGCCGTCACTAAATTTTATTTAAAAACTATACTTACTTCTATTTAGGTTTAAATCAGGTTATTAAACATGTTAAACCTTTTTAGCAGCAATGCGAACTTTAGAGGTAACATCCAGGAATCACCTGAGGGCGGTACTGCCCCCATTAAGATCCACCGGTCTAAAGGAACAATATGACTTTGAAAGCAGGACATTTGCATAATTACATCATCCAGCATTGTGCTGTACGACATCGCAATTTGCATAAGTCACCCGTAGTGGGACTACTTGTTACAAGTTGAATTGTTACTCCGTTTATAATTTTTTTTCAAGATTATGCATTTTTAAACAAAAAGGCAACCGCATTTTCAAACATTTTAACATTACTATAATTATTTTAGAAATACTAAAATCGATCGGTCATTCAGTAAACCCTACCGTGTTACTCGGACCTTACTTTGCTGGAAGCATTAAGAACTGCTGATTTATTAATATTGTACGTATAGTGCTTACGCATTTTATTTTATATACCTATATAAACACAAATAAAATAAATGTACAAAAAATATATGCTACATATTTTACATAGGTTCATATAATAATACAATCAATGGAATTTTACCTATGTATAACTTGCATACTAGAGATGAAAATAGAATAATTTATATCCTGAAAAAGCACAACGAAAACATTCCTGTGGTATTTAAAAAAAAAAACATTTACTTAAACATGGCTTTAAAACTTAACCGTACCTACATGGCGTAATTTTTCATAGACTTATTACAATTTGGAAACGGACAAAGTATCAGGCAAAAGTTGTTGAATATATTCAAATCAAAACATTCCCGTGGGATTTAAAAAAATGGCTTATTTAACTTAAACATGGCTTTACAGCTTTACCGTACCTACATTGCGTAATTTTTTATAGACTTAATCTGGAAACGGACAAAGTCTCGAGCAACGGTTGCTGAATATATTCAAATCAATTTTGTACCACAATATGCGATCTTTACAAAACCACCGATTAAATTAAGTATAACCTACGTATTGCATGCTGTTTGTATCTTTTGATAAACCATATAAGTTACAGAGAAAGTTTTAATAAGTTTATTCAGACTTAGCCGTGACCACTTTAACGCAATTACAACCTTTGAAGTAGTCATAGTGCTCGCAGAAAAGAAATAAATACTTAAATTTGATAGTACCGTACGTTTGATAAACGAAACATACCAAGATTGCAAGTTATTTATAGAAAATTAACTACTATTTGTATTACGTTTTAGGAGCAAAATGTGAGCACCCTCGATTTTAAATAACACAGAACAGTTCAGTAATCATTGTTAGCGAGGACTAACTCTTATTTGACTAAATAATTTAGTAGTGTAATAAATACCAGAGCAGAATTTAGGGGTAATAAAATTTTAAAGTAATTAGTATTCTGCCCGTTAACTGAATTAATACTTAGGGTTATGTGCTAAATTAACAAGAGGACGTGATAATTATTTGATAACCCTTTTCATTATTAGGTCTAGGATTATTCCAAAGCGAAATAATGTGAATAAAACGAAAGGTTTAAATAATTGTTTTTCTAGATTTATATTTTGGTTTACTTTATATTATTTCATTTAAGTTGACATTGTTATTAAATTTCACAGTGTTGATACCTTAATTTTCTGACATTTTGTATAAAATGGAAGATAATTTTATAATTAAGGTGTTGTTATAATTTGCATGCCATAGAATGGCAGATTGGAGCACGGAACTTGTTATGTTTTATTATAAGATCAAATTTGTTAACCTTTAATCACGCAAATAAAGATTTGAATTTGAATACCACAGAATTAAGAACATACAGAGATCGTGTACACGACTTATAATGAAGCATTAAAAACCACTCCACTTTAGAAGTGTTTCTTGAACAGGCTACTACTAGTTAAGTTAGTTACCTCACTCCATTTAGCAGTTGACAGTAATTATTTTACCTGTAATGTTCTAAACGATTCCATAAAATGGGGAAAATAAGAAAAGTTTGTGAGCTAGTAACATCACGCGTTTTCAGTGCTATTGGACACAATGCACTGCATGCAAAATGGACTGAATAAAGGTTCTGCATGTTCCTTATTCAGTAAATAAATAAATTTACTTAAAGGCATTCGTTGCATAGGCGTTGCATAAGAATCTAATACCAATTTTCAGGTAAACACTATACACAATAAACATTTTCCCGCTGAAACTAAAAACTCCATTGAGAATCTGCAGCGAGCATATGAGCTCAAAGTGATTCGGTTACATTATGTAGAAGTGAGCTATATAAGCTTCACTTTATAACAAATCCGGGCCTCGGGCTGGATTTACCGGTGTCCGTTTTGTGGTTGTTATTCCAGCACTCAGCTCGGCGCCGGCTTAAGTAGGCCCAAACAATAGGGACACGAGAAACTTTCCACGAATGTACGACCCTGCCTGTTTAAGATATCCTACTGAACTGTTGAAGAAATTTGTAGAAGAAAAGTTACCTGCCAGTCGATAATTTTAATTGACGGTAATTTACTTTTTCTTTCTTAAAAAATCCATTTTAATACTTTGCAAGGAAAAATTCCCATATTCCCATTGCGTAACATACTAAATGTATAATATAACAGGCAGTTTTTTTACAGTATAAAAATTACTGAGAATATTTCATAAGTCGACATTTATTATAAAGATCTTTAGTTGAAAAAATGTACGGAAATATTTTGAGATAGTATACGTGCCAACGTCGTTGCATAAATACGAATTGCTGCTATAAACATTATATTTATTTGGTAAAAAGAGAAAAACTAAGTTTTAAGCTACGTTAATAGCGGTCATTTATTTCGTGAAGAATCTCCCGAAGAGGAATCTTACGAAGAATTTTCAACGAAAATTTTATTTATACCCATACTCAGTTACAATTCTCTTAAAACAAGTCCATTGTACTGTAGTTATATTTCAAGAAGCTACTGAAATTTTCTGTAAGTAATTGCGCCTGGAGGAATCTCCGAAACTAGGTAGGTCCACTAAGCCTATTTTATTATTTGTAGTAAAATAACGGAAGAAAGAGTTGCGACGAACAACTTTGGAGATCAGAATACCTCCTTTCCCTGAAAAGCATGATAAGCAAAACGGTCTTGGGTATTTAACATCTGCCGACTATCTTTACCACTAAGATTAAATTCGTTACCTAAACCTGCCAATCAGACACGGAAGAGCGTGGTGTATTTTGTCTCTATATTCCGGTGAAGCGGTGATAGCCTAGTGGATAGGTCTCCGGTTTCACTTTCGGAGGTGTGTGAATCCCACCTCCATCATTTCTAAGTTATGTGCGTTATATGCAATTCAAATATCACTTCCTTCAACGGTGAACGCAAACATCGCGAGGAAATCTCCAACCTGAGATTTCTTCATAATGTAAACAAAGGCGTGTGGAGTCCGCCAATCCGCACTAGGCCAGCGTGGTGGACTACGACCTAAACCCTTCTCACTGTGGGAAGAGACCCGTGTCCTGTAGTGAGTCGATAATGGGCTAACGTCATATCCCTCTTTATATTTCAGAGACCATATCGTAAATTTGTTTCTTTCAGAAAAAAATCCAAATCATGATTAATTTTATCACTGATATTTTATTTATACCTTAATATTATAAATTAACAACCTTATTTATACCTTTATATTATAAATACAATAGGTATTAAACCTACAAAAGGTAATGTTATTTATACTTTAATTGCTATAATATTATATTCCTTGATTTACTCTCACAGAAAATGTATTAACTTCACACACTTATAGATGTCTAGATTTCTTTCTGAAAGCTTAACAGTGTAACGCGATATTTCAAGTCAAATAAGAGCTTAACTACTGTAATAGCAAAGTCCGCTTCGAACTATAACAAAAAGTCCAAATTACAGTTTTAAAAGTTGTTTTTCTTTAGAATCTTTATCTTGGAAACAACTAAACTAAATTTAACCATATATGGTGCGTAAGAAATACTTAGCAAACACTACATTTTCAAGAAATACCTTGGTTATAATATAATACAAATTGAAATTATAAAGAAATCATTGTAGGTTAACCGCAAACTCGTACCTACTGAAAAGACACTCTGAATAATTATATTTGTCGAAAGCTAAGTACATTGCAATGTACACTAATTAATTATTATACACATACTGACTTATTTATACAAAGGCATCACACAAGAGCCCTCTCCTACGGGTATTTGAATATAGTACTTACTACATGCAATTAGAGTTGTAAATAGTATGCTACAGTAGCTACAAACGAAAGATGAAACAAATTCCGTCTTAAGGAGGTATAAGCATGGGGTGGATTCATGTTAAGCCATGCTCAAGAGTAGTTTTTACCCAAGTGAGGTATGTATGTAAACTGCCTTATTGGTAGTCTCAGTAACCTAAGTAAAATAAATAAATATATATCGACAATTAAGACACATGGCCATCCAGCCCCAAAGTAAGCCTAGCTTGTGTTATGGGTACTAAGATGACTGATTAATATTTTTATTAATAATATACATAAATACTTATATTATACAGATAAACAACCTAACTCTTAAAAACGTTCAAATTAAGGTTCATCACACAAACACTTTCCAGATGTGGGAATCGAACCCATAGCCTTTGACTCAGAAAGCAGAGTCACTGCCCGTTGCGCAAAATTGTTTAGATCCGACATTAGTTATCATCATTCAAATCGACAAACTGTTGAATATAATTTTTATTCTCTTTTTTTTTCAGGCGGCTGAAACTTAAAATACGTCACTGATTCCCTTACGAGAACCGGCCTACGCATGTATTTTCCTTCAGGGACGGTGCTTAATTATATGTGGGAAATCTGCTCAAGCATACGAACGGTGGTTGACGCTCGGCTGCGCTGTCCCTCTGTTTCACTCAGTTCAACTATTAATTTCAACCAGTTTAACTAATTGAGAAGCGGTGATAGCCCAGTGGGTAGGACTTCGATATCACTTTCGGGCGGCATTGTGGAAGAAGACCCGTGCTCTGAAGTGCCTTTAATGGGTCGATATGATGATGATGATGATGGAACTAATTGGACAAAAATATATCAATTAGTATGTCGATTGGTTCTATTACAATAAATCTAATATCATCTGAATATTTTTTTAGAATACTTCGTTGCACAAACTTAGAAACAATACATGAAACACACAAGAAAAAAAAAAAAAAGAAAGTTAAATACAGTTGTGTGCAAAGGCGGTCTTATTGCAAAAGCAATCTTTTACAGACAACCCTCGGTGAAAGTAATAATAGAAAACATGAAAGAGGGACAGTGGAAACAATATTATATTATGTTATACCTACCTGTATTAAATATTTATTGATTAAGATTCATTTTAATCCGAAAAGGTAGAGTTGCGTGTCCGAGAAAGTAAGATCGAAGTACCAACCACTACTTTCCTGCTGGGTTTCTTGCCGGCATCTTCTCGGTAGAATCTGCCTTCCGAACCGGTGGTAGAGTCACTACACACAGACAGACTTGACGTTTCGAAAGTGCTTGTATTAGGAACACTTAAAATAAATGAATTTCGAATTTTGAATTTTGTACTATTTCTTACGTCATCATCATCATATAAACCCATTACCAGCCCACTACAGAGCACGGCTTTTTACAGAGCCACTACAGAGTTCCTCTCTGCATGAGAAGAGCTTAGGCGGTAGTCCACCACGCTTGCCCAGTGCGAATTAGTAGACATCAGCTTCACACGCCTACGAGATCAGTATGGAGAACTTTCGGGCGTCCATTATAGAACATGTGATACCTATCTAATCGTATAAATTAAAAACCGCTGATTGAACTCAGTCCCCCAAACAGCGGCCGAGGCCATAATTAGCTAACACCGCTTTTTAATGACACCTAAATATAATAAAGTTAATAGCTGACACCAAACGATTCGCAGGAAAACTGAATGCAAGCGGTACAAAACTGTGTTTTGAACTCTTTGCAAAATATCTACACATCATTAGACTTCCATTGGTTGTTATTATGACGATGTATTTTAAATTTACGTTTTAAAAGGCACTTATTCCCGTTTTCATTGACGACGTATAAGGCAATGTATAAATAAGTAACGCCTAATTTAAGGATATTTCCAGGCATACATTTACATTTGACCAATAGTTATCACTTGAGTTGGTGAAACGTTTTTTTTCTATAGACATCGCCTAAATCATTAGGCATTCGAATGAGGCGATTTTAAGCGAAAACGGACTATTACTGTTATTCTTAAAATTCTCTAACAATCGTAAGAAGATGTGTCCGTGAAATTGAAACTGCACGAAGAACTTGCAGCAAGCAGCTGCGCCCGGAGTGTTTCGGTTACATTATGCGGAAAGCTTCACTTTGTTACAAATCTAGCTCTCGAGGTAGATTTGCCGTGTCCATTTCGTACTTGTTATTCCAACAGCCAGTCTGTATACTCAAGTCGGGCCATGTAACAGAGATAACACGAAATCCTAAACGACTCATGTCAGGTGCATGATAAGTCCACTGTATCAATATATAATATATAGTGGTTCACAATAAACTAATATCTTCCCCTTATTTTATTCTACACGATTTTGTACAAAACATAAGTGCTTTAAATCTGATTAAACTTTAATTATTCAAAAAGTACCTACTATTTTAGAGTAGGAGACAATTTTACATACGCTAGTATTTTTTACATTGTAGTTTTTAATGGTGATACCTATTAAAAGCGCCCTGGTCTAAGAAAAAGTTCAGAAAAAATTTAATTTAAGAATTATTTTAGATATGACAATCTCGTATTGCCACTTCGAAGAATTTAATAGCACCTTGTTGGAGCAATAATTATTCATACCTAAACTTTTTTGTTGTTTAAGTACTCCTTTATAGTACAATAGGATTTTTCGATAGGCTCAGCTATTCTTATTAAGTTTATCCGATTATTTAAACGTCTTATAAAAGCACAATGTTTTTGAATTGTTTGACTGTATGTCTCTCTATTTGTGCTGGCTAATAATGAAACTGCTTAACTGATTCAGACTAGAATTACACAGACAGCTAAAAGATTATACAATCTTTTAAAGTATACATGGCATAGGGTGACGGTTAGTGTATGGAAAAATGATAATTATCAGAAATTATTGGCGCACGAAGGCGTTGTCAACTGCTAGAAAAACAAATAAATAAAGATACAGTGAATGAATTTATACTCGATTGTATACATAACTTCTAGCATGCGTTACCTATATCTGAAGATTCTAGTCATCGTTGACACGGGCTTCTTCTCACATGGTACAGTCTTCGTCATTTTTACCGAGTTAGAAAAAGCCTGTGTGCTACACATAGGCGTTTTGGCTTTTCAGGCACCACGCTGCTAATGACGGTGGATGGGGTAACTCATGTCCATAACATCAAAAAACATTATGTAGGTCGTCATTAACATTCTCCTCACTCGGAGGAAGGCTGTGACGAATTTTCTACTTGAGCGGTAAAAACAAGAACGCGCACTGGGAAACGCTGACTAACTAGAGGGATAAAATAAAATGAGGATCATGTCCTAACGAGCGGCAGGGGATGTCGTTAGCTAATGTCCACTGCGACATTACTTAAATTAGATTTCATTAATATGCTTTCTATTTCCTTCGACACCGATCCTAGTTTTAAAAAGGGGAACGAAGCTGAACGGGTATTATAGTATTTATAATAATGAAAAGAAAGTACCACGCCATTTTCCTGGTGTCAATACTTTTAGAGTTGCTAAAAATATGCATTGAAAACTATGAATGCCTAAAACTCCAGATTTTCAACTCGGCCCCTGGTCGCTAGAACACGTAACGTTTTCGTGGGTGAAATCCTCATGGATACTACCGCGCCAAAGGCCTCCACTTGGTGGTTATGTCGATATACTCGTACCAACTAAAATTCTGCGGTGTTCCAACCACTTTCCTGGTGCCAAGGCACCAAAGGATCGCTCTCGTACACATCCGCAGCCCTACTAATGAAAGAGGATGTCACAACCATATTAAAAGGCTACGGATAGCAATAATAGTAAACCTACTAGGCATTTACGCCATGTAACCCCAAAGTAAGCGTAGCTTGTGTTTGGGTACTAAGATGACTTATGAATATTTTTAAGTAATATTATACATAAATCTTATATCTTTAAACGAGCAATACTTGTATATATATTATTGGAATCTCGGAATCGGCTCCAACGATTTTCATGACATTTAGTATTCGGGGGCAATAAATCGATCTAGTTAGGGTTCATTTTTAGAAAATGACATTTTATTTGTGTTTTCCGTTAAAAACCGATTTGGTGCAACGAAGTTGCACGGGACCACGGGTCAGCTAGTATTTATAATATACCGTTAAACAAACTGAAAAACATTAATCACACAAACATTTTCCATTTATGGGAATCGAGTCCTACGTCCTACGGTCTTAGACTCAGAAAGACGCTGCCCGCTGCGCCAGTCGGCCGACAAATACTTATAACTACATCATACTTATACCTATCGTACTTATCCCAATCTCCCATCGCTGAAAGTCAGGCCCAAAAATCCCATCCTCCTTTCGTCATGTTACCGTCGCGTATTGCGCATACCGTGGTTGTACGATAAACCTGAATTGGGATGATTCGATTTAACGCACAATAAAACTGGGATATAACGTTGGAATTTTTCCCAGTTGTAGGTCAACAAGTTATTGTTATGTATATTTTATTAACGTTCTGTTTTCACGTTTCAGGCAGTACATTGCACTCGTAATAATAAAAGGCGTACAATTATGCGACAGGTAGGCGAAAATGACACTTTGAGGCACATCAAATTGCTTCTAAGAAACGCAGAATTCACTTAATTCGCAGAACAGTCATTCTGCTCTCAAAAATCGAGCGCTCACTTTTCCTTCAAAATTTGCAATTACTTCTCGTGCGCAAAATTTTCCATAATTAAGATAAGCGTAATGTAAGTGAGATGTAAACACTCAATAGCGTGCATATAGGGTATGTACAAGGTATTTAGATGATATAAAAGGAAGAAAACTTCAGAACGAGTTATAAAAAACTTAAGGATAGGCATTGTAAGAGTTATAATAAGCCTAACCTCAAGTATTTATATCTCATACTGGAGATTTTCTTCATCTTATATCATCTGCATACTCTGTGCATACCCTCTATGCACGCCACTGTAAACACTTATGTACCTATTATTATTTATACTAAAACTTTTTAACTGTGGTACTCTGTAGTAAGATATCAATGTAATAAAGGAACTTAGTATGTCTGAAATACGAAGTACGAGATTTACGGCTTCCTAATCTAGTACTTTCTTTATACCTCATTAATAACCTATAATCACCCACTGCTAGACTAAAAGCCTCTCCCAACGGGAGGGGTTTGTACATAATCATAACAATGGGCAGACGGCTTGCTGATTGCAATAGTGATACTGATAATAGTAGCACAGAGGCGCTGCTGCTTGGGCTCCGTTATATTCCTTTAGTCGTCTCATTCGAGTTCGACAACCGCAGAAATAGGATAAGTAGTGTACTCTGATCTGCTGTCAATACACGGCACATACTTACACTCTCTCAGTACTTATGTTTATTATTCTTATACTTATCTCTCTCCGCTAAACTCGAGGAGATGCTTCAGTTAATCACTGTTACTTACAGTTGAAGATTTCGATCCACTGATCTCTCCCCACATTGAACTTCGTATTAAAAATAACACAGGCATAAAGTTGTCAAAATTTAATGCAAAGCGCTTCTGAAGTTGATATTATTTAATATGCCTCGATGAATAAAACATGTGAAAAGTTTCAGTACATGCTTCCCAGTTCATGTTTTATCAGTTGGATCATTTGCATTGCAGGCGACAAATATTTTTAATAGGATTTTATTTAAGCAAGTATTAAAAGGAAAATATTTAAGGTAAAATTGGTGTAAATATCATAGAGATGTGTTTAATAATAATAAAACAAAAAATATCACAGAGATCTCTATAATTTAAGAACATAGATATATTATACTAGCGGATACCCACGCATTTCTCCGCGTTTTACTTCTGATAAGTAAAATTAACTCAGTTAAACGATCACCGCGTCACATCCCTTTAAGAGAGAAGTGATGTGAATAACCTTCCTCAAGAACTTGTTCTATGTTGAAGGCACAGTTACCTTCTGGTCCTGAGTTGGACACCCTCGAATATTCTGGGGGGTCAAACGCTTTCGATAGTGCGATATAAAACGAATCCCTCCTATTGGAACCTGGCAAAAAGGTAGTTGCATTTCCAACCATAACATTGTTAAAATAATAGCACTGACAGATCTGTCAGGTTAGTTTAATTTAGAATTGGTTAGCGTTCGTTTAAAATGCAGGGCGAAAGAAATTACGAGCGAATAACGTCACCAGATGTAATTTAGTACCGTTCAAAATGAGAACGTGTAAAGTACTGTAAATAATGTGAAATTTGTGAAATGATTAAATTAGTTTAGATTGAATTAGTATTGTTTGTATAATGATTCATTTTTTTATAATCAACAAGCCGATGCCCACGAAATAGTCAGCGTTAATTAACTTCTTTAAGAATTCCAGGATCAAAAGTATCCAATGTTATTTTTAAAATTATTTTTTATTGGAAGAAGAATTGACGTCAAAATACACGTCGTACAGAATATCCAAGTCAAAATACCAAGTTTGCATAAGACAGGTTGCTGGAACAACCTATCTTTGGAACATTTGGGAAAGTGGGGGTTGGCAACTGATTTTACTAGAAGGGTCTTTACTAATGGCAGAAGGGAAAAGGAAGTTTAAGGCGTGAAAAGGGAACTCTCGGCTCAATCGTATCACCGAGTATTCTGAGTTCATTGCTCGGCAGCGCTCAACACTGACAAAAACAAATCTCCACGGAAAAAAACCTAGATAATATACCTATAACCTAAATCATCATAATCATCAGCACTGGTCTTCCAATCAGAATAAAAAAGGGTTAAGGCCGTCTAGCACGCTAGCGCCTTGAGAACATTATGGAGAACTCTCGGGTCTGCAGGTTTCCTCAGTATGTTTTCTTTACCGTTAAAGAAGTGATAATTAATTGCTTAAATTAAAAAACGCACGTAACTCCGGGAAGTCACAGTTGTGCGCTGGGGATAAATAATACAAGAATGAAATTACCTAATCTGTGTTTAGCTCGATTTATTTATGTATGAAGCTTGGAAGGCAATTTTCTACCTAAAACAAAAAGTATTTACCAAACCTATCAATTTTTTATGGCGAAAGTTTCAGGGGTTCCGATCTACATACATGGCCGTAAAAGTTAGATCGTATAAAAATATGAAAATATAGTTCTATATTAGTAAGTACATATATTAGGCATGTTCAGTATTTCTCTATAAAAACAGTTGTAACTTTTCACGATATCTCCTTAGTCTCTGCAGATACCTTCCAACCCATCAACCGGCAATAGAGCAGAGTCAAGATTCTAAGCTCAACCTTTTTCCTACAAGAGCTGAGGTTTTTTTATAGCTAGGCTGAGCAGACTGAACTGTTAAGCATTCGGGCGGATATGAGGGACTCACTGCCTGAAGAGCAGCCATAAGACCCACTAAAACCCAGCGGCGGCCTACATCAAAGATGGAGCGCCCAAGGGTCGCGTTGCAAGCACTTTAATGCCCCGACGCGCTAGTCAGTTCACTCATTGGTGCCTACAGGGCCCCAGGGGTTACAGTAAATGCGCATATCTGCGCCTCCAGTCCGACCGTCCGTCTCTCTCTCACCTCCAGGCCTCCTTTAAGCCTATAAATGTTGAGAGCTGTGGCCTGTTTCCAGGGGTTGGACCTGATTTGGGTGAGGATAAAGACTATATGATTAAGTAATATTTTGATGATGAAGAGGTAATAGCCTAGTGGGTAGAGCTTCGGCCTCTCAGGGTACCGAGTTCAATCTGAGATTGAACCACGTACCTTCACGTAACTTTTCAACGGTTTATTAAGGTTGTTTGGTTGGTTTGGATGTTAATAGAAACTCTCGACGGTTGGTGGTGTCTCGACTAAGACACCAGCAGGTATCTTTGAGCCGTCTGAGTCTCAAGAGAAGACTACAGTGTATCGCTAACCAAATCGCTTTTTTACCAAAGTAACCACCGACACAACATCATGAACATTCGCTGAAAATCAAATTATAATTTTAATAATTTCATGAAAACTATTGAATAATCAACTCTTTGGTTGCACTAGTAGGCATTCATCTATTAGAGAACAAACAGTAAGTTTCATTGTTTAAACATAAGGTTCCAAGGTTTCAAACACAAATTGATATTGATTTCAATTTCGTTGTTACAAAGGATCAGGAAGGGATAGTGTATCAGTGAGGGCTGCCGCCTAAATCCTTTTATCGTGTACAAAGGGGGCAGAAACGGGATATAACGTCATAGAAATGGTTTATCATTCAGCTTGCTTGATTTTGAACAACATTTTGGTACCAATTTAATCTGGCAAAACATTTCGCCCCAATTACGTTAACACTATTACACTTGTATTTTCAAACTCACAAGGCCTTAGTAATAAAAGTGGCAAGTCAGAACAGTTATGCAGAGTTTTACATGTTCCAATTTTGAACGGTGTCACACTACAGCTGACAGCAACATTCAAATGTCAGAGAGGTAAATCAAGCCAGCCAGGACGATAGACCGATGAGGTTATTGATAGAGGACGTGATCATCACAAATGACTCATCATCATCATCATCAAACCATTATTGACCATACCACAGCCCACAGGGTACGGTTAGGCCGTAGTAAACCACGCTGGCTAAGTGCGAATTTGGTAGACATCAAACTAACAGACCATTGACGTACGCGTAAATAAAACTGAACTGACTTTTTTTAAGCTACTAGGAAATCCACTACGTATTAAGTAAGTAAATGCTGCTATACTCAGCACTCTCAGCTCAGGGAGGCATCAAAGTGGTTGGATGAGGGCCACTCCGGTGTTCTGAGGCATACGGGCCTGCTTTATCACCATCTATGAAAAGGTTCGATCCCGCCTCCGCAAGCCAAGCTCCTTTAAACCTCACTCAAATTTTAGTTCCTTGTATAATCTCATTAAACAGATCAGTGCAGTGTTTTAAAAGCCATAACCTAACTTAAATCGATGCAAAAAAAGTTAGACAAATATTCAATTATATAATAAAATAATGTAGTCGCTTTGTGTTGATCAATATTTTGATGTTCAAATTCCGTCAGTTCTGAAATTCTTATAAGCTTTAGTTTTGGCTAATCAGTAGGTTAAAATTATATTTTCTATATTGCCTAAAAGGTAGGTAAAAACGCTTCAGTAACAAAATAAAATTATAAATAATAACAATTGTAGTCATCAATCATCTTTTTTTTAATTTTATATTGGACGGTTAATTTAAGCCAAGGGTTGTAGTACATATCTTCTAATTCAAAACCTAACACTTAATCCTTGCAATTTCCGTTGTGTGAGAAGGAACCAAGGTCATCTTTTTTTTATACAATATTCATTTTCTACTAGCTAAACTCTGCCAATAAAGTAACTATTTGAGCGACATTTTTCTATTGAAATTCAATTTAATAAATAAATAGCTTTCGAGTTTTGCAGACACAAACATTCAAAACTTGATTTTTACATAAATTGATATTTTTCATCTGCCTAAAAGGAAGGCTCAATTAGATGCGTTCAGAGACATCTGTTTTCGAGAATTAATTAAAAATACTTGCGATGTGATACTGAATTGAGTCTTCTACCCGAAGGTACCCAAGGTTGTGGTTTTGATTAGCGGAATCATATAATTTGTACCATATTCTTATCGAAGTGATTATTCGGATACCTAGAATTAAGACATAGTTTCACTCTCGCGGAAAACCAGACTCACCTAGAGGAAGGCCCATCGTTAAGCCTATTTATAGCCCTGAACCCTTTTTAAAGTACCTCATAAACACTTTGTATCACGCACATTAGACTACATCAATCTTCCTTCTGCGGTGCACATCAATCCTGGCACTTAGATACCTAACGACCCATAATTATCGTTACCGACTTTTAAGACCCAGGTTGTTTAAAGGCAATAATAATAAAATTGTCATTTTGTTAAATGGACATTCGAACCCCGTCACTTCATCTGTTTACAACTTCTGATAAGTTTCATTTATACCATTTTTAACTACTATAAAAATAAAAATAAAACATGTAGCCTTACTCTTAAATTGGGTTATCATATAGCCAAAGGATTTTTTAAATCTGATTGAATTTTCTACAGCAAACAAACAAAAAACGAGCACTTCAACTTCTACTTATTATTATAGAAATAAATTTTTAAATATAACTGACTGACCATAGACTTTATTTTAATTCGAGATACAGTTTTTCGGATAAAAATAATATTATGTTGATTAGATACATATTATTATGTAGAGTCTTGCAAAGCTGAATCTCAAATAGTGATAGCTTAATCACCCCTGAAATAAGAATTATGATATCATCGAAAAAAGCCAATAAGAATCTACATTTTTTAAAAATTATGAAACAATTTTAAATATAATGTTTTGATTTTAATTACTTCTTGACTTCAGTGCGGACTCATTATCAGATTATCTTCAATTGTACTTGCAATTACCGAAGACTTTGTCCGCATAAATACTTAGTAAAAAGTATCCTAGCTAACTATGTGTGAAATTTACCTGTCTGAGAAAATGTTGACAAAATACGGTTGTTTCGATTTCAAAGACGGACAAATAATAATATTATTGTATATTTCTAGGTAGGTACATACATCGCAATAATATTAAAATTGGTTGTTTGATAAAAAGCTTTTGTTGTGAAATTGTAACAAGCCTGTTTCGTAACAATTTACATCAAGTTTTCCGAAACGTCGTCGTTATCAAAATAATTAAAAACAATTAAGGCCCCTTTCGCAATCTTAATTTCAAAATATGTCTTTGAAATTATTTCGTTGTTAGAGAAAAAGCCAACAGTCGACTATTTATTTTCATTATTTTTGTACTTACCTATTAAAAAACGAAGGATTAAAGGAAGAGAGTGAGATATGCAGGTTTTTATGAAATCGGGGGATGGATGGTAGTCGCATAAAATGTTTTCCTGAAACTATAACTAAAACTAGAATATTATTTTTATCCTCAGCGCGAGCGATTTAAGTCTCGCCTTTTAACAAATGGCAGACAACGTCGCCGCACCTGCATGGTTTTTGTGTGTTCATGTAGAATGAATGTTTGTAAAAAAACTCATAGAATTTACGGGAAGTCCTTATTTTTAATGTGCCTGCAATTTATGCATCCATATCTTTTATAGTTTACTGTCCTTTAGTTTGCGGAAAATAGAACTGTGTTTTATCAAATTTATATTTCAAGTAGGCGTAGGTAGGTACTTTAAAGAGTCAAGTCGGTCTGCTCGTACTGACTCTACTACAGGTTCGGAAGGAATATTCTACCAAGCCTGCGAGAAACTCAGCAGTGCTCTATACCAAATAACATTAAAAAATCAATTGCACAGTAATCTCGATGTAATGAATGTGATTAAATACATTGTTAGTGCCATAGCTGGAATACATTTAAAGTAAATTCGGCTCTAATAGAGTTTTAACTTTATTGTTAACTCTTCCCGCTACTTGGGTAGTCTTTTAAGCAAATATTTAAATTGCCCCTCTAATTACGACGGTGCACTAAAATAACGTTTCTTGTTTTTTTATTCGGTATTAAAGCTACAAATCCTGTGTGGATTTGTTAGGTAAAGAGTAAATTTAATTAAACCGGAGTGCACTTGACTTTTAGTCTGTGAAGCTTGCCAATTAAAAAGCTGTTGACTTTTGTATCTTTCAGGCGACAGCAATAAAAAACGATAACCTATGCTCTGCGATGGGTAATTTAAGAGCACTATTTTAAAGGCTCACAGTATTTTTAGAAAGAGTATTGCTGTTTGCTTTGTCTATATTTACTTTACTAGCGATATTGCGCAAGCATGGGAAGCTATCTGAAGTAATGTTAAATACCCCGAGGGGCAAAACTATTGTAGTGCTAGAGTTGGGTGAGTGATAAGTTAAATAAAGTGACGCGTTAAGTACCTAGTAGTATTTACCTAGTTCGTTTTGACAGGTCCATACCAAAGGTGTTTCCTTTTTTTTATTTTTTATTTGGAAAAAATATGGTGGCTATGGAAATGCAAATCCGCAACTATACAATAAATTTAAAATTTAAGAACTAAGTAGGTACTTTTACTATTTGTTTTACTGGTATAAAAAACCTTCTAAAAAAAATGTTTTATAAGTGTTGTCACAATTCGAAACTTTTATATGGGTGGTATTCGCGGTGGAAACGTCGGTAGTCTGTACACGTAAATGCAATAAAGAAAATTACGTGTGGTACAGATTGGCTTTAGACTAAATTAATTGTTCCAATTACCATCCGTTGCTGCTAACGGAAAAACACTTTTTAAATAGTAGCTACAACAAAATAGCTTATGGAAACAATAACTTACGAGTAGGTATCAGGAACATAAAAAATGGTAAACTTAACATAAAATACTTAACAGAAAATTATCTAAACATTGCGGTTGTTTTGGAGTTTGTGAGCCATGAGTAATTCGCATCATGGAGCCAACCGCGCGATCACAACGTAGTTATCCGATGTTACGTCCAATTATAAATGAACCACGCTAAAGTTTATAACAAAGGAAGGAAATTTAAATTTTAACCTGTTTACTCGCTAAGACTTTATTTTTACCTACCTTTTATTCTTCAATGAAGATTCTTATTTTAACTTACTAACGGTATTCTTTTTTTGCTGTGAAGAATTATATCTATACTTATAAAAAAAAAAAAGTCGACTTTGTTAAACAGCTCAATTGGTTCATCTCATCATCATCTAAATGATGATGATGAGATGAACCAATTGACGTCCACTGCTGGAAATATGTCCATCGTAGTTAAAGACATATGTCTTTTGTAGGGAGTTCCACGATCCACGGTCGTGGGCCGCTTGCCTCCAGCGGCTCCCAGCGACTCGCCTGATGTCATCTGTCTACCTCGTTGGGGGCCGACCTACGCTGCGTTTACCGGTGCGGGGTTGCCGTTTCAGCACCTTAAGACACTAGCTTCCATCGATTCTTCTAGCTATGTGCCCTGCCCATTGACAATTCAGCTTCGAGACTCGCTGAGCTATGTCGGTAACTCTAGTTCTTCTACGAATGTCCTCATTTCAGATTTAATCACGTAGAAATACTCCTAACCTGGCTCTCTCCATCGCCCGCTGAGTGACTTTGAGCCTTCTTTATGAGGCCCATAGTTAGCGACCACGTCTGAGATCCAGAAGTTATCACTGTTCGGTCATTCAGTCAGTCAGTCAGTCCGTCAGTCAGTCAGTCAGTCAGTCAGTCTGTCAATCAATGTTCGAGATTTAGCTTTATGTTTTATTACATAGAGCTCGTATTTGGCACAGAGTTTTGTTGACTTTTTAACTGTCTGGCGAAGTACTACCGCTGTGCTTCCTTCTAGGAACATTGCATCTGGTAGACCATTTTTTTGGTCCGTCAAATCAATTTAATAAAAAATCCTTTTATAACTTATAGGTACAATGGTACAACTGGTTCCTGCGAAAAATTGAGAATACATCCACACAGATTAAGTTACGACGCGGAAGTACCTTACATAGTTAAAAGCCAAAAAATATGTTATATAAATATCATTCTTATTGCCACTCTAAAAGTTTCAATACAAAGCCCAATACAAAAATGTTTAAAGGACACAAAATCCTCTCTGAATACAAAATCGGTTGCAGTGATCGTCAAATCACATGCATATGGTGCCGTAGGACAAGTTATAAAAATATTGCTGCTATTAATATATATCGTATAGCGAAATTGGGAATGATATTTTAATAGAGGTTCACAATACAGGATTTAGGATTTTATGTCTGGTGTACATCAGCTCAAATATGCAGTATTGAGGCTTCCTAGATATTTAACACTATTTACTTGCTCTATTATTTGACCATCTATTATAATCGGACTATTTTAAGTAGACTGTCTTATTTTTACATCTAACGATATACCTCATAGCTAGGTACTCTTTAAAGTTTCCAAGTAAAACGTCTTAATATAATATTTCGCCTAGGAAAGTTATTGGTGGTTTAGATTGAGGTTTATAACAAAGCTGAAGTGTTTTGTTCGGGAAAAAGCACATGCCCGCATAAAATACCTGCTTGATTAAAAAAAAACCCTCTGTCACCTATTTACGCCCTAAAAGAAAAAAAAGCAAAGAAATAGGTAGCTTCCATCTTGTAGACAATCATAAAATACTTTTCATTCCGGGAAAATAAAGTTACTCCACGGGATTGTTAAGAAGTTCGAAATGCGGATGAAGTCACGTGCAACAGCTGGTATCTCAAAAAGCAAAGTTTTGAATGTTTATTTTATTTTTGATTTGTCCTCTTCATGAAAGGTAAAGATCGTTGACAGCTTAGTTGATAATGGCTTATTTAAGGTTATAAACAATCTATGTGTCCTTCACTTTGTCTGTTTTGAGTTATAATACCTACTCGGACAATGTCAATAATTCCCGTCCCAAGGTATCGATATAATCTTAGGTATTATAGAAGATAATACTCTTTAAAGTTTCCCAGCAAAACCTCTTGGAAATTCCGAAGGAGTTCTATTCAGTAAAATTTAATTACATTACTCGTGGCTCGAGGCTTAGGACAACAGGATTGTGATCGTAAGATACGAGAAAATAAACTTCTTCAAAGAAAACATAGGGGTGAAAACCACGATAAATTCAACAATAATAACTGGAGCTGACTTATTGAGAAAACTTATTCCTTGCAATGAACTAAATATCTTCCTACATCATAACTAATTTTTTTCATTATCCAAAGTGTCTAGAGGACTCTAGTTGACAAAAACCATAATGGTAACAGTATTACCCGTGGCGTGCACTTAATATATGCACAAAAGCTCTGCATACCCTAAAATTTTTGTATAACTCATAAACGCCAAGGATTGTTCCATTTTATGGCATCTTCCTTCTTTATGCATACCCTGGTCAAAAACCCTGTGCACGCCACTAAGTATTACGAAGTTCGCTTGGAGTTGAGTCCGAAGGCTCGACGACATCGTAGCAACGTCAACCTTAGGGCGCCCACTGTGTGGCTCGGACCTCGAATTATTTTTTTTAGACAAGGGCTAAGTATGTACGCGAAAAAAAGACGAAGACCCTGATTAATAACTGTTGATTGAGAGAAATAAAACCAGAAACGGTTTCTCAGTCAAACGGCTAAATAAACAAAACCAAAACCTTAACCAATGTTACTCGGATACCAAGATTTTTTTCTAATTTCAAAACCCTAAATGAAGCTTAATTTCTGTTGTAGGTACCTCAATATTAATATTTTATTGCTCAGTTGTTTGTAAACATCTTTGTAAATAAGCAATTAGGTAGGTTTTTGAGGCTGCTCATTAGTATTCTCTTCAGTGATACGTACCTACTTACTAGACTGTGAAGAGATTTACAAAGACGGTACAAACGGGAGCACCCCGAAGGTGAGTAATAAATGAAATGTGGATCAACTCCTAACGAGCGCCAAGGGAAGTAATTAGATACCATCAACTATCCGCTATAGGTACTTATAAGTACCTAAATGATTACTATGAATTATCCATAGATCACCATCGCATAGTATTATTTTAATATTGTTGACGGGTTAAGTTTAGAATTAAAGTCCATGAAGAATTTTTATGTACGTAGGTAGGTATTCTTTAGGTATTCTACCTGTTTATCATTCTTCAAGTAACCATTTCTCATCGACCGCCACGGCGTAGTGGTGAGCCTAGCAGAATTTGGGAATAAGTATATAATTTCTAAATTTTGTCCGGTCAGGTCTGGTTGCGAGGCATTAGCCGTGGCTAGTTACCACCCTACCGACATAGACATGCCGCCAAGCGATTTTTTTCCGGATTATGTGTAGCTGATTAACCCTAATTATTTTAACAGCGTAACGCGGGCCTGTTGGCGTGCCTTGGAATGGGGCTCTGCCTGGAAGTGTTTGAACCCTAGGACTCGAAGAATCGAAGGCAACGTCGGCCTGAGGGCGCCTCAAGTGAGACCGAACCTCGACTCAGGTGACGAGTGTAGTGAAAGGGTTATCCGTAACGTTGCCAAGATTTAGCGTTATTTAAATCATCACTTTGATCAGCTTAATAATAAACAACCGCCAGGCCTCCTCTTTCGTAAGATTGACAAGTTTAGACCCTCCATGCTGCTCCAAGGCGGGAACGGGTGGGTTTTCTCGATTACTCACATGTTAGTGATTATAATCGGAACCAACGGGTAAACGTGCTCTTCAAGGCGAGGAGGTGCACAATGCCATCTTCTAAACATTTTTTACTATTTCGTAATAGCTACAAAAGATGGATAAATGGTCAGTTTAGTTTGAGATGCTATCAATGTCATAACCAGTCATAGCCTGACTGTGAATCGTCTCTGAGCCTCTGCTAATTATACAAGATGGTGACCAGAAACATACTTTCGAAATTTTAATTGAAGCGTAGGTATGCATCTACAATGCTACAAATGACCTTGTATCAATCTAGTTTATTAGGTTTTACTTCCTTCGTTAATTGATCTTACTAGAAAGTCTGAAAAATAATTAATTTTTTTTTTTTTTCTAAAAAAAGCAGCATCCTTGTGGCAGCACCTTGGGTACCGGGTCCGTAGGTTCTACTATCTACTACCTACCTATCATATTCTGTGGTCACGGCGCGTGCGGCTGAATCCAAGACATTTTAGGTTAAATTGATTATAAATATTGTAACTAGGTTATTACCTAGTGATAAAAAATAGCGATAAAGGTAGATACCCAAATATTTTATTAAAAAAGCTAATAATCCCAAAATATGTAGGTAAATATAGGTAGATACCTCTATTCAAATTATATATGAAGTCTTCAACATCTAACAACAAGTTTAGTTCCTATAACTTTTGGCCCATCAAATAAACGAATGTAATACTAATCCAACTAAAAGGATCATAGATATATATTCAATTATTCGAACACTAGAAATAAAGGATATTCATAGAACTCTGTTATATGGCGCCATCTATTAACAAAGCTGCGCAATACATCAAAAGGTTCTGGTACAGTCAAGCTACAAAGTTATGGTTTGTGTAGGTGGCCAAGTTACCTACACAGTGCCAGTTATATAAGTGTTATGTAAGCCTTGCATAATGCTCCTTACATCACCACTACTTTATCTGTTCTTACATAACACTTAAGTATACAATGTATTTAACATTGACTCTTAACTGAGTAATTAATTGTCATTTGTAATCTATAAAATGAAGGAATTCTCATTCATTTATTATACTATTGGTTATTATTTAAATACAAATAATGGGTAGTAGACAAAGAAAACCAATGTTTAAGTTACACATATAATATAGTAAACATCCATTTATTTAAAAAGAGTAAGAAATAGAGAAAATTTGGTGCAAGAATTGGTATTGGGACCCCAGGTTGCCTTAACCTAGAATTTGGAATACATTTTTAAAGAGAATTTGACATACACTCATTCGACTTTACTAAGTTCTTCAGCTGGAGGTACATCCGCTTTGAATCTTTTGGCTAGAGTCTCTTCTGAAGCATTTGGTGTATCCTCTTTACATATTTCATGAAGATTATACTTCTTATACAAGTAATAATTGTCTACAACACTGAGAAGACAAATGCCTTTTATTATCTCAACTATAAAACAAAGCCCTGGATTTTTCAAATCTGCTTTGTTCCCACGATTCTTAAGCACAATCAAGTCAGCAAGCTCCTTTATGATTAAATCTCGGGATGCGCTGCTATTGAATCTTTTGTTGAAAATCACTGCAAAAGTTGATGGCTCTTTTAAGAAGTATTTATCCAAAAGTTTGCCAGCACATTCCATTATATCTGGTAGGTTCGCTTTGCATGTGGCCATAATGGGAAGTAGGCGTAGAACATGTCGCGTCTTTTGCACTTTCGTAGTAGAAAGATCTTTTATAATAGCATTGGTCAATTCTTCTGGGCTGGGCAGATTGGTTTTTATAAAGATACAGTTAGAAGCTCCTGTCTCCACCACTTGGAAGCGCTTGTGCCTAAGTGAACCTTGTGATCCCTTCCGCATGGTTTCCACCTCTTGCTTAAGCACGTCGCCTATATCAGTCTCATAGTCAGATTCACTGTCAGCCTGGTCATCGGGCTCGACAGACGCCGGTCTGGCGGTACTCACTTCTTCCTCTGGATACAGCTTCCCCGCGTACTCATTCAACAAGTTGTACATTTCCTTCACGCAATCTTTCTCCCTGAAATTACATGTGCAGAAGAAACCTCTGAAGCCGGGTTCTAAGAAATATTTGTTTCTACGCTTGCGAAAGTAAAACTTTTTCTTTTTTCGGTTGTCTCCCATTGTGTTGCTCGTTCCACTACGCCCTTGTTGCAGGTTTAATTCAAAGGATAGACTATGATATAACAATTATTACGTGAATTGAATTATGAAATCATAATAACAGCAAAAGATACACCCATGCTATCATGTCATTTCTGACATTAAGGATGACATTTGACACTGACAGGTGTATTTTGATTACCAAGCAAAGACAATGAAAACTACGTTCTGTTGAACAGAAACTGGTATGGCTCTTGTACACGGCGCATGTGAACCGTGTGAAACCGTGATAATTGAGTAATGTATACCACCCGCCAGTTTAGACGAGTTTGCTTGTGTCCAATGTTTGGCATATGCCCAAAAATGTGAAACAAATAATATTGCAATCAAAAACATTTTAAATCAAGGATTGCAATATTAAATTTTTTAGCTTACTACGCTTACAAAAAAATTAAAACATTTGTCCTTAGTGGCGATCAAATTAGTTTGGGTTTAGCGTGCGATTATTCACAAGACTTGCTCTAAAAGGGCGCAACTTTGTTCGTACTCAGGACCCAAACTTGAAGGCCACCGCGTATGCAAGTTGGATGCCGCGGTTGGGCATAAGCTTTAAATCTTTTGAAGTGAAACTTCTTTATCGGGGTTGGAAAAAAATTTAGTGTAACATTTTTCAGTTACGCATCACATTTTTTCGTTACTTGTTCCAACCACGGTTGATTCGAGTTTATTCGAACTTCAAATGCATTGCAAAATTTAAACGGCTGAAGACGTAAGCATATATCATAATACTAATGATGTTGTTAACATTGTAACTTCATCGATAGATTTTTCTGTTCTTTCTCCTGACTTATGTATGGCTCAATGCCAAATGGAAAATAGGATGAATATTTTGATTGTTGCACTTTATATATCTCCAAATCAGTTGGACGATATTATTATTATTTTTTTTCCTCCTCCCTCTTCGTGCCTCTTTACTCGGTTGCAATAATGATAAAAAACCGATCTGAATCAGAAAAATCTTTGAAGCTAGTTGAATTTTTGAAAGATTATTTGAATTTTATATATTATTAAAAAAAAAGTCCTCAAACATTAACAACAAGATCCGGCACTAAAATTGCTGGAGTTTTTATGGAATGTAAACAATATTTGACGGCCGACTGGCGCAGTGGGGCTTTCTGAGTCCAAGGCCGTGGATTCGATTCCCACTACGGGAAAATGTTTGTGTGATAAACATAAGTGTTTTTCAGTGTCTGGGTGTTTATATGTATATTATAAGTATTTTATTTATATTACCTATTCATAAAAATATTCTTCAGTCATCTTAGTACGCATAACACAAGCTTACTTTAGGGCTAGATGGCGATGTGTGTATTGTCGTAGTATATTTATTTATTTATATTTATATTTCATATTTCAGTTACCATAAGCCATAATAATAATATTTCAATTAAATTAAAGCTGTAATAATCTTAGTAGTAATAAAGTAAAATACACTAGTACACGAACACATTTTTTTGAATTTTTTTCCCTGTGTAGGAAATTAAAATCTATTGCAATATTTCCTAGATAATAAGACGATAAAAATAGTTATGTCTAGAACAATGGCTCATTTAAGAAAAATACTAAAGAATTTATTTTTATATTTATTTACTTAACTTATACTACCTTATTACATTATAATTTTATATGTTTTATGCATACTTTTACCAAATACAGTTAAAAAACATAATTAATATAAATCTTAAATAGCAATACTACAGGAATACTTTGAATTTTCCAGTTTATAAGAAAATTCCTTGCATTGTATGTTTTCACAAAATTATCCTCGTACACAGATCTTCATTATGTACAGTACTTAGTTTTCATTATAGTTTTCAGTTTTGTGACGACTGGTTTTTTATATTTCGGGCAAACAGTTATACTGAAACAAAAAAAAACATTTAAAAGAAAGACTAAGGAGGAGGCAGGGTTCTCAATTTAATGAGTTTTTTGTCATCTACTAGCTATCTATGATTCTTGTTTTCACGTTTCCTAATCAAGTATGAAGTATCCTAGTCCTATCGTACTGGCCACCGGTTTCTTTTATAAAAGAAACCTGTGGCCAGTACGATAGAACGATCCCATCCTCGTCGCCACTTGTAAAATACTAGTAATAACTAATAACACTGGTATTACACTCTCTTGCTAGCTATATACATAAGCACATACCGCACGCTTCGTTCCCCAACCTCGGATCCCAGTCCGCAGTTGACAGCCGACAGCTGACAGCTCGCATTTTACTCTAGTCTACTAGAACCTCTTTCTACAACCTATACACTACATCTATAAAAGGCAGGGATTTAAGCTTAGTCCCTCCAAGCTATTCTGATGCGGGCTAGTGCCGAAAGTATCTCAATCCTGACCAGACTCTACGACACCCTTTAACTATTGTTACGGGCGACCAGAAAATGCCTCGACCGATTTTTTTCGCTCCAATACTGAGTGTTCCAACCCACCAAATTCCAGGTAAGCTTAGATTGCGACATCACTTTCGATCAGGCACATCAAACCTTCAATTGACACTCAAAAACTAAAAGTCACTAAGCATAAAAATGTTAAATACTAACTCTGTGTTATATTCAAGCGACGATATCTTCAGATATTCGATATAAACACTGGAGGATTGCAGTAATCGCCAGGTCATCGGGTTGAGGAGATTTGCTTCATATTTCCACTCCACAATCACTGAAATGGGAGGGTGACCAGTGTCCTTGAAGGCTAACAGCTTAGTCTCAACATCGCCTGGTCTATAGTATTTTCTGTAAACATAGAAAAATGCCATATCTTTACAATTAAGTACTGCATACTAAATTTCATTAGATTTTATTCCATAGCTGAGCCAAACATAGGTAACATACAAACAAACACACTTTATGGTATAAATATTGGTGTGCAGAACGGAAAGAGAGTCGGGGTGTCAAAACTGCTGAACAACGATGGGCTCGAGTCTCGAAGGCACTCGCAGAAGGCATTCGAAAAAGATCACCCGAAATCAGTTAACACAAAAGTTTAACATTTAGAGAAAAGGCGATTAACCTCGAAGAATGGTAGGCTAGATCACCTGCAGCCATAATTTTATCGGGGGGATGCTGCCTTGCAGTGCCAATTCAATACCAAAATGGACAACTTTAGCCACCAGAGACCCCAAAAATAGAGCATAGAATAGTAAAGTTTAAAAGCGAAACTTTGTTTATAAATATTGTTTGTTTATTAGAATTTAGTGATTAAAGATTTTGTTATTTTGGTTGTTATAGATAAATCCTAGTTCTATTTCATATTCATTAGTTGTAAAACATATATGACCAACATGACAGACGTCAGGGATCCGATTCCTTCAGACATCGTGCATAGGTTAAAATATGTTAGAGGTAATTTTTTGAAACTAGTTTGTCCATATAAAAAGCAATCTAACGAATTTATTCGGAGATAAATTTCAGATGTCTTGGGTCTCTGTGTTATTCCCATACATAATCATTTATATTATTGTTTTCATACACGATAACTAATCGTCGCTATTTATATTTAAGTGCGTCAGCATTATTAATTTATATCGTTATCAAGAATTAAAAAAAAACTACTATAACATATTGCTTTACAAACAATGATAATGTAGTTCCGCTTACATTGGTATTTTCAAGTTTGTAATATAAACAAAAGTATTGAACCTGTGACCCGCATACGTAATGTCAATTATTGCGCTGTACTTTGATACTAATTTTTATCGGAATCCATATAGTAATGTCACCCCAAATTCGAGTCGAGTCTATTGAGATAAAATGATGCTAGCAATTAATTAAAGGTAACATTATAGCATAACTCTTTAGATTGGTACGTATCGATCATTTGAGAGCAGGATGACATAACTAAAATGCGATTTTTTAGTTAAATAATTAGGTACAAAAGTTTACTTTTAGCTACAATGGTGGCATCTTTTCTTTCGAAGCGGTGATAGCCCAGTGGCTTCAACATAAAAGTCAAAGTCAAAAATATCTTTATTCAAGTAGGCCCATAGGTGGCACTTTTGATGCGTACATAAGAATTACACGGTAGTGAGATGATGGCGATAACCA
This sequence comes from Pararge aegeria, assembly GCF_905163445.1. Lineage (NCBI taxonomy): Eukaryota > Metazoa > Arthropoda > Insecta > Lepidoptera > Nymphalidae > Pararge > Pararge aegeria. The sequence continues at coordinate 8,260,564 of NC_053187.1, forward strand.
CATTCGTAAACTTAAAACTAAAGCTACGAGGGTTCCAAACGCGTCCTGGTCTAAGAACAAGCCCACAACAAACTTAGCCGGGTGTTTTTTTTTTGTTATCACCATCTCATAATGTCATTTTAAATCATTAGAAGAGCAACTTAGTTAGAGCAATAATTTACACCCAAGCTTTTTTATCGTTTACGTAGTCCTTTATACTATAATAGGACTTTTCTATAAGCTTACGTTTAATACAAACTTTGAACTTTTTAAGAGATATCTCCAAGATGTCAATTGGTAGTTTATTGTATGCAATTTCCTTTAAACGAATTATGAATTTTATGTAACCTAGTACCCATAACTTTCGAGAGAGCGAGTTCGAATCCAATCAAGCACCTCTAACTTTTCTAAGCTATGTGCATTTTAAGCTATTAACGGTGAAGGAAAACATCGTCAGGAAACCTGCATCCCTGAGAGTTCTCCATAATGTTCTCAAAGGTGTGTGAAGTCCATCAATCCGCACTGGGCCAGCGTGATGGACTACGGCATAACCCCTTCTCATTGTGGGAGAGGCATGGTGTATGGTGATGGCATCTTTCGAACACGTAAAAGCGGTAAAGCAAATTGTAGCGTAAGTCTTTTCGTTTTGAAAATATTTAAATTACAAAAAATGCTCTGTTAAACATTTTGAGATATCTCGTTGTAGCAAACGAGCTATATGCTAAAAACAAATTATATGTCATACTGACCGAAGAAAGCAGTAAGAGTGTCTCTCTTGAGAGAAACTATCTCATCACTACGACATTTATCACGTTTTCGTAGTAGTAATCGGGGCTAAAGTGTCATTGAGTGCTTTGAGGAACGGGTCTGCTTGATACTCACTGTTCTTCATTCATCAGCTTCTGATCACTTTTGTTGTTATTCCTATCGACGATAGTGATCGATATCCTCCCCACATCCGGTCCGTGGCGTATGCTCTCCGTTGAGTTGGACACTTTCAAGGTCAATTCGTAATGTACTCCTGTACAAAAAAACAATGTCCAAATATCACATTGTGTATTATTTTTCCTCAATCGTATAAATTTCCTTATTGTTTTATATCGAGGACATAGACATGTGTAATTTAACTGAAGACTAGCAGAATCCTTTTGTGTGTTAAAAATAATGGCACTCAGTATTAAAGAATAATATATTCATTACTCGTAGACACACAACAGTAAAAATTCTCTCTAGACTACATATTTCAATTTTTTTTTGTAATACACTGGGGTCTTTTAACTCTGAATTAACGGTTTTTTTTACATTAACCGATTAGTTCAATGACTTGTTTGTCAATCAATAAAATTCTAATTCTAAATGCAACATTATTCAAAAAATAACTTTTTTTTTTGAAAAACCTTGACACCTCGAAAACACAAACTTTATCAGTATTTATAAAAAAATAATCTGTTTCATGCGTTAGTTGTAAGCTCTCTAACATGGATTTGGCCATGCAGTTTAGTATTAAGTCATGAAGTCGTAAAATTAAGTGGAAAAAAAGCGTTATCGTAATAATAAAATGTCGTAACTCACTACAAAATGGCTTCAAGCTGCCAGTCATCGCGTAAAGTGCTATGTTAGAGTTAGAATCGACCATGTCTCCCAACTGCAAACGCCGATACACGTTATGTGAGTGCAAACCCATTGGTATGCAGAGATGTTTGCTATCGCAGGTAGTGCAATTGCCTTCTAAGAATGCCTGAAAGTAAAAAAATACTATTATTATTATTTTGTTATTTTTATTATTTTGTCATTTAAATCCGACCGTTGGAAGAATGCGTTTCTAAAAATGCGCAATCGAACGGACTATGTTACTTTAAAATAGCGTGAAATTTAGGACAAAATTTTTTTTAAATTATTTATTTGCCTTACGAATAATTAATCATTATCATTAAAATATACATTTAGAATAAACGATATATGTTTACTTTTGCGGTAAAGAAATAAGATTTAATCTTTTTTGGAAATCTACACAGGGCCTACTACCACCGATCGTTTTAAGTAGTTTTATTTTAAAATAACATTTTATATAAAACATCTTTACGTCTAGCAATATAATAAGGATTTGATTCTGAAATCTAATTATCATGTCTACAATATTAAAATAAAACTGATTTAAGTGATGGCCTATACTGAGCTGTTTCAAGGTTACAACATGTAACCTTGAAACACGTATTATAGTCGTAAAAATGTAATAGGCCCGTTTTGACATTTGTGCAAGACCATAGAATGTAACTGTAAGAAACAATAAAATAAAAATAAATTACATACAGTGTTTTAAAAAATGCGCAAATTTTTTTGGGACGTTAAATAATATGAAAGAATATATTGCGAGTATTCTTTTTGCGCTTACTTTATAGTAGCATGTAATTTATAATTGTTGCGAAACGTTCCTAAAACAGTTACGTTCTCAGTCTTTTTTTTTTATTCTACAGCTGTAACCATTTTTTTACTGAATATCGAAATTAAATATTGTGTAGTTATCTTTACTGCAAAGAATGAGCTTGGTTCTCAAAATGGGTTCTAAATAATGAGTCTGAGTTGATGTATCTGACCAAGCGGCACATGACTGAAGCGTCCCCGCGCGCACTGCGCAGTTTTTCGTTCCTCATCTTGTAAAGTTGACTGTGCGCTCGTTTAAGTTTGATATATATTGTTTACTATTACGTTAACTATGGCTCTTCTATTTTGGACATTAATTTAAACATAGTGTTTTGACTCGATTTTTGTGTTTGTTGTTATATAGTACTAACTCTGTTTCAACATGTTGAACAGCCAGTCACGCGTATTGGTTGTGAAGTTAAAGGAATACTTTGAACGAACGAACACTTTACAATACATAATAATATCAATCAAGTACTGATACAAACTTGAATTGATTTATCGTGAGTATCGAGTCCCGAGTCTTATGGTTCCGTAACTAGTTACGTCGCGATGACAAATGTCAAAACGGGCCTATTACATTTTTACGACTATAGAGTAATGTATGACAAACTGACAGTCGTAAGGAATATGGATGCCATTCTTTAAGCGGCAGGACTGTAGCGGCTACTACAAAAATGAGAGTGTACCTCATAAGATTTGCACTGAATCGCCATAAATGGGCACGTAGGAGCGATGCTCTCGGTGAAGAACTCATAGCTCCTCTCATGGTTGCAGCTCACAAACTGCACCACCTTCTTGTACATATCGTTGTCCACTCCCTGGTAGCCTTGACCGCCGTTTTTGCACCCCGGTTGAGTTGAACCGCCATTCGGGTAGAAGTCTACGTGACCGATCGGTTCAGAGATACCAAACCCTGGAAAATTTTGGTCATATTATTTACACTTGACATAAATAAATTCAGTGTAAATGTAAGACAACTTCCTAGTTGAAGTTTTACATTTAGGAATATTACCAGTTCACTTCCATCTAAATTATCATGTAAGAATAGTATGGCCGTATGCATTCCAAACGTCTTGTTGGTGAATAGCTATACCGAAACACACACCAAAATTTTTTGATATTGAGAAAGATGTGAAGTAGACTTTTTTTTTATTCTACTACAAATTAGCCCTTGACTGAAATCTAACCTGGTAAGTTATGATACAGTCTAAGATGTTAGCGGGCTAACCTGTTAGGAAGTATGGTTGTTATACCCCTATTGGTTTCTACGCGACATCACGTAACACTAAATCGTTTGATGGCACGTCTTTGGCGGTAGGGTGCTAACTAGCCACGGCCAAAGCCTCCCACTAGACCAGACTAGAGAAAATTTAGAAATTATAAATTCCACAGTACTCACTTCGTCAAATGTATGAAAAGGAGTGAAGTTGAGAAGTTACTCTCTATCTCTACAAAAATAGAGTAGGTAACTTTTCAGGACTTAGTAGTCACTCTGCAAGACTCCTTTGATGATCGCCCTGCGAAGTATTACTCTGCGTATAGGCGATAATTTCCCATTTACCATCAAGTGGGTCATCTGTCTGATCCGTCAAAAATTACTGTAATATTTTGATATTTAATGATGATTATCCAAAGCAAATACCGGTACGGATCTTCTCTCAGAATGAGAAGGGCTTCATTAATAGGCCATAAATCCACTGCTGTATTCAATGCCACGCTGGGCAGACAAGTTGGTGATCTGTATAGGTAGTATTAGCACAGAGAACGCTTTTGCCCGTTCACCGTTATGTTCCTTTAGTCTCGGGTAGTTAAGGGAGTGACAATTGTATTTCAATTAGGACGTGCTTTTTTAATAAATACCTGAGAAATATAACGGCATAGCATTGCTGTGAATGATGTCCACGAACTGGGCGTCGGATCTGTCCAACCGCACTAAAGTCACGGTGTTACTGAAGTACGGAGCCGCGGGGTCCAGCCCGGTTATACGTCCTAATTTGAGGTTGAAATTCTGTAAAAAAAACGCACGGATCAGCGTTGATAATATTTTGTTATGTTTTAAGCGAAAAAATTAAAAAAAAAGTCTACCTACTTTTTTTGCTATTTCACTAAAAGTTAACCCCGACGCCCCCGACTGCAATCACTAATTTCGTAAGTGATGATGCAGCCTTAGATCCTAGCGGGCTAACCGGGCTAGGCTAGCGGGATGGGAATATGGCGGCTATATTTAACCTTTAATAAAAGCGCCTGCCGGCACGTTTGAGACGGTAGAGTGGTAAGCCTCGACAGACGTCTCACACCACCTATTTAAATGCCTTATTTCTTCAATTCATTGGCATGAAATAATAAACAAAAAAAGTATATTAAAAAAATATATATTACTAGTTTGGTATGTCAGGAGCATCCTGCTAAGGTGTGAGCGGCGCGGTGCGGCTACGATATCAATTCAATCCGTTGCTGTCATTTTAGCCAGCGGAAAAATATTCAAAAATGTTTCATTCATGTTGACCTTTCATTGATCAGTTGCTTTTTGCAGTAATGTTTGTTTTAATTATTTATCACTGCAGTAGAAACATTCGCTTTTTTTAATATTGCTTGAAGTTACTAAGATTTTCTTCATTTTAAAACATCTGCATACCATGTATCATTACATGGTATGCTGATGTTTTAACACTATATGCACGCCACTGCATCTAGTCCCATCTTCTACCTGCGATCACCAATCCGTCTTGCCTAGTGTGGTTATTATACGAGCAAACCCCGCCCGCTGGGAGAGGACTTTAGTCCAACAGTGGACGGTTATCTATAGTCTATCGAAGAGTATAATAATATTTGTTACCTTTTGCAAAGCATGACCACAATATCCTCCTAAATGTGCTCCTAAGGAATGCCCGATGTAATGAAAATTATCCAAGTTTGACAATTGTAACACTTCCTGTAACAAAATAATATCTATTTTAACGTGACAACTGCAGCATGTAGTAATGATAAATAAATAGAAGATTGTGCTAAAGACGCATAAAACAATCCAGTACAAGGATTAAATGTGTTTTACGACCGAGTTTATACACCCTGCTTTTCACTTATTCGAGTTCAGAATAAATGAATATTATCAAAAAATAAAAGAAAACTTTCCTAGTTTTCTCCGTCAACTTAAATGAACTAGAAAAATTAAGAAAATTAAAAAGTAACAAAAACGTAAGGTTTATATTCTCTTTGCACCAAACGTTAGGCATAACTCCTGAGGACCTACTACTACAGCTTTATTAATACTCCCTAAACCGATGTCAGTGAGTCCTCTTTTACTAAAACGTCCCTTAAAACATAGAAACTACGGTTTCATGTGAGTCTTTTCATTAATATAAAACTAAATTAGTATTTAATGATTACAGCTTTTTTGACATTATACCAAACTGAAGCCTATTTCCAATAAAAACATGTGTATGTCGTTCAACTCACGTATATATTACGTATAAGGTGTGCAGTCATAACACCAACAAGCCTTATATTGGCAACCGCTTGGCCATACGGCGGCTGGGATCCACGACGCCAATCCACCACTGTAACTGTAGCTGCATCATTCCCTGCTTGGTTCAAAAGCGCTTCCGCAATGTTTTGGATCTAGAACATGTTAACTTATTGTCGCTTATTATTTAACGCGACATAACGTCGGAATAGTTATGTTGTGCTTTCAAGCTGTGACATTTGAACTACGGGCGTTAGATATTGCAGTGTTTTATACATTCTGATATTTGACTTTGACAATGGTTCTTTCATTCCGACGCTATGCCACGTTTATTAATAAGGGGGTACATGATTATTATATTTGACTATTATATTGACAATTAAAATAGTTGTTCGGCCGAACGGAGAACTCGCGTAAGGCGTTTATAAAATTTTTTTTTTTACTTTTCTATCGATACAATAAATGTTAAAGGTTAATTTGCGCTCCATCACTGATAAACATTAGTCAGTCCAGAGTCCTGCCCTATCGCCTTGTGTATCGGATTTTTTTGTGCCGCCAGAAATGGCACAGCGTACTCTGTGCTGCTACTACTACTATACACTGAGGTCACCAACCCGTCTGCAAAGCATGTTTATTATATGGGCAAAACTTCCCCTTAGGGCTTTTAGTCATACATCAGGGCTAGCACAGGCAGGCGACAAAAATTATATCCCCTCGCAAGGGATATAATTTTTAACGGAGGAACGTGTTTACCTGCAAAAGCACGGGACCATAGAATGGGAGAAGTTTACCCTCGATTATAATTACACATATATTATTTGGATATTTTTTCTACTTGTGCGCCAGTGCTCTGGGAGTTAAAATAGCTGTGGGAGCAGATAAATTTTTATCCCTTCCCCGGGGATATAGATGTCTCCTGCCCATAATAGCCGTGCTGGTGACTGTTATAGGCTACTTACGATTATTTAAATATCTTTGACCTAAGTATATTTATTGATAAATAGTTAATACTAACCCAAAGTTTGTGTCCGCCTTCTAAGAATCCGTGTGAGATGAAGTAAAAAGGCCCCCTAGGATCAAGATTGGCATTCCGAATTTTTTCTACATCCTTAGACTGCAGCAACACTGGTATCTTTCTGTTTCTTCTGGTAAACACTGCGTATCTGAAAAAAAAAATCCGTTATTAAACTTTTCTATGGAATGTTGGAAGACATCACCATCTTTGAATGACTACGTAATGAGGAAAGATTGAATTTATTAATTAACTTGGAACTTATTAATTAATTAAGCCCAAATGAATGTTTGTATTTTTAATATTCTCCGCTTTCACAGGAAGCTAGAATCCTATAACACTGTTGAAAAACACTTCATTAAAAATAACTTATAAGTTGAACATATTTAGTTATAAGGCAAACACTCGTTTTGCATAAGCCGTGGGAGGAAGTATTTATGTAGGTAATAATTTGTAATTCTATGGTTTGATTTTGTTTGCTGAAATAGTTGCAAGCGCTTTGTGAGAAGACACCAGCGAGCGTCGGCTACTTCAAAGATTTGGCAGGTACTGTACACTCAGTGGAAATTGGAGTATCGCACTTCGAAGGATTCAGGGGGAGACTAAGATTTTTTCTTTTTCCACCATTGTGATTGAAAAACAAAGTTACTAAATAATTAAATAATACATTATACACCTATTCATTAATCTCTTAAACCTAGATTGAAATAGCCTGCAAACTGTTTGAGCGGATGAACTATATATTATTGATTTGTAATCATTGTTTTCGTAAGTATACACATACTCGTAAAGGCAAAAGGTGACTGATGTTCAGTTCGAAGAACTTATCGTAGGTCCCGGGATCAAATCCTGATAAGGCTATTCTCGACGGCCACGGGAAAGGCCGCGAAGTTTGGACTGAACTCCACTACTACTTGATACAGATCTATATAGGTGCAAAATCATAATTAAATGAGAAGCTTATAATAAAGCTGCCCCACTGATCTACAGGTTAACTACGGCTCAAGAACTCCTGGGTTAAATTCCCGGGTGTGGCAAAGAATTATTAGGTATTGGATTTCTCTGTTAGAAAAAGAACTGAAACTGAGAAGTCGGTCAGTAGCTAATAAAACTTTTAGATGAATAGAAAAAATACATAAATTATTTTATATATATATAAATATATATATTTTTTTTTTCTTAAATTGCTGCACCAACCCGTTCCTTCGTTTTTTTTTTTTTTTCCTAACGTCAAAGGTTGTCTGGAAGAGATCGCTTTAGTGATAAGACCGCATTTGCACGCTCTATTTTATTTTTATTATTTTAAGTTTCTTCTATTTGTGTTTAATTTATATAAAATGTGTGTGTGCAATAAAGACTTAAAACAAACAAAAACAAATACCTACTATATAAACATTGTTTTAGACATTTCGGTTTAGATAAAGTTTCTTAATTTTATCCTTCTGCTATTTAACACAGTTTAGGTAAAAACGCTTTAGTAAAAATATAAAATTTAATAAATGCAAAATTAAAAATAAGTTGCAATTTGCTACATGTTTGTGATTTTCAGTACTTATTCGATCGCTTAAAAGTTAATAAGGATTTATATGGAATCGAAAGAGCGCCGCCTCGAGACAATACTTTTAGAAATCTCACAATGGTTGAAGAGATCAAAGGTTGGCTTGCCCTTAATATCGGTAGAACAAAGATATAGTTTACCAAAATTACTAACGAAATTCCAACTTATATTGTCAGTGATATAACGCCACAATGCTGTTATGAGACATTTATATTTTGTTTTGTCTCAGTAGGCTCAAATGATAGATCGATGTCACGGACGAGCCCCCACTCTTATCTTAATTGTACTAAGTAAATGGTATTATTAGCTTGTACTTTGAACAAACGGGCATCTAGAAAGGTTGGACATTTTACGTTATAATTACTATGATAAGATATAATTAATTTATACTATCATTGGGTAGAGCAGAGTTATATTAACATAACAGTTTCACTCGTACAATATGACATCTTACAAATAAGGATTATAGTGCTGAAACAAAATAATACTGCTTTAATAGTTTAAAGTATGCCCTCTGCTCGAAGCCCTCTTTACCCGAGTACCTTCCTTTCTTTTTTTATAATAATAATTCAAAGACACAGAATACAAACTCAATGGAGTTTCAGGACATCAAGTCTATGTACATCTACTTATGATTGTAAGAAATAAATAAAATGAAATGAGCACCACCACCTGCAGGTAAGAGAAAAAGCACGTCTTGCAAAATGCCGCCCTGTATCCATCAATTCGAGGCGTAGGTGTTAAGCCTCGAGTACCTCTAATAACACCGGCAACCACGGCCTTCAGACCGGAACACAGCATTGCAGCAATGCTGCTAAGCGGCATAAATAAGCATGGCGATAGTACTTCCCCGGACTCACTAAAAGCTGTACAACTTCTCTGTCAACACTATCGCATTTCTTATATCCAAGTCAAACAAAGTTCTAAAAAGAAGAGCGGTTATAGCCTTGTGGTTACGACTTCCGCCTCCCTTTGAGAGGCAGAGTTCCATCCCACGCACTTCTAACTGTTCTTCGATAAGAAACTATGCGTTATTAAGCATTAAGAAATCGAAACGACACTCCGATTTTCCAGCTGTATATTAAACTCCACGTAGGGCTGCCTGGACGGAGAAATTCTAATTTGTAACTTTTTGCATATTAATATTTCATGATTTTTTTTTGATTTAGTTTAGTTTTTAATTATTCTGTTACTAGCGTACCCAGCCCGATTCGCCGGGCTAGATTTTGCTTTATTTTATTTAAACAATAAACTTACATCATTAAATTTTTAATTTAACCTAATACATTAAATCATTTATTTCTCTCCGTAGTCATTCTCTTCTATTCTCTTCTCGAGCGGGTGAAGATCATTATCTACACCCATGTACACCCAACAATAGAATATCATCATAGTAAACAAAAGCTGTATTTGACAGTTTGACAGTTCAAAAATAGGAGTGCTCCGATCGTCACCAAACAGGATTACTCGTAGGTCAATCCGGAGATTCCCTGAAAGTTACATTGAAATCGGTCCAGCCGTTTCGGAGCCTATACGGAACATACCCACACACATTCTCTTTTATATATATATATATATGGATATAGATAGACAGAAGATAGATGTAATAGTGTATATGGGTCATAGTTAGCAGATAAAAATAAATAAATAAATTTAGCTTGATAACATCGTGATAAGTCTTATGCAGACTGGCCTGAGACTTCTCCATAATTTTCTCAAAAGCTTCTTATTTTGAGAGGAGAGTGATGCTCTGTAGAGGACCTGTCGTGAGCTTACAATGATGATGATAATAAGAGGGTGTTGCAAGAAGTTTTTTAGGGGTTTTTTTATACTACTGTGTAGTATGTTACGGCCGAGTGGCGCAGTGGGCAGCGACCCTGCTTTCTGAGTCCAAGGTCGTGGGTTCGATTCCCACAACTGTAAAATGTTTGTGTTATGAACATGAATGTTTTTCAGTGTCTGGGTGTTTATCTGTATATTATAAGTATTTATGTGTATATGTTCATAAAAAAATATTCATCAGCTATCTTAGTACCCATAACACAAGCTACGCTTACTTTGGGGCTAGATGGCAATGTGTGTATTGTCGTAGTATATTTATTTATTTATTTATTTATTTATGTTGCCGTGTGGTGACACCAGATCAGAATACAGTAGTCACCACCCCACCTCATCCCGCGGTTGTCGTACGAGGCGACTAAGGGAATGTAACAGAGAGCAGGCAGCAGCGTCCTCTGTGCTACTACCATTTACTGCAATCACCATCTCGTCTGCCCAGCGTGGTGATTATGGTCTAATTCTCCGGTTGGTTAGGACTTTCGGCCATTAGTAACCGTTTAAGGATGTGTAGTTTAAAGCAGGAATATGGAATTATGGAAAACTCATTCAGTCTGTTTCTCCTTAGTTTTTTGTGTTTGCAAGTTTTTCCTTGTAGAAAGCGTTTTTTTTTATTAATAAAGTATTTATAAATATTTATAGCAAAAACACAAATAATCGCAATCACATGGCAGATTTCCATGGAGAAAAACTGGTATACTTACTCAAAAAGATTTAAATTTTTAATTTTAAATCCAAAGAAATTACATACTAATTTTGATTGAATATTTATAAATAATGGTGCAATATATATGGGTAGCGCAATTCACGATATTATATACACATAGTTATGAAGCGCATCGTAGATAAGGTTAATTTGTCTTCAACGACACATTAATTAATTAAAAAGGTCTTATCTATTTGCTTACGATTGACTGGAATAGGATAAACAAGACTTATCACAGCATATTCATGACATCATTACTTTGACAGACACACCCTTCAAGAAAATTCATTAATATAAATATACTATGACAATAGCACACATCGCCATCTAGCCACAAATTAAGCGTAGCTTGTGTTATGGGTACTAAGATGACTGATGAATATTTTCATGAATAATATACATAATTACTTATAATATACAGATTAATCTGTACAGCCACTGAAAAATATTCATGTTCATCACACAAATATGTTTTCGTTGTAAGAATCGTACCCAAGGGCTTCGGACTCGTGGGCCCCAAGCTGGATCAGGGCGCTGGTCTTCTCTCAGAATGAGACGGTTAAGACCGGGTCCCACCACGCTGGCCGAGTGCGGATTGGTAGACTTGACATGCCCTTGAGAACTTTATGACGAACTCTGACGCATGCAGGTTCTCTCAAGATGTTTTAATTTGTCGTTGAAACGTGATATATAATGCACACAACTTCGAAAAGTTATAGGTGCGTGCCAGGTTTCGAACTTGGTGCCCTGAAACGGATGTCGAAGCCTTACCCACTGGTCTCCCACCACTCAACTGGGCTATCACAGTTTAGTAAAATGTTGTACGTTAATTAATACCAGAATAATTTCATCAAAATCTTTCCACATACCTACCTAAAATTTAAGTATTTATGTAAATTACGTCTAGAACGTAGGTGTTCTTATATCGCGAGGTCTTAGATCAGGGTGAACTGCTAGTAATACAAGGAGCAGGCGAATAGAAGTCTCAGATTTTACTGTGGTGATATTGTAGTTTATTTATGCCTTTAGAGTGAACCCTTTGGCTTCGTAAGTGTTAGTTCAGTGTCAGGGATGTGTCAAGAGTAGGTATTAAATAAAAAAAATTAGAAAGCCACGGGCATACGAAAATTCTCTAGTTCATATCATCATCATCATTTCAACCCATTACCGGCCCACTACAGAGCATAGGTCTCCTCCCACAATGGGTTTAAGACCGTAGTCTACGCTGGCCCAGCTGGTTGATATGAATTAAAAGTAGATATTAATGTACAACCCCCATCATATACAAAATACACGGGCATGGAAGTGCTAAAATAGATGCCATGGACTGCGAAAGTGTTAAAGAACAAAATAACTAGTGAAAACTGATATCATCACTACATTTTTATTGTTTTTTCAGATACTCACCGAACGCCCAAAGTTTCCGGAGAGACGGGAAAATAGTTGTCAGGCCGATGCTCGGTCCATGGATAGGCTTTCGAGAAACATCCGTACGGTGGGTAGCATCGCTCCATCTCCGCATCCTCTTACAAAATAAAAAAAATATTAAAACAAAATATAGCATAATTTTATTTATTTACTACCAAAAGAAAGTGATAAAGAATAAACAAGAAACAAATTGATATTTTATTGATATTAGTAGGATACTTTGAAATGAAAGAAGAAAACAACAATAACAAAAAGCAATTCAGTAAATACTATTTTAGTAATCATCATTTTCCTTAGATAATTTAAGCGAAATTTAAATCAACTTGTAGTACTTTATTGCATAAAAAATAAAAGTTCTAAAAAAATCGAACTAACCAAAACTGGGAAAATGGGTGGTGGAATTTTGTTGATCCATCAACACCATAATCGTTTGCAGCATTAACGTTGCACTCGTATTGTTCAACATTTTCTACCCACGTAAGCACGACCAACTTTCGCCAAACAGTGTAACGTAAAACCGTAACTCAACCCACGTTAGTGTCACTGTACTTTATCAAACGTTTTGTTTCTATATCAGTAATCAAAACCGTGCTGTCCTGCTAATTGTCCAGTTGAGTGAGTAATGGAGTAAATTCAAGGCGCCTCTTGTTTATATAGTTCATAAATGCACTGGACACAACCTCTGCTGGTACGTATCATCACCTAATAGATCCGCATAGCTTCTAGTTTGCAGACGTTCCGGGATATGCCGATAAGAGGGGTTACGGCGTTATCAAAGCTCTGTTATTTGTTAAATGCGATTGACGCACGAGCGGTCTGCTCAATTATTATAGGCGAGTAATTAATTATGTAGGGGCGCTGTGATTTGCGATCGAGATTGTCTTATTGCTGATTTTATCACTCCTCTAATAAAGGAGTCTAGACGTTCTGACGATATGTCAAGTTATGTGGGGCACGAACTATTGTATAATTTACGAATTTCCAGAATACTTCAGATCCTCACTTTATTTAGACTAGTTAACGTTAGGTAAGTGTTATCCACAATAATTCGTTTGCACACAGCAGGTTGCGTTTTTTTCGTACTACCTTATTTTCAATAAAAAAATTTCCTTCAAATTATTTTTATTTAAACTAATAAGTATCTTTTGTAAGTAATTTAAGAAAACGCACATTACTATCTTAATTTAAAATAAAAACAAACAACTAATAAAAAGCTGGTAGGTATACAGAATGTCAATAATCGGACTTTGCAGTTTGATAAGTCACAAAATCCGGCTTAAAAAACTTTATGTAAACAATTGAATCATTAGCAAATTAATAACAAACAACATAAACATAATTTAGTATCTGATATATTTTGTTTTGATAGACGTAGAACAATTAGTAGACTGTAACATAAGACGAGGTTAGTTAGAATGATCCATGAGATAAATGTGGAATTGATATCAAGGATGTTTAAGGTTAGGGTAATTAATCCTTATTCAATAAGCGGTGATAGCGCATTGGGTAGGACTTCGACTTCAGTTTCGCGGGGGCGAGTTCGAATCCCAGCACCTCCAACTTTTTAAAGTTATGTGCGTTTTAAGAAATTAAAATATCACTAAGGCTTCAACGGTGAAGGAAAACATCGTGAGGAAACCAGCATGCCTGAGAGTTCTACATAATGTTCTCAAAGGTGTGTGGAGTCCACTAATAAGCAACGGGCCTTAACTCCTTCTCATTATGGCAGGAGATCTGTGCTCTGTTGTTTTGGCCGGGAACGGGTTTTTGATGTGATTACGACGATTCAATAATCTATCATCATCACACTGCTGTACTTGCAGTTTACCGTTTACAATTAATTATCGAATGCAATGTCAAGCAGGTATGTATTTTAAAGAGTTTCTTTGCATTAAGCGTAAGAAAAAATCTTAGTAGTTGTGACCTAAAGGATTTTATACATGGGAATAGATTTTTAAATATCGTTACCCGAATTGGACATACGATGTGAATAAATGTACCTACTAGCTGCGTCGCCTGTCACCGCTTCCTTGAAGCAAGCGTGGCTAATTTTCATTTATTTCTCTTAGTAACCAAACGCCGGTCGCGATGCGCTCCCGTGTCCAGCATGTTACTTTTGAGTGATTAAGCGAGAGGGTCATAATAAGGTCATAATTTCAAACAAAGAACACCCGACTAAGTTTTGATATACGCGTTTGGAACTCAAAGCTTTAGTTTTATGATATCGGATATGGAAAATGATAAATATGTTCCTCAGAGAAGCCACCGAATCTTTGTCAGAGTATAAGAAACTTACCCTAAACCAAAGATAACGGCGACGCAGCACAGTTTTCATATCTCTTTTATCTTTCCGATATGATTACACGTAGAAATGATCAGGGTATATTATTTTTGATTATCCATCATATCACTTTTGCGATGGCTTCCATCTTAGAATGCATCGCTACCTTCAATAATGTAAACATTTCTGGTGTACCAAGTACCTATACACCAGTTTCAATTTACCTATTATACTTTTAATTCCCTATCACAAATCACAGCACGTAAGCAAAAAATGTCCGTGCAGCAGCACTACATATTAATAGATAGCGCTGGCTAAGCAACGTCGACCCAAGTTAGTAAAACGATTATTTCGGATGTTTCAAACTTTAGAAACAGAAAATTAGAAAAAATTTAAAAAAAATATATTCACTCCTAGCTTTATAACATTATGTGTCAACATCTGATGTGTCCAGAATATTTTAAGCCTTAAGTGACGGGCTTGCTGCTCGGTAGTGGGTTCTGAGGAGTTCTGTTTTCTGTCATCACATTATGTTCATCAGATAAACACGACATTAAGACAAAACTAAACTTATAATATAAACTTCTAAGAGTTATATCCTAAGGAAACTGTGCTAAATTTCGGGATAGTAAGTATCCTGTGTCCTCGTAGTATGACTTCAAATCATGCCAAGTTTCATTTGAATATATTCAGTAGTTTCAGGCGTCGTGATGCGCGGCTAAAATACAGACTGCCATAAATAAAAATAAAACAAAGATTGATAGCAGAGTATGCAACATTTCAATTTTCTCTTCTTCTATTTACGTATAATTATTTTATAGCTTTTTTTTTTAATTCTTCTGTTTCATGTAAAGCGGATAACCATTTGGTCAGAAATAGGGTATAGAATAAAGACCTTTTCTTCGCTGTGAAGAACGACATAGATTATTAGAGTTCAAGTAATTTAGCAGTACTCAGCACCTTAATGACAAGGTAGCTTGAAAGCAGCCGGCCCCACTTTCATCAGGCACGAGCCAGATTAATATATATTAATTTGTTGAATGTTGATGATGGAAAAGAGCAACTGCCTGATTTACTGTCGGCTTTTTTTTACACTACAGACAATTTTGACGATTTAAAACTATTTATCTAGAAGGTCCTCTCTTATTTAGCGATTAATATCTAAATAATGTTTTTATCAAACTGGGGGATGTATAAATAGTTGATTTAAGTTTGCGTATGTAGTTATCGCCCTCATCCGACTGCCATGTACACATCAATGAAGTAATGTACGCATCAAAAGTGCTATCATAGATAGCACTTTGATGCGTACATTTCTTATGAGTTTTTAAATAAAGAAATATTAGACTTACGACTATAATAGATAAATAAAGATTAGGTAAAAATCGACTACAATATACCTATAGATATAATATAAAAAGCTCGCTAAATTATTAACACAAATATTATTCATTGGTTGGTTTAAAAAATAACAACTTATGTAAGAGTTCAGTCTTAATATTTAATTTTATTAAACTTCTGTACCTAAGTAAATCAATCAAAACACAATTTCAAAAACAATAATTTCATGCATTATGTAAGTCACATATTTAATGTTATTAAATAAAAATCCACAATAGTGGATCCGCATCAAAATTAATCATAAAATACCCTACAGTGGCGTGTACTTAATAAAAGGCAATAATAATATTATTTAGGCATAATATATCGGTATTGCCTCCACATAATTTATACTACTTAAAAATAGAAAATAGAAAATAAAAAATAAGCAATTTTCCTAAAAATAACTCTTGATGAGACACAGTGGTAAGTAATTTAAATATCTTGTTTATTTTGCATTCAGGAAGATATAAAATCTTAAAATAATAATTTTAAGTTCATGTACGAAACTATTAATTATATCTCTTAAGCGGTGGCGTTCACATCGCTTTTGACCAGGGTCATAAGGCTGGGATAAGGCGTACAATTGAAAATCCCCCTCCTACAAGAGTTTAAATTTTGGGTAGGCAGCGCTTTTGTGTACGTATGAAGTGACTCTACTACTCGTATGTAATAATGTCAACCTGGACAAGCCTGTGTGTTAATTTGAACTGCATAATGCACACTTATCAAATTATTCCAACATTTAGCATTCATAAACATATGGAATATTATATCCTATATTATAAATGTATAAAGTGCACGCCACTTGCCCAAGAGGCGTAAACAATTTTTAGGGGTGTCATAGAAACAATTAAACTTCATAAACACGGGAACCTATCATTCCTGGTGCAATAGTAAGTATGGCAAACAAGACCTAATGGCCCGTAAGCAGTTATTTGAAGGTCGTTATGATTTTTTTAATAGTATTTTCATTTTACGATTTAATTAGAAATTGCTGAAAAAATGTATATTGTAATAAAACAAGAGAAGAGAAGAGAATCGCTTTAGTGATAAGACCGCCTTTGCACGCTCTATTTTATTTTTATTATTTTAAGTTTCTTCTGTATTTGTGTTTAATTTATATAAAATGTGTGTGTGCAATAAAGACTTAAAACAAACAAACAAAAACAAGTGGCAGGCGAGTTTAAAGTTATCTTGCGGAAAGCCAGAATTGATTTATGTTTGAATCCAAAAACTACACTGCATCTTATTTTAAATGCCATCGAATAAAACAATGTGATATATCCGACAGTTGGCAGCACTTAAGTTACGCGGAAAGCCATACAAAATTTCAACTTCAAAACACCCATCAAAAATTGCTAAAACTCTCCCAGAATATTAACTAAAGCTAATAAATGCATACAAAATTCATAATTTCCTAAAAATATACCCTCAATGGCGAGTGAATCAAACTAATTATTAACATTGCGGGACTTATTCTTGGATGGTGTCGATGAAAAGTTGCAATTGAACGTCATGTCATCGGTAAATATATCAGACATAGATATAGCTTCATTGTTACTCGATGTGTGGGTTAGGAACTTTTCATACTCCTCCATATTCTCCTTGTCCGGTAGTTTCGCTTCGGAAAACCGAAATATCTTCTTGTTTGTGCTGTCATTAGAGTAAAATTGCATGCTGTCGGTGGAAGTCTCGTCTTTGAACCCACTGTCCACTCTCATCCAGTTAATATTAGATATTTCTTTTAAAGCTGTCGTATTAATCTTTGGATTTGTAACAGTCAACTCTGAGGGTTTTATGGCACTTTCATAATAACTAGAAGCGTAGAATGTGTTCTCATTATAGCCGCTATCGAGTCTCTTGAAACTCGACGAACTCTCGCCAACACGAGTACCATTCGAGTTGTAGTCAAATTGAGAAACGTTGTCAGTCAATAGTTTGAGATCAATGCTGTTGAAGTCTATCTTCTTTTGCTCCATGCATAGAGGTATATCAAAATTTTCTAAGCTACTATCTAAAGACATATTCACTGGACTTACGCCTATGGGTGCTCGAATTTTACTTATCTCATGTGATAGTATACTTTTCTTGTGTTTACCCTTTATGGGTGTTTCGTCAAGTAAGTTATTAACACTAATTATTTGAGTGGAAGACTGTATTTCGGGTGATTGCGCTGTTTCAGTTTTAACTAATGTTTGTACACTGGTATCCTCTTCTATGGACCAAGTTACTTGTTTTGCTTTTGGAGAGCTCTCGGAATCCGCTAAAAATTTTTTATATATTTAATAAATTAATTTATGTTAGTCATCATCCAGAACCTATTTAAGTCCCACTGCAGGGCACAGGCCTCGTTTCTCATAGGAGAGACAGTTTTTAGAGCATAGACCCACCATGCTGTTTCAATGCGGATTGATGGGCTTTAACGACTATTAACTGATAATAACCGGAAACGATGGCTTTACGTTCACTCCGGCACGGGGGCGATTATTTATTTTAATATAGGCAGATTTTTCAATCCTCAGAGGAATAAATTTCACTGATTTACCTAGAGAGGAGACCTACAATGACTCTTTGTGTGTTGCCTTATTTATATGCCTCAGTCAGACATATAAAAAAAATGTTATGTATGCCTCACTCAAATATATATGCGTATATAAATATATATGTTATATATGCGTCGGTCAGAAATATTAAAAAAAAATTGTAAAATCAACCATATTCATTCACAAATTGTACTGATTCAGATCAAAAGGAAAGAAATATCTGTCTGGTTCAAATAAAACATACAAGCAATTTCTACATATTCTATACCGTTATGGAAAGAAGATTTGGAAAATGGATTATCTTATTATTAATTATAGTTTAAAAATCTACATTGAATAAGTTAAGATAAATTATTAATAAGGTAAATAGTAACTAGATAAGAAAATATATACCTTGAGAAATATTATGAAGAGAGCCATCAATGCTCATATCCATGCTGAAGTCTAATTTCTGAACTGAGCGACTCCGATTCAAACTCGACATACTTTGACTTCGTTTTTCCGAGAAAGAGCCCCTTTTGCTTTGTCGGGGAGAGTCTTTGAGGGAAGTGCTTCTTTTTACAATCGATTTAGTCGGCGCGATGTTACAAAAGCATGCAGCCTTTGCGTTACTACTCGACGAAGAAACAACGCAGTCGAGACAAGTCGCCATAGCTTCGGATTCCGGCGATGTGAAATTGTTTTTCTGCGAAGGGAACAAAGAGTTTACTATGAAAATTTATTAAATATAAATAAATATACTATGACAATAAACACATCGCCATCTAGCCCCAAAGTAAGCGTAGCTTATGTTATGGGTGCTGAGATAGCTGATGAATATTTTTTTATGATTATAATGCACATAAATACTTATAATCCAGAAACAGAAAAATCCTATTATAATATTAATGATTATTTAAACTATAAAAAAGCTTGGGTGTGAATTGCTCTAGCTTCATAGCTTAATATAAATTTACTGGAAGATGGTGATAACAAAAAAAAAAAAAAATTACCCGGCTAAGTTTGTTGTAGGCTCTTCTTAGACCAGGGCGCGTTTAGAACCCTCGTAGCTTTAGATTTAAGTTGGCGAACGAAGTTATCACCATCCCCTTACAATTATGTAAACAAATATGTATGAACGCTTTATAAGTGCCTGTGATAGGCCTACATGAATGAAGAAATTTTGAATTTAAGATACAGATAAACACCCAGACACTGAAAAACATTCATGTTCATCAGACGAACATTTTCCAGTTGTGGGAATCGAACCCACGACCTTGGACTCAGAAAGCAGGATCGCTGCCCACTGCGCCACTCGGCGGTCGTATTAGTAGTAGTATTTAGAGCTTTTTGTGACAGAGCTCGTCTGCCGCAAAGCAGCATTGTTGCAATGCTGTGTTCCGGTCTGAAGGGCGTGGTTGTCGGTGTAGTTGCAGGTACATGAGGCTTAACACCTACGCCTCAAATTGATTGACACAGGGCGGCATGTTGCAGGACGTGCTCTTTACGTGCCCCGTGAAGTGACCTAACTGTTTTTACGCGATATCGTAACGGAACGTTTAATAGCTTGGGGCACGTCTTTTCCAAAGCCTCCCACCCGACCAGAACAGAGAAAATGCAGAAATTATAAATTCCCAATGTGCCCCTGACGGGAATCGATCCGGGACCTCCCCCTGTAAACCACAGCGCTCACGATATATTTCAAAATTATTTCAAATTGCGAACAAGGGATATTGTTCAATTTATTAGGAGGCTCCTTCAATAAGGCAACATGTAACTGTGGTTTTATCAAGTAGAAGTATGTGCAATTACTCATAATCTAGCGCCATTTTCAATAAGTTGTTATAAAACATATAAAAATAGCACATTCCTTTTAAATTTAACTCTTTTTTATAATAATAACGCAACGGGCGACGCGGTTGTTTGCTCAGTTTGATACTGCTGAGCGCTGAGCATTGTTGCCAATGCACAGCATAAGGCTGAATTTGCGGTCATTCGCCATATTGTTAATAATAAATTTGTAATAATTTTATTCGAGTTCTCATATTAACAACAGAGTATGGCAATAAAGGATTACTATTATTATTATTAAATTTACTATAGTTATGACACAACATCAAAAAGGGCACATCTTTGGTAAATATCCTTTTATTTTTCTTTTGCCAACACATTCCAGTTTACCTATTAACACTATATGGATCTCTTTAAAAAAAAAATCCATGTAAACTGTGTGAGATACACTCATTTGTATATCTAACACACAGTTTACATAGGTTTTTTACACACATTTGTGTATCTAACACACAGTTTACATAGGTTTTTTTAAAAGATCATTGACCAAAGATGGGCACGAACTTTTTTGGTATTGTGTTATAACTATGATGTCGTATGAACCAACAAAAACTTTTTAAATTAGGCATAAATTATATACTATCTGTATATTTAATTACCTCATCACTGGAAATAGCCTTAGTAACAGGAGATATTGATACAGATGCCAATGAAGATGACGTAGTGGACGTCTGGTTACGCTTCGGCGTCCGAAACTCTATGGGGCTGAAACAAGGTTCCCCGAAGTCCACCATATCCAGTATTTTGTTGCGATAGCATGGTTTTCTGTCACTTTGACCTTTGTGTAGCGGTGTGCCAAACGTCCGCTTCATGCCCTTTGCCACTACATCGCACGACTGAAAAAAAAAACAATATTGTCTTCGGTTCCAACGTACCGAAACATTCCGTTCATTTCACACCGTCGGCTTGGGCTTCGGTTCAGATTGATTTGAAGCGGAGATTATACCAGCTCACTAACCGAGCTGGTAGGTTTGGACTTGTTGAAACATCCCACGCGATCTGCGTGAATTTACATTAATTTGGGTGCATATTGGCTTTAACAAAGGTTCTCATTAGTCGCTTACACTCCACGGTCCACCTCCGGTTTAGATTTTGATTTCGGTTCGGTTCCAGTTCCGGTTTCGGTTCCGATTTCAGTTTTGTTAAAATAAATTTTAAACCTCAGGCTTCGTTTTCGGTTCCGATAAAAACTCCTCCGTAACATGCCTCGTCTAAACATCTATAAAATAACCGACCGAGTGCGAGCCGGACTAGCGCGCGGAGGGTTACGATCCATCAATTATCCATGGGAGCCCCATTAAATATCCATTTATCATTCTGTTTTTTAGTATTTGCATAGCGGCAACAGAAATACATGATCCGTGAAATTTTCAACTCAAATCTTAAAATAAAATAAAAAAAACATACATTGCCATCTTGTGTTATGGGTACTAAGATAGCTGATGATTTTTATTTTATCAAAATAATACACATAAATACTTACAATAAACAGATAAACACCCAGACACTGAACAACATTCATGTTCATCACACAAACATTTTCCAGTTGTGGGAATCGAACCCACGACCGCGGACTCAGAAAGCAGGTTCGCTGCCCACTGCGCCACTCAGCCGTCTAACTAATGTCTTACTTTCACGGTTCATAAGAAACAGCCTGACGGACGGATACACAGACAGACGGACAGAACAGCGGCAACTCAGTCTCTCTCTCCTGGCATGACAACCTTGATGGTCTGATAAATGCAAAAAGGTTCATACAAGTACTTACTAAATCAGGACTAACTGTGACAGGAGTGTGGCTCTCAAAACTGGATGGTGGACGTTGTTCTATGTGGATTTCGTCATCAGTTTGCTCGGAGTCATCATGATCCATATCGCTGTGCTCTTCGAAGATTAACTGCCTTCTTAGCGACCCATTGGCAGTGATTTCGTATTCACCAGATAAGTCCTGGTCCTGGAATTATATTTGTATGCATACAGTTGTAATTTTTTTTATTCAGCTACAGGAGGTAGGGGGCTAACCTGGTAAAGGGATATATTAAAACCATACCCCTAATCAGTTTCTACACGAGATCGTCCCACAATGCTTACCGCTTCGCCAAAAATGTATATTAAGTAAGTAATTTGTACTGAGATGTCATTCAGATTATTATGGTTAAATATTTGTTTATTTATTTATTTACATAGTTTATTTTTACAAGCAGAACCTAAAAATACTTAAAAAAAAATTATGAGGGATGCCATATCTATGACGAAGCTTGGCTTGGTGTTCTTGCTCAAAAAACGATACGAAGGCATACCACGGGATCTTCCGATTGCGCCGAAGGGTTTAACTGCCATATTTGCGGCCGTGAATGTCGCTCGCGGATCAGCTTATTTAGCCATACAAAGAAGTGTCGCTTGGACAGTGTTTGAATCGTCTCTCAAGACGTACAGGCCATTGATATATAATTAATAGTTGGAAAAAAACTAAAAAAATCTCATTATTTATATTGAAAATTGGAATAATCTTCTCAAATTAGTGTATTGTCATCGGTCCTCGATATGTCTACAAAGTTTGAACGAAATCTGATCGTTCAAAGTAGGACAAAGTCGAGCTCAAAGGGGTCGGTTACATGCATACATACATACAGGTAAGGTAAGCTAATATAAAGCGTGTAAAAAGACTTTGCATGGGCGTCAGACCGATACGCACGCAACAAAGCTACTTTTGCCCAGAGCATAGGGCAAACCAGTGCTTAAATACTTTATTATAAAAAAACTTAAATAAATTATGAGAAAATAACTGTATATTTAATCAAGACATCATTGCAACATGCTAGTCATTTGGTACCATCCGTATTAGTTCGATTATTATAGCCAAGAACCTAAAATTATTGTAGTCTTATATCTATATCTCACCTGTGTAAAAGTACAGAATTGTTGTAATATTGATTCAATTTCAGGAGGGAGTTCTGGTGGTAGAGAGAGCACTGTCTGCGCTGAAACTACAGTTACAATTTATTGACATTCAAATATTACATTCTAGTATTCTCTCATAAAGGTACACTTATTTTGTGTTATGTTATCAGTATTTGAAGCTATTGAGGACAGGGTGAAAACAAAAAATCTAGGGATTTTTGGTTAAAGTGCAATCTTACATAATTGATATATAATCTATCTATGGTAGTATTTTATATGGTTTAAAAAGAGCTTCTGTAATACTCTAAACATGAAAGGAGTGTTTCAAAATAACTCCTTAAAGTATTTAACTATATAATAATATGTTGCTGCAAGGTAAAAACATTAAAATTATATTTAGTATTTTAATTATATTTAGTTTTTTTTTAATTCTTCTCACTTGCTCACTGCTAAAAAACCAACACGTTAAATTAGAACCCAGTAGGTACCCCATAAATCTATAATATAAGACATACCAATAAGATATATCACAAGATAATGCATACTTATTTTATAAAAGCGAAAGTGTGTATGGCTTTTTGTTTGATTGTTGCCTATGTTCGGGTCAACCATTAAATTAATCTTAATTAAATTTGGCACACATGGCTTGCATCCTGAAGATTGACATTGGATAATATTAATACCGGAAAAGTTGCTGGTATTAAAAAAAAAAAACAGGCCAGGATTAAATAAAATTGCATTTGTTACCTATACCCAATGGCTTGACTGCTTAACTTATCTTGGTGAAATTTTGCATATAAATAGTTTGCATCCTGGAGACATACATTAAGTATAGTATACTTTTTACCTACAAAAATTAGAGGTTCTTGCAGGATTTTTAAAACCCAGAATTATCATGGACAAAGTCATGGGTTGTAGCTATTTTGTAACAAATTTCATAATGGTTAGACAATTATGCTAGTAGTGCAGCACAGATTTAGGAAGTTTTTGTTTTATCACAACCATTCTTCAGAGTGCATGTTATGATTTGGCCCAGCGACACTAACATCTGATAATAATCTCCAACCCTCATTGGAGTAGTGAGGAGGATCAAAGCTCTTAATCCCTCTCTCCTATGAGAGTGGAGACTGGACTCTAATGAGCAGAGGGAGCATGATATTATCTCAATGGCCATTGGACATAGTGGTATGTTGTTAGAATGGAATGCTTTTGGTTTAGTTAAATTATTATTATCATTAACTTCACTTACAATCTCTTACTTGGACAGTCTTGTCACTTATTAAACTGGTAATAATTAAGTTACTCTCAGTTGATGATGATAGAAGTGGTTTAATTTTTTTGGATACTTCTAATGGACTTGGAACAACCATTTCTTGAGAAAAAAATCTGAAAATATTAACTCAGTAAGACACCAGTAGGCTGAGTCAGTATCTCAGTTGACACCAAATTTAGGTAGCCACTGTGGACAGTAACCATCAAATAACCTGTTCAATCTAAATTTTGAATTCTCAAACCTAAGTTTCCAATTGAGTTCCATTTTAACTCAGTTTGCAGATACAATCATGCAGGTTTAATAATGGTTTGGGTGTTATTTGATGGCAACTTTGCACAGTTGCTAACTAAATTTGATTACAACTGAGATACAGAATAGCAGCACTTTGTAGCTTACATCTAGAGAACCACTGTTATGCACCATTCGATAATGGACATTAGTGCAAAGTCTATTGTCCACAAACCTTGTGTACATAATGTCTTATTAAATAGTTATAATACTAGCCTAGGCTAAATGCTTAGAATAATAAAATGAGAGTTGTAAAAGTAAAGTTTAGTTTAAGCATTTTTTTATTATCATTAGATTTACACAGCTTTAGAATAATTATTTTCATTGCTACACATGGAATTCTAGCTGATAATCAGCAGTGCCTACTTTTATACTTAGTAGGGTATATAGTAAATTGCTTTTACTTGGTTGTGGCACACATCCCTGGCACTTCTGTTATTAGAGAAATCATCCCATTCCAAGGACAACCCACTAATTTACCCGAATATATTATTTTATTTTATTTAAGTGGGCTGTTGCTACTCAATGCAGGAATAATTGAACTCTACCAACTTATTCATAGGTTGATTGTGTGACTGCAGGGCATGGGTCTACTCTCAGGATAAAAAGGGGTTAGGTTGCCAGTATGATTTAGTCCACCATAAGTGCTGATTAAGGGAAAGAGGGAAATGTACTAGCACATATTTCAGGATGTTCAAAAAGAGAAGATATATTTAAAAGGAGAGCTAACACTGATCTTCTACATTGTTCCGGGCGATCAAAACAACAACTGTGTATAACTTTTTCTTTTATCTTTTTTATAGAAATAATGGATAATAAAAAAAAAGGAAAGATTGATTACCTACATTATAAGAATGCTTGAAAAAGGACAATTGGTACCCTAGATACAAATATATGAAAATAGTGTGCCATATTAATAATTCAGTTAAAAATTTTGTGTAAATCCATTACTTTTCGTTTGCATCCTCTGCAATCTTCTCTAAAACAGGATCTGGCGTAGGTTCGAACTGGCTACTGCATGCAACAATATCAGCTGGTAACAATGTACATGCTTGGTCGATGTCCCATCGGAATGAACCATTTTTTTGTTTTTTGTAGATTTTGCACATTCCCGGACTACGAACATAGTTTAAAAAAAATTAAAATTAGTTGAAAACAAAAATTTTCTTTATTTTATTAATAATAATAAATATACTTACCTGCATATTGGATTGTGTAACCTTTCAATTAAAACTTTATCAAACGGATTTCGAACTCTTTCTTTCGTAGGAGGAGTTGATTTTTTATTACAATTTGGACTGCCATTTCTAACACTCATTTCGAAAATAACGTAAAAGTTTGAGTTTACATGATGACTACAGACCAGTAAATAAAAGTAATCATGACAAGACCAGACTGACAGACTACAGAAGCATAAATATGTAGGGTCAATGAGTATAAAATGTCGTGTAGACACAGAAAAGTTTTGGAATCTAGGCTCTCGGAAATTATTGTCTATGGTAATTCTGTTTCTGTCTTAAATGTAAATTTTGGGTTTTACGCTATTGATGAATTCTTCAGGAAATTGCAATATCAAATAAACTCCAATTTAAAATCAATCTACAATTATAAAAACACATATAATCTACTCTAATAGTAAAATAAAAACAATAGAAATAGGACCCACCACAAGGTAAACTGCCTCACTTGGCATGTTTTAACTATGGTAGTAAAAATTGCGTCTATTGAGAGATCACAGCTGCTCCAGTGGAACTGCCACTTCACTCACAGTTCATCAGTTTTTAAAGAACATAGAAGCTTTCAAGATTTGAAATGAATATATTACATAACCAATTATTGAAGACTTTAGAAAAACCCGAATAATATTTATTATTTTTATAGGAAAAAACTACTGAAGACATGGCTCTAAGCCTTATTATGAATATTAAACACCGAAGACATGGCTGTACGGTTATATAGGTACCTTTGAAGAAAGAAAAAAAAATGACTATTTGACATTGACACTTGACAGCAAAATACGTTTGCCGTTGCTTTAAAATATTAATTTACATTTTTGATGAAAATAAAACTTTTGTAAACTTGAGACACGTACTTGCCCTATCTTCATCTATACATAATCAAGTGGTGATAGATTATAATACTGATATTACAGAGACATACTGTGTACGCGAAGAATAAATTATAGTCTCCTTACTTTCATAATAAGTGAGTAGTGATAAATTTCAATTATGGATGATGATATTAGCTACGAACCTATGGACGTTGATTTAAGCGCTCATTCTGCAAGTGTTATGGATATTTCGTACACCAGCTCTAATATTGATTTATCAATCGTAAAAACAGAACCACCTGAACAGGATTACTACGTAAAGGAAAGCAGTTTGGATGTTAGACCTGAAACTATCAATAGGTTGATTCTCAACAATATACAAAATCGGAGCAATTCAGTAACCAGTACCAGAACTGTTAAAAAATTTCAACCATTTCTACTTTTAAGTTTAACTTTATTAATTATATCAATTTTAACACATCAGATAGTAAACTTTAATTGCTGTGATAATTTAAACATAGAAATATTGAGTCATAACCTTAAAACAAAATTGTATGGACAAACGGTTGCAGTAAGTAATATTATAGAAGCATTGGAATCGCAAGAGAGTAGAAAAATCATTTTATTTTATGGAGGCACAGGGGTTGGCAAGACATTCGCCACATCAATAATGTTGGAAAAGTTACTGAATCATAAAAATATATATCATTATACCATGCCTAGTTTTCTCCAAACATTTTCATCAGAATTCATGCTTGGATTACTATTTTGCAAGTCTGCAGTTTTAGTTGTGGATGATTTGACCAGAAATGATATTTTAAATATAAAATCGCCTATCAAGGAGTTGATGCTAAAAAGTGAGAAGCTATCAAAAAACATAACTATAATATTGATATACAACTGTGATGTTGTATATGAGGAATTTCTTAGGAAGTGCGACAAAGCTTTCCCCTCAGAGTTAAAAAAGAGTCTGGAAGGAATAAATGCTAAGAAATATTTTATTAAATTTGAATCTTTGACAGAAGAACATTTGCGTTATTGCATTGAAGCTGAAATAACTGATAGAGTAATAAGTGCAAAGGATGTCAATAAAATAGTGAAAAATTTTAATGTCTCACTTGATGGCTGTAAAGGTGTACATCAGAAATTGCAGTATATGAAAATTCTATAATTCTAAGGTAACTATGCAATTTGAGAAATGAGAAAATACATTAAAAAAGATTGACTAGTAGTGTAGTTTTATTTTAGTAATTAATATTGTAGAATACTTAGTAAAGTACTATAGTCTGTAGAACAGGCCTTTAGCATTTGCTGGCATGTAAAATTCAAAGGTATATGTTTAAATTATGTTGTAAGTATATACTGTTTCTTCAAAAAAAAATATTTTGGAATTAGCCCAACATATGCATTTTCAATCATAGACAGGAAAATTTGTTATCTATAAATTTCTGCTAGTTTTTCAAATATATTAATAGCCTTTTCCTTCTGGCTGGGTTAAGTTCTAGATGATATAACTTTCTTATGGTGAAAGAATTATTGAAATTGCTTTAGTAGTTTCAAAGATTATCAATTACAATTAAACCAACAAACAAATCTTCTACTATTAGTATACTGGGTGAATAAATACCAAAAGCTCTCAGCCTTTATTTGTTTATCCACTAGGCACTACACTAAAATGTAATTTAGGCCTATCATTGCATTATGCAACCTCAATAGATAAGTTAGGTGAGTCTTTTTTTAACTTGATAGTTTGGGAAATATTACATGTTCAATATTTTACAGAGATACTCTACTTGTTACTACTCTGTAATTAAAACAGAACAAAAGCATGTGAATCACGACTAGACTATGTGACGTTGTTGAAAAACATGTATTTGTATTAACAATATAATTTTACTTTACAGAAATAACATAATTTATTATTTTTTTTGTATGAAATAATATAATACTGAATTTTGAAAATTTGTACTTAGAACATTTGTATATAAGTTTTAATGTTGGAACTACAAGACAAGAGCTTTCTGGTATTTCTATTTAATACTGCATAATCTGCTGTCTGCCCCAAAATCTCATACAGCACCTATTTTTTTCTTTTCCTAATGTAAAAACTACTTTAGTACCTATAAGATGGATAATTCTAAGATGAAGAAGAAGGATTATTAGCAAAATATTTACAATAATTGTAGATCAAAAAAACTTTATTTTAGAGAATGTTACATTATAATCGGCAATGCAGAGGTTTTAAGAAATTATTTCAAATAGAAATATACTGACAAATGTTTAATACACCTACACTTCCACATTTTCATTTTATGCTACGTCAAACCACCATCATAATCATAGAGAAATTTTAAAATAATTTAGTGGTGCATTAAAGTATGAAATACTTGGTTAAATCCTAGCTATGCCACAAAACAATCTCATATTACTAGGCAGGGGTGCAATATTTATTTTAATTCAAACTAAATATTACTATTCACTCAATTTAAGTACATTCTATAGTAATTTTATTATAATGTATATAGGCTAACACAGACGCTCCAATTAGTATGCACTTAATACAATTTCTAGCTGAATGGTCAAAATTGTATTTAAAAATTGTACTTTGCTATGAAAGTTTACAATTCAAACATAATGGTTTTTAAAATATTTTTTCATTAATCTAATACAATTACGCACTGCACCCATATTCTGATCATAAACTGATTCATCTATTTTAGAGTAACGAAGCACATTGAAGGAGTGTATATCAATTTTTTCAAAGAGGTAACTACTAGATATCTTCACAAGTAGGTGCATACTGTGCTTATGTATTATATTATGGTAATTTCAATTAAGTATACATAATAAACTGTAAGTACATAATTTCATCAAAACCTAATGTTCTAGTTAATTGTTATGATTAATTTCAGCCAATAGACAAATATTTATTAATAAAGCCCCCCTTAATATTAAAGCCAGAAGGTTAGTGCATGCAATCAGGAAAAAGTGTTATAACAATGAAGAGTTGTATTTAAATGTTTTAAAACAGCATTGTTATTTTAAAAAAGAGAATTATGTAATAATTTTTGTATTGGAACACTGTTAAAGGAAGACAACACCATAATGTGATTAATGGTTATTTCTAGACATTCTTAAGAAATTTAATTGTGAGAAACTGTATTAACTATTAGGTACATGACACATTTGTGCAACTATAATTACTAAACTCAACATATGTTTGAATTAATTATGTTGTTATAATTTAACAAATTCTATTAAGTTACTCTAACTTTAGCAGGATACAATTCAATTAGTTCACAATAGAGGTGTTCCTATAATTATAATCATTATATAAGTATTATACTCATAAATATTCGAGTTAGTAACAAACAAAACCAACAATTTCTGGGTATTCAGATACTTAAATACTTTTATTTAGGTACCTAATTATTACACCTAAAATCAAATATATTAATTTAATTTAACCATTCAGTTAGGTAATATATAGATTATAGACACCTGTTAAAACAATGTAAATGTTGTCTGGACAAGGTCCTTAGGAATACTTCAATCTTAACATAAGACTAGTCTAATTTATTGTGATTTAAAACATATAATATGTAGGTAATTTTTTCAATAGTCAACTGAAGCTGTAATAAACTCCTATTTGACTAATTTGGACATAATACCTTAAGCCAAGTTGGCAATACTATTTTTTCAGCAACAATTATTAACAATAATCTAGAGAAGCCATAGGTACCTATGTAACTAAATTGTTAATGTAACAAAAATATAACAATGTAAGAGTCAAAATAATATAACCTACTAAAATGATATATGTGTAATTATTTTGGTTGACAACACTCTCAGACATTCAAAGTGCCAATCATTTCTATAGATTAATATTATGTACATGTATGTTCTCAGGTATGTAGGTATAACTTTTAAATAAATTCAAAACATTGATTAAATTCTAAATACGCGTAACAATAAAGACTAGAATACATTTTTTACAGTTATTGGCACTAAATTCAATTGTAATGGCACAACTATGTCCTCTGCATACAGTGAATATATCACCACAATCACAAATAAGTTATATATTATGCAATTTATTATAATTACAATTCCAATTATTTTTGAAGTATATATTTATAAATTAGGTTTTGCTAACTATGCTACCATTTACAAAATTGTAAAAACATTGGTAAATGTCATTTATATCTAATTTTACTTCTAGAAAATACTGAGTTTCTTGCAGACTTACATTAGCACACTTCACAAGTGAAACCGTGCAATTATTACCATTATACATTTAATATCACTCGACAAAAGCTCCCCTCATAAAATTGAGTCTCTCATGCAGTCCATTCCTATGCACAGTTATCACTTTAGAAATGTTTTACGAAAAATTATCAAGATTAACTGTATTAACTAATAACAAAATTAAATTTTTGTAAATAATCAGGTTTCAATTTAGATAGTAAATAATTTTAAGCAATCACTAACATATTTTTTGAATATTTAAAGCAAAAGCACAGTAATGTTAACAACTTTAAAATTCTAAAATTGACAAAATTGATATAATTCACTTAAAACTTTACAAATGAACTATACTAATAGGTAGGTAGACTGACATACTTGAAAAGAAGTAGGTAATATTTCATATTGTCCATAATTTATAGTAGTTAGTAATAATATTTAAATAAATATATATATAATTTTAATGTTGTATGTGTAGTGCCAATAACTGCATTATTAATATTTAGGTACTTACTTAAATCTTATTAGCTAGGTATTCAATAACAAATAGAACACCATTTTTAAGCACGACAAAACATTCATAGTTAAAAATGTAGAGAGACTTATTGAGAAATGTGCTAATAATTCTAAACATTGAAAATTTCTGCTGATTTATAGGTACTTATATATGAATAAGATTCAGTAGTATCAGATCTGAGGCATCTTGGAGATTACTTTTCTTTCAGTGATCACCAACGATTTAGGTAATCGTAAAGATTCGTTGAAATTTTTCGATCATGAACGAGATCATTACCTATCACTAGCATAAAGCATTGGATATTTAACCGGTATCACATTTTCACAAAATCTTTTAAGTAAATTTTGGGACTTGAGTGTTACAGAAGAAATATGTAGCAATTGAATTGTTTATAACTGATTGATTACCTATATTAAGTTAACTTAATTCCTTGAGATTACAAAGAATTACTAGTAAAATTCGTGTAAGTTTTATAGCAGAATTAAATATTAAGATTTTAATATATTATTCTTATTCGTTTGCCAAGGAATTGCCTTCATGGTCTCTGTTTAATGATGAAAAGTTATAATAGTTTTGAAGACATCACCAGATTTATGTAAATAAATCTTCTTTTTTGAGACCATATTCCTCAAGCATCGGATAGCTTTTGTGGAAATAAACCAGTTAGGAGCGATGGAAATGAACTGCAGTCCACTTATTATAGCGTTTTTGCCAGATCCTTGTTTCTTGAGATTGATTAGTGGCACGCCGACCTTCTGCATCTACACTTTGTGTGACACACACGTAGCATATCACGGCAACATCCTCTCCGAGCAGATGTACTCTAGGATTTATAATGGTGGTATTCGTTTTCACGTGTGTAGGCGTATTATCAATAAAGAATTTGTGAAATTCTACACCTTCAATCATATTACCTAGAGCGTCGGGATCAAATGACGTCACATGAGGATCACACAATTTGGAGTATGTGTCAAAATCGCCATTATTAATGGCGTCTAGGAGAATTTCTGTTACTTTTATAACTTCTGCGCGACGTAAAGAAGCGTTGCTGTCACCCCGAACCTTTCCAAAAGAGTCTGCTTTGGTCAGCCCCTCTTCGTCATGTTCTTTAGAGATGACTGTGCATGCTCGGTCGACTCCCTTCTTATCTTTATCCAAATCTTCATCTTCCAAAGTGGTACTACTATCCGTTGACTCTTTGACTTGCGAACCGTCCCCTTTTTTGTTGACCATAGATTTTCCAGAAAAGTTGCGGGTCGCAAGCATTGTGGTTAATATAGCGCCCTTTAATTTGCGGCGTGCATTGAACTTCTTTAAACAGTCCACGGTCTCTTGCCTGTGCATAACCGAAGCAACACGTTCGCGGTGGCAAATCCATGGATGCTTCAGAGCTTCGGAGGCAGTAATTCTCTTGCTTGGGTTTACAGTCAACATTTGATTAATGAGACTCTTGGCCTCAGGTGTCACCGTATCCCATTCGGGAGATGGATAGTCATACGCACCAGCTTTGATTTGGCCGTATAATCGGTGTTGGTCTTCATCCCAGAACGGTGGATAACCCACAAGTAGTATATATAAAATAACACCACACGCCCAAATATCTACTGGTTTGCCATATGGCTCTTTTTTTAACACTTCAGGTGATAAGTAGCCAGGGGTACCTGCAAATCCAAACCAGGCCTGTTGATCGCCTTGAACTTCAATAGCTAATCCAAAATCAGCTAATTTCACAGCGGCTCCTTTAGCCTTGCTTGCCAATAAAAGATTCTCAGGCTTTAAGTCTCTGTGAACAACACCGTTATGATGACAGTGGTGCACGGATTCCAAAATTTGTTGAATACAGTGGGATGCATCTGCCTCAGAATAAAATTCTCGTGCCACTATATCTTCAAATAGTTCACCACCTGTTACCAAGTCAAACACAAGGTAATGATAGTGTTCCTCTTGAATAGAATCGTGTAGTCTGACGATATTAGGATGTTGTAATTTTCGGCAAATCCGGGCTTCCCTTTCTAACTTTTGAAAATCTCTGGACGAGAGTTTTTTTGTGTTTATAATTTTGGCCGCAAACTCGTATCCTGTTGCTTTTTGAACTGCGCGCTTCACCACTGAAAAAGCACCCTTTCCGAGTTCTTCTTTAATTTCGTAATTATCGGAAAAGCGAGTACTAACACTTTCACGATTTGAATTCGCCATGTTTTATTCAATAAACTTTTTCTGACACAAAAGTTCAAATTACACCGCACTTGAGAACGAATTTCTTCTGTTCGTTTAATTATCTGAAACAACGTAAGGCTCTATTTATTTGAAAGTATTAAGATTTAGTAGTAGTTAAAATAACTTTAATTTTTTCTTAATAATAAATTTCATAAAATAATTACTAGTTATTACAACACAGAACAAATGATTGCCTATAAGCTAAAGGATTTTTTATAAATTATCCTTTGCACACCGTCCGTTTTTCCATTACATTTCCTTCCATTATTACAATACAGGAAAAGTATTCCAAAATTAATTTATTATGACCTTCTTAAATATAATAATGTTCTAATTTATATGACTTGAAAGTACTATTTTAGTCTACAAAGCTAAAATCGAATCTGCAAGCTGAATATAAAACGCGTAGATGCCTAGACAAAAGTTATCGTGATCACAAACATAGACTTCTAATATTAACCGGGATGACATTTCGTTAGCGCAAAATAATCGATACACCATTGTCTCAACTCTCAACACATTTACCGAAATCTGGAGGACACATTAATTTCTCTAATTAGATAAAGATAGAATTTTAATCCTATACAGCGTAATCAACTTAAATTGTCACAATCATTTTTATTTATTAGCACAATTTATATTTTAGAACATAAGATGATCAGTGCGCAAGTTCGACGATATTCTTAGCAAATGTACCTCGTATGGATTGTACGCGATATATTTTTAATGTTCGAGATTACGTGAATTGAAATGAAAAGGTAATTAACATTGACGCTTAGAATCTCAAAAACTTATTTACCT
Source organism: Pararge aegeria (assembly GCF_905163445.1). NCBI lineage: Eukaryota > Metazoa > Arthropoda > Insecta > Lepidoptera > Nymphalidae > Pararge > Pararge aegeria. The sequence goes on from NC_053187.1 coordinate 8,295,299, forward strand.
ATTGTGCCCATTTTACTCAACGGGATGAAGACCGAAAACTAAGGGCCTAGCCCTACACCACACTCTCCTTCTGCTCGGGAGCGGGACACGAGCTTCGGGGTCAAACTCATAGACATTTGGGTGTTGCCATGTTTATCATCCTTGTTGTGTGTATGAAGCGTCTTTTACTTTTAACTTCTATTTATAAACACCATTAGCCCCTTTTAGGAATACGTTTGTATTAACAACAAAACTCCAGCAAAACTACCACTACTAAAAGAATTAATCGAGACATTCACTTTACCTAAAGTATTTTTACTTAAGCAACACCTGGTCTAAACAAAATCGATACACTAGCGCAGCGCTAAACCAGAGAGAAAATAGTCTACAATTTATGTAGGCTAGCGACATCTAGTGATAAATTGTAGATATACGCCTTATGAAAGATTTCATTATTTTAATCAGGGCATTATGTTCAAGTTCTAGCAGAGTAATTTTGTTAAAATAATGTCATTGCAATTAGGTACGTTTAAGAATGAATCAACAGTACCTACAATACTAAATAAAGCTTATTATGATCTCAATACCTATATTGAAATTGTTGATACTCGGTCGTTATTGTTTTAAATTTTATGGATTTGTAAATTAATTAGGACTTACAATTTATTTTAATTTTACTCGCATAGTAAGGAAAAACTTTTAAGGGCACCGCCATCTATCGTCGGATGCTATTTATAAGTTTGGTATGGAAATAGAAATTGTTTTTATTGAATATGAATGATATTGGACTAAAAATGGAAGAAGTTACACATATGTGGGTGTATGTAATGCTATTTGGAATGCAAATTATGTATACATTTTACTTACTACTATAAGTATTGAGTTGAACAGTTAGGCTTTAAATTAATGTAAAAGCTAAGCTAAGCTAAAAAAAAGAGGAAATATATATTTCTATGTAATAATCAAATAGAGAGTTTGTTGTTTTGGACTCAATACCTCACAAAATTATTAGGTAGGTACCTACTTTACGTAGCTCCTGAAAACTCTTTTCCAACGATATCCCTAATTAATGAAACTGTAGGTTTAGGTAAGCTATATTAATAATTTCGGTTGAATTAACAATCGCTAAAACTGCTGAATCGATTTGAATAACATTTGCTATCTATGTTTATAAAACAAAGCTGTGTTAGTTACACCATTTATAGCTTGAGAACGGATGGACCAATTTTCATTATTTTTGGTTTGTTTGATTCCTGTTAGTCCGGAATTGGATAATAAGTATTATAATTCCATTTATTAATTTAAAATCAAAACAATTATGTAGCCGTTCATTAGTAACAAAACACAACTGAGAGCGCACGTCATGTTGTCTATACCTAATCTTAAAACTGTTGATGTGACCTATAGTGAGGTAAATTAATCCGGAGTAAAGATGTAAAATATATTTAGGCGAAATGAAATTCGCGGTTACAGCTAGTATTAAAAAAAGACATGGTTATTTTTATCCCGGTCTGTATCACGGGAGAGAACGCTCCTGTTTGATATTGCTTACAAAGCTTCCCTGTATACGATACCCGTCTGTGTAACCCTTCTGTAATCAACCTTAATATTATTATATAAATCTCGTGTCCCCGTGATGGTCGCACTCCTCCAAAACGGCTTATATTATTGACCGATTTATATATTTTTATTTATGTATATTGAATATTTGGTACGAAGATTTTGCTTCAAAAATTCCTTTCATCCCATTGTATCCGGTAGTTGGCGCTTGTGGTGGTATTTTACCAGATTTGATTTCAATATCATATTTTATGTGATGCAGCTATTCTGCCGGGCATAGAAGTGAATATAAGTTATTTATAATCAGACTACTAAAAAAGTACCAAAATACAATAATTATTTGATTAAAGGTAGGTATTTGTAAATCCTAAACTTTCCAGGGATAAAAAGCATTCTATTTCCATCCTCAGGATGCAATTCAAATTTCATCACAATCGGTGCTGTGATCGAGTCAAATATAGGTAACAAATAAACATAAACATTTTTATAATGTAAGAATTTTGAATACTTATTGGTACTTATTTTTACCTACCAATAAGTATATCAAAAATATGGAAGGCAACATTTATGAATGAATGAATGAATGAATACACTATTATTGTACACCAAAGAAAAAAAAATAGTTACAAAGATATAAATACATATCAAGAGAGTACAATTTGGTGGCCTTATCGCTACATAGCGATTTCTTCCAGGCAACCAATGGCGTAAAAGCCATGGCATTTATCATAACATATAAGTTTTTATTTTCTCATTCGGTTACTAAGTCTAATTATTTTTTCTTACCTGAAAGTAAAAAATCTTCATTAGTTTTTTTAAAAATAATCTTTAATTACAAAGCTACTTTTAAAGGTTTTTTTTAGCTATTTTTAGCGGTTTCAACCGCCGCGTTAACAATGGGTCATTAATAAGCAAGTTTCTCTGTTATTTTATTTATACTGTAGTTATTTACTCTAACGAGTAACTCTCCCCTCACGCGGCAGCGCTTTCGCGCGGTACTTTAACATTATCTCCTAAACTGTGTCACAAAATAATACTCTACAAAGAGCAAAGTTTATCTCAATAAGATTGTCTTGATAAAAATGCCTAGATCTTTATTTAGATCTGCTAAGTACCAATATTTTTGTTCTAAGTATATAATATTATTTACATTTGATGTACCGTACGTCGCGTCCTCGAGTCAGCGAAAGCGGACGAAGCAAGCAAATCTATCGATTTATCTTCTGTCCTGCTTTACAAATACATACTATTATTTTAGACTAAGCCCTTATTATTACTGAAATAAAACATGGTTTAGATATTTTTAGAACATAATTTACACTAAAAAATATTCTTTATTTACGTTATTTTCTAAAAATATCAAATAGCAAATATAATAAGTGTTAATAGCGCTGTGGTTAGGATTTCGGCTTCACTTTCGGGGGCCGACTTCGAATCCCAGCACACACCTCGAACTTTTCTAAGTTATATCTATGTGTCTTAGGCAATTAAAATATCACTTGCGTCAACAGTAAAGGAAAACATCGTGAGGAGACCTGCATGCCTGAGAGTTCTTCATAAGGTTCTGAAAGACGTGTGGAGTCCACTTATCCACACTGGGCCAGCGTGGTGGACTACGTCCTAAGCCCTGCTTATGGTGGGAGGAGACCCGTGCCCTGTAGTGGGCCGGTGTTGGGTTAATATAATGAAGCAAAAATTAACCATCACCTTGTCTTTTGTTTAGAGCCAATACTGAGCATTTGCACACCGGAATCTCTATATGCTAACTTAGTATGAAAATTTTCATCCCCTATTTCTACATCCCTTGAAAGTCCCCATTCATCCTTACAAACCCCTTCGAGATATAGAGTGCAAACTAGCCTACTCAGCCGGTCCACATCACATCGTTGACCCACGCAAGCAGGTCTTGGAAACCGATTATAATTTCGAAACGGATAATTTAGATTACGGTTTTGGTTTCGTTTATTTAACATGTAACATAAAAAAACCGTTTCTTGTTTCTTATTCGATTTCGCTCAAATAATAGATAAACTTAACCGGAGCGGGTACAGAAGTATCATAACATGTTCTTCTTTTAAATAACGGCTTCAGCCGGATAACTATCTTTGTTATCCGGTAGTAACTGAACGCTATGAAATCTTTTTGGTACCATAGAAATTGTTCAATCATAAAACGATAAAACAATTTTTTTAGTATTTAATTAATCGGTTCAAATATGGCTGCTGGTTTTAACCAAAATTTACCGGTAAATTAAACCAGTTCGGAGCCCTTAGCGACAGTAGATAAATAAATTGGACAACTGGTGATAGTAATAAGAATGCCAATTTTATTCTTTCAAGCGGTCTTTCAATTTGTCGTATTTCAAAATCCAACACATTGTTAAAATGCGCACTGGCCGTAAGGACAAAATAAAAGGTATAAGTAATTCAAAAGAGATTAGGGGTGAAGCCCCAATATATGCTTTCAAGCTCACAAACATGAATGCAACGTTACTTTAATCTGCCTGCATGGAGTTTTCAAAATGTCGGGTCGGGCAAATATTTTTAGTAACATGCTTTTAATCAGACTGCGAAAGAAGGAGGGTTATGTCTTTCGAGTGTTTGTATGTATAAATATTTATTTGGCATAACACGCTAACTTTTCATAATTTGGTTGGTTATGTAGTATATATAGGCAGAGCAGCAAAATCTCTGGAGTGAGCAGATACCTTCGACTTCGTATGTGAATACTGACAACTAAGATTTCCACCTTTTCAGTTCTTCCAAGAATTTAAGAGATGGCAGATTTTAACGCAGTCGGGGTTTTTTGTTTTTTTTTTGTCTAGAAACTTAGTACCAGCCCGGAATTGGGATATTGGTGTTGTTCTCGCCCTTTCCTCGTAGAGCATGTTAAGAATGTTAAGCGTGTTAAGTATGTTAAAAAGCTTTCAAGAATTTGACTGAGATATTAAGTCTTAAAGATAGACATTTTGACGAAACTGTTTTCTTGTTTGATTACGGAACACTACTAATACTTTTTCTGTTGGGAGGCTTTGGCCGTGGCTAGTTACCACAAAAACGTGCGGCTAAGCGATTAAGCGTTCCGGTACGATGTCGCTCGCATCGCTGTCGATGATGTATGGATTCGATATAACTGCCAAAACAGAAGCCCATATCATCGGAAGATTAATGAAAATTAAGCTTAACTTGCTATACTCCGCGAACAGAATAATAAAAAAATAAGGATCACATGTTCTCAGTTTTGGAAAATTCTATCCCTAAACGCATGTAATGGGAATGAAAGTTGGTAGGAATGAAGTTGAATGTCCTTTATTTGTAGTTATTTTTGAAGGAATACCCACTTTATTGTGTTTTTTTTAAATAATGAAGTACGTTTTACAAAGTTTTTAAAAAATCCACTCCCCAAGGGTTAAATGGCACGAAATGAGACTCGCATAGGCGCGGGAAAATTTCTTAATCTCAGGGAATATCAGAAAGTATGCATACGAAGTTGCTACCGTCCGCTAGTACCTATATTATAATATGCCTATTTTCGATCACACATCGACCCCAAAATTTTGAACATAATATGGTCTAAAACTTTTAACTGGACCGTTATCGTAAAATACACACAATCAAAATTCGGGACTACAAAGAAGAGTAACGGGCTCTCTCCGGCAAAAAGCTGTGGGCAAACGGTTAAATCCCCAGTTATATTAACGAAAATCAAAACTGGTTCGCATCTTGCGCAAGTGTAAGGGGGCCAAACAAGGGCTTTCGCAGCGGACCCTTCCGAAATTCGACGGTGCACAATGCACCCTCCGTAGTCCGTACCATCCCCACGCCAGTTCTCTTATTATTACGCGACTCCTGTTCCTGTCCCCACATTGTTCATATTATTTTTATATTGGTACTCGCTTGACGCGTCGCTAAGATATCGAAGCTCTTATTATTTTAATAGTTTCCTGGCCAGAAATATCTATAAAGACTTCCAATAAAATATTTAAAAGGAACGGGCCATACGTTTGATTGCGCGAAGTTATTCGAACGGTTTCCTCGGTTCTGTCACCTAATATTGGCAGCGAAGGGAAGTATTAAGGTTTCGAGCGCTGCGGTCGTCTCAAGTTGCTTTTCTCATGAGTGGACATGTTTGTAAAATAATAACTTGAGTCTGAGAGTAATACTCGTACGTGTGGTAGGAGCGGTGGATGGTCGGTGTTTTGCGTGCAGCGTCCACAGCCGTGCAGTGCCCGAGTGTATCGATCGCGGACTACCTCGCTATGCTTACAAAGTACTGTGTATTTGGTGATCGCTTCAATTTGGCGGGAGACGGGACGCCACGCCGATTTTTGGCATGAAACCTTGTTTGGTGAGTTAACTTGTAATTTATTAATAATTATATTTATACAACGAATCGAATGCAAATGAATGTAGAACAATTGAATTAACAAATAAAACAAGTAAGTTTACATATTGATTATATTGTTTGTAATGCATTGTACTTTGTTGCTTAATATCCGCAGAATTAACATTTCGATATAATTTGATCCATTTTACTATTCATATTAAGACAAACGATTGGAGTTTTTTAAACGTGATGTTTTAATTAGGTTTTTTCGCAATGAAATATATATATATATATATATTATACTTATATATATATATATATTATCTAATTAGACCTTGACTGCAATTACAAGTTGTGGTAGTGATGATGCAGTTTAAGATGATAGCTGGCTAGCCTGTTAGAGGTTGGTATGGCAGTTCTATTAAAACCATACCTCTAATAATTTTCTACGCGCCAGCGTACCGGAAATCTACAACGCTTGGCAGTACGTCTTGAATTTGGGTGTTAACTAGCCGCAGCGAAATTCTCCAACCAGATAAATATTAAATATATATATCTACCTTCGATTTTAATTCTGCGTTTACTGAAAATGTTGGTGTTTGTAACCTGAAAAGAAGCACTGAATTAAGCGGTACTTAGACACGTTTCTTTGCCAAGCAAATACATAAATATAGCTAATGAAAAGTAACTCATTCCTTTTATTATAAACGTCACTCGCCAGTGAAGTTTAGAATAACTAAGTAACTATCATCGATATAAAGGAATAGTCAAGGTCTTCGTGATAAATATTCTATATGAATTCGACCCATAAATAAATCAGCGCCATCTATTAGAATACTATCTCATGAAAGGACCACGAATGAACGTCGCATTTTTATCACTAAGTAAATACGACCTAACCTTGTTATTCGAACCCAGTATTTTGTGAACCGTAGTCGAAAATGCTTACCACTATACCGAGAAAAGATTTCTCGTGCCAACACAAATTCTACGCCGACAAAGTAGCCTAGTTTGATGTTGAAACTGCATCTTATTGAGCTCATAATATTACGTTTATATTAACCTAACACTAGATAAAAAAATTGTCGTATTGTGTGGACTTATTTTCAGAATGGCTAACAAAGCAAATTTTGATTTGTACTAAAGTTGATGACGTCCGTGATTGACATGTTTTAGGTTTTATTTTGACTCTGTAAAATAAAGTACATTGGTGCGAGCTTAGTTCGGACAGAAGCCAGTCATGTTATGAAGAGAATTTTGTACGGTTTTAATTACATAGTTGATTACTAGGGGTACGGAAAGGGAAGTATACGTATTCACATGCGATAACCCCTGAGTGTTTCAATGTGACCCCCCGCACAGGACAGGCTTTGACGTCATCACTCCCACGTACGTTCCAGCTCCCTAGGGACTCGGGATGTAAATAAAATACGATATAATTGAACGAAGTTTCCTCCTTTGGAGTTTTATTTTGGTTTCATGTTACTGTACAACAAAACAAAATCGTACAAAAACTTATATTTCTTTGGTAATTTGAATATCTTATTATTTACCTGAAATATCGGATTAGCAGAGGACTTTTTTGCCTTAAAATCTTATCTAATTTCTTTTTACTCATATTATACATGTGAAAGTTATGGACGTAAGTTATTCCTTCGCCACAGTGACTGAACCGTTTTGGCAGGAATTTAGGTGATATGCCTATGACCTGAATAAACACATAAGCTATATTTTATCCTGGAACAAACAAAAGATTCCGCAGGAATTACTACGAATTTAGATCTAGCTGAATTATAGCTTGTGCCTAGCACAAGTAAATTTTAAACATTTTAGGTCAATGTAAAGCAGTTATTGTCCCTTTTGAGTGTCAAAGTATGCTTAAAAAACGGTCGAATTTTTTTTTATTGCGTTGACTTAAAAGTTTGATTTTTGTAAAGCTCCTAGGGACTGCAGATCTGAGAATTTGATATTAATTTCGACTTTCGTAATTGATTAACAGGCATTCTTAGAAAAATAAATTCTCTTCTTCTTAGTCGTTACAGTCTTTACAGACTGGTCGTGGTCGTCATCTGGGTGTTGTGCGTCGCTTTACGAACGTCGAAAAATAAATAATAATGAATAAATATACTACGACAATCGCAATCTATCTCCAAAGTAAGCGTTAGCTTGAATAATATACATAAATACTTATAATATACATATCAACAGACACTAAAAATCATTCATGTTCATCACACAAACATTTTACAGTTGTTGGAATCGAACCCATGGCCTTAGACTCAGAAAGCAGGGTCGCTGCCCACATCCAATCGGCCATCATTGTCAGAAAAAGGAACATAATAGACAAACCGACAACGAATAAGTAGGTCCTTCGAATATTTGATAGCATAAAGAAATTAGTTAACACATAAAAGCCCCAAATATTATAGTTTATCATAAAATAATCTAACATAATCTAATCGCCACCCACATTTTCTCCTTCCACTTTGTGGCTTTGAGAAGACTCAAGAAAAGTTGGTACGACTTGAAACCAAATTCGCGCAAGTAATTAAACGTCGACGTCTATTTTCATCTTGGGTATTCATTCCGCCTCACTGATTTACCCTTTCTGAATTCCGAAACCTGACTGTAATAAGTGAGGTTTATACATAGTTAGACCTACCTAGATTCACTGTATATTCAGCGATGTTCTTATCATTTTTTAAACGGTTCACATAAATACAAGTAAATAACTGTTGAAATATATTTTGAAATAGATGTAATAGCAGACTTTCCGTTCACATCAGTCAAGTTTAAGGCTACATTGTGTAGTTCAGCACACAAAAGAAAAGTTAGTAGAATTTCGCACGACAAGGTCTATTTTGGGCGTACGTGTTCCTTTCGTCACGATGATTTACCCTTTTTGAGCTCAGAAGTCAGTTTTGTTATATCCAAAGGGAAACCTACCTAGTTATACCGATTGTCTTTATAAAACCATCGTTAAACCACCACCGTTTTGACTTTTATAAAGATGTTTTAATCGAAGGAGGTCTTCGATTAGTTACACAGCTGTTTCAAATAATATATTTATATCATATAAGTTTCTGAAACAAATGTATCAGCGGACTTTCTCTATCCGACATCCCAACCCTCTCATAGTTGCGGCTTCTTTTTACTCACCCAACCTTAGCGCCACTCTCAACAAGAGGAGGCCTAAACATATCCTTCACGACCCTGACGATCAGATTACTACTGACAATGCTCCCTATCAGAACACACAATCAACCTATGAACAGCGTCTTCGCCGGCGAAGACGAGGTCCCCGACTTCTAACGTCAACCGGACGTGGGCTCGCACCACGTTCTCGGAAGCGTGCGGATTAATCACCGTCCGTAACCCTTTCACTCCAATCGTCGCCTGAGCCGAGGTTCGGCCTCACATGAGGCGCCCTCAGGCCGACGATCCCTTCGCTTCTTCAAGCCCTAGGGTTCAAACTCTTCCTGGCAGAGCCCCATTCCGAGGCTCGCCAACAAGCCCGCGTTACGCTGTTAAAATCATTAGGGTTAATCAGCTACACACAATCCGAAAAAAAAAAAAAAGCGGACTTTCTGTCCGCAATTAATTTAGTTGCAAATATTGCATTTTTTTATCTATCATGCCTGAAATTACGTCTGTGTTAGGGCGTGCTGGACTAGAAAATGTCTATTAGCCTTAGCTATTAGCTCTTGTCTAGATATTAACGTTCATAGTCCAGTAACTTAGTGTATGTGATAGTTAAAGGTAGTTTTAACTTTTGTTGGTTTTGGGTGGTATTTTGATGAAATCAATTTTTGGAATGTATATTCCAGATCACGGACCACGACGATATTTGACATCTGTATCATTGATTTCGATATTAATTTGTCAAGCCCGTTGTAGTGACCTAGCTGACGCTACAATTTCACATTTCCCATCATGTTATACACAAGATGATATAAGGTGGCTCCAATCTCTGGCCAATATAAATGCTAATTCTGGATGGCGTCCACGATTACTATATTTATGCTCGAGAACATAGTGTAGAAGCACTTTCAAAGCTGGATTAATTTTAATGTATTGGCCATGGATTTTTAGTAGTCATTTTCTACAAACATATTATCATTTGTGTGTGTGAATTAATTTTGACAAGATTTTGGTCAATAATTATTTTGTAATCTATAGGGATACGTCGGGTCTATTACTGACTAAACGCGCTAATTCCCACTAGTAGGTACAACCGTTTAGTTCAACCGTTAAACTAGTGAAACTTTTCCACCCAATGCTCCGAATCGTCGTTTGGTAAATGTACACAATCGCAACTATAAAAAGTTGCATAGTAGGTAGAACTTTAAATAGCGAGACTATAAACAATAACGAGATTATAAGTTTTATTTACCAAATAAAGCTATACCAGTTGAAATTCAAATCATGCGTAAACTAATGGAAAAGAGATTCGACATAGATCAACATATAATTACTATCGGTAGAAGAAATAGTTATCCCAGTTAAATTAAATGAAAATATACAAATGCATTACATTACAAACATATCTAGTGCATAAAGCGTGAATAACTTGATATGTAGCAGTGCAGTTTTTATACCGGTATTAAGGACGTTGTATGAGAATGGAGGTTGGACATCCGATACTGCAGTCTTTGGTTTCACGCAATCATTGCAGTTCACGTCCACGCAACAGCTGATTTTCATTTGTTAATATAAGTAGAAACCAGTTAGTTTGGAATAATTCTGTTTATCGTCCTAAGCTGGACTTACATTTTCGTCCAATTAGGTTGTATTTTAATGTAACTGTAATTTTATTAGGTACCAATTAATTTTAAACCAAAAACTAAATTTAAAAAAAATGCGAAAATTCGCGAATGTAAATTAACGTTGGAATACAATACAATTAAATGATTTCTTAATGACAATATAAATAACGTTATGCTAGTAAACTTACTGCATTATTATGTTTAAAAGCAAACTACTGCACTTGAATCTGGACATAAAATTAAAAATTAGATATAGATGCATTTATATTTCAGAATTTAGTTTTTAAGGAAAGCGTTATCTCCTGGCTTCTTCTTGAATCTGCTTTTGGTTAAAACGGCTGCAGTCAGAATTAACGTTTCAAAAATGCATGTTAAATAGGCCAACATGGAATAAACGATGTTGTATTTATATTTGCAGCTAGCTGCCACGCAATAGCTTAGTACTTTGTTTTTCATAATGTGAAGAAAAGGCGCTTAAATGTGCACATTGCTGCGATGCCAACTTTTCAGTAAGCTTAGTAGACCGCACAAACAGATTTGTATTTGAATTATTCATTCCCATTTCAATTTTGGTATGTGGATCATTCCTCTTTTACAATAGGATATGTCCTGAGTAAAGTAGCCTTATTTATTTAGGTACTTTGATTAAAATAATTATTCGTTTAACGAATTGTTTGAAGGCTTTTGATATATTTTGTGTCATCGCCTCGTGCGAACGTTTGTCATAAACAATATCTGTGGTTTGTGGTCTTGTTACTGTCGCCATACTGCTATTGCTATAGAATTGAAATGTGGGCTATCTAAAAGTTAAGCATTCACTTTTCAGAATAAGTTTAATCTAAAACGAATAATTTTAAATATACTGGTAGCATAATATTCCATATTCCATGTGGGAGCAATTTGTTTTTCTTTTTCGTAAAATGGTTATAATTCTCCCATTTTGTAACATCAAAGCCAAAAGAAATCTCGACTTCTGTAATTATGGCGTTTTCATATTTACCTGACAGTTAAGCGGATTGCGCAAAAGTTGGAAACTTTGAAGTGGAAAAAATTCAGCATAAATAGGTCTCTGCGTAAAAATTCCTGTTAGCAATTTTTATAGGCATGAATATCAATTTGTTACGGTTAAGCTCATCACGTGTAGTCTCTTTGATGTTTCTGGCAGCTATTTTTGCCTTGTGCTAACAATTTGTAACAAGATCGTTTGAAAGTATAGCAAAATTATAACGAGCTATTCCGATATTTTACTACCAAAATTACAAACACATTTATTGACCTTCCAAAATTAACTTTTACCGGTTTTTCTTTTACTTCCTTTTCCTAACTACTTTAACAGATTTTTAATATTCTATCGTTTTATACGAAAACGTCCTAAAGATTATTTTATATACTTTTCTTAAGTGTATTCAGGTATGTGAAAGTTTTGCTTTCAATCTTTTCTTTCGCTTATCACCACAATATACTTCGACCACCGCGTCGCATCGCCCGCCCTTAAGCTATCATATTCAAGAATTCTTTGAATCAAAGAGATGTTTGCGTTCACACCAAAACAATCACTTCAGTTTTTTTATTTATAGAATTGAAATAGTTCAAGTGTTATCACTAATCTAAGTTCTTAAGTGTCTAGCTTCTTTATTTTCTTTCCGTCTTTAATTTACTAAGTGACGAACGAAGATAATTAGAAAACCTAACAATGTATTACGGACCTATTCGCTTTGTCATTTCTACTTCTGTGCGTCCGTCATCGGTTAGAGTTTTACTTCGTTTAGCTTATTTTAGGAAAAATGTCAAGCCCCATAGACTAAATATTTTTGCTTCTAACGACAAATATTATTACAAGCTCGGTTTAGTTCCACTGGAAATTGTATAGGTTAAAGAATATGAAACTGTGCAAACCTTTGAAATTGCAGCAAGCCATTCCTATTTCCAGTGGTGAACCGTCACTTTGGACGCCTAATTTGAATGCGGTTTCAAGTGTTGAGGCTCCGCAGTTTGCACATTTTACTAGAAGAGTCAGATAAAATCAGCAGTAGGTAAATCTAGATCTAGATTTAATTAATGGTACTTCTGTTTGCTTATATTGTCTTTTGTGTAAATAAATATTACGATGCCCGATACATTTTGTTACGACCAAATAATCTATTTGATGCTTATCTGAATCTAGCTACTTGTCGAAGTATTATGCATGTAACTGCTTTGTAATGTTTCTGATTTTAGAAGGCACCCAGGAGAAACCCTAGGTTAAGATAAGTTTTTAGCCTTATTATAATAAATGCAGATTATGTTTATATTTTTAAGCGCGCTAATGTGAGCTCAGAATATAAGAATGTTTTAGATAGCCAGATTATTGAAGAGAGTTTCAAGGCGATATAAAGCCACGCTACAACCCGTAAGGGAAAAAAAGGAACACGATGAAATACACATGGTTGTTTTCATAAAACGTTGCTTGCGTACATTTATTTTTCAGGGACTTTGTGTCAAATTTTCTTTCTTTCTACTTACAAAAAAACTGGAATAGGCTATATTATAGCCTCTTTATAAATTGTCTGTGAAAAAATATCTAAACCTTGGCAAAAACCGCATCATAATCCGTTGCGTGGCGTCGTGTTAGTGAAGTAGACAGACACCGAAAGCGACTTACTTTGCTTTTAATACTATGAAGAGATCCTGGATACGTTTATCATGTTAATAAAGGCGCAAACCGTAGGGGGTGATATTTACAGTGGTGCTCGTGCGTGCCTTATCTCAAAGCACGTAACTCTGGAGTTGGGGTTTGCGTTTGCTTTTTACTGGTATATTACAAAAATTAGGATTTACTCTATACAAATGTTACGAATTCATAGCTTCACTGTATTTGCAGCTTCATTAAGCTCTTTTTTATTTATTCATCCTGACATCCTTTAAACACGACTGATCAGAGTTTTTGACCGGGACTCTAGGCTGTAGGCAGACGATGGATACAAAATGGTATAAGTATTCCTTCTGCATTATGGGTCTTAAACATGATTATAAGCAGTCTGGTTCTTATCCCATTCTATGGAGTCTACCACATACGTACTGCTTTTATCAGGCCGCTAATTATGCACTTATTTTGCAAGACTATTTATTTATGTTTACTGCGGAAAGTCTTCCCTCTTTTTCACTTTTACATGCATATTTATTAAATTTCTAAAATAGGCAGTGCTGTTGTGAAGTATACAGGGTTCAATAAAAAGTACCAGAAAGCACTCGGCCTGGAGCTGCTTACATTAACAGTAACAAGTTTTGGACTGTCTTTTTTTTTTATTTTAATAACTCGATAGTTTGTGAAATATTTAATATTTTATATAGATACTCTACTTGTTACTAGTCTGTAATGTAACATCGGCAACAGCGCGCGAACCACGACTCTATCGCGCGTGCTCGCGGCGGTTTGGCAACAGAGACATGTTTTTGGTTCCACAGTGTAATGTCAATTTACAGAAACAACATGATTTATTATATTTTTTATATGAAATAAACAAATAGTGAAATTTGAAAAGTCGTAGAACAAAAGTGTTTTTAATGACATGAACTACAAGGCGGAGAGCTTTCTGGTATTTTTTTAAATATATTTTTTTACACTATTTGCCCGGAAATTTTGTCTACGTCAATCTCTGATCCCTGAACCACAACTATGCAAAAACCCATGCCGATCTCTTGCGCGGTGAAAAACAAAACAAATCGACCCTATAAAGACTTTTCCGAGATATACCTAAAGTAGCCTATATGCTAGACTGTAAGACTAAGAAACAAATAAGAAAATGTTACATACTATAACCTTTTTATTTTACATCCATCCTTTGACTAGAACCTACATAACTCTGCTCTATGTTTTCGCACTTTAAATAGCAGAACTGTCTCGTAGAGTTAGTAACAGCAACACATCCAATTTGTCATCCAGATCCAAAAGGTGGAGCAATTACAATTTCTACGGGAAATACGAAACGTCAGATTGCGAGCGAGTATCGGGTCGCCGAAATTGCGTTTTTAACTGAGTTTCATGTTTTTAAGTGAACCAAAAACTGTTTCCTTTTTAAAATATTTTATCTTCTGACCAACCCAATTCACACCCGTGGTGTAAATAAGTATAACATTTCTTATAGGATAAAAGAAAATGTCTGTGAAGTTACTGGGAAACTAAGTGTGTAGGTAGGTAAAGTATCGGAAAACTCGTTCCTAAAGTGAATACTTTAGCTTGCACGATCAAAGAATTCATAAGTCGGGTCTAGATATTTATGTATAATTCTTCCGATATGATCAGCGTATCATTCGTCGTACCGTATCAACCTTCGCATCTTATTGTAGATGCCGTTCAGTTTGCTCCGTATCATATAGGTATATATATTTTTTATTGCCTTGTCCTTGTCCGCAATCTCACCTGGTGATAAGCGATAAAGCAGTCTAAGATGGTAACCTGTAAGGAGTATGGTAGTTATATTAAACCTTTACCCCTAATCAGGTTCTACCCGACATCGTACCGGAACGCTGAATCCCTTAGTGGTACATCTTATTTGGTAAGGTGTTAACTAGGCACGACTTATGCCTTCTATCAGAACAGACAAAAGGCAGAAATTATAAATTTCCAAATTGTCCTACAATAATTGCCAGTGATCGAATCCGAGACTTTCCACTTTTTACCACAACACTCACTCGGTTTACAAGTTGGGCTAACTTGACTGCAATCTTACCTGGTTGGAAGCAATGATGCAGTCAAAGATGGTAAAATGTTAAACTCAAATCCCTAATAATCCGCGTGGCATACTACCTTCAAGTTTCGGAGGACAAGGAAACGCCGCGGCTGGTTACCAAACTAGCCAAGGACAAAGCCTCCCACCAGACCAGAGAATATAAAAATTATAAATTCCCATGTTGCCCCTGTCGAGAATGTTTGTATACTTCAAGCTCTGTGCACGCTATGAATTATTCGTAAGTCCATTTGGTATTCAAGCGAGCAAAATTTAATTACGACCAGTGAATATAGATTTTATGGGTTTTCAAAGCATAAAGAAATGGCTTGATGGAAGGAGGACGGGCAGACGGTGTGACGCCTTTCCCGCCCTCCGCATATTGATGACTACTAAAACATAGCTAACGGCTTGCTCTGAGAAATTGATGTAGATTACCCCGTTACATAATGTTTCCCACTGTCGCATAAACCTACTTTCTTATGAACCCCCGACGTAAAAACGACGGGGTGTTATAAGTTTGAAGTAAGTGTGTGTACGCGTGTCTGTCTGTGAAATCGTTCCAAGATGGCCGCGGCCACAAAATGGCAGATTACATATTTTTTCACAACTCCCTCAATATAGGTATCAAATGTAACGGCTTGACTAGTAGAATAATGTACTAAAGTAAATAGTTAAGTCTACAGTTATCTTCTTTCTTTTTTGAAAGTTAATTTATTTATTATCTTTATTTATGTACTTAGGTATTCTGCATAATGTAATCTAACGTAGCACTACCAAAACTGAATCTTTAGCAAACTAATGGATATATGCATATATTATATATAAGCGCCGATTCTGTTGTAATTTACTTGTCTTAACCGATCCAAAAAAGCAATGGCTTTTTCAAAAGGATGACACACTTTTAAGGTCTGTTAAAATAGATACTTAAGCATTTGTAAACTTAAGAATCGGCAACATTGTCACAAAAGTTATAGATCTGAAGGAAAACACAGCTCTGAAGCGGGCTGCTGAAGAAGAGAACTAATCTAAATGTAGACCTTCAACTACGTATTTAAAATTAAGACACTAATTATAACTAATCCTAGCAAAAAGGTCCTAGGTTACTTTGGGAACCTTCGACAATAACATATTTTGCTACAAACTAATAAGTAAGTAGGTTCCAGTATTTTCTTTCTCGGTAAATAAGATTTTAGGGTAGTCTTGCTTTCTATTAGACATACCTATACGAAGATACTAGATATAGTTTATGTGAGATAGATAGAGATATGTGTGATAGTAGTAGAGCTTTTTGTGACTGTGCTTGCTCGGGGCAGCACTATCACCATGCTCATTTCTGCAGCTAAGCAGCATTGTTCCAATGCTGAAATTAATGGGCACAGGGCGCCAAGTTGCAGGACGTCGTGTAACATGTGTATGTCGCCCAGCTCTTCTCCTTGCATGCCCTGTTTATAGGCTATGGTTTTCTACTTACCATCAGGTGAGCCATTTGCTTGGTCTGTCAATTCTTACTTTAAAAATATAAATATTGACTTAATTGCACTTAATTATGCTGATTGTCATACTCATATGAAGATTACTGAAAGCCCATCGCAAGCCCATTAATGCCCCTTGTTTGATTGGAGAGAGACTTTGAGCTTAGACCCACGACATCGTTCCGATGCGCGTTGACAAACTTTAACTATAATTATTATAATGACACTGAAAAATTATTTATTATATATTACAAAAGATAAATTCACCGAGAATTAGTAGTTACCCTATTCATCTTAGCAAGCCACAAAAACAAAATTATAATAACCGGTTCTGACGCATAACGTGCTCTCCGACGTGTAAAGGGTAGATAATAGACGACACCAATTTTCTTCGGAATTAATTACTGCAATATTCATAGGAGGAGCACCCAATATTATAACAGTTTTTAGAAATTGAACCCTTAAAATCCAGGAGGCCAAGGAGGTTTTTATATTATTGATTAAAATATAGTACCCAATAATTGAGAGCGAGTACCTCAAGAACTAGTTAAATTCAAATTATTAAGTAATCTTTCACAACAAACTGCGGTAAAATTTCAAGAAATCCCGATATTACCGAATTAAGGACCGCAGCTTCGTAGCCGGCTACGAATTCAATTAGCAGACAGACTGGTGTTCGGTTTTATTGGCTATTACTAGAAATAAATTAACTTTTACACCGGAATACGAAATCGGAAGCTTTTGACGACTTATTTGACACAGTGGTAAGTACCGAACGCAAACGGTTAAACAACCGTTTTGGGTACGGACATTTCTAAGTTTAAATGCAAAGTATACAGCGAAAAAAAAAACTTTTTTACCCTAAAATATAATGTCAACGCCAGTGAGCAAATCATCACGTCATTAAAGGCCTACAATAGAATGGTGTTGCAGATTGAAAGAAAAAAAAAGCTTTTGTTCGTGGGCTCAAGTTTTAGTAGGTACTTTAATACGAAATACTAAGAAAAGTTAGCGCTTTATACAATTTTAACACAAATCATAACAAACTAGCTAATACAATGCCGTTATGGTATGTTTCTACTTCCCAAAGGCTCTTTAAAAAGAATGAGGGCTTAATACCATCCTCAATATTTACAACATAGCAATGGTAGCAGGCATAACCACAGGACATTGCCTGTTAAATAGACACCTAACGGTAATGAGAATTGCAGAAGATCCATCCTGTCCAGAGTGTGGCGAGATGGAAACCAGTTTTCATTTCATAGCTGAGTGCCCCATGTACCTACGAGCTGGTAAGATGGGAACAACAAGTTAAGGACAGTTTTAGTGTAGAAGACCTAGCAAACCTCTCTATAGGGGATATCCTGAGGTTCACAAAAGAGACTGGTAGGTTTCAGGGGGGGATGCTGCCGGGACACCAGTAAACCTGTGTCTCAACATGGGGAATAGGGGGGAATAGTCCTTACAGAGGACCCGTCTGGCAATGGCAGGCGTCCCCTCTATAAATAATAAAATAAAAATCCTCAACATTTTAACTTCCCACAGCTGGCCATAAAAGACAGAGAGAGATTCAGCTTATAAGCTGGGCTGTGTTAGAGCAGCTTCCGATAAAGAGAGAATTTATACGGCACACGTATAATAAAAATACCTAGTTATACAAAGATAATGCATAATAATTGTTATTATGAGCTCTAGAATACAGCTAACACAATAGGTTGGAAAGACATCTCTGTAATTGTGGAAGTGAAAATAGTAGTAAGGGAGGTATTCGGGTCGCATTCCTTATCGCGCAGTGTCAAATAATTATGAGGACACTGGAATTATTTTTGCTTCGTGTGATCTCTCGCTTATTTCATTATTCTTATTTAGTGTAAGGGAGGAGTTTCAAAACATTTATATAAGTTAGTCAAACATCGTCTGTGACCCAATCATTATGTAACAGGTACTAAGTTTATTTTATTTTCTTTATCTTTTTTACCTTTCTGCACCATCCACTTACCACCTTTATATCAAGCTCGTATGCTCGGGTTGCCTTTAAAAGATAGGTACTGTTCTCTTTGTGTCTTTCCCTTCAGTGTTTTGTTGCAATAAAGTTTTTCTATTCTATTGTAATACTGTCGACTTTAATGGGCTGAACATGTAGTATAGTTATCCACTTTAGTAAAGTTAGACTTTCAAAGGCAGAACACAGGTCAACTCGGTCTTTCCAGCACGGATGGACCGAGTTGCCCAAGATGTAAAAGCTATCAGAATTCAAAACTAAAGGACGATAGTCCCGGACAAAGATAGATGGAGAGATCGACTGGCCTGAGCTTATAAAGTGCTTGAGTGTGGATGATATCTCATGACTTTAAAGGACTATAATAATTAGATAATTATTGTACAGCAGTCTCAAAGTATTTTCAAGTACCCGGCCGGAATGTTAAACAGTAAAAGATACTTCGGTTATCTAAAATGATTTACTTTCTAAGGCTTTTCATAATCCTAACATAGGTTTAATAATATCAGATTGAAACAATCTGGAACGATAAAATTAAATTGCACCGCCAAAGTCCTTAAAGAAGATTGTTTCAATTCTAAAATTACCTTACCAGCTATCAGGAAAAATACGTTCCCACCCAACCTTTTTTGGATAATAATATTATCTGCGAATGTTATCTCGATGAAACTTTGTCTGAGTACGACAAAGCTGAGAGCGCAGTCGGGTAGGTCGATAAAACTTATTTAATAACAAGAACACTCAGCCTCTAGCGGTGAAGCCCTTGCGCTACGTGTTTTGACTCTCTATTAAATTCCAGAAAAGATACGATTAAGGATTTATTATAGTGCGTAATTGCGTTAGCAATGCCTCCAAGTTTAAATGTTCCTGTGAATTTCATAATTTTTTTAAGTCTCCTTGTTAAACTGTAAAAAATGCTATTAATGATGTAAAAATTCAGAGAAACAGGATATAGTTACCTGATTGCACTCGACTTAGTATTTATTCTTATTATTATAATTAAATTCTTTATTGCACACACAAAAACAAAATAAAATGAGAAACACAACAGATAAAGTTAAAAAACTAGTTCTTCTTTTTTGAGGTCATAGCTGCTTTTAGTATCTGACATGTCGCTACAAATCCAAAGACAAAAATTCTTTATTTTAAGTGAACCTACCTTACATGTTCTTACTCACCAAGTCTACCTTTTTGACTTTACAATCGGTTTGGAAGCAGGAGCAAAGAGAATGCCACTGTTTGTCGCACTTCTGGGAAAGTCAATGTATAGGTATATTACAAATCAATATGATGGACAGTACATAGCAACCAATAAGCTACTGATCCATAGGCACAGCTCGATCCGAAACCGGGTGATGGATTTTGATTAATGACGTGTCATTAAATTTGTCTTAGTTGTGGTTGTGACACTGGATGGGTGGCGTCACAAACAAATCATTACCAATCACACAAACAATTCTCCCATGGAATGAGTAGCAATATGGAATATGTACCTATTAGAAACTTTCCATTCTCATGGTGAGTCGCTTATATGGTTCCTCATGCAAAAAATAATAGAAGTTATCTCTTTGTAGTTAATTAACAGTGTGTTATAAGTTCAGATTGATGTTTGAGTTTTTAATGTGCCATGTTGTAATTAGAGATACTAAAACGAATTAACGTTGTAAAATATGAATATAGGGTAGAAATTTTGTTATACTTAACTTATAAACTTCGGTACTTACGTATCAGACTTCGTATACTCTTAGTAACAATGATCGATGATTCCGAAAAAACTTCGTAGTAAAATATTCATAGGCAAAATTATTAGGAAAGTCTGCGCGAATAAAATGTTGTAGGAGGTAATATTCGCCCAATACAACCTAATAGCGACCGAACACCCTTTTGCCAGGCTATAACTCGTAACCTAAATTCCAAAAAAGCTTTCAGCAATGCTTTTTCAGACGAATACGTAAAAGCCTTTGCAATATTCGCGCCTATATTGCTCGATCCGTTTTCTTGGTATCGGTTTCAGTAATATAAACAGCGGGGGACAATACTTCCTTTGCTTTATATAAGAAGTTAGTTACGTAAAAACGTTACACAAAATTATTTGAAGAAAATTAACACGTTTTTCTGTATACTACGTCCTTACGTTTTTTTACATTACGTTTTAGGGGCGTAACTAGTTGCTGGTATATTATCCGGGGGCCCGGACAAATAAAATACGTCTGCACTTTCCGACTATCTTATTAATAATAAAAATAATCGGAGTTATATTGTACTGGATAAATAAACTGTAATTATATGAAAATGGAATTTATTCTATTTTCATATTTTTTTATCTGTAGAAAGAATACGAAAGTAACAACTTGGAATAACAATAATAAAGACAACTAAACAACAACACTATTGCGTTACCGCTGGCCAGTATTGGGCAATAGACTTGGATTTTTACTTTATTCCCACAGTATTAAAACAGAAATCGTTAAAAACAAAAAACACGAAAGTGCGTGCTTAAGTAATAACCATTTATCAAAAGCGGCATTATGGAAGGTGTTAAATTGTATTTTAAAATCTCGTACTTATAAGCTTTCTGAAGGGCAAAGATTGAAATAAAGGCTCCTCTTTTATAAGAGAGAGGGATTAAGAGCTTAGCCACGCTGCTCCAATGCGGGCTGCTCAAAAGCCTACCAGGCTTTAGCGGCTTAAATTGCTCTTTGAACCACGGAGGTGCACCAATTTCTTAACTCCATGCAGCACACAGCACTTAAGTGCCTTAATAAAAATAGGATATTCTCAAAATGCATTCCTGTAAGAATCTCTAAAGAAAATCCAATAAACGGATACGTGATACTCACGTGTCATATGACCATCGGCGTGCGCATAGATTTCATTGGATATAATATCTCTGGTATGTAGAAGGTACTAAACTCAGTGTCTTAGCAGTATGATCATTTATTTTTCACTGAACTCTGGATGAGTTGGAGCCTCCAAGTCCCAAGTCTTTATTTTACGAGATGGTGATACAAAACAACGTTTAGTTTTTTTTATAAGTAATTTTTCTTTTAAAAAAATCAGAGTGAAGCCCGGTTCGTGAGATAATTTAAGTAAAAATAGATAGATTGACCACTATCATCGATACTTCAGTGCTGCCATATTTATAAAAATTACAAGAAATACTTTATAACGATACTTGCAAACCATTATGGCATATATTTATGGCACTTTACGTACCTCAGCTGTTAAGACTCGCATCTCGCATCACTGCGTTTTTCAACAGAAGATTGAGCCTAGTTTGGCTTATTAGCAAGTTGTTATTCACATTTCGAGTTTATCCATACAACTTATCTACCTCTTTCTATTACAAACCAATGGTTAGGTGTATGCATTAGACTTGTAGCAGAGTAATAATTAACATGATATAAGTTATCTAAGCGTGGGGTGCAACCGTGTTGGAACTTGGAACAATGTAGGTATAATGCTAACATGACCGAAATTGATTTTAACTAAACTTTAGTGTAACATTTACGATTATACCGTGATTTTCCAAAGGATTTCGTACATCGATCCGCATAGTTTAACAAGGTATGGAATCAGAAATCAGGGCATCTCAAGGGAACATTCAAGTACAGTATTATATGTGGGTAGGTAAGTTTATAAATTTAATTTGAATTTGAATAGTTTTACGATCTGACATAATTGAGCAAGTAATATAGGTACATGAGTAACAGGGCCCTTTTATGATCTTTGTAACCACTTATACTGAAACAGACACTGGTACGTTAAATTAAATAAATAATAATAATGTAGCCACTTTAAGTATGTACTTCGATATAAGGTAAAGATGAGATAAGATAAGCTTAATCAGTGTTTCAGTGTCAATCTAACTTCGCAGAATTTTCTTAACGATATAGTAATTAACTTATAAAACAAACTGCAATTTAGGGAACGTACATTGACCTCTTTTAATGACAGAACTGGCTACCCGCGTTCTTCGTCAGCGTGATTAGGTACGGGTTTTTGGGTGGGAAGAAAAGTAGAATTTGTTACTCTTCATCTTTTGAATTAAATCAAGCCCATTGGTTGCTTAGTAGGCTGTAGCTTTTATGTTAATGTGTTTCTGTAAAATACACAATTCAAAATATATATACCGATGCCGATTAATATTTAAGTTTTAAATTCGCATCTCTAAAGTGTTACACACAAAATGTAAAACAAAGATTCGCAGTCCTCACACATCTATTCCAAGTGCTTTTATTATAATTGGTTTCCTTTTACCCTTTTTATGTCAACAAGCGTTCATTAAAATTGCTGATTGTTCAACACGCCAGAGTTTGTTTAGTACAAGCTTAAATGCTAATTTAATTTTAACTAGCAAATTTCCACTCACGCTCTTCGCATTGTTACAATTGTTATTTTATTGTACTACAAGTGCTTAAAGGATGCCATTACATACTAGTTTATCTACCCGAGCCGAAGGCGGGCTAGTTAAGAATAAAATGCGTGTATGCCCGAGTTATGCACTCATCTTTTTACTTCGATTTGGAACAACTGTTTTTTTTTTTATTTTTACCTTACTTCGTGACAGTCAGAAATCATCATAGGTTTCCAGCCATTAGTTCATTTTCCATGTTACATGTTTCGGACACTCAAGATACTACTTACAAATATTATTAATAAATTGTAACGTTTGTATAAGTATTTTTATGCACAAGAGCCTAAAAACTCTTAAGAGGAGATGGTTTTAGACTATACTTACCACGTTGCTTCAATGCGGGTTCTATGCGCTCCTAATTCAACCAGACAACTACTTAACCATAGTAACACAGTGCTTCCCTCATATTGTATTTATAGAACCATACGCTTCGGAACGTAGGAGGCCTCCTAAATTACAGTTTGGAAACTTCTCAAGCATGAAAATGGGAATTAATAGTCAAATCATGTAAGAAAACCACAAATTTAATATCTCGCGCCCTCGTACCTACCAAATATTCTTTACCAAATTATTTTTTCTTTCATTCCCTTTGGAGGACAATTGTGTTTGTTTATCAAATTGAAACGGTATTTATATTTACTTTTTGGATCCGCGATGTTTAAGGTAAAACACTCAAGATTTGTCGCTAGTATCACGAGGTTGAGTAAATTTCTTTATTCATGTTTTACGAAGTTGATACATAGGTAGGTATATCAAATATATTTAACGTTTGGTTTAGATCAGTGTATTTGCCTTTCTCTGATTCTCTTGATTTTGTATTCTGGGTGAAATCTCCTTACCCGGCTTTCTAGGGGATAGCTCAGCTTATGTGGGATGCTTAACCTCTAAGAACCCTTCGGTGGCTACCTTGCGCAGTGCAAATATTGTGAAGCTCTCGTACCTATCTCCTAAGAACACACCGGGGCTGTGAATGAATAGCCCAGATATTTATAGTGAAATCCAAAGTCTTGTATAACTCATCAGGCGTGAAAAATCAAAATTATGACTTTACCTTTGTAAATTT
Source organism: Pararge aegeria (assembly GCF_905163445.1). Taxonomy (NCBI): domain Eukaryota; kingdom Metazoa; phylum Arthropoda; class Insecta; order Lepidoptera; family Nymphalidae; genus Pararge; species Pararge aegeria. The sequence goes on from NC_053187.1 coordinate 8,319,590, forward strand.
TCTCAGAAAAAACTAAGTTTGTTTGACCTGGCTGTTTTCCTGAAATTAAGTGTTCGACCTTATACTTAGAGATAATTTGCGGTGGGAAATAGCCTTCATTTCATTTTTATAAAAGTACCAGACAAAGTTGATAAACTCACGGAGAACAGGCTGATTACTATTTTCGTTACAAATAATTTTTATTGGAATAAAATAATATAAAGGTACATACATCACCTAACTTCATATTTCATTGATTTAATCACGGTTCAATATATTTTGCTAAGCTCATTGCTTATATATGCAAAAACTATGTAACTTATATAAATGTTAGTATTGGTTTAAATCATAGAAATCTTAATAACATTGTCTTGTTATTAAGATTTCTATGGTCTCCATAATGCTGGTCACACTTTAAAGTCGAGGCGAATTTATCATAGATAGATACATTTTTTTTTAAAATATTAATAGCGGGCAAACGAGTTAGTGGGTCACCTGATGATAAGTGATCACCGCCGCCCATAAACATCTGCAGCACCAGAGGAGCCACCGATGCGTTGGCAGCTTTAAAGGAATTTGTTTATCCGCCCCTTGAATGAATAACCCTAGATTGTACCTACGTGACTTGTTCCAACTAAACCGCGAATGACGTCATCAGCATCATGCATTTAATATGCATTTCTTGCTAGTGATCCCATAATGTGATGTCAAATCTGTGACGGTAGTAGAACAGTAGTAAACAATCAATTCTTAGTTAAATTAATATCTATCTGCATAGCAACACCTTGAAGTAAATATTTGTCAGCATAGAAAACCAAGGGAAATCTTGTTAATTGGATTGTTAGTTGCGTTATTGTTTGTAAGTTTAAATCGACAGTTTGCAGCAATTTCATTAAAGAGAGCGCGGAACTGACGCCCAATTAACGAGGATGAAAAGCGACGTAATTAAGCTGCATGCTAAAGGGCTCGTGATGAATAACGAATTGATTTTATTTACTTGACGAAAACAATTGCCGAGAATTGCCACGAAACTCGTAAACATTTTAATTGATTTGTCTGGGCACGTGCTATGACCATCATATATCAACCCATCATTGATGCGATTTTGATCATTGATACAGGTACAATACTAGAAAGCCTCATGCCATAGATTCTTAGATAGTTAATACGATATGGTTATGAGAAAGGTTAAGGAGGTTATAATCTTTACATAAAATCATCATCATCATATCAACCCATTACAGGCCTACTACAGAGGACGGGTCTCCTCCCACAATGAGAAGGGGTTAAGGCTGTAGTCCACCACGCTGGCCCAGTGCGGATTGATGGACACCGCACACCTTTGAAACCATTACTAGAACTCTCAGGCATGCAGGTTTCCTCACGATGTTTTCCTTCACCGTTGAATCAAGTTTTATTACTTAAAACGCACATAGATTAGAAAGGTTAGAGGTGCGTGCTGGGATTTGAATTCGGCCCTCAGAAAGTGAAGTCGTCCTACCCATCGTTATCTCCGCTTCTTGTGCTATGACCATGCGACGTAGACCTCTCATTGGAGTCAGAAATTTAGAGTTCGCTTCATGCTGTTTCAATGCCAGTTGGCGGTCTTAACGATTACTATCACATTTGTGACCATAATCGCGGTAGGAGGCTAAATGTAATCACGAAGTTCACCACCAAATGCGCATCTCCGGCCTGGTAGTGACACCAATGGAAATATGTAGAGTATCTTCTTAACTTTCAGATAGATGCTGATTGATCAATTTATCAATCAATATTTACACGCTTGTATCAATGAAATTGAAATCAAAGGATTACGAAATACTAGTACAAACATCCATCTGACTGTCATTTAAGTCTTTATGCTGTTTGTACTATTTACACATACATTACTTTTCTGAACTTACATTCTTTGTAGCTTATGTTATTAACTATACATATTCGCTAATAGCCATGTGCTGAACGAACATTGATTAGATTATTGCGTACCTAAAAGCATAAGTTTGTGTTGAACTCACCAGACTCATAAATAATACACTATATTCCTAGACTTTTCTACTACACGTTGTACCTGTTAACGTAGCGTACAGTTCCACAAACCTTGCATGTTTATTTAATAAGATTAATAGAATAAATAAAAAGAACAATGAAAAGTTTGAAAGAATAATGTAGCCTACTATTTTCCGTTACAACATTCAAAGACAGTTACGAACTTCAATTGGACTGAGTCACGCGAAAAACTCAAGGTCGCCTACTGCCGTACAAATGCTAATTGTTTTGTTTACTGTTATAATAGATGAATTTGTGGACACGAAAGTACCGACATTCACTTTCTGAGTTTCTGGTATATGAGCAAATCCGTAATTTTTCTACAACGAAACGGATCAAAATTTTCTTTTATGTTAGAGCTACTCCGCCATATTGTATCCTCATACATGATACATGTCATATTTATTTATTATTTGTTAATACCAAACCTTTTCCATTGTTTAATTATTTAGAGCCGTTTGGTGATGTCAGATCAGAATACAGTTGTCACCAATCCTCCTCTTTCTGCGGGTCTCGTACGAGGCGACTAAGGGATTGAATGGAGAGAGGGCTGCAGCGTCCTCTGTGCTATTACTATCATCTACTGCGATCACCAACCTGTCTGCCCAAGGTGGTGAAGAAAATCCCCCCGAATTCCGTCCGGGGAATCAGACAAGGGATTTTTCTTTGGGCAAAGAGACAAAAGATATTAAAGAAAATTGTGCGATCAGCCAAAAAGACATCGGGACAATCCCTTATGTAAAACAGAAAAACAGAAATACCACGCGAAAACAGTCGGAGTTGACTGAAAATTTATAAAAATCTTACATAGGTTCTCGTAGCACTTTTTAATGCCAGTATTTTTTCAAGAATATAGCTTTAGTTGGCAGCGCATTGTAGGCTTTTCAGTGTGAATTAACTACAACTGACTACCTTAATATCCGCAGCATTACCTACAGTATAAAACCGGCCCGTTGGATAATTGCTAAGGAACTACTAGACTGATAGATTACACACACTTCGAAAACGATATGGATAACTCTCAGAAGTAACTCTTTCCTCAGATGTTTACCTTCACTATTATAAAAAGTGTCATTTTAGTTGCTTACATTGAAACGCACGTAACTCCGAAAAGTCAGAGGTGCGTTCCGGAGATCGAACTCTGTCTCTCACGAAGGTCAAAAAGCCTTACCAGCCTAACTTATCACCGCTTCAACATGTAATAACACAAGGAAATGCTAATTTATAAGATTCAATTAAAACTGAAATAGGTTGCATTAACCCGCAGCCCCCGTAGAAGTGGGTCAATGACAGATCCGCTGAGAATAGCACTGACGCCCGAGGGGTGGTCTATTGTTGACTATGCATTGGCGAGAAATAGAGACAGAATTATCATCGATATCGTCGCTTAGCTAACAGCACCGCGTTGTGCAAGTCAATAAGCATTGTTTTAGGAGAAAGAACTTAACTATTACTCATAGAAAAATGGATTAAAAAACATTACTTATTATTATATTTAAAAATAAAATAATGATATCTTTTATTATGTCTATTCTATTATCTACTGTGTAATTATTACGTAAATATAGAAAGCATGTTCATGTTATTTTCACTTCCCTCAGTTTTTATTCGCTTCGCACGCTCAGGTCGCCTTTGAAGCATCACTCTTATGTGTGTGTAGTGATAAAGCCACCTTTGCACCCAGCACGAAGTACTATCTCTGTTTCTCTATTGTTTTTATGTGTTTTTTTACAATATAGTTTTTTTTATCCTATTCTTATCGTTTGTACAATAACTGACGAATCATGTATAAAATAAGGAAAAATATACATTACTTATTATTAATTGTTTCTTTTATCATCTAGTTTAGTTATAATTATAACACAGTGTTTTATGTCATACTTCATAACCGTAATTTTGAGCAGCGTGCTATGTTCCCTGTCTCCTTGGCGACAGGAGATCTAAGCCGTAGAAAACTTATTAGCTCAGAATGATCAAGAAGGTTGTAAACATTTTACGCTTAAGTAACCAAATAATTTAAAGTTTCTTCCAAAATCTGAAATAATTAGGTTTTATAAAGACTTATTTACACGATCATTTTAGTTTTTTTTTTACAATTTTTTTTCTGTAGTTTTAAATGTAATAAAGCCCGAGATTTTCAATTTCGATTACATTACTGTACTAGTCAAGCCCTTTGATAAAATTATTTAATTAATTAACATAAAAATATATAATTCGCCATTTTATGGCGGCGAGCATATTGGATTCGAAATTATCGTAATTTATAGTATTCTACTAGACAAGCCCATTCATTTCATACTCATATGAGTTGTGAAAAAATATGTAAGCCGCCATTTTATGACAGCGGCCATCTCGGAACGATTTTTAAATATAGCTAAGAACACTCCCGCCAAATTCACCTTTTTAACAAAAAAAAAAAAACAAAATCATTATCGGTTCATACGTTTAGGAAAAGAACAATCCCAAATAATTCACCTTTCAAACAAAAAAAAAACAAAATCCAAAACGATGCCACAGACAGACCCACACGCCGGCACACACACAGGCACAGCAAATATATAACACCCTGTCGTTTTTGCGTCGGGGGTCGAAAATTGAATTTCACCATCTCAAACAATTTAACTGCCTACATGCAAAATGCGGACCAGCCTCCCATCTGCAGTGTCGCTTGAAACACTTAATAATATGCGGTTATTCAAGCGGCGGATAAATAAATTCCTTAAAAGCCGGCACCGAATTGGTGGCTCTTCTAGTGCTGCAGAAGTTCAAGCGGCCATAATCACTTAACATCATGTGGCACGCCTGCCATTTTAATAGCTAAGTATTTGTTGCAGGGAAATGAGGATGACAGCGATTTCATATATTACCCAGATTATACTTGATTAGAATTTAATTAAAAACATCAAATAGGTATAAATGACGTGACTGGCCTCCAAATACAGAGAAAAGAGTAAAACGACGTATCCCTGATAATATTGGGAAGATTGTAGAAATCTATACTTACAAAGATTAAGGATTTGTTTGTTCGTTTGTTTGCTAGTAGACTTTACACGACCTTGAGAACATTGTGAGGAACTTTCGGGCATGCAGGTTTCCTCGCGATGTTTTCCTTCACCGTTAAAGCAAGTGATATTTAATTGCTTAAATGATCCGTACAAAAAAGAGTCACTTATCATGATAAACCTTGCCCTTTATAGCTTGCTATTTGGTCGCATAATAATTAAGGAGGATACATATAAAAAGCAAGATATAACATTTTTACTCAAAAAAGTGACCTCTGAAATATTATATATATATATATATATATATATATATATTATTGCAATTTCCCGTCTTTCATTGCCTTATTCACACGGAAGAGATCACTGTTAGTGATAAGGCCGCCTTTTGCATATAATTTATGTTAATGTAAGTGTTCCTGTGTGTGTTTCATTTATATGCAATAAAGTTGTTATAAAATAAATAAAATATTATCTTTATATACTTATATATTTCTTGTGTGTCACTGAACTCCTTCTAGACGGCTGGACCGATTTGAATGAATTTTTAAGTATGCGTTCGGATGGCACCCTAGATGTTTTAGATTCACAAATCAGCCCGAAAGATGTCGCTAAGGTCAGCTAGTATATATAATATCTATATATATAAAAGAGGATGTTTGTATATATGTCATCGATAAACTCAGAAACTATTTGACCGATCATTATGAAAATTGGTATGCTTATGTATTTTTTCACGGAGAAGGTTTATATGCTATGCCCATTGATGTAAGTCCCCACCAGGCGGCGCTGTCAAGTATCGACTTCCGCCCCGTTCAACCGATTGTCATAAAAATTGGTATGACCATGTATTTTTCCACGGAGAAAACGAACATGCTATGTCCATTGATGTAACTCCCCACCAGGCGGCGCTGTCAAGTATCGACTTCCGCCCCGTTCAACCGATTGTCATAAAAATTGGTATGGCCATGTATTTTTCCACGGAGAAAACGAACATGCTATGTCCATTGATGTAACTCAAAGGCAAAGGTCACTGACTGACTGACTGTTTGACTGATCTATCAACACACAGCTCGAACCACTTGACGGATTGGGCTGAAATTTTGCACACAGATAGTTATTACAACGTAGGCGTCCGCTAGGAAAGGATTTTTTTAAATTCCATCAGGGTTAAATATGGGATGAAAGTTTGTAAAAAATTCTTCATTTATCAATTTATTTTTCAAGCTACATCAATTAAACTTTGATTTTAGGTTTTCGATTTATAATTAAGAAATACGTATTTCATAGGCGATCAAAATTTATATGAAAGTTTCTGATTTTCTAAGTAATTTCCGTTCATATTTTTCTATAAGCAGCAAGACCTTTTTTAACCCTTTGTAGTAAATTTAACAAATCAAAAATAAAACTTAACGTGAGCGAAGCCGCGGGCAAAAGTAGTAATATTATAAAATATTAGTATTATACTAAATAAAAAGTAATTAAGTTTCGTGGAAATCAAACGTGAATACTATGTACATGTGCCTTTCAGACTCCAGTCGAGAAAAAACATGCAACTACTACTAATATGATAGAAAATGTTGGTGCATCCCGATGTACTGAATACATCGGCGTTACCTTTTCGTGTGTGCAAGCGTGATTTTGTGTGATCGCGTAGACAATGCATATTTTTACGATAGCAGTAATCGCGGTTCATTTGCATTTATTAAGGAGTTCCGTTGTCTGTATGTAATTAAAATAGGACCATTTTGGCATAAACTCCTTTCGAACAAATAAAAGAATTATGCAAATCAGTCTACAAACGACGGAGTTATGCTCGAACATAAACAAAAAAAAACAAACATCCGAATTGATAACCTTCTCATTTTTTAAGGAAGTCGTTTAAAATTAGTATTTCGGGACGTACGGAAGGGGTCTAGGTAGTATGGTATCCGCGTGGACAATATAACATTACGTTACGACTGGGGATTTCACGAAATCACCAGTTCATTTCCCTACGACATACATGTAAAAGCTCGTTTTTTATTGCTCTACTGAATCGAGCTGTTCGTAGCGCTTTTAACGCGCCATGACGCAATGTTGCTACAAAATGAAACATTTTACACGAGTCAAATATGTTTCGACGGTGCACTCAACGATCGCTTAGAGAATATGGTTTCATTTCCACACATTAGGAGCGTCTGCGTCAAGTCATCAATCAGTCACGGCGAATAAGGTTCATTCACACAGATCAGTCGCATTCTTGACGGCCTCCGGACCGACGGTCGGATAGACTTGAGGGACTCATTCATTGTATTATTGTTCTTGACTGATCACTGACATTTTGTTACCATCATCATAAGCCTACATAAATATTTTAAATATAACCGCTTGTATCAATAATATATATATATTATTGATACAAGCGGCCTAGAATCGTGGAGTTTGGAACGCCCTACAAAATAGTAAAGACCTATATCCAGCAGTGGACGTCAAGGGTTGTCTGGAAGAGATCACTGTAGTGATAAGACCGCCATTGCACGCTTTATTTTCTATTCTAAGTTTCTTCTGTATATGTGTTTACTTTGTATATAATGTGTATGTGCAAGAAAGCTTTCAAACAAACAAAAAAACAAACAAACATGCCTATAACACTTGTCCACTGGAAAGATATGCAAATAAACACCACGCTGGGCAGACGAGTTGTATATAGTAGTAGCACAGAGGGCGCTGCTACCCGGTCTCAGTTATGTCCCCTTAGTCGCCTCGTACGACACCCACGGGCAGAAGAGGGGGGGTAACAACTATGTTCTGATCTGCCGTAACCACACTTGTTGTGAATCAATCATGCAACACATTATACCCTGGGCGTTAGCACCCCCCGCGTTTCCACTTCATGAACACTTAACTTAAATGCTTTAATAGGTTCCTAATAGAATCGCCTGGATAAAAGGGCCACATAACAGAAAACAAAACACCGCTGTAGTTATGCCGTGCTTATATGTGTGAGTGAATCTGAATAAAACTGTAGGACGTGGAAGGGGAGACATGGTCGTGACGTAAATGATGTGTCGGGGCGAAAATCCTTACGTAATACGTAAGCTTTGGTGTCACTGATCGGTGATTTGAACTGATCATAGTTACGAGAGAAGGTTGCAAAGTTCTGAGCTTATGGTATTATTTATTATTTAAAATAGCCTGCCTGAGCTTTGATATATTTCTTTATCTATTATATATATATGTCTATCATGTTTGGGCCAATGTGGTTGTCAAAAAATCTACTTTGTAAATATATATTTGTATTGCTACGTCGAAAAATACATCGCAATAGTTACTACTGGCATTGTGTACGAACATTTACGAGTACATGAATGAAACAGGGATGGAAAACCAGAGGCATGCCGTTAAAAAATTTGGGCACGGCCGCGGCACCCAAGATATCACGCCAGTCAATAACTTCCTATTACAATTTAGATATTTTTAAAGCGATATCTAAGTATAATTTCTGCTTAGCCGTTTTTTTCATATTTTTTGGTTTAAGTTATCTATCCATCAACCGATTACCGGCCCAATATATGACACGGGTCTCCTGTCAGATTGAGAAGGGTGTAGGCCATAGGCCATGTAGAATGGTGGACTTCACACGCCTTTGAGAACATTATGGAAAACTCTTAGGCTTGTCACTTTCCACACGATGTTTTCCTTCACCGTTAAAGCAAGTTAAGTTAAGGGTTCAAACTCGGTCTCCCCACAAGGGAATCTAAAGCTTCAACCACAAGGCTATAACCGCTCATAAATACCCACTCGGTATTTATTTTGAAAAGTTGCTTACTAATCACGAGCTAAGATTGTTTAATGGTACTTAACGATCACATCAAACGGTTCTTTGAAAAATTACCACGTTTACATAAAAAGGTTCGCCAGCCCTGTTATAAACTGTCCCTTTCAAAAGTAACAACGGAATTGCTATAATAAAAGCTCCTAACGAGATACAAGAGTAGACACATTCTGCCTGGAAAATGAGACCCATTTACGTTTATTATTTTAAGATAATTTTATTTATTAAACGAGCGCCAGCTAAAGCAAACGGTTCGCTTGAGTAATTAAATTGTTAGTGCTTGTACATGTTGTGTATATCTAATCTCTATTCTCTATGCCCCAGAGAAGGCTCGAGGTACACTTTTCTATGCTAATGTTGAATTTATCAAGGTGGTAGGTACTTAATTTGTTTGGCATGCAAATTATAGAACCTTGCTTTCGTCTAAATTATGTTAATTTAAGCTTCATGTTTACAAAGCATTTTCGATGTAACCATTGAATTGAAAACATATATTAACATAATGAATGTTGTAAATAACATCGAATTATTAGTCTTAAGAGAATTTGCTATCTAAGGGTTAAAATTCTTTATCCAAATATTGGACAGCCTATTGGCGCAGTGGGCAGTAACCCTGCTTTCTGGGTTCTGCTTTCTGAGGCTGTGGGTTCGATTCCCACAACTAGAAAATGTTTGTGTGATGAAAATGATTGCTTTCAGTGTATTAGTGTTTATCTGTGTATTATAGACATTTATGTATATTATTCATTAAAAAAAGTATTCGTCAGTTATTTCAGTACCCCTAGCGTATCTTAGCTTACGCTTAATTTGGGGCTAGAATGTGTGTAGTTTTGTAATATATAAATAACAGGTTATGATGCATTTAGTAAGTGTGTCCTAGCCGTTTTCAATTTATTACAATTAAATTGTATCTTCAACACTCTGTAGGTATGGCAATTAGTAATGCACTGCTTACATCTTTGTAGAAATACTCGCAGCGCAGCGAATACGTCTAATTAAAATGGCGTATTCATCCTGCAAACAGTGTTAACTTAAATAGGTAGTAGCGAAGCAGGTATATGTTTCAACTTTCAGCACAGCTGAAATCATATTTTCCTCGCTTGTGCGAGGTAGCTCGTAAAACTTTATTAAATTTAACTATGCATCCCAGGTGCGGGTTGGATGATCTTTATTCTATACCAATCAGAATAACCTGTCATGTAAATTTTATTCGCAATAACGTAAGTATATTTTGGGGATTTATTTACAGCACCAATACATAGGTACCTAACCTATGTGTTGTTCCAATATGTTCGAAGGGTTTTCGCACTGATTTTGCGAGTCAAATTAACATTTAAACAAAATGGTTCTCGATCGAATTTATTTGGAGATTAAGTAGGTTTAACAAGTTTAGGTATTTAACAAAAAATTGCAATAAAAAACAAAGAAGCAAACAAAATTAAAGTTGCCCAGTTTTCAGGTTTCAGAAAAATGTCTCTTAACACGATCTCTCGGCAAAGGCATGATACCTGAGAAAAAATATAATGATTTTAATGTTTTTTTTTAAATTAAAAATATACAGTGTTACCAAAAGATTTTAAATAAGCGTGGGTTCCGTAAAGGTCAGCGTTTTTATATATACTTTGTAGTTTAGGAGTTAAGAGCCTGGTCAAGTTAATTAAAACAATGGCCCTCTAATATTGTACTTCTCCTCGCCTTTGCGTCCTCGCCTTTGTCCCCTAATATTGTAGCATATTTTTATTGCAAAAGCGCAAAGAATTACAAGTTTAGATCAAAGAAAGAAAAGAAGAGCGGAACTCGGTCGCCCGGGTAGGTAGGTACTATTTATTATTTACATGACAATGACGTGACCGACAGTCACGCCGTATGTTTCATATTCAGCATCGCATTACGAAGGCGTGGCCTAACTGCTAGGCTAGCCGAGCCCAGACAAGGTCATAGGGAGCATAGATTTCACCTACCTTTACACCACTGGCACCTAAACACGGTGACTCAATTTTTTTGTCTTACAACGTAATTTAGGTTATTGGGCAATGGGTAAATAACTGTAAAGTGTAGATAATGTTGGATTTGAGTCTAGGAATAGAAATGAATGTCGTAGAAATGAATCTTTATTAAACAAAACTAATTATAAACAAAAAGTCGATATAAACAGTCGACTAACTAGAAACGGACATAAATTAGTGATATCTGCATATCGTCTGAGAAAAGTACAAAAATCCTTTGTGGGGATGGGTATATGCTTTTATAACTTGATAGCGAAGGTAATATTAGATCTACCTTTACCTAAGTTTAAACAATATATTAAAACACATTTAATAAATCGTGGTTATTACACGATTGATGAATTCCTAAACGACAAGGCTGCTTGGAAGCAGGCCACTCCGCTCTCATCTCTCACAAAACAGAAAAATTCTAAAGATTGTTAAACTTTAAAATGATATTGGAAAAGAGCAATCTGCTGAGTTTCTTGCCGGCTCTTCTCAGTGGAATCTGCCTTCCGAACCGGTGGTAGAGGCTCTACAAACAGACGTTACATACATTTTTTTTTAGTATTTATAGTATTGGTAGTATGAATTTCATGTTTATTCTTTAAAATAATTGTTTTATAAATATAACCTAAAATAAACTATTTAAAACTAAATAAAATCTAAAACGTCCTCGAAACCACCGCAGCGAGGCACAGTTCCTAAGATGCTGGCAGCATTGCCCCTTTAGATGACCAAACTAATTCGTTGGCCATGGTAACTGCCCGCTCTAGGATCACTCGATAGACTAAATAACCCTTTTCGATAATTCTTTGAAAAGGGCTTCTTGTCTCGGGACCCCACGGTCCCAAAGTCTCTACTCCAAAAGGCACAAAAATAATATAGTATAAATAGTATTTATAAGCACTTTTAGGTATCTATCTAAATAACAATTTCTATATCCAAAAAAAACCGCACTGGGCCAGCGTGGTGCATTACGGCCTACACCGGTCTCTTTATGGGAGGAGAGGACCCTGTAGTGAGCCGGTAATGAGTTGATATGATGATGATGACGATGATGATAATGATGCTATCTAACTAACAGCAACCCAGATAAAAGTCTATCTAGTTAAGTTAATAAGTGAAAACATTTTTAAGAAGGTGAAATTAAAACAAATATTTGGTCCATTGTTAACGCACTACAGGAAGTGTGTTTTGCTATGCCGCAGCGGTATTATTCAGAGTTCCGGTTAAACACTCTATGGGAACGACTAAAGGCACTAGGCATTTCCGCGCCGCTTGAGTCTTAACACAAGACCGAACTGTATTGTCAATGCAACCGTATCTAAGCAAAATATCAACCTAGTTAATAATAAAAGTAACATAATTAATATACTAAAGAGTTTTAATATTTACTCATTTTAATTTGCTGTAAAAATAGTCGTATACCTATAAACTTAGTTCGATCTAGAGAATTTGATTAGTAAAATAAACATATTTTTGCATGTAAGTTGTCAGAGGTACAGCAAAGGAAATTTCATCCTGAAGAAAAACATTGTTGACGATGGACGGCGGGAATATATTTTTAAAAGGACAAACCGAATTGATTAACAAAATCCAAACTGATGCGACTGTTGCTGTGGACTAATCTGTAGTGTATCGTATATATATGTTTCAGTGGGTGGGTATGTATATTATCTATTGCCGTAAAGCTCAAAATGTGCAAAATATCGGCACAAAGGGACAATGACGGGATTAGAGACCTACATCAAAATTCACAATAGCTTGTGTAGGCTTAAATTCGGCAAAAGCTTGATGTAGGTGTTGATATACATTTTTGTTATGCCATAGTATTTTACCACAAAGAAGAAGATTTTATTGCTACTACAAGTATTATCTTAATTTTAACCTCACTTACGAAATTATGTGTGCCTGAACGGATGTGGAATCTGTGTTGAATCATTTTACTATCGTGAGTGATATAAGCTATACTTTATTCGAAAAACGGGGGCTACAGAGTACATGTGTTCTCTTGAACTGAGAAGGATTTTGTCCATAGTTTGCGAACTAGCTCATACAAACACACACACACACACAGATATACACATGACACTTGATTGAAAACATTTTTTAATTAAGAGCTACTCGAAGAGTTAACTTAAGCCAACTTACACGCGTTAATGAAGTATATTCTGGGTATAAGCTCTGTTTGTTTATGAGCTGGAGGAAACACGTGCCAAACAAAAGGAAGGTTAAATTACTTAAGATGATGAGGTGTTTGTCTCAGTTTTCGCTACAGAGAGTAAGGTATAAAATATGCACAACCGACCTCTTATCTGAAGCTGTGTCTTTTACGACATTGATTGTCTGGAAAAGATCGTTGCGACAAGCCTAATTGTACGAGTTTTGGTGTGTTTTATCTGTACTCTGTAAATACTTAGTCCTTGACTACAATCTCACTTAATGGTTCGCGATGTCTAAGATAATAGGGGGCTAAACTGTTTACCGTATGGCAGTTAATTAAGCCCATATCTTAATCGGTTCCTACGTGGCTAATTACCGGAATGCTAAATCGTTTCGTGACACGTCTTTTCCTCGCAAACTGGCCCCGGCCGAAGCCTTCCATCTGAACAGACCCTAACTGTTTTAAAATTGACCCTGCTGGGGATCGAATTGCCCTCCCACTTCAAAGACCACACCGTTCATCCCTACGTCAGGGATATCCAAGTTGTATGTGTAACGAAAGTAGGTATAGTAATGCAATATTTTTTCAGCTTTGGGATTTTCAAATTATCGATGTCAGAAAATTGGTGTGCAATTGTTCATCCGTTATGCCACCATCATACAATATTTGTATTCATTCAGTAAACATTATGGGCCTTGTTAACAAACGTGACCTAACGTCGGAATAGTAGTATTTGTCACATTGCTAATGACAACACCTTTTATATGTAAGAGCGTGAACTGACTCCCCGTAGCAGCTATAAATATGTATCATGTCATCATGTCATCATGTCAATTAAGTTAGATGCTACAACACCCTAGCATGAGAAAAAATAAAGAGTATTGTAAAAACTGACTTGCAATTACCCCGACCCGCTTCTGTAAGTCATTCACAGTGAGATGGGTCTTCAAACTCATCAAATTTGCATAAGTACATAGGTACATGAGGAGGTTCCGATCTATACTCGCTACGATTTTACGCGGCTTTGTGTTACGAATACGAAGGCGTCCTTTGAATATTCCTCGCGAAGAAAATTCTTAAAATGACAACCCATTTTGGTTGATTTGATTCGATTTACCCGCCTTTAAGAAACTCTGCTATTACGAATATGTAATACCAATATTTAAGCATTATTTTTTCCTCGTAATTCAGAATTCTATAACGAGCCAATCTAGTTTTGTTTAAAATAAGATTACTACAATGCATAATGTCGTTCTTTTTGCGACTTTACGCATACGCATAACAGGACTCTACACATTAAGTGAATTAAGAAGTTATTTGTAATATTATTTTTACCTATTCTTTATTCGCGATTGTATTGTGTATGTATATATGTATATACTTATATATATTATGTAAAATATGTGTGTAGTATTAGAATATATGAGTAAGTAGTTTACAATATACATTTATATTTTAAATATTATATATATATTTGAAACTTAAATTGCTGCACGAACCCGTTACTTCGTCTTTCCTAACGTCAAAGGTTGTCTGGAAGAGATCGCTTTAGTGATAAGTCCGCCATTGCACGCTCTATTTTCAATTCTGAGTTTCTTCTGTATATATGTGTTTACTTTGTATAATATGTGTGTGTGCAATAAAGCTTTCTCACAAATAAACAAACTCATTAATAAATAATCATCATTAACAACGAATTAAAATCGGCACAATCCACCACCATCTTAGCCAGTATATACATATACTCATAAATCTGTTATTATTAGTCTATATGTTATTGTGCTATTTGGGCTGAAGCTAGACTCCGCTCGCCTCATCGGTCGATCCGACGGCGCCAGACTGTTTTACCTTAGTCCTACATTTAATATTCACCTATTTTCTCTCTGACCTCTGAAATTTAGAAAGGGCGAACATTAGGTAGGCAGCAGGAATTATATAACTACACTGGTATAATCTTGCTTCTAAGGTGAACTGTAATTATGCCGGTGCGAATTAGTCTCGGAGAAGTTCAATATTAAAGGGAACATCCTAAGAGCAAGAATTTTGAAAGCGAAATTTCATTACAGTTTAAAAATCAGCGAACAAAAAGAACATTTTGTTCGCTGTATACATTACTAGCTGTTGCCCGCGACTTGTGTTTTCGTTTTTTGATGTGGCATTTAATTTAGTTGTAGTTATAAAAAAAATTAAAATTTGGTATTCTTATAAAAAAAAACTGGTTTAGTTTTTAAAAAGTAATTTTTCAATTCACATAGTAACAATATCTTAAAATAACTGTCTGATCAGTCTTAGCTCCTTCTATCACTTACAAAGAAAAGTAATCGTTAAAGAAAGAATCGAAATCGCATTGTCAGTTGATTCAGCATATGAATAAGGTTAACGAAGAACATTTCTAACAATTTTATTGAGTCCTAGCACTGAAGTCGTCATAAATGTGGCAACAATTATGTATTCAGTATCGCTAAGCCTTAAATGAGGGGTTTGCTGCTGTCCGCTGAGGAGTTCTATCCTCTATCTCCAACCACATTAATTAGATCTACACAAAGTTTGGGCATAATAAAACACATATTATAACCTCTATAGTACAAAAACAAAAATTTTAATCGGTTATCGTTTGTTGGAGTTATGGTGTAAAATCGTCAAACACTTTCATCCCCTCTCGCAAAGGAACTGAGGTTAATCTCGGGATAAAATGTATCCTATATTACTTCTAATACTTCCAAGAATATGTGTACAAAGTTTCATGAGGATCGCTTAAGTAGCTTTCCGTGAAAGCGTAACAAACAAACTTACATTGACATTTATAATATTAGTAGGGATTTATCTATTATTATTTATATAAAAACATAATTTGCATATTGGTGTTAAAATCATAAGCCAAAATTCAGAAGGTAAAAGCAAGACGATAAATAAAGTCAAAGTCAAAGTCAAAAATATCTTTATTCAAGTAGGCCCACAGGTGGCACTTTTGATGCGTACATAAGAATTACACGGTAGTGAGATGATGGCGATAACCACATTCGTAAACTTAAAACCCCGCTAGCTACGAGGGTTCCAAACGCGTCCCGGTCTAAGAAGAAGCCCACAACAAACTTAGCCGGAAATTATATTATATTAAAAAACCAAATCTTTGTATTTTTTTGTTAGGTCTTTGTGCTTTGTACTTAGCTTCTAGAATCTCACGGTTTGTTAATTTATTGCTTATTATTTTATTATTATAAGTATTTGAGCAATTAAAATATCACATGCTTCAACGGTGAAGGAAAACATCGCGAAGAATCCTGCATACCTGACAGGTCTCCATAATGTTCTCAAAGGTGTGTGAAGTCCACCAATCCGCACTGGGCCAGCGTGGTGGACTACGGCCTTAACCCCTTCTCATTGTGGCAGGAGACCCATGCTCTGTAGTGGGTAATGGGTTGATATGATGATGATGATGATGATGATGATTATAAGTATAGATGATGTATAGATCATCACCACTTTAAAAATTATAAATTACTAGCGTACCCAGCCCGCTTCGCCGGGCTAGATTTTGCTTTATTTTATTTAAACAATAAACTGACATCATAAAATGTTTAATAAAAGCTGTATTTGACAGTTTCACAGTTCAAAAATAGGAGTGCTCCGATCGTCACCAAACTTTACAGGATTACTCGCCAGGTCAATCCGGAGATTCCCTGAAAGTTTAATTGAAATCGGTCCAGCCGTTTCGGAGCCTATACGGAACATACCCACACACTTTCTCTTTTATATATATAGATAGATAGATATTACCTAGTATGACTGGTGGAAGTTGTGTTCTCATAACCATATCATATTAACTATCTAGGAATCTATGACATGAGGCTTTCTAGCATTATACCTGTATTTATAATCAAAATCGCATCAAAATCGGCATTGAAAACACGCAATTTACTGTAATCAAGCACAGAACTATCGTACGTGATACGAACATTTTTCTTTCTTAGTGCTATTGAAGACTATTTTCTTCGTTGTCCATCCATTTCTATTACCACCTCAGCCTAGAAAGAGAAAATATATTCAGCTGCGAGTATGAACGGGATAGAACCGTTATAATATGAAGACGTTACGGGGTTATTCGAGGATTGTGCGTGTTACGGAATAGAGAATAAAGATTTATATGATCGCTTTTTTTATATTATAATCACTAAAAACTATTTTGAGATACGGCAAAACGGATCATTATATGAGTTTCTTGATAGGGGTACATAACATTTCGGGTAATAAAGATTATTCGGTGTCTACTACTATCTATTTAAAACCCCCCTACGCAGAAATAAAATCGAGAACTTTTTACTGCTGCCCTTTTTTCCCCGTGACATAAAATAGGATTTACTAAAACCAACTGCAAATGTAGAATTTTCATAGATCCTGTGTGTCAATACGTTAAAGTAGCAAACGTATTGTCCATTTGGGATGGTGATAGCAAAAGGAGACCGTGACTCCTCAGGGCCTTACAAATAAACGTGAAATAGTTATACACTGTTTTATGACGCGCTGATATCCGAAAGGTCGTCTCAGTTGATGTGTGACAGAACACTGCATATCTTTTTTATAGTCAGTACTGATTCAAGCAGATGGCGCTTCTGATGGTAAGTGGAAACCATCGCCTATAAACAGGGCCAGCAGAGCATGCAACGAACACGTCCTGCTAATTTCGGTCTATGTCCATCAATCTGGGGTGTAGGTTCTAATTGAATTAGCCTAGATTGTAATTCAAAATTAAAAAATTAAAAGACGAGCTCTATTACAAAAACCTCTACTACTAACAGCTAAGTATTCCAAACGTTATATAACTCCGACGTTATGCCACGTTAATTATTAAGGCAATGGATGTTTAAAAATACTTTTATAATGCTCTTCAGAGGTCAATGTTAAATTACAAGAGCGCTCTTAAACGTTTCTATTATGGAAGCTGAAAATGCACTGAAGTACGGGAAGCGTGGAGTGAAAAGTTCCGTTTAAAAGAGTCCGTTATTATTCTATAGTCATTTTTTAATTGTGTGTCATTTTTATTTCCCTTTTGACGCCCATATTGGTGTATTTTTTTTAATAATTAAAGTATGTACTGGTAAGTCGGTATTCACGAGGTCGTCTTTTTTCGGTGTTTTGTTTGATGGTGATGTTGAGGCTACTTAGTTTTGATTTTTTTTAATTTAAATAACCAAATAAACATTATAATTATATATGGTATCTATCCAATAATTAAAATAACATTTATTCCAAGTAGGCATAATATAAAAACGTCAAGTCTGTCTGTTTGTAGTGACTACCAGTACCACCTAACTCTCTACTCTTTCTCACTCACAGCTGTAAAGTTATTTGGATTAGGACTGCTAAAAAACTTACTAGCTTAATCGCCAACGATTCGTTATGAATCAGGCTGATATTATTACCAGTTTTTGTGGGGACTTAGAGACAAGAAAATAATATAAACACTCCTATTAATATATTTATCGTTGTGTGAAATTTTTTCAATATAATAAACAAAAACTTTAGTATACTGCATAAATATAAATATACTTATATATATTATGTATAATATGTGTGTAGTATTAGAATTTATTAGTAAATAGTTTATTAAAATTATTTTGTGTATACATACATGTATACATATATATTTTAAACTTAAATTGCTGCACCAACCCGTTCCTTCGTTTTTCCTAACGTCAAAGGTTGTCTGGAAGAGATCGCTTTAGTGATAAGACCGCTTTTGCACACTCTATTTTCTATTCTAAGTTTCTTCTGTATATGTGTTGAATTTGTATAAAATATGTGTGTGCAATAAAGATTTCAAACAAACAAACAAAAACTTTTTAAGTTTTTGGAACACAAACATACGGATGCTTGATTTCTAAATATACAAATAGGCATTGCGATAGTTCTAGGTGTATTACCGAGCAGGTAGCCCACCTGATGGTAAGTGGAAAACCAAATTTTTTTTTTTTTTAATATTATTTTATTTGTAATGGAAGAGTGGGGTCTTCTGACACCGGGGTAGTAATACTAACCTTAAAAGTAGGCTGCAGCGATATATTGATACCACTTTGTTTCTTACCGAAATAAACTTTTTTTTTTTTAAATCAACGCCTATTATTGCAACACTACCCAGGGCATGGAACCATAATAAGTCACTGTGGTCTAAATCCACGTAAAATATAAACAGGCGTATTGATTTGTCGTCTGTTATATATATCTGTATATATTATGTACAAAGTGGCATGTACAGGTTTTTTGACCAGGGTATGCATAATTAAGGAAAATGGTATGAAATGCAAAAATTCTTCTCCTTTATGTGACATACAAACATTTTAGAGTAGGCAGTGCTTTTTTAATTGTATGAAGTGCACGCGACTGTATGTGGACATCTTTTGAATGAAACCCAATGTAATAATGTGTTTCCATTTTTTCAGGTACCAACTCATTACAGCATGTTATCGCGTTATTGGGAAGCTTGCGATAGGTAAGTCACAGCTCTGCGCACATCAAAATGGTACCTTTTAAAAACAATCATAAAAACCATATACGGCCTACAACAGGACCACCCAGGGGAGGGCAGCTGCCGAAAATGTATGCACTCTCTTTAAAAATGTATAGAGGCTAGATACAAACGGACAAATATGAAAAAAATATCGTTTTTGCTCCATGCTCGATTATAGAGGGCCCTCTAAAAAACTATTCCTAAAAAAGTTTACTCGCCCCCCTTTCTCTCTCAGCCGTGCAGATTTCCTCACGATCTTTTCCTTCACTGTTAAAGTAAGTGATATTTAATTTCCTTAAACGTACATAACTTAGGAAAGTAAGTTGCGCGTGCCAGGTTCGAACTCGGCCCTTTAAAAGTAAAATCGAAGTCCTAATGCAATAGGCTATCACCGCATAAAAACGATACGCAGTGGCGTGCACTTCATACATGCACAAAAGCGCTGCCTCCCCTAATATTTTCATATAACTGGCAACGGAGGAGGATTTTGCCATTTTTTTTCATTTTTGTTCTTTATGCTTACCCTGATTCAAATTCCTGTTCACGCCACTGACAATACGTATATACTTTACTAGATGTACACTGCGGCTTCGCCCAGGTTATTTTGGGAGGCAGCGTACTGCAACATAGTCTACACCCATAGTCATATATGAAATTTTTAGATTTTTTCACAAACATTTTGAAAAGTATACTATATTAATTCTAATACCTCCATGAATATGTATAAAAAGTTTCATAATAATCGGTGCGGTCGTTTTCGCGTGAAAGCGTAACAAACAAACTTACATTCACATTTATAATATTAGTAGGGATAGGGATAGAGAATGTAGGCTGTGTGTTTCATAAAAAACAATGACTAGATAACACCGAAGCATGTACAAAATATATTATTTGTTTAAGTGCTTATGTAACTTTATCTGCGCAATTTTCTTAGATAGATCTTAAATGCGCGGGCAATTTTCGCCCCTCTTTCACATATTTTACTTTTGATTGCTGTTTTTGTTTTGTCTACATTACATCTTATCATACATATTATCCTGTAGCTTGCTTTAATTTACCTTATGTAACGCAATGAGCCTTTGTTTACGGACTACAGGTACAATTAACCAAATTGGAGCATTATTTCCATTTTAATATAATAATCACTGTATTCATGTATATATTCTTTCGTACAAGGTGAGATGGCTTAGACGGTTTGACACTACGCCGCTGCGATGCGCTAATGCACTAGCGTATATTCTAATGAAGATGAGTTCAGTCAGAGTACAACGAAACAGATCGGCAGGGTGATTATGTATCTCGCGACAGCAATGCGACAGGCGTCACTGCAATCACTGCTGTCAAACGTCACTTTTTTTTATTTATTGTATGGAAAAGTGACGTTTGACAGCAGTGATTGCAAGATTTACGTTCTCGTCGCCGTTCTCTCAGCTATGTCTTTAAGGGTGCGAATCGGCGAGTCAGCGGCGCCTCGTTGAGCAATTTGGTGCGTCTGCGCGGCACCGCCAGCAGGGGCGGCCTGCGCCTGCGCCACATGAACCGGTCCGGGTATTCATCTGTCCTAAAACGTCCACATTATGCAACTTCCCCCTAATTATTTTAAACATATGGGTACAATATAAGTGTTAGTTCTCTCCTTACTTTTTTACCCAGCTCGTTATACCCTACCATACCCAGAAGATTAGTGATTACCCCTCTACCAGTATAGACTGGATGACTTACCATGGCTAATACTGGACGTATATATGTCTAGTAAATAGAATGAACAGTAATATATAATTACTATCTCGACTACAGTGGCTACCGGTAGGTTGCTAACTTGCCGAGAAATCCTACAAACTTTAGAGATAACACAGAACTGAGCCAACTTATAAAAGTTCGTTTTGTAAAGGATAGTGCAAGTTTCCTACGCATAAGGCTTCGCTGTGGCCTTTTAAATGGAAGATCCCGGTTTGATTCCCGGAATAGCCTAATTGGTGAGAGGTGCCGCTATTAAGTAGTATAGGTATGTAATTGAGACAATTGTCATATAGCCAGCTTCAAAATTGCAGTTTTTGTGCTGTTAGCATAACTGCATCGAAACTTAAAACCGACTCCGCGTCACCTGCATTAAACTGCATTAGGACCAAGAAAACCACGCAGTTTCGTCGACCGCACAGAAACTGCTTCAAAGCTAGAGTGCAATTCTAATGCAGACCGTAGGTGTAAGAAACTTAAGACTGCAACGTCACTTACCGAGATATAAAAATAAACATAAGTTAGAATATTTCAAGAAAATACAAAAGCAAAGTTTTGAATCGTCAGGCTCAAATCAAATCTCAAGTCTATTTTAGTAACTCTACCAACACGAGAGATTCCACCTGAAAGACGCCAGCAACAAACTTTATATATTGTAACAAAGTGTGTATGTGCCCCGGGGAAAAAAGAAATTGGGGCCTTATCCAAGTTTATATAAATAAATATAAGTAAATATAAATACATGGCAGTATAATTAGTAGTATGGACTTGTTCAGGATAGATAATCCTTGTTTAAGTTTTTTATTTTAATTACAGAGAAAGCAAACAGAATAATCGAAATTCTAAAATGTTACTGGCAGTTAAATGTAAAAAATTCTTTATTTATGATATAAATGACTTTTTCGAATATCGGAAATTCGTTTATGGCTGCCGAGGATCCCCTTGAATTAAGGAGCCCCGGGCACAGCGGGGGAACAGGGGCGGGCATTGCCCTAACCTATTGCAGTAGCGACACCAATAACAGACCCTCGTTTTCAACATCAAAATTTTACAATCTAAAAATCAATATTTGCAAAGCGGTGATAGCCAAGCTTCTCTCTAACCTTTCGAAATTATATATATGTGCGTTTTAAGCAATTAAATAAAGCTTGCCTTAACGATAGAGGAAAACATCGCAAAGAAGTCTGCATGCCTCAGAGTTCTCCACAATGTTCTCGAAGGTGTATGAAGTCTACCAATACGCAATAAGCCCGCAAGCGTAGTGGACTTCGGCCTAAACCCTTCTCATTCTTAGACAAGACCAGTGGCGTGCACCGGGTTTCTTACCAGAGTATGCATACAGCAGGAAATTGCATAAATTACGAGCTATATTAATTTTAGGGTAGCCAGTGCTTTTGTGCATGTATGAAGTGCACGCCACTGGACCAGTACCTATGAACCTTTTTCTATCTTGTAAAAGATCAACGCGGAGACGGCTGCTTCAAACCTTGTCATCAAGATATTTATCAATTATGTAGTCATATTGATGAAAGACGTGAGCTTTGCATTCAGGTAAAGCCTATTATATCATCATCACGAACCCAATACCGGGCTTGGGGCCTCTCGGCATGGGAATAGTTTAGACCTTTTCAGTCCCAGCACCGCGCTGGCCAAGTGACGAATCTCTTGAGAACATTATGGAGGACTAGGGCAGGTCTCTTCACGATGTTCCTTCACGTATAAATTTAGTGATATTTAAGTGTTGAAATTAAAAGCGCACATATCTCCGAAATTTTTTAGGTGTTCGGGATCAAACTCGGTCCCCCGGAAAGGGAAGCCAAAGCCATACCAACTAGGCTATCATCGCTCAGCTTCCCATACCGGTCATAAAATAAGTATTTTTTTAATGCTTTAATAAAAGTTATACTTAGGTATCCAGCCTAAATTATAACCTACATATGCTCTCGTGGAATTGTGCCAAAATGAAGAGGAACTTAATCAATGGTTAATGTACATATACTCTGTGTAGGTAATGTACATATACTCTGAACAAAAATTGTTAATTTAGCTGCTCACTTTAAGGCCGTTTGGAATTTGGGAAATAACTTTGGTTTTGTAAATAACTAGTACCTATTTCAGTTATCATTTATAAAAGTAACGCAAAAAATTGACAACCCTAACTGCCATAGTTATCCATGACCCCCTTTGTTGTTTACTTTTTTAACTGATGTTAACCCAGCCTCAGAACATGGAATTACAACACAACGGTTCTCACTCGTCACTGCAATTTTGTATGACAGCTGTATACAGTGATTTCGCCTAATAATAATAATTAATCTTGGGATAAAGTTCTGTAACAAAAGTTCTTATTATGAATACTGTTACATCCCCTATCGGCTCACCCCTCCGTTTCAACTAGCTTTCTACCTATACAACGTGTAACGTGAAATACGAAATAATGTTGAAGGGTCCATAAGTATATTTTATAAGTAATCACCCTGAAAACATGAATCAAAAGAAGCATATTTATTTTTCCACACTAAGTAATACAAAACATTCTAAGTGTTTACTTATGACAACCCTATTGAAGATAAAAGACCGACACGTGCATAGTACCTACACGACGCGGCTTGTAGCTAATAGAGTGACAGGAGGCACTTGATTTTGCTTTTGCATGTGATGTTAGGGCTGTATCCAATTTCTTTCAGTAAAAACTATGGCAATGGTTTACTCAAAAACTATCAGCGTTTTGCTTCCACAGATTTCAATGTCTCAGAGACAGTATAAAATGTACCTCTAAAGCCTCTGAAGTATTATTTCAGTTTTCATTTACACGTTGTATAAAAGATACAAAAACATTAAAATATAACATGAAATATGCATGAACTATGTATCTTGCCTAGCACTTACAACAACGCCCCTAAATTGTATTTCAAAACACAATCTCCAGTTCTTTATTATACTTTAGCCGCTTATTTTACTGGGTCACACACTGACCGGTGGTATTTGGACACCCTGCCACATATATAGCATACCAGATAAAATTCACACAAACGAACTTCACGCTTATGTTACAGTATTTGGAATTAGATTCGCTTGATTGTTGTTATGTCGAGTTTGTAGTTGTAGCTGAACGTAGTCGCCGCCGTAGTCGATAAGGGGTGGGCGTGTTTCACACTTGTCTGAGCCGTAACACTATTCACGCTAAGTATGCTAAAGCGTTGTATTCTAATTACTTCATTTATATTATTACCCGAAATGCTATTTCAAATCATGCAGATGAAATAACATTTATTTCACATCACTATACACATAGTTTAACGAATGCTCCACTAATAGAAACCTGTTATAAACCTGTAAATCTGTTATAAAACTTTTATTAGTTTTAAGTCAACCAATTTGTTAACTATTAAGTATTTACAATTGTCGGTTTTCCAATAAAGGGAAAATAAAATTAAATTAAATAGGCGTATATTCAACCTTTGTATTATAAAGCGTAATATTCTATTTGATTCATTTATATTAATACTCAAACTGCACGACTAGCAGCAGGAGATAAGAATTACATCCCCCGATTTCATCCCTTGACAAGGGATAAAACTTTCGTGTCCTCCTGCCAAAGCGTGGCAACAGGAAATACGAGAAGTTTAACCCCGTAGTTTTTTTTTAAATTTTGTCCTTCTCCTAGGGGAAAAATGTCTCCTTGATGTCCATGCTAGCCGTGCTGGTATGTTACATGATTTCACAATCAATTACAGCCTAATTTACTCTTCTCGGGCAAATATAATTTAATTTAATACACTTTATTATTACACTAATATATAATAAAAAGTTTAACAAGAGTAACAAAAAAAATCCTGTGCAGTTTATTCACACACGGTGGAAGTAAAACTTCTGAAAAGTAGCCTACGAGAGATTGAGGTGGATGTAGAGTATCAGAACTATTAGGATAAATGTAAGGTTTATTATTTAGTTTCCATGGTAACTAGAATAGGTAAAAAAAATATAATGTTTTCTATCTCACTCTGTCCTATACATTTATGATATAGGACATAGAAAAAAACATAAAATAGTATGTATATTTATGTCTCATTCTTTGCAGGCTTCATCCTACACATTTTTGTATTTGTGTCTCTTACCTGTAGTTTTTTCTGTTGCATCCGGTTTGAAATCACAACGATTCTAAAGAAGTTTCATTTCAAAAATTACAAATATTAGGCTGGTATAACATAGGCGGCCGTATCGCTAACAAGCGAACTCTACCAGGTCTATCACAGAAACAAGAGAAAAGTTTCAGGATAGGATTAAGATACATCACCAATATATATAAATACATATTATATAATAAAAATATAATGTTTTACGTACTTAATATAATACGAAAGCGTTGTATTACAAAAAAATATTCATATTTCTTATTACTCAATTGTTATATTTAATTGCAGGACAAGGTAGCTTGGAAACATCCGGCTCCGCTTTCGTCTCTCACAAGACAGAAAAATTAATGTTAAAATGTAAATTGCTGATGTTGGAAAAGAGCAACTGCTGAGTTTCTTGCCGGCTTCTTCATCTGCCTTCCGAACCGGTGGTAGAGTCCCTACAAACAGACAGACTTGACGTTTCAAAAGTTCTTATATTAGGCCTACTTGAAATAAATTAATTTTGAATTTGAATTTGCAGAGAAAATAAGGTAACATCACTAAACAATCATTAACAGACTAAATTATGTCCAACTGTTTAGCATACTTCTAGCTAAAGCGTTATTTTCTGATTACTTCATTTATTACACAAACTATTAAGTTAAAATATCATGTAAATAATAATAATATCGTACATCACCCTATAATCACCTACAGGTTAAAAATGTAGGCCAGGCCATTACTCAAACTATTAAAACACGTACTTGATCCACAATTATTATTTTTGTGTGACGTTTTTTAGATAGACGTTTTTTAGATAAACGTTTTTCCTTACACTAAAAATGTAATGAAAGTGTACATTTTAAGACTGGTAATAAAATGGAAATACTGGAACTAGGTCACTTATTTTTTTTAAATCAATAGTTTCAGCGTACGAGTGCCGCAAACCGCAACCACTAATCTAGACTAACACGCACAGTATTGTATGCTAACAGTATTGTAATTTATAATAGTGTGTGTATATCGTCCCCCCTCAGGTGATTTTAGCCTTTTTGAGGATGTAATGGAAGATGTGCTTAAGCGATTGTCTGTATCCACAAAAAAAGCAATAGTATGCGGGGATTTTAATGTTGATATTTTACTTAGTAATGCAACTACGACTAGGTTGCTAAACTTATTTAAATGTTTTAATTTAAATTATGCTTTTAGTGAACCTACTAGAATCACAGCAACCTCAGCATCGTGTTTAGATAATATTTTTCTCAACTGTGATATCTTAGGTAAATCGATAATAACCAACTTAAGATCAGATCATTGTGGCCAACAAATTACTGTTTTGAATAATATAAACAAAGATAAACATATCGTCAAGTGTAGGCCGATAACTAAGAGCAAATTGACGCGATTCAAAGGTGAAATATCATCCAAAATTCCTGCCCTTGTCTTTAAGAACGGTCATCCTGACAGCATTTATGGTACGCTCTTTAATATCATAGAAAATGAATTTAACAAAATATTCAATTTCAAACATATAGATTTCAATAAAAAAATAAAGTTTAGCGATTGGGCAACTATTGGCATATACAAAAGTAGAGATAATTTGTATGAGCTCTATAGTGAAAAACAATATAACCATACTCCAGCTTTCCTACAACACGAAAAAATGTACTCTAAAACGTTTAAGAACGTTTGCTTTCATGCTAAGTCGCTATACTTTAAGGATCAAATCATAAAATCGGATAACAAAGTACAAACAACCTGGAAAATTGTTAATAATGAAACTGGGAAAGCTAAATCTCGCAACGTAAACTTTGAATTAATTATTAATGATAATAAAGTTACCGCTGACAGTGAGGTTGCAAGTACCTTTGAAAACTTTTTTCAGAGTGTTCCTATTTTGTTGACTGATTCACTTAATTCTTCACCTACTGCAGCTCAGAGTTTATTGAGGAACAACGTTAATGAGTGCAACGTTTTATTTAATTTTAAACATATATCTGCATATGATATAATAAAGAATTTTAAGTTGTTGAAACAGAAAAAAACCGGTGATTTATGGGGTATGTCTGTAATGGTAATATCTAACATTATAGACGTTATTGCCCCTTACTTAGCCATACTTTTTAATGAATGTGTTGATAGAGGTACTTTTCCAAATTTAATGAAACATAGTAAACTTATACCTCTATTTAAATCTGGCAATAAAAACGACATTAACAATTACAGACCCATTTCAATCTTACCAGCTCTTAGTAAGGTCTTTGAAAAAATTATATTAAATCAACTTTTGAATCACTTCAATGTAAATAACTTACTACATCCGGAGCAGTACGGTTTTACTAAAGGTCGTAGCACCACGGATGCAGGCGCTAAACTTTTAAAACATGTGTACGATGCCTGGGAACGTTCGCAGAATGCCATTGGTGTTTTTTGTGATCTATCCAAAGCATTCGATTGTGTCGATCATAAAACCTTGCTTCTTAAACTAGCCCATTATGGTATCAAAAACGTTGCACTAAATTTGGTTGCCTCTTATCTCAGTGACAGAACCCAAAGGGTTTGCATAAAAGACATTAAGTCGCAGGGGTCGGCTACGTCAATGGGTGTCCCACAGGGTTCAATCTTGGGTCCCTTTCTATTTTTGGTGTATATAAAAGATCTACCACACCATGTCAGTGAAACCTGTGACATTGTACTGTTTGCTGATGATACATCTCTAATTTTTAAAACTGATAGAGGTAGAGACAACTCTGACGATGTAAGCCGTGCTATGTCGCATGTGTCGCACTGGTTTACTGTCAATAATTTACTTTTAAATGCAAAAAAAACTAAGTGTGTGGAATTTATTTTACCAAATGTAAAGAAAGTTAATAAAAATATAATAATAAATGGAGAATCACTAAAAATGGAAGATTCCACAGTTTTTCTGGCCATGATCTTGGATTGTAAGCTTCAGTGGGGTACCCATATAGATACACTAGCAGGTAAACTAAGCTCGGCTGCCTACGCCGTCAGGAAAATTAGACAGATTACTGACGTAGAAACAGCAAGACTTGTTTACTTCGCGTACTTTCATAGTGTGATGTCTTACGGGATCTTATTATGGGGCAAAGCTGCTGATATTGAAACTATATTCATATTGCAGAAAAGAGCTGTACGGTCAATATATAAACTTAAATCACGTGAATCCCTCCGTGAAAAATTTAAAGAAATTGGTATACTTACGGTAGCCTCACAATACATTTATAACAATATAGTATTTGTAAGACAACATATTAGTCTTTATAAACAAAAAGTGGATATAAACAGTCGACTTACAAGAAATGGTCATAAATTAGTGACATCTGCATATCGTCTGCGAAAGGTGCAGAAGTCATTTGTGGGATTGAGTATACGCTTTTATAATATGATTCCTAAGGTAATTTTGGACCTACCAATCCATAAGTTTAAAGAATGTGTTAAAACACATTTATTACAGCGAGGTTATTATACAATTGATGAGTTTCTTAATGACAAGGTTGCTTGGAAGCACCCGGCTCCGCTTTCATCTCTCACAAGATAGAAAAATGAATGTTAAAATATAAAATGTAAATTTTTGATGTTGGAAAAGAGCAACTGCTGAGTTTCTTGCCGGCTTCTTCTCGGTAGAATCTGCCTTCCGAACCGGTGGTAGAGTCACTACACACGGACAGACTTGACGTTTCAAAAGTGCTTGTATTAGGCCTACTTGAAATAAATGAATTTTGAATTTTGAATTTTTTGAATTAACAAAAACAATTTTACTAACTTTATGGTGGCGTAGATTTTCATAATTACTATGTGCGCTGAGTAAAAAGTATGAATGAATGAATACACTTTTATTGTACACCACATAAACAGAAAGAAAAATTGTACATACAAAATTAACAAAAATAATACAATTTGGCGGCCTTATCGCTGCATAGCCATCTCTTCCAGGCAACCAAAGGCGTAAAACACAGCTCAAGAAGAGAGGTAGGTAATGCATATAAATAAACATATATATACATATACGAGTATAATATATACATATAAACTTACAATATAATATATAGATACTTATAATAAATATATATCTACCTATGGAATGAATATCAATAATACATACATATATGCAATATACCTACACAAGTACACACATATAAATACTACTATTTTTTTTTATTCCACTACTAGTTAGCCCTTGACTGCAAACTTACCTGGTGGTAAGTAAAGATGGAGTCTAAGATGGTAGCGGACTAACCTGTTAGGGGTTATGATAGTCATACCCCTAATTGGTTTATACGCGACATCGCACCGGAACACTAAATCGCTTAGCGGCACGGTAGTGTGGTAACTAGCCACGGCCTCCCACCAGACCAGAACAGAGAAAATTTGTAAATTCCCAAATTGGCCCTGACGTTACCTCCTACTACAATTCACAGCGCTCACCGTAACGCCAGGGACGTCGTCAAAGTTTTCGTTATTCTAAGTTTTTTAAGAATTTTTAACAGTCGTGGGAGAAATTCACGTCAATTAAATATGTAAACGATTAAAATTGCGTAGATTATCATTGTAGTATGCCCTATTAGATCCAGACCCCTTTGGCTCTACCCATTCAAGCCTTGCCCGTATGACAAAGTAAACCAGTTTGCATTGTGCTGCGTTTTGCGACCAAGCTCATGAATAAGAATCCAGAACACCCCTTCGGGACTAGTTTCGAGACGGTATTGAAAACAAGTTGTGGGTAGGGTAAATACAATATTACAAAAACGTGTCTAAATAACATGTTCTTTTATAGTTGCTTATTTAATTCCTTTTTATTAAAGTACAAATGTTTTTGGTCCTTTTATCGATTTGATCCAAAAAGATTAGCTTTGCAAACCATTATCATTATTCACCTAAAACCGGTACAGAACCCGGATCTCCTCTCACAATGAGTTTAGGCCTTAGCTCCAACACGGCCTAGTTCTGAATGGCTCCACTCAACACACACTGGCTGGCACACATGGCTCACAGACTCCACACAATGACAATGGTGAACTCTCAAACCTGTGAATTTCCTTAACCGATCAAACAACTGATATTCAATGGTTTATATCGCAAATTACTCCTAAAAAGCTATACTTAGATGCCTGCCGGAATTTGAACTCGTTCCCTCCAAAGAAAGTCTGAACTGCCAGCTATGAGCTTCTATGCTCAGCTCACTCTTCAGGTATTTAACTGTATTATACCTATACATTTTAACAACTAGGAATTTGGATTTCGATTATAATCGAAATATAATTCGCATCATTGTCTTAATTTTAACGCCTTAAAAACACAAAAAATTTAAGGAGCGAAATAAATCCGTATACAAGCTAAAGGTAGTTTATAAACATACGTGTATTTTTCAGCCCGCATCTATTCTTGGCAATTATCTGAAGAGATCTTATACACGTGTAAATGAAATCCGAAATAATCTTTCACAGGCTTTAGAGGTATATCTTGTACTGTCTCTGAGACATACCCGAAACAGATAACCTAACAGTTTTTGAGTAAACCACTGCCATAGTTTTTACTGATAGAAATAAGGTAGCTAGCTAGCTAAATTGAAATCATGAATCGTCATCAATCATCACTTTATTAGATACGCGTCGCTTAGGTACTATGCGCGTGTCGGTCTTTTACCTTCAATGTCATAAGTAAACACTTAGAATGATTTGAATTCGTTTGTATGGAAAAATAAATATGCTTCTTTGGATTTAATATTTTTACGGGGTGATTCCTAATGAAATATACTTATGCATTCTTCAATATTATTTCGTAATTCTATTACACGTTGAATATATGTTTCCTTGTCCACTTCTTTTCTTTCTTCTTCCTCATTATAACTTTTTTTAATTACAAAAAAAAAACCTTGTTTAGTTTAGGTAAACTGAGACTGAATACACACATTAAGCTAGGAATGTGCAGCGAATTTGTTTTCCCGTCGGTCCCAACATTAGTCTGCTCGGCAAATATGATACAGATTGCCGCTGTGTACAAACCTTTTAGCGAAAGTTCTATCTAAATCCGATTAGTGGCTTTTATGAGCGAATGTAGCGAACAAACACAAATAACTTTTCTCTTTCAAAATAATATGAGTGTTGAGAAAAACTAATCCTCTTAATTAAAACAGAATTAGCTCTATTTATATTTATGTCAGTCTAAACATTACTCGTTATGAACTTACCTATGTATATATACTACTAGCTGTGGCCTGCGTCTTCGTCCGCGCTTTATAATTTTCAAAAAACCCCGTTTGTTTTCATCGGGATGAACCCTACCTGAATGCAAAATTTCGTTTAGATTGGTTTGTATAGATTTTTTAAACATAACATGCTATTGTATTAAATAAATATTGATTTTCTATGATGACATCTAAGATACCGTGTAACTTCTCAAGTTAATGTAACGTTATGAATCTTTTAAATATTGTAACTTAAAAATTATACGTTCAATAAATTGATATAATTCATCTTTATCTGTATTAGATATTTTAGTGTTGCAAGATTAAATCTTTAGCCGTTTAGAGTTTGTAGTTTTGCGTTTAAAACAGCTTTATTTTCAAATTGATAACAACTTAATGATTGTATTAAACAAAATGCTTTAAAATATAATAAAAAAGATACGCCATCTACATTTAAGGAAGTAGAAAGATTTTTACCTCGGGTCCAACTAGGTAAAATTTTCAGAAGTAATTTTTTTTTAGAAATTATTAGTGGGAAAGGCTTTGGCTGATGGTCCGAGTTCAATTCCCGGCACGCACTTTTACATTTTCGGAGTTATGTGCGTTTTATTTAAGAAATTAATTATTACATGCTTTATCTAGCAATCCACACATGGACAGCATTGTGGACTATGGCCTAAGCCCTTTTCATTCTGAGGGAGACTTTTCCCTGTAGTGAGCAAACTTATCATTCTAAGGGAGACCCTGTAGTGAGCAAAGGGTTGATTATGATGATGATTAGATTTTTAACGGAGAGGTCCGAAGTTATAAATATCCAATATAGGCAGAGCTTTTGTGCATGTATGAATTGCACGCCACTGTATATGCTGTTATGCAGTATTATTGAGTGACAATATCAAATTTCACAGCATTTGCTCGAGCTTGTTAGTCTGCTTTGTTACAATTTCAAATTATGCTTTCTATCTATACCTACTGTACCTAACGTATGTTATTAGTTTAGTATATTTACATATTTTCATGTATGTATATAAAACACCACGAATTGAAATGGTGGAAATATTCCCTTTGCAAAATCAAACTTTCATTTTCAATGTATATTATTAGCGAAAAACACATTTTTTTTTAAATTTCACTACGAGATCCTGGAACCAATCTTAGCTAGAAGTTAGTGATCGTGCAGTCTTAGATTATACCATAGCATCAGTTATATTAAACACGCAACACTTATCGATGTCGTACCGTAACGCCAAATCGCTTGGCGGCACGTCTTGAAGGTAGTGTGCTAATTAGCTAAACCTCCCACTTAATTTTAAGTTTTATAATGCTTCTCCTACTTTTTACTAACCATTAGTAGGTACGCAAAAAAGATCGTAGGTACGAAAACTAATCGAAATATAGTTTTGATTTTTGCTAAAAGACATCTGAGATTTTTTAAGGAATATAGTAATAAAAACAAATAATTAATAGTTAACATGAAATAAAAAAAAAAGCAAAAAAATTTATTAAGTTTTCCAAGATAACAAGCTAGCTACATAAATAAAATAAACCATTGTAGTGAATTTAGGAAAGTTAAATTTAATGAGCTAAAATAAAAAAATTAAAAGATAAAATTAAATTAAATCAAAATATGTATCTTTATAAAACTTTTACAGGTAAATATTCTTTAGTTATCAGCCCCTATTATCAGTTTTATGGTTATTTATTTATTTATTTATACTCTTTATTTGTACACAAAAAAAAATACAGAAGAATAAAAAAAACACGAACAGAAGCAGTATACAAAAGGCGGCCTTATCGCTTCGTAGCGATCTCTTCCAGGCAACCTTACACTTGAGGTTATGTCATAGCCACTAAAGTATTATTACGCAAACAAATACCACAGCCGCTATGGTATTCGGTTGCGTAACCAGTCGCCACTCATTACAAAATGAAAATAATATAAAGGTTGATGAGTTTTATTGATTTGGCCTCGTGTACTTGTGTTGATTAATAATCAACGTTGGTCGTACAACATTATATTCTAACTAACAATAATTTTAGTATTGAAATAAAAACATTTCTTCCGTAAATGAAAGCTATATATTATTTCCGTCTGAGAAATAAATTTCTTCATTTTCATATTACTTTTTCTTCTATTCTGAGTGGCGTAGAGGTTTTTCTTCGCCCTATTAAAAATACTAAATCAAGACAGCTTATGTAGCAAAAAATATTCTACAGCACACAAATTAATTTCTGCATGTTCTCAAGCAAACTTTTACGTTTCTCTATTAATTTTTGCAAAGCTCGGCGCTTAAAAAGAAAAAAGCAGTGTGTAAAGTTTAGAAATTACCTCTGCATTCATTTATTCTTATAATTAGGTACTCTTTGGTTAAGTTCTGAGTCACTGGTGGTGGTGAGAGCGATGCTCTATGCAGCTGAATATTGTCTGTGTCACATAGGTTTGGTGGACTTTAGGGACTCATTATGGTAAAAGACGCAGCTGTGGTAGTTTCCTCTAAATTAATGAACATGTGTTTATTTGTTTTCTGACTCGTATTATGTCACTTGAGATTTTGAGCTTCTAACGTAAATGGGATCTCAGTTTAACGAGTATGTAACGCCTCCAATGCATTTCGACATTTCGGATTTTCGAAATTTGTGCGCCACTTTGTTACGTCGAAAACTTGCCCTTCTACGGTTCGTTTAATTACGCTACGCTAAGTAATTTTGTGTATTTTTTTTATTAGAGGCATAATAAGCGACCTTATTTGGGAGGCTTTAGTCATCAGGATCACGCACTTTACGAAGACTTTATTCTCAAGGCATTGATAAAGTTCGATTTGATATTTTTGTGTGACACTTAAAATACCAATGAATAAGTAATATATATAACGGACGGAAGGGACCGGACGGCGTAAAATTCGGACCGGCGATGTTGATAAAGGATGTTTGCTAAGATAGTAAGCTCTTTGTCTAACAGAGCTTTACTTAAGCTCAGAGTGAAGACTTCGACGTTACTAATCTTTATCTCTGTAAAACTAAGATTAATGTGATTAAAGTAAAACGAAGATAAGTTTGATCAAGAAACTGCCCAATTCGTAACTAAATTTCCTTTTAACTTCTCATACTGTGATAGTTCTTCTGCTAAGTTAACTTCGGTCATCGGAGAACCCCCAAGTCATCCACAACACATCTTTTGTATGCTATCGAAGATTTGACCAGACCACATAATAATAAAGCATAAGCTGAGGTTACTATAAATTTACAGTGATACTCTACACCAGCTGAGAAATATGTAGATTTATCAAAAATAACTAAAAACAATTCAATTAAACTAAGTAACTTAGCATAACTTTGTTCTATGAAAAAAACTCTTTTCAAATCGGTCGATCCGTTTGTGTGCTAAAACGAAGCGCTAAGACAAAAATGTTCAAACTTACATCACCCTTCTTGTAATTCTAACCCAATAGGTTAAAAACTGTTTGTAGTAGAGAATTAAGAAAATATCACTGAATAAATTTGTCATTACAAGTTATGGCTTTTTTCAACACAAAATAATATCAGCTGAAAAACATGTACCTGTTTGTAGGTCTTAATTGAAAAGATGTTTGAAAATTTTGCGAATTGTTGCTGAATCAATTCATCAGTAAAATTTATGAAATGAAATGAAATATTTATGAAATATCTAATTTTAAATGACAAGAAATTTTATGACATATTTATTTGTCTATGGCTTCTTCCAACCCAAAATAGTGTTTCGTGGGCTGAGAAACCTGCTTGTTTACCTGTTTGTGTATTCCTAAACTGAAAACTGTTTGTCAATATTGCGAATGAAATTGCGTGTAACTTAAGTTAATGAATAATTACAATATACCCTCCATTTAAACATGAGCGAGGGGACGACAGTTCCTTTGTACATCCTGTTTGAACAACTTCTTTGCAAATAGGACACCTACTTTCTCCAACTTGGACGTTTACTTTATTAAATAGGCTCTATTCCTTAGTAAAGTTACCCGACCTATTTACGAAATGGGTCCAAGCCAAGGAATGAATGTCACTTCTATTACTTTCTGCGCAATATCACTACATTTAACAGAGTTTGAGCGAGTTATCAGCGGACGTTTAGACGGTACCGCCGTGCCTTATTTTACTTTGAAAGTGAAGTTGACGGGTAGGTAATGGGTGTATTCAACTTTTTTAAGAGACCTCATTCTTGGTACATATAATAAGTTAAGTTTGTGATGCTTACACAAAAAAGTCAATGCTTTCTTTTATCTATTATACCAGGCCGTTTATTATTCGCTTTATCATCATACTCAGCCCGTCAATGTGTGAAATTGTAATGTAAATGTAAGAGGGATTAGAGCTTAAAATATCCACCCTGGACCAATGCGAGTTGCTGGACTTCGAGTAATAAATATTTTTTGTAACGTCATGTTATACTAATACCTGGACCGATATTCCGAGATACGGAGCAATGCCAATCTCCTATTTCCGGACTGGGATAGGAATATCTTGATAGAAAAATCTAATATCCTCAAATCTAACGTTTCGGTGCGTGATAGCCTAGATTCACACTGGCGCCTCTAAATTGGCGGAGTTATGTGCGTTTTAAGCTCTAACTTTGAAGGTAATCATCCTTCGTGAATCCTTCGTGAGGAAACCTGAATGCCTGAGAATTCTTTATATTGTTCTCAAAGACGTGTGAAGTACTATAATCCGCACTTGGCCAGCGTGGCACTACGTTCTAAACCTTTCTCATTCTGAGAGGAGATTTGTAATCTGTGGTGAGTAATTTATGGTGTGAAAACGATGTTCTATCGGCCCTAAACCTCGTGATGTTATAAATAAATGAAAATGTTAAGTATAATACCCTAGAGAGAGTTCGCTTTCGAAACTGGAAAATTAACATTCCATAACAGAGTGTACGAAAATAATATGATTATGCAAAATATTGCGGACGATTTGTTAACATTATTCGCAAACGTTCGAGCAACAAACACATTGTTGGATGGTTGAATAGATACGGATTCTATGGCCCTGTCTCGGAAGGAATAACAGTTGATAGGTACTTATGCGACTGGGGAAAACAGCTTACGATATTTTTCGGATTTCATTTCTTCTCATTTAAACATTTCCGAGGGTAGTTCGAATTTGATTGACACAAATATAATTTTACAAACTAAGTATTGTAAATAATCTAGGTAGAGAATATAATACAAATAAATATAATTTAAGTAAACTGTGATTTCTTATTAACTTCCGTAACATCATATGAACGATACCCAAACATAAGCTTTAAGTTTTTGTCTGGTCCAATTATATGAGAAAGGTTAAAAATATTTGTACGGGATTTTCATGTGCAATTAGAAGATTTTGCAATAAGTTATTTGCACTCCTTGTACAAAAAACAAAAAGAGTGTCTATTTCATATTTACTTACAAATAAACGAGTCTAGGGATTAATGTCTTTCTGCTGGATCATTTTATAATAGTTAAAGCAATTAATGAAACTTTGACATAATAAAAGATATTAAAACACGATTGGGTCCACATACGAGTATTGATAGTATCGCGTAAGTGTTTGAATTATTAATTTTGTGAAGTTCCATACACTAATATCATTTGAGGTACTTAGGTCAATTCATGAAATCCTGGTAACATACATCCTGGTTACTTGATTTTGCGGGACAAATATTTTTCATCTTTTTCGTTAGAAATATGGCGTCTAAATTAGTAGTCCTTCATTTATCTTCTAGCCTTGGCCTCTTCAAATCTCATCATCATCCTGTATCAACCGACGGACGTCCAAAATCCAGATCCAGATTTCCAAATTGAATAGACCGCCGCGCCAGCGGTCTTATGACGTCTATGTGCAGTGGCCTTTTGCGATTTCCCTGCGATTGCGAAATGGAAAAAAAACAGACCTTTCATTACAAGTCACAACCAAGTGTACCTACTTTAATGGTACTGTGAACTAGATTCAATAAAAGCAAGTACTTAGGGACGGTCTCTGGAGAAATATCGTCAGATGGATATTTCTAACTTCATCGGAAAAATAAAGACAAATAGCTCACAGTGTTTTACGACTGGAGAAATAATATTTTACTAGCGGTCGCTCACAGCCGCACCGCCTAAAATTTCTGTTTTCTCGTGAGACTAAGAAAATATTTTTTCCGAAAGACATGTCCGGAATACAGGGCATGGAAAATTTCATCGAGATTTCTGCGGTGTAGCTTTTATCGTGTAGATCAGAAAAACACATTCGTTCATAGAAATTTGAATATTTTTAAGAAGTCAGTTTGCTCTACAGACATCACACATCACATAATTAGACAGGAGGTATCCATAATTCGAGAAAACTAAATTTTTTGTACCGCAACCAGACAGATCTTCCAAAAAACGCTCTAATTACTAATACGTCACTCCAACACAGGAACATTCTCAGACGATTGTGACTTCTCAGCGTACTAAGACTATATTTATTAGTGGACAGACCTTCGCAAAGAAAGGCCTGCTTGTATTCAATATTTAAAATGATGTTTTTTTTTATTGATTTAGTTTTTGCTATGTGGTGACGGCAGATCAGAATCACACTCCTCTTCTCGCGGGTGTCGTAATATAACGGAGAACGGGAAGCGTCCTCTGTCCTACTACTACAATCTGCTGAGATCTGCTATTATGGGCACACTCTCCCATCGGGAAAAGCCTCTAGTCCAGCAGTGTACTGTCATGATGATTTAGTTTTAACAGTAAATAAAATGTTCAATGTCCCATATTATATCCTCCTATTGTAGGATTGTTTTCGAAACGAAGTCAGGTATTCTATTTTTAAAAACTATTTTTGATCCTAAATCCACGTGTATTTCAGTAGGCCTGTACATATCAGACGTTATCTTAAAAAACTTTATACAACCTTCCAATAAAACCATTCATCTGTACCCGTTCTCATTTCCAGTTTTACTATTTCCAGTTAACTTCCGCGCTGTTAGGCGGGTAAATTGTGTCGGATTCTAAGACTCTGCCACGGAAGAAATAAAAGTATTTAGATCGGCGTTCCTACAACAAGAGAAAGATGGCACTTAATAGTTTTATATTCTTGAACAAGGAATGATTTTATTTCTTTACTATTTCCATTGAACTTGGAAAAGTTTTTCTTCTTATGAAACAAAACCGAGTCCCATTTTGCTTTGTAACTAATACTTATGCTGAATAGTATTATCACTATCGGACCCATTAAAAGACATCAGTCTCCTTTGAAATCGGAGAGAAGGATTTAAAATTTAAACTCTCCTGCAAAGCAGTTTGGCGGGATTTATCAATAAATCACTTTTCGAATGCTACTCAAAATAACCAGGACCTAAGGTATTCTCATAAAGTGAACAATTCCATCTTCCGGAGAGAGCTCGTGAGGTCGGAGGCAGAGGTGGCCGATGACGAGGATTTTACGAGGTACCTTGCAATCTCATCAACATATGTTGCCAACATAGGTTTATGAGATTGCTTGCAACAATAAAGCCGCCTTTGCATGACTACAATGTTCCCTACTTATGTAAGTATTATGTGTATACCTTTTTGTTTTGCGTACAATAAAGTATTTCTTCTTCTTCTTTATTACGAAAATTGAAATAAACATGTTCCAATAAAGTCAATACTTAAAAAAATTGTCGGTTGTTACCCGAGCCTTTTAAACCTTAGCGGAGCTTTGAGGTTGACCCAAGAACTACATCCTAAGATCTGTGCCCAGCTGTAGAATAAGTTTGATTGTTTAATACGTAATATCACAAAAAGCGAGAGGTAGAGTAGGGTCAGTCACCTATTATAATTTTATGTAATTTGTATATATAGTATATTCAAATGTTATTGTATTAGTATGTAGAATTTTGTTATAATTTAGATATATTAAATATACTTAGTAGTTATTATGAAGTATATTGTACCTTTATTTGACCTATACCACAATTAAATCATCTTACTCACATCCTGGGGTAGCTGGAAGAGATAAGCTTTCCTTTGTACACTTCATGTATCTTATGTTCACAATCACAATTTATGGTACATAAATAATAAATAAAATAAAATATATTTTTATGTTTAGAAATTTTAATTTACACAACTAACAAACATTATGTTTAGTTAGTACTATAGCGAAATAATTTAAAAGCTTTTGATAAGCGCATGTGAGGACAAGAGGCTAATCAGGATAAATAGAGCTTCTCCATAGACGTAATGACTTCATTTCTCCTCTTTACTCCGTTGATTTTTCACGTTTCGCTGTATGTTTTTTTTTTCATAAAATATTATTACCACAAACCAGTAACAATTGATTAACTATATATTGTAAGTAAGTGATACACTAATGTATCGTCTATCTATATATCTATATGTAGCAAACAGATAACATTCACCTTTAAATATAAATGTAAATGTGAATTGACTCGATTTTTTTGTTTGCCGCAGTATTGGATTGGTTAAACCAATCCAATACTGCGGCAAACTAATTAATTATTTATTAATCAATCATGTTACTATTACATGTCCTATTATAAAATTAAATTAAATTAAATTATTTATTGCACACACAAAAACAAAATACAAAGAAACACATTTACAAAAAAAATAAAAAAAAACTAGTTTAGGTGTGCAAAGGCGGTCTTATCGCTAAAGCGATCTCTCCCAGACAACCTTTGGCGATAGTAGTTTAGTAATATAGTAAATTTAGAAAAGCGTTGCTTATTTCCTTGCAAACGCACTCGTGATGAAAGGAAACACGATGCCACAAGATTTTGTATAGGTAGGTACATAGCGGCCACTCGTGATTCTATACTGTAGCATCAGGTGACAAGGCGCTTCATTGTACATTTTATACCGACACTTTCTTAATATAAGTGAGTGTCCTTTATTAAAACTACCCATCTGTTTCAGGGTTCCGTTGCTAAAAGGGTAACGAACCACGCTGCTTTTGAATCAAAGGTATGCTACGTTCCTATAAGCTGTGGATGTGTGTCGAAGCCACCAATAGAATCTCTTGAAATGCATAGCTGGTAAGTAGGGATTCATTCAAAGCAAGTTTTTTAATATAAAGGTGCGTGCTAAGGTTGCCAAAAAAGTGGTGTCGCTACGTGCAGAACCAGTAGATGGAGATCATTTTCTCCCATGACAAGCGTTGTGCAAGCCGATGCATTCCTAGGGGGTTTTAATAGATCCAACATAACCCGATCTCTGTCTTAAAAAAAACCGGTTTCTTTTTTAGGAAATTTCCCCGACGTTAACATAAAAAGTTTATTTTCGGCGCCGAAACTTGAAAGTGAGGTTACCACATTGGCATAACTTCTCTTATCAATTTTGTATTAATGAAGACAAATTAAAAAAAAAAAAAACCATTCCCATCTCACCTACGAAGTTTTTAAGTCGTATAGTCTTAAATAAATTTAGATGATAGATGTCCATGTAAATATTTCACGAAATAAGTATATCGTATTTCATGTCCACGTAGTTATGCGGTTCAGTGTTCTAGAAACGGTTGACGACTAATTGTAACAAGTTAGTAAGTATACTTATATTTATGCGTCTCCATTCGTGGGTTGGAACACTTTGAGCGCAAGTCTGCCTCGCACTTGAATCTTCTCTGTAAGGTAAGTAAAGGTAGGGACGACATTGTGCTCGAATTGTGAATGGCAGGGACATATTTTGTTCGGCGGAACAAACGCCCTACTTTTTTCAAAGGTTAAGTCCAATCACTACTACCTTTGATCTAGCACAAAGGGCTGACTTTAACACATTTTTGACTTTCTACAAGCTTTCGTTTCTTACATTATGTAATTGACCTTTTCACCTACAGTGCTACTGGATGTCAAATCAGAAGCGTAACATAGCTAACGTTTCAAGTAAACAACAACTTTTCTAGCAGATGATATAAAATCCATACTAATCAACTAATATTACACCCTTCTCCGCGTCGTAACGCGCACTCTTGATTCCATGTATTCCTCTTAATTTTATGTATTTAGTTTTTTTTCTTTATTAGATATACATTATGTACTATCTCTGAGACTTATCCGTGAAACCGAATATTAGTTAGCTTTTATAAAGTGACACGAGTCATATGATTTGAATTTTGCATATTAGGGCTGCATCTGATTTCTTTCAGTAAAAACATATGCCAGTGGTTTATTCTTATAAAACTATTAGGTATTCGGTTCCATAATGTATCTCTAAAACCTTATTTTAAATTTTAAATACATGTTTTAATATAAATGTTTCAGTACGTTTATAAATTGCATCATCATCAAATACAACGTCTTACCGAATACCGAAATAATGTTGAAGGATGCGTAAGCATATATTACATATGAATCACCTTGCAAAATATTAAATCAAAAGAAGCATATTTATTTTCCATACCAACGAATTCAAAACATGTTTAAGTGTTTACTTATGACAACCCTATTGAAGATACGCTACGCGTTAGATACGCTTGTATAAAGTGACACGAGTCACATGATTTGAATTTTACATATTAGGGCTGCATCTGATTTATTTCAGTAAAAACATATGATAGTGGTTTACTCCTATAAAACTATTAGGTATTCGGTTTCACGGATAAGTCTCAGAGATAGTACATAATGTATCTCTAAAACCTGTTAAGTAGTATTACGGTTTTCATTTACACGTTGTATATTATTTTTTATTTTTTTACTTTTTGGCCACATCCACATATTCGTTTTCTCGCACGTTCGAAAGTTGGCTGTTTACTCTTCGAGCTGGATAGGTAGATAACGTGCGATGTGAACCTCGTGACTATCGTTTTACGTAAGTAATATTTTACCTTAAA
The DNA here is from genome assembly GCF_905163445.1 of Pararge aegeria. Taxonomy (NCBI): domain Eukaryota; kingdom Metazoa; phylum Arthropoda; class Insecta; order Lepidoptera; family Nymphalidae; genus Pararge; species Pararge aegeria. The sequence goes on from NC_053187.1 coordinate 8,361,966, forward strand.
GAAATACGCAAAATTGAGATATTCGTGGCGTTCAGAGATCGTTATCGATATTAATTGCTCGAAATTACCGTGCGACTTTATTCGCATGAAAATTTCAACGAATACTCAACTCAGCAAGCTTGTTCTTCACGTTCAGCTCTTTGCGAATTCCGGAGTTTCGCATAGAGCTGACTATAGAACTGAACGTATTATACTGGGACCGTAGTTAATACTGCATAGTTGCTACATCAACCGCGTTTCTATAATGCTTTATCTACTTATGCTTGCTAAAGCGCGAAAGTAGTTCTACAAACCCAAATTACCCGATGTCACTTTATGTCTGGTCTGGTCTGGCCAGGTGGTTAGGTTGTTACAACCCTTAAGGCGGTTATTAGATCCAAGGACAGTCGAAAACTGATCTCTAACATTGGACGCACACACTAGACTTGCTGTCCCTATACAAAAGACAGCTCGCAAGCAAGAATATCCCTATAAAATCACAAATTTGACCTGTCAGTCTCTCAGTATCAGCTAAAATCGTATTGATAGTTTCTGAGTGTCTCTGATAATATCAACATGTTATTAACTATTCTAATTTGAGTTCATTGGATACTCATTCAACAGCGTAAACGTACTGCGTCATAATATTTTAAATAAATTGGAGACCAAAAGAAAGAGACAGCAGCCTGTACCTACCTACAGTGGTCTTAATATAGTCACTGATCTAGCACGAAGGACTTTAAACACATTTTTGACTTTAGCTTTGATGCTATCTGGCGAAAAAAACGACGTTACTACTGTCGAGGGTCCGGGGAAGCAAGTAACAGCATCTGCGTATGATGTCAGATAGGAATTGATGATGTGCTGGATGTGGAAACTCACAAACGGTTTCAAGTTCAAGTTTTTATTGTTACTTACAAAGTAGGTAAAGATTTAGTATTTTATGCATAAAATATTTGTAAGAGGGAACCGCTGTAATATGTTAATGTCGTGAATTACCATATTCGTTTAGTAGGGGAGTCTTCATAGAATATAATAGACTTCGACATCTTACCGGTTACGCATAGTAACCGGTAAGATGATGAATTTCTTAACGACAAGGTTGCCTGGAAACACACCGCTCCGCTTTCATCTCTCGCAAGATAGAATAATTAAGCTTTGTAAAAATTATGATGTTGAGTTCCTTGTCGACTTCTTCTCGGTAGAATCTGCCTTCCGAACCGGTGTTAGAATCACTGGTGGTGGTATAAACAGACAGACTCGTCGTTTCAAAAGAGCTTATATCAACGCCTGCTTTAAATAAATGAATTTAGCTTTTTTTTTATTTGTGTCACCAGCTTTATATAATATTAAAAAACTGTGTCGGCATTATTGGTATGCAGACTCCCTAATAGTTACTTGGAGCGAAAAGAGAAAAATCAGTGTACTATTTAAAGGACATAAAAAACTAGGTGCATTTCATTTGCATGACATTTTTCTATATTTGTGCGCCCACATCTCGCTCCGACGCGGTGACACTACGTGCTAGAATCGAATAGATATCTCGTTAGAGGAAGTATCCTCTTACAAGCTTTGTCCGTGATGCGGTACCGCGATGCACCCGGCATTGTCCGGGATCCTTCGCCCGGAACCTATCCAGCCTTTAAATAACTATGCCTGCAAGAACGCCGACAGTCTCTTGTATAACATTGAGGAACTAGTGCAGTGTAGTTTGGTGATTATTTTGTAAGTTATACGATTATTAATTAATTTTAACTTGAGTTTGTTATTACTTTTAAAGCAAAGAGTTGACCCGTTAGCTTAATTACCCTCGTTTTAATATCACTATGTCGAAATTTACTTAACATTCCCCACTTGTCCAGCAGGTCTATCTGCGGCATAAACCCATCTCGTTCAGAGAGGAGACCCGTCCTCTGAAGAGGGCCAGTAATGGGTTGATAATGTCGATGATGTTGATATATATATATATGTATAGTACCTACCTAAGCATAGTTAACTTAACGAATATAGTTCTGGCAAATCTATTTTGAACCACGTTTTGTTGAAGACTGGTAATATATAGCGAGATACGGAAAGAGATTCCAACCTTCTGAGCAAACCCCAATAAATGTAGCAATTGTATTTCCGATGTAGCATAAACGTATTCTCGAATGTTTCCGTATTATTTTATTAGTCGAATGTCAATAGTTTCGTGATTCAAACTCAGAGTTAACTTCTGAATAATACTTAAATAAGTTGGAGTATTATATTGATACCATCATGTGGCCTACCAACCCCGCATAGTTTTAAGTAATAAAACGTTATAACGGTCTACCTAAATCATAAATAATTTGCTAACAGACTTAAGAATAAAAAGAAAACCTGCCAAACAAATGAAACTGAAGTTATTCGGCTTAACATACACACCAGTAAGATACTATTGACTTAATTATTCGCTGAATATTTAAAACTCTACCTAAAGCAGTCTCTGAGAGAAATAGTGGTGACATGGGGTATTCTAAAGAAGTCGGTTTGAAAACAGATTGTGTATTTTATCTCCCTCGTGTTCCGCAAAGCACGCTCAGCTATCAATTCCCGTTGACATTCATTACCTTAGCTGTACCTATATGAGTGATAAGGGTCCTCTGATTATGTCAGGTAGGTACCTACAGGCTACGTTTGTTTGGAGCTGATAAATTTAATAATACCAGTGATATTTTACATCCATATTCATAACTATGTAGTTAAACTAGTGGTAAGCGTGTTCAAATACGGATCACGAGGTCCGGGGTCCGAATCCCTGGTCAGGCATAAAATTTGTATTGGGTATTTTTGTGTAAAAAAATGTTACTACCGGCCTGGAGTTGAGAAATTGGTAGTGTGCCTATAAGAGAACATTAAGCCGTGGATCCCGGGTATGGGAAAGTAATCGTTACGCCCGCCAACCCACATTGAATCAGCGTGGTGGGTCTATGGTCTTTAACCTTCTTCCTATAAGAGAAGAGACCTGTGCCCATTAGTGGGCGAGGTTAACGTGTGTATTATTAACTTCTCATACCCCGCTTTAATAAAAATGTGGTTACCGTTAAAGTAAGAATTAAAGTAGGTAAATAGGTATATATTTTATAGGTGCATATTTTATCGTCACAATCGGCTGATGTCTGGCTTCAATATCTACTTATACGGCGGTTGTATATATAATCTGATTAGCTTTAAATATACCTATAACCAATGCCTTAATGTTTGCAAAGGCTAAAACGCATTTTTTTAATTTAACTGATTTTGAAGATTTCGACAAATAGATTTTAACGACATGATTAATTCCAAATAAATCATCCTTAAATAAACCGACTAAGTATTTTACTAAAACTTATTTTTTTTTAAATCCGGCCTCCTTATTATATTTTTGTTAGTCAGTTTTAACATACAGACAACTCATACAGATCAATGATGTAGTTCTAAATCCAAATTCATATGATGAGAGCAAAGTACCGGTCAGAATTCAAATTTTATTGATCAACGAAGGAAAGATATCGGTTAATGCGTTTTTGATAAGAGGTGAATGTTTGTTTTTTATTTAACCGATTTTAATGCAGTACAATGAGCTAAAGGAGCTAACTGCCTTGTTTGTCTAGTGGTGTGATTGTCGATAGCAGATCCTGGATTCGATTCTCTGATCGGGCCTGTGGATTAAATATTGGCTTTTTCTATCAAAAATTCTTTGTACCAGCCGGAAGTTTGTAGATTGGCGGAGATTCACCCCTTTGCCTCGGAGAACACGTCAATCTACCGATCCATTCTACCGTCTCAGGATCTACCGTCCCATCGGACAATGGGAGTGCATATGTGATTTCGTACACACATGTGCACTATAAAATCTCCAGCGTAGTTGGAAAATCACTCTGGAATGATCCCACCGTAAATGTTGCGCCGAAATCTTTTAGGGAAATGTAAAAGGACTTATAATTTTGATTTCACTCACGTAAAATAAATTATAAGGTCGTATGTATCTACTAGTTCTCGCTTGTACCTCGGTAATCACTTCTAAAGATTGAATCTAATTTTAGTCTGGCGGCTTGACCTTAGAAACGACGATAAAACTTGAAAGCCGCATCCGCCACTGAGGTCGCCGGATTTGGGTTGTACTTGTAAGTCTGCTATGAAATAATAAGTTTATAGTCTAGACTAGGGCGGCATTAACTTACAGACATATAGAAGCCTCAAGAAGATGAGAACCCCCGTTCATTTACATATTAAGCCTTTTTAATTTTATTATAGGTAAGTATTCATGTGTCACATAACTAATATTATATACTTATCGGTTTTATCTAACGCCCCGCACTGTAGTTTAGAGTAATAATTAAACCTATTCATGTTAACTGCATATAATAAACCTTCCTCTTGAATCACTCTATCTATTGCTAAAAACTACATTAAAATCCATTGTGTAGCTTAAAAGATCTGAGCGTTCATCGTTCGTTCGTTCATCTGATTGTTAAAGATGACTAACGCCATTGATTTTATACCAACATATTGTTTTTTTTTTTTTTCTAATCGTCATAGCCCACCTATCTGCATTGGAACAGTATGATGGGCAAGCACAACGTCCAATCTCATATGAGAAAGTCTCCGCAAATGGTCCAATGTTTTTTACTCCACTAAAGATGGTTTAGCGTCAGCCGACAATCATATTTACCAGTTACCCAAGTTTGTCTGCGACAAAAAAAAAACCCGGACAACAGAGAATTGAACCAATAAAGCAATGTACACAGAGCGATATTTATACTCAAAGCATTTAATACTTACTTGCTTGTATCTACATAGAATAGTCCAACTACAATATATTCGTAATATGTAATAACGTTGTGAACATAAACATATGTATTCAAGCAGCCCAACTTCATTTACATGAATATACATTGCTACTTAAATGTCGAGCAATCAGTAATGAATTTGCGCGTAAGATTGGTACATTCATATCTAAATCACGACCTAATTGTTTGTCGTACTCACCACGCCTTAAGTGATGCGAAGGTCGTTTACAGTTCTTGAGGTAAAGGCATTAGAGCCAGTAGGTAAAGATTTTTTAGGGTAGACGCGTTGCCTTCTCTCTGTTCGTATATTGCGGATAAAACGAGGTAATTGCCTGGTAAATACCTTGTTTTACTATCCGCATAGTCGCGTCTACTCATCGTCCATAACAGCGCTCAATTTTTGTGTGCTACGTGTGACCAATCACAAGTTTTTCCCAAACGCGCGTTGCCAGTGATTTTATGCATTACGCAAAACTGATACGCCGTAGCCCGTAGCGGACGCGGGTTGGACGCCACGATTTGGCTTTGCCTTGTAAGGGAAAGTGGGAAAATTAATAGCGGGCGCTTGTGTGACACGGTTTAATGTTAGCGTTATTCATTATCAACCCGTTACCGGCCAATCTCTCTTCTGATTCTCCTCTTAGAATCAGAAGAGTTTAGTCCCGCTGGCCAAGTCGGATCGGTAGACTTCTCACGGCCTTAAAATATTATGGGAAACTCTCCGGCATGCAGGTTTCCTCGCGATGTTTTTTACCTTTGAAGCAAGTTACATTTAATTTCTTAAAAACGCACATATATCCGAAAAGTTAGAGGCGCGCGTCGGAGTTCGATCTCGGTCGCACAGAAAGGGAAACTGAAGCCTCACTAGTCTGTCACTGTTTCCATGTTAATGTTCAATCATGTATGCTTTATCCCGTCTGTTTACAAAACGTCATTGTAATACGTAGTAGGTTAGTAGACGTCAGACGATCATGCAACACGAATAAAATTTTGCCTTTGAGTTAATTCGTCTCTCATCTTGTCTTCAAGATCTGTAATTAACTTACAGAATAATTAGAACTGAGTATAAATAAATAAATTGTTGTATTAAGGGGAGGTTAGGCATACTTGAAACAGTTTGAATCAAAAATTTGTTATGTCTCCGGTATGTTATTAGTACCATGTTATTTTACTGTTTTTTCAAACATATTTAGAATTGTGAGACTTTTATGTCCGCTTTAGGTCTCGGACTACCAACCCCGCTTATTACAAACCCTACAGATACAAAACTTTGCGTATTTCAAAACATTTAATTTAACTTTACCTTTACCCTCATTTTTACGCTCTATCTCTATCGTCTTCGTGTTTACTGTGTTTTCATGCCGATAAATTAACGATTACTACCACGTTAGTAAATCTATAATTTTATATACAGGACAAAGCGTCGTAATTTGAATCATATTATACCTATGCTAATATATCCATACTTGTTATCCATATAAAACGAAAAATGTTTTCATTGTTTATTTGCTTATTTAAATTTTAAAAATAAATTTCCAGAACCCTGGGGATGAACATATAATTTAAAAAACAAGACGCGAATGAAATTGCGGGCAAAATCCAGTAAAATATATATGTATGTATTGGTTTCAAAGGAAATGCTCCCGCTCGCAGTCTCTAGTCGAGCACTCCGAGAGGATATCGACGACACAAGATCCTGTTTACCTGAAGCTGACTAGATATTTGATATCGAAGATTGACGAGCCTTAGTAGAAAAACCTATTATATTTTTCTGTGGGTATTTATAAATTCAATAGCCTCGTAAGTCTCTATCCTTCGCGCTGATCATATTCGTCTACCGCTCACTACTAAGGTCCGAATCGAAATGTTTAAGGGTTCATGGTTTTCTGGCATTAATTTGTCAGTAGGACATGTCGGAGTTAGTACATCAGCGGTGTCTCAAGCCTTCGGAATGCAAGTTAATTCGACAGTTTCGGTTATTAGATAATAACCGAAACTGAGAGATCTAATGTGATGATTATCGTTCAAAGTATGACAAGTGGAGAAGTGTGGAAGATCTTAACAACTTTTTCTCCTATCAGCGAGGAAGCTTGAGTATAGCAACATTTTTAATGAAGTATTTAATATAATATAATTTTTTATTGAAATCAATTCTGTTCAGCAATAAAATAGAATAATTGAGAATTCAGGGTTATTAATTTATGTAGTTGCGATTTAAGGAATATTATAAGAAATTATTTTAAATTATTGTGAACTGCGAGAGTTTTAACGTTAAATTCCATGAGACCACCGAAACAAATTAAAATGATAAAATATGATCTTGATTTTGAATCATTCGGTGCCACTTTACTTAGTAATTATCTAACCGTATAGCTGAGCCGAGACTGAGTCATTACACATTAATAATTTACGCGCGTATATAACTTTCCCTAACAAATTACGTAAATACCACTAATTTATTCATCCCTGCCATAAATCGATACACAACGTGTTATATGCGTCATATCACGTGTGTTATTGCCTTTGAATGTAATTAATTCGCTAGAACTGGAGGCGTAATATTGTGTTTTCATAATACCTTAAGGGTTTCGACGACTAAGTAAGAAGGTAACTGCCTCGTTCGTCATAACTATGGAGTTCTTGCAATTTCATTTTTTTTCTCTTTATTCTTTCTCGTATGGAAAATGCAGCAATTCGAACATGTTTTTGGCATATATAAAAACACAACATAATATATAAAAAATTAACTGTCACATTATTGGAAAGTAAAAATTAAAATTTACTCGAACCTGCATCGTTTTGTACCTAGCGGTCGATAATAAACCATTTACGTGTAGATACTTTGATAGACACATTGGTCTTTGGTAGTAACGATGTTCGAGTATGGTTAATGAGTTATTTCAATAATTATGGGCCTCAAAAGCTCAGGTCACTCATTGGGCGACGCATACAGCTATGCTACAAAGCAAAATGTACATGATGAAATTAGAAATGAGGAGGTACCTAAAATAACCTAAGTTACCGATATAGGTCAACGACTTGCAGAGCTAAATTTCATGTAGGCGCGGCCCAAAGAGCTAGTTTGGCGACTCCGCACTGGAAAAGGCAGTGCTGGTAGATCCCACAAGTTAAAGACAATCTTTGGGAGTCGCTAGATATCGGCGCCTCAAGACCGTTGAGTGGAATGGATCTATGGACAATTTCTTTGTCTGAGTCCCGCAGGCTATCGATTGGAATGATAACGACGGTGGTATATAATTAATTTTACATTTAAAAGTCCAACCTGAGGGAAGAAATTCTTTAAATAATTTGTTGACACTTGATACCTTCAGAATACGATCCTGTATAGTAGGCGGAAAGCTTAATTTATTGTATTATTTAGCTGAACCGCTCGCTGGGGAAGGCGCGGGTCGATCGATACGCGGACGGTACCCTTATTGCGAGTTTGTGTACCTCGCATGAATGGTTTACGAAGTACATTTTAATTGGATAAGTTGTATAGGAAAGAGATTGCCCACCAATCTGCACTGGTCCAGCATGGTAGACACTAACCCCTTTCTCATTGTGGTAAGAGACCCGTGTCCTGTAGTGGGCTATATGAAATTGTATAGCAGATTTTATGGCGAAAAATCTCGAACAAACAGCCATCATTTTGTCACAAGAAAAATATATAGGTTTTTAGATACAAGTTATGCGGGAACTTTCTGCGGGCTGGATAGCAATAGTAAAGTTAGCTTATCTATAAAATTTATTAGTCAATTTCTCATATTATTTTTCTATGCGATACGATAGTATATATGAAGTCAGCTAGCATTGGGCAGTCGTGGTTCAAACACTGCGATCGCTCAGGAGCACTTTTTTAAGAAGGTCATTGCTATTTGATCATTTTATGTGATAATTTGATGTTTCGGCCTATAGGCTCAAGGGCACGCTTTTACAGAGAAGTGCGCAGGTAATAATATCACTATGGATTCTGAATTTTCAGAAATGAGGTCTTGTCCAGATGACACTGTAACTAGCGCTTTCAATGCCAATGCCAATTCAATGCCAATTTTGGTCTTCTCATAGTTCGTCGATGTCTGTTAGAGGTGCTAAGCGTAGCTATATAACGCACACGTCGAGCTTCGAAACAAGGAGCATTACGACAGTTATGCTACAACATTATAGGGTTTCGAGCAATCGAAAATAATCAACGTCTATCGAATAAGCGTCCTCGTACTAAATGGGCCTACAGGTTATACGGGACTAGACGTAAATAATGAAAGCGCTCGGAGTTTTCCTGGCGGACTGATATCCGTATTATGGATCATTCCGACTAACACGGAACATGATATTTATTTACCCTTCATAACAAATAGCTTTTCAATGCAAAGTATGTATTATTAATAACTTCTTGTGCCCGCGGACTCGCTCGCGCTTAACTCTCACTTCGCTTAACTCTCATGGAAAATTTTGCTCTTCCTAGATGTAATTTGTGTGAATCGCCGAAGAGCACTCTTATCTTATGTACTTCTTCATAATGTAATACTTGATAATGATAATACAGAGACCTAGTTGTTTCCCGCGACTTTGTCCGCGTTTGTCGCTTTTTCGAAAATCCTACAAACATGGTTAGTTTTTACGGTCTTATCTCCAGGATACCAGCTATGGATACAAAATGCCACAATAATTAGTGTAGCTGCGAAGCCGCGCATAGGAAACAAAGCCATTTTTTAAATCGCCTGGAAACTTTACCCTGATGATGTTACGGAAAAATATGTCGTCGTATCTCTAGCTTAAATGTTATTAGGATCGGTACAAACAAAGAAACAAAAAAACACAGAAACACTTTCGCAATTACAGTGTGAGTTTAACTGACCAAGAAAGAAAATGCCTAGTAGGAATGCAGATACTAAAGGAAATGATTTAATTCACGTCACGCGACGTTACCTATACAACGTGTAACCGAATTACGAAATACTGTAGAAACCCGGTAGAAATTAAATAAAAATAACCGTATTTCTTTTTTGATACAAACTAATTCAAAACATTCTAATTGCTTACTTATGACAACCCTATTGCAGATAAAATAGTACCACGCGTAGTATATAATATAAAGTGACAGGAGTCTCTTGATTTTAACTTTGCATGTAATGTTAGGGCTGTATCTGATTTTTTTCAGTAAAAACTATAGTTTACTCAAATACTAATAGCTTTTCGGTTTCACAGATAAGTCTCAGAGACATTTAATAACCTCTAAAGCCTCTGAGGAGTGGCGAGGAATAGTTAAGCGTGCCACAACCCTTAAATGACGACCACGAACGCTCTGACAAGAGCGAACCGACTGAGAAGAAGAAAGCCTCTGAGGTTATATTTCGGTTTTAATTTACAGGTTTTGTAGTCGCAGTGTCTTAAAAGTCACATCAAACAAAATATATTGGCTTCCTACTTCGATACAGCAAACGCGGTCCACACCAAAATGATTAAAAGTCAAAGCCCAAAGGAACTTTATTTGAATCGACTGCGTAATTAATTCACTCTGCGACCTGACATAGACTTTACAAAGGAAAAGGGCCAAAAAATGTTAAAGCTGGCTTGAAAGTTGGCACGTTTGAAAGTGTTCCATAATCAAACGGAACTTTTAATTTCGTCCTGTCGCTCTATCCATATTCAGCAATCACTCGGCATCATATCAAATACTTTATACTAGCTGCTACGCGTTTTATCTTTTTTTAACACTGCGGTTTATTTTTCCTGGCTGAAAAGTATCCCATCTCTATAATGCTGAATCTCGATGCAGAATATCCTCATGGTCGCTTTAGTTGTTAGCCGTGCATAGGTAGGTAAATCTTCTGGAACCACAGAATGAAGAACATACAGAAACCGTGTACGTGACTAATATTGAGGCATTTAAAACCACTCCACTTTAGAAGTGTGTCTCGAACAGGCGGATAGTCACTTTATTCCATTTGACTGTAATTATTTTACCTCCTATGTTTAAAACGTTTGGTCTGGGATAGAAGTAGAACCTACCCTATAATAGCTAGGTACACAGAACATTTCATTTTCATATATAATCTACCGATCAAATTGATAATTCTCTCTTTGTTTAATTCGGCAAAAAAAAATGCAATTTACTTACTTTCGGTCGCTTTCCTATTCTACACCCCATCAAACTAAACTGCGTGTTTTCCTTGTTTCCTTTTTAATTATGAAGCGAATACGCTTCAATCTACATTTTTCCAACACTAAGTAAAAAAGTGTTGCGTAAGCAATAGAATGCGTTACATAAACGCGACCTACATAGTTCGCAACGGTCCGAGTAGGTCTGTAACTTTATAGTACGGTCGCTTAGTCGTGCCTTAAGTAACCTATACTAACATTATTAAGAGGAAATATTTGTTTGTTTGTTTGTATATTTATTTGTAATCGATAAACTTTGAAACTAGTGTAGTAAGAATAATTTAAACCATTTTTACAATTAGAAATTGTTTTATTCAGGAATAACATATTTTTCGGTAAGAGTAAGATATGAACCTGAAATATTAGTAGGTAATTGTAAACAGCCCCCGAAGAAAACACGCTAACGTTTTTCTTTATTCGCGTGTTCTGACTGCATGATTTGTCAAAGTAACAAATTTAAAATATTGCACCCTTTAAAATATCCACCCAAGGAATTCACCAGAGGAAGTCACCTTTCAACTGTTACTTTCATAAGTCAAAGCGTGATAAAACGCTGACGTTATTCCACGTTTATTTGCAAGGCCTAACAATTCCCTGTTAGTTATACCACGTAATTTTACTCACTTACTGATTTTCTTAGATTTCTCTCCGATTCTTCATCATATTTTTAACCTATTACCAGTCCAATAAGGGCACGAGTCTCCCCTTAAAATGAGAAGGTTGTTGGCTTACTTTTCCACGCTGCCCGGCCAAGTCCGGATTGGTAGACATCGCACTCTTCGAATATTCGGCCTCTATCCGTAAAATCTTCGTCGAAGGTATTCTTATTTATCCATTATTCTCTCGATAATAGTAAATAAACAGTATATTTTTAATAACAGTAACAAAAGTCATGACAAAGTATATGGGTATTTTAAATGTTTAATCGTAACCTACCCACAGCTACGGGCAAAACTTACAAGTGTAATCCGAATTAGGAACTATGTATGAACGAATTTATGAGAATACTTACTTAACAAGATTTTGGCTAATGAGGCGTATAAATGTTCACAGCTCAACTAGTGAAGCTATTTAACTAGCTTTATTACATTACTTAATTTAAAGTAACGTATTGCATAATATGAAATGGTAATCATGTTCTTCTTGCCCTCACCCCAAGCTATGTGGTTTTGGCAATTCTTCCACTCAGAAGTGAGTGTCAGCGATCAACATACTGCCCACTTCTTTTACACGTAAGTAAGTTGTCGCGTCAGATCAGAGTGCCAAGTGTGAGATTTGCTAGCTACCTTTACTTATTCGACGCGTAAAAGTTAACCACGATTTGTGTTGTCGCGTCAGATCAGAGTGCCAAGTGTGAGATTTGCTAGCTACCTTTACTTATTCGACGCGTAAAAGTTAACCACGATTTGTATAGTATCGAAAGAGCGTCATCTCGTGACAGTACGGTTTCCCAGTAATGTCACTAGATGGCACTTCTTCGATACCATATACATCATAGTTGACTTTCACGTGATCGAGTAAGTTAACGTAGGTAGAAAATCTCACACTTAGCACTCGTCACTCACTCGTCGAACGAGGTGACTAAAACAACTAACCCTCTGCCAGCGTCCTCTGTTCTACTACTTCCATTTACCGCCATCACCAACCCTCGTATTGGGAGATGCCTTTCACATACAAGTCTATAATAGTCCAGTAGTGAACAGTTATAGGCTACTATAACCGTTCACTACTGGACTATTATAGATCTATTTTTTAAGATCTATATAGATCTATTATAGTTTTCATTTCACTACTTGATGAATTATAGATGATAAACTAAAGATTTTCTTTGAATCTTTTTAATTTTCCTATTTTAAATGCAAGGCTATTCGGGGATTGGTAATAAGCCGGTGGGGTATTGCAGTATTCATAACAGTAAAAAAAAAAACACAATTTTTCCTGGCTTTTAGAGAAATGTCAATTACATAAAATACGCAGTGACAACCATAACATCAGCTCTCTTTAAATTAAAGGTAAAATGGGGTCGCTAAGCCAACAGCAAAAAGGTTACTGCTTAGATAATATTCAAACAATAATTCACACTCGTTTTTACGTACACATGTACACATGTAAATACGATTTAAAGTCGTAATAATTAGGGTTGTCAACTTTTTTTAGATTACATTTGTTTAATAATATCTTTAAATTGTTTTTTTTATATTAGGGATACTTTTTCTGAACGGTGAGTAGTGACCTAGTAATCCCAAAACTTATTTCTTACTAACTACGTACGAACTCATTAAGTCCCACAAGCTCTCCAATAATCAGCCTAGTAGATACATATTGGTTCAGATTCATTTTTATACAAATCTCTTTTCCAAACTTTTCACTGTGTTTCACACAAAAGCGCGGCACTAAATTCTTAACGATTGGAATACATAAATAAAACGATGGTGGCCACAGGTCTGTGCCTTCACAAATTAAGTTTTTCAATTAACAATGTATTTTTTTATTAGATAAAATCTCGCATATGCTAACAATCTCACCTGATCAATGAAGTTCAGGTCGTTGTCGGATCTTTACGTGACATAAAGCGTTATGATACCAGTTGATAAAAGTACTTACTTACTACTAACCTGCTATTAAAATGTAATAGGGCATGAGGAACCTGAAGAGTTTGCAAAACTGAAGACGAAATGATTTCACCGAAGATTTCAAAACCGAAGCATAACCACGGAGCCATAATTTGACACTGCATTCGAGTGTGTGGGTAGAGTGTTCAATTATCTAGCACCATTCGAATTCAGTGCTCGAATGTGGACGCTCGACGGGATCGCAATGAAAAGAAGATTGGACGTATTGATCGCTGCCGTTCATTTTTACATTCTATTGTAAGTCAGTGAAATTGTTGTTCCACGGGAATTAATCAAGTATGAAACATCAAACTACTTTATACAAAGTAATTCGGAAATATCAATGTGTAATTTTGTGTGTAACCAATTAATTACTAACAGTAGCATTTTAGAATAGATGTCATTCAAAAGAGAAGACCGAAGTAATGTTATCCTCTTTATCGCCTTTTTGCTTTGCAAGTGTTATAACAGTCGCATCTGTAGACAAAATGTATAACCAGTCATTATTACTTTCTAAAGAGAAGCGATTTAGAATCCTAGTTTATTTTCGCTACGGGTATAAGAAGAACAGTAAAGGGTACTGGGGCACCGGGCACCACTTATAACGAGTATTACTAATACTTAGAGAAATGATTATAATTTTTTGAAACGTTTATTAACGGTTTTCATTTAAATATGTGGAAAAGAATGGCAACCCTAACTCACATTTGTAGACCAAAAGTAAACCCAGTAATTTCTTCTTTCTAAACCGACATCGACTTAGCTCCCTACCAATTATTTACGTTAAGGAAATAATAAAAAAGGAGGAAAGAAGAAGTTACCAGGCAACCACCTATAAAAGTATATGTATCACGTCATATACTTACTCGATGTAGACAAATAATTATTCTTTTGTGAAAGGTTTCTTTTAGTTTTCTTATAAAAGTATCTTTTTATAAAAATTGACAACCCTAAAAAACTGTACTTCATATTTACACTTGTAATGTGGTTCTTTCTCTTGCTCTTGTAATACTGCTTGACTACATTTGTACCTACCTTAATTATTATGCTACCTTAATTATTGCTTATGGTTGTCATCGCGTATTTTTTATAAAAACCTTTATTTATTTATTAATAAACAATCGACTGACCAAGCAGGTGGAGCATCTTATGTTTAGTGGAAAAGCATCGTCTATAAACAGCATCGCTTCGCAGGACATGATAGGAACTGTTCTTCAAAGTGCGCCTAAGCATAATGATTTTTTAATAAAAATATATGTCAATACTGTTGATATTTAGAATATTATCTACACCGACAGAAGAAAAGAATGGGGATGTAATTGTCTAAAATATAGTTACAAACTGTTACTTTGTGATTACGTTTTATTGCTATGATTATTAATAATAAAATTAATATATGGGTCATGCCCTTACTCATACTCATACTCATATACACTTTAGCAATCTAAAGTGGACTCAAACTGAACTGGACACCCTGGACTGTAAAGTTCGCAAACTGTTGACGGCTTACCGTATGCATCACCCACGTTCCTCTGTAATGAGGTTGTACATCCCACCCAAGTGTGGAGGACGTGGTCTTCTGAATGCCAAGAACCT
This sequence comes from Pararge aegeria, assembly GCF_905163445.1. Lineage (NCBI taxonomy): Eukaryota > Metazoa > Arthropoda > Insecta > Lepidoptera > Nymphalidae > Pararge > Pararge aegeria. The sequence continues at coordinate 8,377,108 of NC_053187.1, forward strand.
TCATAATCGTGAGGTGTGCAATCTTAGAGATCATTTTCTTAGAATGAATGTGGGTATGTGTAAGGATGTCGGTCGCAGTAGATAAGGTCTTACTCCACTATTCCTTGGCAAAGAGAACTGGCGCAAGCCAAAAATACTTAGCAACTCAGATCGTGTGGCGGTATGGAAGAGTAAGGAGTTGCATGGCAGATTCTACAAGGCCCTGTCGGGACCAAATGTAGATCAAATCGCATCTGTATCCTGGTTACAATTCGGTGACCTATTTGGGGAAACCGAGGGTTTTGTCTGTGCAATTATGGACGAAGTCATCAAGACGAGAAACTACCGGAAACAATGAAAGATGGCACTCTAGACATATGTCGAGCGTGTCATCGTCCTGGGGAGTCCCTCAGGCATATAGTTTCCGGGTGTTCTCATCTTGCTAACGGCGAATACTTGCACAGACATAATCAAGTAGCCAGGATAGTTCATCAACAACTTGCTCTTCGGTTTGGCCTTATCGATTTTGAGATGCCTTACGGTACGATCCGGCGTCAGTTCTTGAAAATAGCAGTGCATTGCTCTACTGGGATCGAACGATTATCACTGACAGGTATATTACAGCTAATAGACCTGATATAGTGCTAGTCGATCGATCAGTGCGCCGTGCAATAATTGTTGACATTACTATTCCACATGACGATAATCTGGTGAAAGCTGAAATGGAAAAAGTATCTAAATACTTGGACCTTGCTCACGAGATTACCGCCATGTGGAATGTTGAGTCGACCGTTGTTGTTCCGATCGTCGTTTCAGTCAATGGTCTTCTCGCGAAAAGCTTCGACCAACATCTTAAGAAGCTTTCGCTTGGTTGTTGGATCAAGGGTCGGATACAGAAGGCAGTAGTCCTTGAAACGGCGCGTATTGTGAGGAGGTTCCCCACTCCGGAGCCCTGACCACCGGTTGCTTGGGCATTCAAAAGCCCCGCAAGCGGAGGGTTGAAGTTTTTTTTTTTTTTTAATTTTTAATAGTGTTGTTTAATTTATTTTTAAGCATTGTTAATAATTTAATAAATGATAGAGAAAAAATAAATTAATATCTCAATAAAGAATGGAACTGAAGTGTATGTCTATGATTTCGTAATACCTACCTCCTTTTTAATAAGATTACATATAGTTCCATGGTGATAAAGTACTATCATCATCATAATCATCATCAATCTATTATCGACCTACTACAGGGCACGGGTCTCTCAGGCATGCAAGTGATATTTATATTGCTCAAATTAAAACGCACATTTACGTCTTTTAAAACGTTAAAAGAAAAGTTAGTAGTGCATTTCGGGGCTCGAACTCGGTCTCACGAAAGGAAAGCCGAAACCTTACCCACTAGGCTATCACCGCTTCCAAAATAAAACCATTACCCAAATATCCTACCAATACCCTAAGCGCGGGACTGACTTTGTAATACAATTTGAAGTTTGACCGCTTTAAGCGAGATTTAGTTTGATGTTTCCGGACCCTTAGCTTGATTTAGGGTTCATGAAATGAACGAAAGCTCTAAAAGTGATCCTTACCTGCTAAACAGGTACCCTGCCAAAGGTAACAAGGTGACTAGTTGTATCCTGCCACGCTTCGCTGTGGCACATTTTTATGGAATGGTTGAGAAATGAGAAACAAAACAAAGAATACATTACATATAGGTAAGTTTAATTTTGCAATATTTGTGGATATACCGACAATATTTTTTGTTTTTCCACTGTCTGCGTGGATTTAAAAACACGCGGATATGTGGCTGTTGCAAAAAATAGATAAAAACAAACCATGATGCGGACTATATATCATGCTAAATTTCAGCTCGATCGGTGCAGAACCTTTGAGTTTTTGAAGCGTACACAAACCAACATAACATTTTTATATAAATAGACTTTGTCACACGATTGTTGTGAGAAAATAACTCAAAAGCCTGGAGAGGCATTAAAAACCAAATAAATAATAAAACATTAAATAAATTTAACTGATTTCAATGACTCTCTGACGCTAACATCTGTATCATTACAGGTTAGTTTTGAGTGTGTAACACAACCAAAATTTACCATCAATTACGTACATATAACAGTCTAGACTAAAGGTTTCGCTGGGCAGACTGGCTGGTTATCCCAGTAGATGGTAGTCGTCGCATAGAGGACACAGCTGTCCGTTAAAATTTGAGGATTACCCTCGATTTCCATGTCCCCCTCATCAGAGCTTGACTTGGTTCCTTAGGGCCCTAAAGTATACCCTTTAAAACGGTAAAGAGTTTTCGAAAATAATAGAAAAACCGTCGAGCAATACATATAGGCGAACAAAGAGACTTACACTTTTTAACTCTGTTAAACAGGGGAGTTAAAAAATACATGATACAGTCTTTGTCTTCTTCTTGCCTTGGTTTTTTTCTAGTCAACACACTTTGTGTAGATAGAAATAAAATATAACGTTTATTTTTATAATTTTAAAACGTTCTTTACCAACACTTAAAAGTAATGAATGTTTCAGACAAGAAATAAAGGAAGGCAGGAAGGTATACCTAAATGTTGCTATTGTAGGTTAACAGAAACGCCGCGCCGCGTTTACTTACCGTAAATCGAGTAGCGAGTGCCTTTTGACCTCTGTAATTATCAAGGGCGGGACGGTAACAATTAGGTTCGCTTGATTGGGCAATCAATAATCTGAGGTGTTTGATTTATCAAATTTAGGCTTCGATAAAGATTAATGACTCGACGTCAAAGTTCAGACTATGTATTAGAAAATCAGATGCGTAACACCGTTTTAACATGGTTTACTCTAAAAGTTAGCAAGTATTCGCATGGTGTACTTCGTTGACGTTACCACCTTCAGCCCATTAATTGCCTACAGCTGGGCATGGGTCCGTTCTTCGTTATATTCTCTCAGTCATCTCGTACCTACGACTTTCGCGGAATGGTGACACCTGTATCTTATTGGCCGTCACCACATGGCGCACAGAAAATATTCTTAACTCAGAAGAAGCAGCAGCGTCCACACAGCACAGCTCATATAATACCATCTACTGCGAGCACCAACCCGTCTGCCCATCAAATTCAAATTCAATCAAAAAATTTATTCATGTAGGCCTATAACAGGCACTTATAAAGCGTTCATGTATATACATGTGTTTACATAATTGTAAGAGGATGGTGACAACTTCGCTTGCCAACTTAAACCTAAAGCTACGAGGGTACGCGTCCTGGTCTAGGAGAGCCCACAACAAACTTAGCCGTGCAATATTTTTTTGCTGTCCCCATCTCACAGTAAATTAATAGTAAGGTATGAAGGCAATTCACACCCAAGCTTTTTTATCGTTTAAGTAATCCTTAACATTATAATAGGATTTTTCTGTATAAATAATGTGTTTTGTATAAACTTTGAACTTATCGAGAGACATCTCAAAGATTTCAATCGGTAAAATAGTAGTTTTTTTTTGTAAAACTGCCGCTTATAGGAAAACAAAAACTTATCAAATTAAGCTAATTCATATGATACCTTACCAATTTGAATATAGCTATCAAATAGCATCATAGTTTAACATCCTGAGTAAACCTTCCCCCTATAAATTAAGACCCCATTTCTTTAATTCTGTTGAAAGTGTTGATTTCTGGATTGTTCTCATCACTAGTGCTAAAACTAATTAAAATTTCGGTAAACTATGTGTATATGTAGATACATATCTACTTACCTACCTCGGTTCGCAAAGAGGCTCAAATTGTTTGCTATGTTATGTAGATTAATAAATATTAAATTATTAAATTATTTACTATGTTGGTACTCCATTTATTGCAACTTTATACATTAATAGCAGTATAGTATTTTATATAGAACCTACTTGCCGAGTCTTTGAAGTAGCCGGCTCAACCTCCGCCTTTTGGCGAGATCCAGCGCGGCGGTCGCATTCAAACAGCGCAAAGTGCCCATATTTAAGAGAACAAACTATGAAAGCCACAACTAGAATCTAAACAAAACATAAGCAACAATTAGGTATAAACCATGCAAATAAACTAGTTTATGCAATTTAATCGCTTGTGTCTATACAATTCACGGGTTTCATGGTGAAATTGACTAGAAACAAGTACCTGTCGAGCTTCATTTCCAATTGTGGCTAGTGTACGTCGACGGTGCCCAATCGTTGTTAATGTGTCCCGTATTTCTGGACACTATTACAGGACACTGGTCCTCTAACAGTCCGCTACGTAACAAAACCGCGTCTAGTCGACATCTGCAGTTTGCACAGCGCCTAAGGATATTAAACGTTAATTCAGTCACGTCACCGATCAGTCAAATTAGAATTGATGGACGTGACGTGGTGAAACTAAGTAAGCGTCAGTCGTCGTCAGTATAAGGGCGATATCTTTTTTTAAGCGAACATGCGGTTTTCCTCATTATAGTGTTTTTCACGGAAATTTACTTTGTAGTACGGAACGGATGATGAGAGGCATGCTTCTCTTCTTCACTCACACTCTAGCAAAGGAAGTAGTAAGCTGCTGTTTTTAAAGCTTGCTTATTATAAAGAAGACATACGGTAGTTCGACGCCTTTGATCTCGTGATAAATGTTGACTAGCGTCGCGAAAATAAGCTATAAGAGTCCTTTCCCCAAACTTACCATATGATGCTTTGACTTTACAGCTTCGTTGGACTTCTGAATTACTTGTACCCTCTAGTATTTCAGCATTGAGCCTAGTGGGTAACTTCTCTTTCTTCCCTTTTTCGATACCTGGCACGCACCTCCAACTTTCGGAGCTATGTACGTGTTATGCAATTAAATATCAAAAACGTCGCTCTCATTCAAAAGGAGACCCGCCGTAGTGGCCCAACCATGGCAGGGAAATATTGCTGTTGTTTGCGAAGCATGGTCGGATCAGAGAATAAAAATGAGAACTCTCCAATCCGGCATTATTTAGCTTCTATTCGCCACCGTTGACCATAGGTCTTTTTCATATAAGAGAGAGTTTAAGAGCTTAGTTTCCGCGTTACTCCAATAATCGAGTTCACCTGTTAGTGATAATAACCGTGATATATCTAATACATTACGTGGTCTTTACTGGTGTGGATACCTACAATTTCCCGACTTGCGGCATGGCGGGTAGGTTCTGATATTTTTTTGGCACAAATATCCTACCCCGGAATCGAACCCAGAATTCACTGAGCCTTATTTAAATATGTCAGCTTATAACTAAACCAACGAGACATACCTCTTTATCATAAATCTATGTAAATCCTGAAAATCTGTACGCATTTTATACATAAGTATAAATAAAACGAAATACTTAGATTTGTGTATTTATTCTTTGAAGTTTCATACCTAATCAAGTGCATAAATAGGAAAAACGTTATTTACAAATATAATTAACTTATATAATAGTGGGAACGGCAGCCAGCTGCCGCCATGTTGTTTTCTGACAAGAATTTAAAACAAACGCCGAATAATGCTACTCGCATTCTAACTGAACCAACCTCGTTAACTTTTACACAATTATTGTTTGAGTTACCTTTATCATGATGTAAAAGTTAAGTTTTGAATAGAAACATAATTTTTATATGTGCAAACAAAATTTTGATGGACACCAATAATAGTGAAGAAGTGTTAACCCTTATGCAAAATTGTTTAAACTTGAGATATTATATATTTTAAATCGTACAATCAGTCTGTTTGTAGTGAATGCAAACCTTTATGTGGCTCGTCAGATTTATTAGAAACATAATATGTGACATTTCCTTAAATATATACCTACAGTGAACTGTTGGTATTGCTTTAATAAATAAATAAATAGATAATGCCTCTTTTGCCGTAACATACATTTTATTTCCGTTCATGATCATGGCCGGTGAGATTTCAATGCTGCTTAATTAAGTACTGTTGAATTTCTTATAGTAGTTATATGGTAACACCCTTGACATATGAAGGTGTGTACATTGAAAAATATTATAAAAATCGGGTTTGGTACGCGAAAAAACAGTGTAATAGAGACCCTTTGTGACCCCGATTTTATAGACGCTAAACTTGGCTAAGAAGGCCGCGACGAATATCCCATACTGAATTCGAAATATGAATTCGCCAAATAATTTCAGATAACGTAACTACATACTTGAATTACCAATAGTGAAAATGCGATGCTTTCGGCACTTCACGTCACAATTATTATTTGCGATCAAAGTTTTATGTATAACGTAGTTATTACTTAAATAATTGTACGAACAAATTTACAAAAGACAATTAATTAAAATAAGAATACTACAACAATTTAGTTTTTTTTTTCTTCACCAACAAAGACAACATCTTTTTATTATCTGTTTAATAGAGTGACACCTCTCTTTGACGTTATTTAACAATGCTTAATTGGGCTATAACCAAAGTGAAAAAATCATTTAAGAACGCATAATGGGAGTAAAAACGTAAAAACGATAACACCTTCCAAATGTGCGAGCTTGTATTAAAACTTCTAGTATTTGCCACTTTAAAAACTTTACAAAGACGTTTTCTACAAATTTTCGAACCCGCGAACGTGTCACTTTACACCCGCGGAATGTTGCTAGCTCACGAACTTTTTCCCATTTTCCCATTTTATGGTAAACGTTCAGAACATTAGAGGTATAATATAATTACTGTCAACTGCTAAATGGTATGAAGTGACTAACCGTTTGTTCGAGAAACATAATTGGCGTTTTTAATGCTTTAATACTATTCGTGTTCGCGGTTTCTGTATGTTCTTAGTTCTGTGATTCGATCATACGATTGAGGAATAATATCCTAAATATCATTGAATTATATGATACATTTACTGGACTTGAACGAAAGGATGCTTCTAGATTGTAAATTAAAATATCTTTCGTCTCTCTAAAATTTAAATTTCAGAACGGGGCGCGTTCTGAAACTAATTTTCAATGAAATATCAATATTAACTTTGTTTATTGTACAAAAACTATACCAAGAATGGGCTTTATCTTGCCAGTATAATAGCAGTGGCGTGCACAGGGTTTTCGACCAGGCTATGCATAAAGAAGGCAGATGTCATAAAATGGAACAATCCTTCGCATTCATGAGTTATACAAAAAATTTAAGGTATGCAGAACTTTTGTGCATGTATGAAGTGCACGCCACTGTATAATAAGTACCAACATGACAAAGTGTTCTGGACAAAATAAAATTAAACTCAAATGCCCCGAAAATCCTTATAATAATTAAAAGACAATATTAAATAATCAATGGCTTATTAGTTAAATTAATTAACCACTTACAAACTTTAATATTATATGCAGTAGTTACAGCACTTTATTATATTAGAGATAACAATTACAACAATTTCTTGAACTTTATAATTTTAGAGCTTATTAATATCAAACGTAATACATACAAGCCTTTTGGAGTTCGGTGTAATTGTAAACAAAAACTTCTTAATAAACAATTAACTTTTGATTGCAAAGATATTGTGTAAAGTTATGTTTGTGACGACCGAGGTCTATTGTCTCGGTTAATGAACCAGTCAGTCATACATCACTAACCTTCAGTTTCTAAAACGCTGATCATTCATCAAATTAACGAGCCGGCTAAGCGTCGTTGATAGCCCATGCCCACAACTAACATTGTGTTAAATAAGTACTGTTAATGATCCAGAAACATTAAAAATTATACAGTTTTACGGAAGTGGTTTTTTTGAATTATTTTATAAGAATATAATTTAGTAAGGTCGAAACCAGTTTTTTTTTTAATTCGACTGATTAGTTTTACACAATTAGTGTCTGTGGAATAAGCAAAAGTAAGTTTTATGCGAAATAAATATAACAATTTTTGATACGCGGCAGTGGCGTGCATAGAGGGTATGCACAGGGTATGCAGATGATATACAATGAAGAAAATCTCCAGTACGAGTTATAAAAAACTTAAGGGTAGGCATTGTAAGAGATTATAACTCTTACAATGCCTACCCTTAAGTTTTTTATAACTCGTACTGGAGATTTTCTTCATTTTATATCATCTGCATACCCTGTGCATGCACGCCACTGATACGCGGTATGAGTCTATTGAAGCAAGAGACCAGCAGGCCAATTCTGTATCTCGATCGACATCAAATGATTCGAGCCCCTGTGGAAAGTTGCCATTAAATAACACCAAAAGCATACATTACGTTATTGTATCTGCCAGTTTAAAGGACAGTTGGAAACTAAGGTCACAGATTGCAAACTATGGATTTAACATGTTAATGGGCCGCAACTTTCCAGAGATTTCTAGAGTAAAATTTGGTGCCTACTGAGATACAGAATCATGTCATTCTGGCGTTTCTACAATCCAATCAAAACTGATCGCTTCTCAAATTTGAAAGATGATTTGCATGCTAAGAATAATAATGAATATACATTGTTCTTATTCCTACGATCATTGACTTGATCAGCGTTTCAAAAACTCGGGATATGTATTGATTTGTAAAACGTGAGAAAACAATCAAAGTCATAATTTTCCAGATAATTTTATGGTGTTTATTTTCAAGAAACAGTGTTTACAAATTTATAAAATAAAATGACTTTACTCTTTTGTAAACAAATAGAACATTGTTTTCTTTTGCAGCCTATTTGTGCCCCATAGACTCCTCTTTGCGAAAGAGAGAGATTTAGAGCTAACCATACGCGCTGCTCCATTACTAGTGATAATTGCATGTTAAATTTAATTATTATATTATATCGTAAAAATAGAGGAACATTACAAAAAAATGGAGAAATCAGCAAAGTCTTAACACTAAATTTCGATAGTCTACAAAAATATTATTATTATCAACATTATTCGAATTTTTCGTTATAATTAATATTTACAAGGCTTAAAAATATTTTTAGTGTTTCTTAGAAAGGAGAGATGATTTTAAGATTTTAAGAAGAGAGCAAATGGTGCTATTTTACATTTAATATATATTTTAAAAAACAAATTTAAGGAAACTGTTTATCCTTACGCAAATAATTAAATTGTTTCTAGCCTTAACAGTGGCTGATTTTAAATTAACATCACTTAGATAAGTAATTATTCTCAAACAACGTGAATGCACCACCATTTTTTATTATAGGTTACTAAAAAAATATCATCATGCTTTCTTCAAAACACTAACCTACAATATCTTATCCTATATAGTGAATTGTGCAAAAGCGCATTAAATTGAGGTAATAACTTAGCGTGTAATGGTGACTAATAATTGACTACATCGAAGAAAAACGATCTCGTATACCCAAAAGTTTTAAGGTAACAGAATTGCGGGTAGTTGACTATAAATAAGTATAACCCGCGCGGTATTAAATAATATAAAAGGCAGCCGAATGGTGCATGGCATCGGTCGCCTTATAAAAATCTCTGTAATGGCCCAAGTTAATAACTTTTGTATACTTTTTATTATTAGTACGTTAAAAAAAAAAAAAAATTTTATCAGTAAAAAGATATTTTTTATATATGTACTTGTTTTTTTTTTAATATTTTTACATATTTTATACTAAAAAGTTTCCATCTTATGAACCGTAAGAAAAAATAAATAGCTAAAAGAAGTAAAAACCGAAGAGCAATATTTTGGCCAGAAGGAAGATATTTAGTTACTGGTGTGGACAAAATATAATGGAGATTTCAAAATGATATGGGTCTGCGTTCACCAATTCATCGGCCTTTTATTGTATTATATTTTGCGATAAGTCAACTACCCTAATGTCATGGATATCAATCGATAAACGGCGATAAATTCATGCCACTATAAAAACCGACAGCGACATTTAGGTTAAACAAGTGGTAATTTATTGGTACTCCAGTTAGAATCGTGATGCCTCGTAAATTTATACGGGGCTATAAACTGAACCGCCAAGAGTAAATTGCCGTCATTATATAACGACGCCACTCCTTGTGATAATTTTGGCTGTTTGGTCCTTACTTTTGCTATCTTCGATGTTGAGTTTGGAAGATTGGATTTTCTTCCACGTATCGCCTAGCGCTTTGCTGAAATGGTCGTCCACGCCACCTTTCGTGGACTGCTTTTCGTTGTCTTTTAACCTTGAGGTTTGGATTTGGCGCCACGTGTCTCCGAGGGCTTTTGTGAAGTGATCGTCCACAGAAAGACTGGCATCATCTACTTCCATTGCTATGATTTTGGTTGGCTTAGGTGGTTCTTCTGGCTGGAATTGTATGGGACTACTGGCTCTGTCTTTCATGTTTGGTTTAGAGTTCGCCTGGCTGTTCTCTGCGTTTGGGGGTGCGTTCTTCTTGAACAGGTTCATGTAATCGTCACCGAGGGAGCGCCTAAAGTGCTCGTCTATGACTGGATCGCACATTGACATTGAACCTGCGGATAAATACATGTATATTGAGAAACGAAGACACATAAATTGGGAATTAACCTATCCGCTTCCATTTTCCATTTGACGGGCGATTGGCAATGTGGGCAGCGACCCTGCTTTCTGAGTCCAAGGCCAGTCAGTTCTGGGTGTTTATCTGTATATCATAAGTGTTTATGTGTACTATTCATAAAAATATTCATCAGTCACCTTAGTATAACCGAGCCTACGCTTGGGTCTAGATGGCGATTGGTGTATTGTCGTAATATATTTATTTATTTCTCACAAACAGAAGAATTAATCGCCAGTAACAGTCCACTAGTACATTAAAGGCCTCTCCCAACGGGAGGGTTCACCCATTATCACCACGCTTGGCAGATGGGTTGCTGTTCTGAAGTAGTAGAATAGAGGACGCTGCTAACCGTTCTCCGTTACATTCCCTAAGTTGCCTTGTGCGACCCCCGCGGAAAGAGGAGGGTTGGCGAAAACTGTATTCTGATCTGCCGTCACCATACGACACAACAAAGATTGTAAAATTGAAAGTTTTGATCGTGAAAAACCGTTTTCTGTTCGGTATAATATGATAACTGTGAGTTGTGACTATCCGAATGCTGGGCCTTTTTTATCATTGTCACATATTAGTGATATTAATATAAAGGTCTAAATAAACGCTATCTTATCCATTCTTATTTCAGGGTTGGTACTAAGAATAACTTTACAGATAAACCAAACGCCTAAACTGACAAAACAGACAGAACCTGAGAATCGAACTCAAGACCTCGTGATCCGCAGTTTAACACGCTAAACACAGACATCCAGGTTTCCAAGTTGGGTGGGTTGATTATATCCTCACCATGATCATCCTATTACCGGCCCACTACAAGGCACTGGTCTCCTACCACGATGAGAAGGGTTGAGGCCCTATTCTACCACGCTGGCTCAGTGCGGTGGACTCCACACGCCTTTGAGAACATTATTGGGAACTCTCAGGTTTCCTCACGATGTTTTTCTTCAGCGGTGAAGCAAGTGATATTTTAATTGGTTAAAACGCCCGTAGCTTCGAAAAGTTTGAGGTGCTGGTTATTCGAACTTGGACCCCTGAAAGTTAAGCCGAGGGTTGACTATATGCTGTTAAGTAATTATGATCTCACCGGGTGGTGCGTCGTTACTCTTGATGACAGACGGCCGGTTGTAAGGTGGAGGGGCGGGGCGGGAGCGGAGTCTCATGTCTATGGGTGCCTCGTGCTTTGCGCCGGGGTATTCTGGCGGTGCTATGGACAACCAAGAAAACAATTATTATAATGTCAATCTATATAAAAATAAGTCTCTTCTTGCTATGGGACGCTTATTATCAATACAACCAATTTATTCGGAAAAAAAGATATCCAAGTTAGATAAAATTGTTAGGATAGCTTCATGAAATCCTTTGTCTATCGTCCAATATTTCTCAGTCTTTCAACAAAGCGTGATGCCTGTGATCACATTTGGCTACGAAAAATGGACATGATTGCTCTTAAGACGGTGGTCTAGCTGCGACGAATTTCATGAAAATGTATTCTAAAAACTATTGTTGTTGTACTGAACCGTCGGATTCCTCATGTCTTCTTCCGTAATCACTTTACTGTATAGAGGCAAATGCAGCTCAGACAGCAGCAGACTGTTACCCACATGTTAACTTAAACAATTGGTGAGAGAGAGAAATCAGAGAAATCCGAAATTTCGTATTTTTCTACTATCTGCTATATGTATGTTATTTCTAAGAGGATTAAATTATTTAAGGCGTGGAAGTTTTGAGAAAGATGCGTCTAGGTTTTTGTTACTTTCTGTCATGTTATTTCATTTTCATATTTGTCAAAAAGATGAATTTTTGGGTTCCATAGAGGGTAAGATTTTGTAAAGTAATTAGCTTTTTTTGTAAAGTAATTTATTTAGGACATACTTGCGTTTAGATTCAAATTCATGATGAGGAGAGACTAGCGTTTGATCATGGAAGTGAATAGTGGAACTAAACAATAGTTACTGGTAAATACCTAGAGTTGCGTTTATTAAGTTAGTTTCAATGAATTAAATATATTACACTTGACGACGAGACTTATATTATGCATCTTGGAGGTGGGTAGCGGAACTCCTCAAAGGTTACTGATAAAGCCCTCGATTTTGGCGTCATTTATTTTGCTTTAGCGCGTCAATACATAAGAAGCAGATAAAAGCTAAAGACTTTGCTTACCTTTCCCATTGATGTTGATTGCTAGATTTTCTGGCGCTTCATCCGTTTCGTCGGAGAGCTCTCCGTCGCTGTGAGGCTGTGCGCGCGCTATTGATGGCGCTATACGTCGCTCGTTAAAAGACTGTGACCTTAACGCCATTTTTCCGTTCTCTCTGTAAATATAACGTTATATTATGTTAACGCGAAATAAGACATTCATAGCCCGATGGTTAGTTAGGGCCCGAGTTCGATCCCCGTTACGAACCTTTAACTATTCAGAGTTATGTGCGGTTTAAGAAGTTAAATATCGCTTTAAGCGTGAAGGAAGACACCGGTATAAACCTGCATGACTGAGAGTTCTCTTAATATTCTCAAAGGCATGTCAAGTCTACCGATCCGCACTTGGCCAGCATAGTGGATTACGGCATAAGAACTTCTCGTTGCTATGTGCAATTTTATGGTGCAATTTAAAATTTCAATCCTTATATTCCTCACCAAACAGATTTTCGGCAATGTACCCTCTACGCACGTTGCGCTCCGAAACCGCATCCCGGTACCGCTCTCGCGAGCATCCTCAGTATATGTTGACTTTACAATGAACAATTGTTAAGATCTGTTTGGTGTAGAGTATAAGGATTGAAGAAATTATAAATTACACCATAGATTCTCCTGCTTTCGCGAAGTTTAGCAAATTAAGCTTAATTTTTATAATCATTTGGCTATCAGCTATTTTGCTCATATATTCTTAACAATTTATGAATTTAAGTCAAGTTTCAAGTATTTTTGTGCTCCTTTTGCTGTAAGTATATTCTCAAGTTTCTCTTGAGGAACGGGTGCAAACTATGGAAAGGATGAATTTGAATTCGTAAATATATAATTTATCTCTAGCACTTTGATAATATCATAATGTTAGTAGTAGCAGCACAGAGGAAGCTACTTAAGGAAGAAGGGGAAGGTAAAGGAGGGGTGGTAAAACAGTATTTTGATCTGATACATTGCACGGTTGCTTCGTAATGGAACGGTAATCGTCTGATGTTATTGATGAAGATGATGATTGTTGATGATGACCGTTACTGACGAGCTTCTTTCCCCCAGCATGTTCGTCACGAGATCGTGGATTCGATTGCTAAGTTTGGCAACAAATTTTATTCATGTATTGGGTTTTTCAGTTAAGAAATAATCAGTAACCTGGGATCCTGAAACCAGTTCAACTAAAAGCTGATAATGATTATAGTACGTTGGCCTATATTCGCGAAATTTTCAGTATAATGGGACCCTGGACTCAGTAATGTTCTATGATAATCTTATAATGATTATATTACCTTGGCCTATATTCGGGCAGCCGCGTGGATCGCCGTTCTCGCCTCCATTTTCCAGTAAGTTCTTTTGGTTGCGCGCGGGGTGTCTCAGGAGACAGTGTTCGGTCTCCTTCTGATTCCCCACTCGATGCTGTGCTCGGGGTCTCTATAACGGAAAGATAAAGTCAACTTAAAATCTTCTATATTATTCTTATTTTTTTTTAGACAATACACACATCGCCACACATCTAGCCGAAAGTAAGCGTAGCTTGCGTGTTATACAAAGATCCTAAGATGACTGATGAATATTTTTATGAATATACTTTCAATACTTATAACATACAAATAAACACTGAAAGACATTCTTCTCTATATATAGATAAACACTGATAAACATTGAAAGTCTTTCAAATTATTATAAAGAATTCAAAACAATATCTACATTATTTCCAATTACAAAAAAAACCAGCTAACGCAAAAGCAAACATCACCAGATGAACTGCTAATACTCGTAGGTTGCCGGCTTTTGAGACTTATTATATTGAAGCACCGTAGATTGAAATTGGTTGCACAATTCGCATGGGCGTCATAAAAATAATCTGTATTATAGATAACGTCTGTATAATCCTTCTGTCCACCAATCCGCACTGAGACAACGATGGTCTTTGGCCTAAACCCTTCTAATTATGGGATACCCGTGGCCTGTAGTGGGCCGGTAACGGGTTATGAGATGAGATGATATACTTCTGGTATAACGGACAGTCGAATATTACATAAAATAGACAAAAAGTAGGCCATGTCCTATTCCAAACTATAATCTACCTCAGTGCCAATTTTCATCCAGATCTATCCAGCATTTGTGGCGTGATTGAGTAACACACATCAATCCAAATTTTCTCGCATTTATGTAGTACCTAGTAAGATTAATGTAATAAAATGTTAACAAATTTTAGAAGATTAGCAGTTATTATTGAAGGTACTTGAAAAGCACTGAACCAAAGTTATTGGGATTTAATGGGATTGATATAAGAACATGTAAGCTACTGAATTTAAAATTAATTATGCAAACCGGATAAATCGGTACATGATACCAAAAATGCGATTTTTTTTTTGTCAGTAAGTAGTTTCGATTTTTGGATGTTTGTAAATATTATCAAGTCTCATTTTCTGAGATGACGTCACGATATCAGTAGTAATTTAACATTAAACTGCTTAGTGGAACTTCTACTGTTCATACTGTCACACCCGTATTGATAGCATGAACAGTGGAGTAGAATTAGCAAAAATGAAAAAGGACAAAGCATTCCTGTTTGCAAAAAAAGTCTAATGGTAATTATAGGATTGTGAGCGGTGACAGCCTCGTGAAGATTTCGAATCCCAACACGCGCTTCTAACCTTTCTAAGTTATGTGCGTTTTAAGCATATAAATATCACTTACTTTAACGAAACTTTAAGGAAACCCGCATGCCTGAGAGTTCTCATAATGTTCTCAAAGGCGTGAAAAGGCCACCAATCTGCACTGGGCCAGCGTGGTGGACTGCAGCCTAAACCCTACTCATTGTGGTAAGAGACCGGTGCTCTTAGTTGGCCGGTAATGAGTTCAAAATTCAAAATTCATTTATTTCATGTAGGAATCGAAATGAATTCCTTCCTTCAAGTAGGAGTTTTTGACATGAATAATAGAGGATTTTAAATAAAGCTATATCGTATTTTGCCAGAATAGTAAATGTATTGGGGAGTTCCGTCTTCTATCTCCGAAGATATTGTTTATTAGATCAAAGATGTATAGTGACAAAAAACCATCGATATCGCTTAATGATTTGGCAAGGCGTCGCAGAAAAAATGTGTGGTGTACACATGATTTTTTCTGCGATGAAGATTTTTCCTTCAAGAAGTTCGATAAATAACTCGTAAGTTCTGTTCTTTTATTATAAAAACAATCTCGTTACAGTGAAAAACAAAAACGGGAGCGTTTCGTTTTGACTTTCTTCGCTTTCCTTCATTATACGTACAGTTTTGAAAGTCTAATCGACGGCGGAACAGTAAATACGGCCTTAATAAAAGCGATACTAATATCTGATACAGAACAGAACACTCAAAATACGGTCATTTACCTTTTAGTGGTGAGCATATCCATGGTTGCCATAAAGGCACATTGAATTTCGGCGACTGAGGAGGCTCCATTGAAAGATGATCCAGACTACTCAAAGGAGTCCCAGTCAGAAGAAGCAAATAATGCGAAAGTTCCATCATAACGACACCATTAAAAACTTTGTAACACTCAACACCATTGCATATTTAAGAAACACATCGCATAAAATGCACTTTAATATGAGCACTAAAATTTTGATGTTTTCTTGCACTAACAATTCCTTAGCAGATCGATCTTATAGGAAACACATTGGCGTCTAAACACAGGTAACACTGAAGGTCGACTGAATAAAAAACCAACTGGAAGAGATTACATTGGAATAAATAAATGAGATGAACAAAAAATAAACCGAAAAGGAAAAAGAGCATCATGCTACATCCACGCGGCCGGACGTTGCGGCGCTTCCTTCGAAGCATATGATACAGGGTGGCTTTAACATATCGTTACCATCTCATAACGTATACTGGGACAGATAAGAGAATTATGATATTTATAACAAAAGCTGTACCTATACGCGTCTGAACGCCCATTGTTACGGTTACTCGGAAATATGCTGATAAGTGGCATCGAGAGCACGTTATTTATGTGACCTCATCTCGATAACAAAGAAAACGGCAACACAACACATTTTTGTGTCAAATGAGCCTGACCTCCTGTGCCCTGTTTTCTGACATCGGAATTTCAAATTTATAACACAATAGCAAAGCCCATTGCATATTGACACCAATTCTGCTGTACACATATCTAAATATTAAGGAAACTTGGTACCACTAAAAGTCATTTCCATCATTTTCAATAGGTAAGCTAAGACTATTTTACAACCTCTTGTTGATACGCTTTGCAGTTAAGTCTCAGTTTCAAATTTCTGAACAGTATTCATGCATTTGTTAGTATCCGATTAAACTGAAATTTAGCAATATAAATTGGATGTAAGATGGATGATGGAGCTGGTTTTATGATATAGTTGAGGTTCTATAGTTGACGTGAACACATAGGTGGTATACTATTCATCTCAAGTAGTTGAACGATCGTAATCAGTATCTGATAATGATATGAATGTGTATTACAAACTTGTTTTATATGAAATTATTTTTGAATAATATTGTAACAAATCCTTACATGACTTTTCCGAAAGCTTTTTAATGTAAGTTACTATTTATGTCTGTCCAATTTTCTTCAAACTATTTTCATCGAATATTCGTTAGAGCCTTAGTTGTAGCAGGAGGTTACCTTCTTCGAATAATTTTCAAATACAATTTCAGCGTTTACCTATTTATTCCAATTACGACCTAACAACACTACTTTGTTACCTTCCTTGATTATCTTATACATGTGTGTTGGGAAAAACTTGCCACAGAAATATTTCTTTTTAGTGTTCAAAGACAAGACCTTACACCAATCTTAACGATCGCCTTTTCATAAACATCCTGTACATGAATACATCAACCTGTTCGGTCCATTCATGAAAGTGCGTGAGCGCAGGGCGCGGGGATTAATGAACCCCCCTCCATGCCTCACCCTTCCGTCGCCTATACAACCTTATCATTTGAAGTACAATTTTAAGCTTCACTACATTCGCTTTAAGATGAATATCGCTTAACACATATGGGATTATAATAAATCAGTGCCAATGAAGGAGAATTGAGATCTTAAAATTAGTGGCATAAAGCTCGTATTCGTTTATAAGCTACCTCCTAATGATCGAGTTTAAATTACGGTGGTTGTATCCTTGGAAGGTTGTGTTTTATTTTGACGCGGTCCGGCGCGCGGGGGGCTAAGTCGAAGGCTGTGAGAAGTTGCCGCTCCAGAGAGTATAGGCATTAGGTTTTTTATTGTCTAATAGAGCGGAGGTAAAGGGCTGCCGACAGGTAGAGCGAGGATGGCGCCGCTAGATTAATTATAGTCTGAAACTAGAATAGTGCAGGCAGTGATTTTTGCTTAATATTATTCTAAATTTTAAACCCTTTTCACTTTCTTACTAAGTCTGAAACAAATTTTATTTACTTTTGAGATATTCATCTATTCTCACAAACTTAATCATTAATAATATTAGTAGGATGGTTTCGATATAAAGTATCCCCCAGTCAAAATTTTCAAAATATATTAAATGTACAGAAGTCTTCCAGTTACAGTTTTATTATAAGTATAGATGTGAAGTAGGTAACTTTAAAGTTAGTTATCATTGATCTTTTTGTATAAATACCTATTTGAAAATATTGTGTGAATCTGACTTCTATTTAACGACCTGCGTCATGCCATACCTAAATTTGCTTTGAGGAGTTAGTCTGGTCTTGTGGGAGGCTATTGCAGCAGCTAGTTTCCGTCCAAATAAGAAAGCATCTTATTACCTTCCAATATTAAGTTCGTTTGTCGTCTACAAATATTTGATGTTTAAGTAGAAGTTTCCGGCTAACATTATGAGTTTCAATTGTTTCATGATAATACGAAGGTTGCAGGTAGGGTTGCCTGGCAGTGTAATTAACTGGCCGTGTTTTATTTTTCTCAGTTCGTCTTATTTGTTTCGCCGCCCATTCAACCGGAGCGCCTGACTGTGGCGGATTTGGGTCCTTTCTGCTTAGACCACTATATCAAAGCCTGTGGGCGAAAAATCAGTTCGGAACAAAGTCTGTTATTTATTGGAAAAGTTTGAAGATAAACCAAATACAAAATAGGATATCCTTAGACTAGGTATGCGTGATAACAAAATAGTTTAAGTATCACTGTTTTTTCTAGACTAGGATTCTCTATACAGTAAAATAATTGTTAGTTTTATTTATTTATTGAAAAAGTTTTAAGATAAAAGACAACACAACAAAACAATGTCTCTTACAGTGTTGAAGACGATGACGACGATGAAATAGGTACAGTGCAGGCTAGCAGGCTACATAAATACATACTTGAAGAGAATATCTTTTATTCGTACAATAATTCTCATTTACTGCGCATCTGATATCTCCAGCGATTTTATTAAATGCAATATCCGTAGTTATATTGCGCTGATCTCTAAGGCCCGGGAGCGAAAGGATGCGAGTAATTCAGTGGCGGGCCTGCGCGGATGCCAGTTTGCTTGGGGGGATGTTTATTTGCACGCACGACATTATCGATTTCTTTCCCTCCTGGCGTTCCGGGGGAGATGTTTAGGGATGGTTTTAGATAGATAAAGCAATAAGCCGACGCGAAAGAAAATTACATAAAAACAGAGAATGATGCTCGCAAAGATTGTCTTATCAGTTTAGGCCTTCACGTTTGCCTCACTATTTATCTAACTAACACAAAACTCTGAAATGCACTCTCAACGTTTCTCTCCGACACAAGGGAATTATTAGATGTTTAGATTGTATAGATTAATCCATTGATTACAATTGTGTAATCAATGGATTACACAAGTGCATTGTAAACTCAGCTAATGAGGATTTTTTTTTTAGTATTTATCTAACTAATAAAAAACTCTGAAATGCACTCTCAACGTTTCTCTCCGACACAAGGCAATTGTTTGTTTTTTTTTTTTAATTAACGATAGGCCAGCGCTTGACGACAATCATGCCCGTTAGAAAGCAATGATGAGGTCTAGGTTGGAGCACGCTTGCCTCGAAAAAGCCTATTCACTCTAGCCTTGAAGGTACTCAAATTATACGTGGCAGGAAACACAGTTGCCGGGAGGGCTGCTCCGGTGTCGGAGCGAAACGCACGTAGACAGTGCATTTTGGAACATTTGTGTGGTGTGGGGTATACAGATTGAATATAAATAGCTGAGATTGACGCCGTGGGGTGACGGCAGATCACCACCGCTCTTCTTCCCGCGGGTGTCGTACGAGGCGACTAAGGAAATATAACGGAGAGCGGATCATCAACCCGCCTGCCCAGCGTGATGATTATGGGCAAATCCTCCAGTTTGGAGAAGGAGAGGCCTTTAGTCCAGCAGTGGACTGTAATAGGATGATGATGATGATATATAGCTAAAGAGTTCGTTTGTTTGTTTACCTACTTGAACTCGATCTCAGGAACTACTGGTCCGATTTGAATAATTCTTTCAGTGTTGGACAGCCTATAGTAGTAGTATAGCACTAATGAAGAATGTTTCAAGATTGTTTTGCTTAAGGTTGACTTATAAGCGGACGAAGTCGCGAGAAACCGCTAGTTATAAATATAATCAGAAATTATAATATAGTGCATGTGGAGCTTTTCGCGGCATATAGCAAATTAAGCTTAGCATTCAAAGGAAAACGGCATGCCAAGTGTAATATTTTTTACCTACATTTACTTATTAGATCGCGTGGAAGTTAACTGGGTACGATTTATATAGTATCGAATGAGCGACATCTACTTAGTAAAAATACTAAACAAACACTACATAACTGTAACTAACTATATTATATATATATATATATATAAACTACATATAATATCTTATAAATAATCCTTATTAGGTAGGAAATCTCATGGCACTCTATTAAATACCATTAACGACTTTGGCATTCTGATGACAGTTAACTACTGGTTTTTTTTTATAGTTATAATTGACGGAGCAAGCAGATGTCCCACCGACTGGAAGGGGGAAATCACATCCATGCAAACAGAAAAAAACTTCGCGGGGCATGAAAAGGCATGTTCTGCAACGTATGAAGCCTCACGTGCCTCCAACCACGCCCTTGAGATCGAAACATAGCATTCCAAGAATGCTGATTGCTGCCACGGCGGTAGTCATTCCCCGGACAAGATCGACTACTCGACTCGACTCTACTACGACTAAAAAAGTAAGTTATAATTAGATACTCAAATGAAAAACAGTAGCATTGCTATGCTACTGTTTTTCATTTGAGTATCTAATCAACTGAAATTCCTTACATCAAATTTTATAATAACAGTTAGGTATAACAGCAATATGATTTATGTTCAACAGAATTATACATATACGTAATGAGAAGCACACATTTAATATCCAGTTGAAGTTAATTGTATTCAAATTTGGGCTTGCGTGAAGCCAGTAGCCCGTCCGTGACCGCGAGCCCCGCCGGACTATAGTTATTTAACATCGAGATAACAGATTCATGCTGACTGTCCACCGGGAAACTAAGACTGCATATCTCTACGCGGTCACGAATGCCACTATGAACTGTATATGTGTATATTCTATAGAATATTGAATGGTAAGCTTGTCTGTCTCATTAGGTAAACCTGTAAGATAAATTTAAGTAGTTTTAATATCGGTCGGCTTTTCTGCGTTTTTAGGAAATGAAAAACTGCTATCATAACAATACGAAGATAAATTTCGCCATCGTCTAAAAGGTTATAATAGCTCTGTATCGGAAATCTGTAAAATACAAAAAGAAATCTATCCCACGAGACCCATACATTTTTCGGAGATAAAAATTAGCCTTCTTGCTTTTCCGGACCCGGAAGGGTAATTGTATATCATTTTATAACAAATTACCAGATGAAATCCTTATCCTGCCTCTCAATAGGTTCAAAAGTTATATAAAACGTAAGCTCATAGAAAAATCCTATTCCAATATTAGGGATTAAATGCATCATAATAAAGCTTGGAAATGCTCTAACTTTATAGCTTAACATTAACTCGACTGTGAGATGGTGATAACAAAAAAAAATACTAAGTTTATTGCTCTTCCTTCTTAAACCAGGGCGCGTTTGGAACCCTCCTAGCTTTAGTTTTAAGTTAACGAATGCAGTTATCACCATCACCTAACATAAGTGTTAGCAGGTTAAATGTATGAACGCTTCATAAGTGATAAGGTGTACATGAATAAAACATTTATGAATTTGAATTTTTTATATCTAATAATCTAAGCAGCCTAACTGGGTTTTAATATATATCCGTTCAGCCGCTCTTAGCCGGCAACAATCTAATGAAAAGCTTATAAAAGCTATCATCGTCTAATATGAATCCAATAAGATTTTATAAGTCCCATTACTAGGCACCTCTATTCCACATGAAAGGCCAATACAGACCCCACTCTGCTTCATTACGGGGGCTTTACGTTAACACAAAACTTAACTTACGTAGGTACATACTATTATGAACTTTTTTACAGGTACCCTCCTTTTTTGGCAGTCCTATAGCAACAAGTATAACACAAAGAGACTTGTCGACCTTTTCATTTACGTATTGAATTATCAATTACTAGCTTAATTTGGAATCTGGCCGGTGGATGGCCAACCTTAATTCAGGTATTTATGTATCAACGCTACCTGTGCACGCACCTTTTAAAGGCAGCCATGCAATCTGCCTGGAAGTCCAGTAGCTGATAACATTTTGTTTTATTTATTCATAAAAGCCGTTTAGGAATGACAATTTTTTTTTTATCGACACTGAAAAAGGTCACGCAGTTCACAATAAGGGAAGACCGATTTCAGCGTTGAAACTAAATGCGATTAATCAAACTCAGTTTATGCGTTAAACTTAGTCGTGGGATGCACGTTGAGCGATATGTGGTTTTATTTAACTTGGTTGGATGGATTTTTGTTGGTTGTTGATTGGACTTGGTATGATGTCATTTGAGCAGTATCTAGCGGCTATAGACTTCATATATAGAAGCAGTTAAGAACTACATGACACAAATTTCGTCACAAAATCTGTTCATGCCTTCAAGGCGTGTCCGAATCTAGTTAGTAAATACTAATTTTCTGCCCTATTTTGATGAGGCTTTGAAGTACGTTCTTGATATATTGTTATAACGTCAGTATCGAAATATACGTCCGTAATCTATAACTAATACAAACCTCTTGATCATTAATAATTATTAGATACCTAGGTACGCCTAAGCAGTTATGTTTTAGGCGAATACAAATGAAAAAATTAAAATGAAAAAATTATTTATTTGTTATCTAAATTTCATTACAAAACAATAGGCTAAGACCTCCATTTAAGTTTGGAAAAAACCTGTATTTGGAGGTCTCGCTCTTTCCCATATAAAGTTTACACATATACTAATAACATGACTTAAGTCTTAACCAATTTAATACATTTTATCATTTTATACTTTTTTTTTGTTTAGAATTTTTCAAAATCAATCATGCAAGCATGCAAATTTGTGAGTGTGTGTGTGTAAGTGTTTGAGTGTGTGTGTGTGTGTTTATGTGTGTGCTTTTACTTTAGAATCAGGAAGAGAGATTCTGTCTCATCGTACGTTAATGACTTTATCCAATTTGTTACTGTTTTTTTACAGTCATGCAGTTTCAGTGGATAAATATTCAAAACTCTATTTATTCTATTATACAGCCGTTTTACAAAGTTAACATTTTCATTATTATCGTTATCAATCCACTACCGACCCTCTATAAGGTCGAGGCTTCTATCAGAAATGAGCAGTCTATAGGCCTTAGTCCTACCAGACTGGCTAAGTGCGTAGCGTGGTAGACTACTTAATGATTTCTGACACTGTTGAAGCAAGTAATGTTTTACTGCTTAAAAACGCATATAACTCCAAAAGTTAGAGGCGCGTTTTGGGGATCGTACTCGGTCCCCCCGAAGGGTTGAAATTAAGCGCTAGGCTATCACTAATCATTTAAATATTGGGATGAAAAAAAAATTTAAGTCACTAAAGTTAATTCATCATTAGGTTTGTATTTGATATCTTTAGGGTGCAACAAAGTCAAATATGCTTTCAGTATCCCGTTGAATCGATAAGCGATGTCTGTTTAGTCTGCAAACATCAATATAGGTAGGCTGGTTTTAGGTACTATATTGCGCGGAAGGCGGATGTTTGAAGCGAAAGTGCGGGAAGCGAAAACATTCCGCATTCCGTACTTTATTGTTTTAATTTCCAAGTGATTATTGATGCAAGGAATATTTGTAGTCGCATTTATAGGTAGGTAGGTAGATAGTTATTATTTTAATTCATGCTAAAAATTTTGTGTAGGTATACTGTACCAAGACATAAAACTATCAATATTTATTGTAAGGTAAATATGAAGTCACTATTCTTTACAATAAAATATTCAAAAAAATGTATGTCTTCTGTACCAGCTAAGGAAAACTATTCAGACTACTAGAGGCATCTATCAGCATGTTCGATATTCAAACTACATCATACAGCGCCATCTAACAAGCACGCGCTCCACAACATGTTCCCAATGTCATCCACAGATGGAAGCACAATAGTATTATTTATGTTGAAATATTTTAACCAGGGAAATACTTAAAGCCTACAACTAGGTACGTGGAAATATGATCTAATAAGAAGTTACTTATTTGTTTATGCAAGTTATCTATTTAGATATCTTATATTCAACGGTACAGCCGATTTGGAATTAAAATTTTAGAGACACCAATTGATTTTTTCTGTATACAATTCTTCAGTAACAACCTGTAGCATTAGTACAAGATTTGCTTGTTCGCAATCGAGGAATCGATATCGACTAAGATCTTTGTATCGTCTAAGTAAAATGGACCGAAAATAACTTGATTTAAAGTCGCAAATCCTTTACTTCTGTTTTTATTTTGCAAACGTTAACGTTAGCTTAGGCTTTTGAAAGAATACAATACGGATTACTGGATTTGCGACTCTAAGACGAGTAACAGTAGGTCCATTTTACTTTGACAATACTGAGTAAGATATGCGAAAAAGACGACTTGTAACTAAGGCTACTGGTGTTAAAATTTGAGTTGTCAGCCTCCGTGCCTCAGAAAACACTAATAAACTATTGTCAGTCCTAATAATAATAAAATAGAATAAATTAATATTTTGGATGTCGTGCAGGTTACATACTTTTAGATAATTAGAACAGAACATGCTGCACGTACCTACTTACATCATGGCCCCAACGTAAAATGCTTTTAAAAAAACAGTGAATTTTTATCAATTATTTGATTACATTGATTATTGATATTATTTACTTAAAGCTTAAGGCGGTTGGTTATAAATCAAAATGTTAAAAAAAACCATGAAATTTTAACGTTAAAAAAATTACATTTTTGTAGTCACGTAGTTATGAATAATAATGGTGCTCTTATCAATAAAATTGCACGCAGCGATCGCTTCCTTCAGCAAACGTCACGCTAAGGACAAGATAACGTGGACAGGGGTGTACAAAAAGCAATTGACTTAAAATAATAAAAATACATTCTTAAAAAAAATTACGCTAGAACTAGTCTGGTAGTCTCGATATTGGACTCCATGTACCTAGTGGGTCTGTTTCTTTTATGTATTTATGTATGTTTTTGGCTTTCTTTGTTCCATCTTAAATTCCACCTTTTTTATAGTAATAATTGACGCACCAAGTCCAACGAGTACTTGATGGTAAATGGAAAACCATGGCCTATAAGCCTCATGTGCCTGTAATAACATCGGCACCCATGCCTATTAGGCCGATAAAATAAATAAATAAATATACTAAGACAATACCCATAACGCCATCTAGCCCTAAAGTAAGCGTTGCTAGTGTTATGGTTACTAAGATGACTGATGAATATTTTTATGAATAATTACATAAATAAATATAAAATACAGATAAACACCCAGACACTGAAAAACATTCATGTCATCACACAATCATTTTCTAGTTGCTCGAACCCACAGCCTTGTACTCAGAAAGCAGTGTCGCTGCCCACTGCGCCAATAGGCCGTCGACACAATAAGCGTGACGGTACACATAGTCGATTTCTGTTACAAAAAGCTGTACCAAAAAGAAAGAAAAAAGGCAAGAAAAATAAAACTGCTATCTAACTTAATCAGTTTTTCATTAAGGCAATAGTAGGTGCAACGCCGCGCGCCGCACCGCATAGTCACTCTAAAGTAAGAGGATGAATCAATACAATAACATTTTCATAAAACCTAAGTCCACGCCCGATTGTGTATGCGGCCTTCGCTTGCATAACAAAATAGCACCATATACTGTGTGTCCGTACGTGGTAGCCCTGACATGGTTCGGTCGCTATTCAACTAAGGAGTAGCCCTATGTGGATGTGTTTGTGTATGAATTTTTATCATTTATGGCACCTTGGATCATAAAACCAGACTTTGCGAGAGGTCTTAGCAATATTTCTAACTAGCTGTTGCCCACGTTCTTCGTAAACGTTTATTACGGTGTTTTACAAATCCCTTGGGAAACATATTTTAGCACAGGCAGGAGACAAAAAATTATATCCTCTGACAAAAGCAACGCGCAGCATACCTTGGCTCCCCAGCGTCACTCCCTGAAGCACTTGGCGACCTGGGCGGCCTGCTAAGCTTCATGAGTTAGCTCGGCTGGCTGGAGTGACCCAGCGGGGAGCTGTACCAGTTGCACTACGTGCAACGGAACGTTCTGTCCGTCCAAGTACGGAGACAAGTCCAGGAGAAAGAAGAAGAAGATATAATTAACGTGTCCACCGGCTAAAGCACAGTAAACCAGGAATAGGAATGGTTTATCCCTTTTATACTTCCACATATATTATTTGGATGTTATTTTCACACGTTCGCCAGTGCTATGTGAGTTGTTAAAGATTTGGGAGAAGATTAATTTTTATTTATCCTTTCCCCGGGGAGATAATTGTCTCCTGCCCAGGGAAAGACTTTTCCCCACCTTTCGGGGGGACGAGTTCAACTAATAAGAGCCTCTTTACGGAGAAGGCCGCACAAAGCTGTTCCACCTTCACATCGAAATAGTTATCAAGGATTAGAGGGAGAATCTAGTTTGCCTGCTGGTACGTATTTCTTAACGAAAATTTCTTAACGACTAGAGTACATTTATACAAGTAATATTTTTACTAGTTGAGTTTCTACCGAACGAAAAATGAGCCTGTTGAGCAAACAGAAATTGTAGACATCAAGAATTATTTTATAAAACCTCAACGCAAAAAGGGGAGCTACAAATTTACCGAGTTAAGATTTCTTTTGACGGAGTGCATCGGCAACAAAGTTTGTCTGCAAACTTTCTAACTCCTCGACTACGTACAGGAGATAATGTCGTATTTGGGCTCTAATTATTTTATTTCGATAAAGTGCGTTTTAAAGAATTAAATATCACTTGCTATAAAGGTGAAGGAAAAACTCGTGAGACCTGCCTGCCTGAGAGTTCTCCATAATGTTCTCAAAGACGCGTGAAGTTTGCAAATAATTTGCAAATTGATACAGTGAATGACTACGGTTAAAACCCAAATAGTAACACTAAATATAATTAATAAGATCTATTTCTAACCGACAGAAAAAAGGAGAAGTTTTCGGTTCGATGTATGTTCGGGAATAAATCCGACATATAGACGGATTTTGATCTTAAAAAGAGTTTTGGAGATAGAAAACTTGAAAAAGGGACAGCTATGTTAAAAAAAAAACTTCTCTGGTTATTTTAAGTTAACATCCACGCAAAGGCTCATCTATCATCCAGCTTTGCTAGCACTACTGAATGATAAGAGTTTGGTAAAAGGTAAGAATAAACTTCCCTAGCCCGTTAAATTCCTGACTCAGCGACATTTCATAATGTTACATCATTGGACATGACTATATGTACTAGCCGTTTAAAGAGAATTTTATTATCTGCATTCAGTGAATGCCGGACATTCCGAGTAGAGTAAACATCCAAATGCATTCGGTTTAGTCAGAAAACTCTAGAAAATCTGACCTGGTCTATATATTTTGGAATTTATGTATAAAATATGCTGATACTAAATATATTGGCACTATCCTGTTCTGTTGCTGTGAGTCCTATCTACAGAGGTGGCCTAAAGAGATTGCTTGCAGCAATAAGGCCGCTTTTGCATACCTAAAACGTTATTTACTGTAAACTTCTAACTGTCTCTTTTTCTTTGTGTCTTGCGTGCAATAAAGTGTTTCATCTTCTTCTTTTCTGATCTTCGGACTGATCGGTCTTATCTTAGCTGTGATTAGTTAATCTGTTATGAAGTAAATTAAATAAAAATCGTTTATTTCGTGTCTTATTCCAACTCACTTACGTAACTCAAAAGTTTGTTAAACTTGAAAGGGCGTGTGAAGTCTAGCCCGGACTTGGCCAGCGTGGTTGCCCCTCTCATAGGCTCATTCTGAGAGGAGACCCGTGCCCTGATGTGGGTCGGTACTGGGTTGATCATGATGAATGTAGTGTAAAGGAACCTGTTAGTAAAGATCGGCACGTGTCGATCATTTTGATTGACGTAAACATCTGATCTCCTTCGAGTTAATAATACGACGATAAAATTCCGATTGTAGGGGTCAGACAAAGGAATTTTCATTACCTACCTTACGCGGCCATATTACGATACAATCGATACGATAATCGCAGTGTTGACTCTTTTTTACCGATTCGGTATAAATAATGTTGGTTTACGTAAATCCCAAAATAATCTGATTTAAAGTAATGTATTGATTGAATTTAAAGTAATGTTGAACTTGAATCCGGACACGACCTTCAGTAATGAAGTAAACGACGAAGAAGAAGTAGATTATATAGCGCCGCAGCGTCTTACGTGCTATGATAACCGACCCGTCTGCCCAGCGTTTAAGGGAAATATGTCTTTAGTAGAGCAGAACACTGTTTTGGCTAAAAAATCGAAAAGGTCGAACATAGTAATGTCGGTGTATATTACCATGTTAGTTTCGCTAGTACACGCGAATCGGTAAGTGCAGTGTGGGAAGACCTCCAAAAACAGATGACAGATTCGCTGGACAGATGACCCTAAAAAGGTGGCTGGAAGCGGCTGGCAGAGAAAGACGGAGGACGGTGGGCGCTCTCTTGAAACGGCCAATTTTCCGTAGCTGACGCTTGTGGGCTGTTGTTTTTGATGATGATGATGATGAGTACACATTTGTGTAAGCTTCTGGGAACCGTTCTCGCAGTATTCAAAAACCCCTTTATTACTTATGCATCTCAGGGAACCTCAAGAGGGAAGAAGCATCAGTAATAAAGGATTTTTAAAGACAAAAAAAGCTTACACAAATGTGTACTCATCATCACCACGCTGGCCCTTTAAAGTTAACAAACTTTGGAGTTATAGATACCGTATATCTGTTAAATTTGAATGAAGTTGTCAAAATCTGACGTGTGAACCTAAATATATGGCATACATGCGCCAATGTGGCTGTGACGTTAGTTTACATGAAAACGGCTTTACGACTACTACAGTACTGTAGTCTGCAGAAAAACCCACACAGAACACTTCTTTGCTGTATTTGAAAGAGCCCTCCTTGAATGGGCAGTAGGTAAATTCTAAAACTTAGCTACAACGACAAGTAACATAACCAAAAACAAGCAATCAAGTCAGCCTTGTACTAAAAATCGCATTCCATATCTTCACCTTGATGAATAAAAGAAAATCTATTAAAAACGCCAATTACAATTACACAGGAATGCGAAGAATTTGTAAAACTCATTAGCAATACCGATATG
This sequence comes from Pararge aegeria, assembly GCF_905163445.1. Classification (NCBI taxonomy): domain Eukaryota; kingdom Metazoa; phylum Arthropoda; class Insecta; order Lepidoptera; family Nymphalidae; genus Pararge; species Pararge aegeria. The sequence goes on from NC_053187.1 coordinate 8,406,401, forward strand.
TGTATCGGTAATTGGTCGACGTGTGTTAGATCATACAGACAATACGAGACGGCCCGAATAGCTGGAATCGTTCGGATAGCTGCACTCTCGCTTGGCAGCCAATGAAATGGAATCATGCGTTAGAAATTCTACTCTTCATGATGACTTCATTGGTGCGGGATTCCTTCAGATGCGTTTGTCACAACACGCACGTGCATTTTTGGCATTGCACACAGCTCGGTCGTTTTAGGACCACTTTCTACTAAAAGAAATGCACGTGTCTATTTTTTCGTTTGGTTCATCCATACTAATCCATTCTTTTATTGTAAATGCGAAAGTTTATTTGTTTCTAATGTCACATGAGTATATCTTATAAAGAAGCACTTTACGTGCATGGGAACAAGGTTACCTTTTTCCAAACAGATATATATCCAGACTTGTAGACTTAAGCGTGTCAATCAGATTCCTTGATTTCCGTTAAAAAAGATCATTTTCAAGTTTCCATTGACCTGCTAGGCTTTCGCTAGCTTCTCTTGGAATGATTCCATTCAAACGATTCTTGCGGGACACCGGAACTTTTACATAGAACAACCAATTTATATAGATATTTTAGCTAATTTTTAGTTTAAAATTCCAAGACTGACAAACTGTTGATATTAAGCTCAGGCTGCACTCCTGCGCTCAAAATACGGCTGATGCTTTGCGCAAAAATTAAGCCAGTCTTTATGTCACCACATGGGACAATTATTAGGACGAGATGTAATGGATATTGTGCTATGGAGTCCATGGCACAAACCTATCCACGGTACACGCCATATATGCGAATAATATATGTTACTCTCTAAGGCATAATTGCGCCACTGGCCGGATTCAGCTTTCCCAGCTTCGGCTCCCGGTTTGATGCTGTCTTGTCTGTTTGCTATTTTTTTACGCATGCTGGGTTCGATATACACACTTGTAGATATTTGTTACGGAGATAAATTGCATCTTGGAGGATTTAGGATATTTGACGGTACAAGGCAAAAGAAAAATACAGGTTTAAGAAAAAAAAGATATTCACAGCTTGCTTTCTGCAAAAGCGAATAAAACCTTTATATCAGTCCTATAATAGCGATTGTAGCGCCATCTAGTAAGAAATATTATATTTACGATCTACGTTTCAAAAGTCCATATTACAATGATAAACTAGAGGTGCCACATTGCTTTTTTGATCATTTTATAATCCCTTAAATAGAGATTGCCATTGACGCGATTGCCAGAGAGTAGCAAGATCAAATCCTGTCGGTTCCAAATTTTTTTATATGCATTTTATATTTACCAAAAAACATAATTACTATCGAAATTTGTGCAAAATTAGAGATAAATTATGACATAGTTTTGTTAATGGATAGGTTTTCAATGTTTAAAGTTTTTAACATTTTTCTTCCAATTTCCCATACCTCTAAACCTTTTCTGCGCGACAAAGTACCTGAATATTCATAATTACAAAGGGCCATAAGATTTCTACCGGACAAGAATCATAAAAACTTTGAGCATTTTAAAGTTAATCAAATAGGTCCAGAAAACACCTTTCTGCGCATGTCACATATTAAATTTGCACATGGTAGTGACACTATGACGTTAACTACATTCGCGCTTTGATTGAAGAAGATTTAGGAGTAGAATCTATCATAGTCCAATAACTATTTCATACTTGGACCGCGAGGCAAGTCTTAGTCTTGCAAAATATAAATGAACAAGACAAAACTCCTCGAATATTTACATAGTAAGTATAATGATACCGAAAATGTAATTTGTTATGACAACAATAGCGATCAGTAATTGCATTCCTAAGAATGTTAGTAACTGTAGTCCGCAACGCAACCTACATTCAGCATTCTTTTCAAAACCGTAACACGCCGTCTCAGCGTTCCGGATACAATTGTACATGCCACATTCACCCCTATGCCCTTTGCAATAAAACCTCATGTTAAGTACAGCATTCGATGTAATGCCAGGTATTGAATTTATAGAGAGCTGTAAAACTCCTACATACTAAGTAGCTTATGATGATTGATATGAGATGTTGATAACCAAGACGAGATTCCGAATGGCGGTACCTTGTTTGATTGTGATGGGCACTTATTGTTTGAGTGCAGTGTTGCCATTATCCTCATACTTATCCTACGATTGCCCGACTGTAATTTGGACACAAGTCTCTTTTCTTAAATGGTGTGATGGATACTAAGCTTAGAACCTGCAGCTTAAAACCGCTGCTCCAATATGGATAGTGTTTAACAATATAATATTTATTTATATTTGTTTAAACTCTGTTTTTTTTTTTAATTATTTACGTAATCATCTGTGCCGTGTTCTCTACCTGTAGGTATCGTACGGGGTCCCAGATAGCGGAGAAAGTGCAGCAGCGTACTCTGTGCAAATACTACCATCTACTGCGACCACGTCTCCGAACGACCACGACTCACGACCACGAATCCGTCTGCCCAGCATGGTGATTAAGGGCAAACCCTCCCGCTGCGGGAGGCCTTTATTCCAGCCGCGTAATCTTATAGGCTGTTGATGATGACATACTCAATAGATAATGATGACATTATCTACTCTTTATCGGCCCTCAGATCTCCTTTCAGAAGGGTTTATAGGCTGCAGTGAGAAGATTTCAAACTAAAGAGGCAGTTGGTAGTAGTGTTGTTGTTTTTAGTGTGAAGATGATCAATTCCCACTGCTGGGAAAATGCCTCATCTTTTATAGTAAAGAGGGTTCTAGGGAATAGATCCATCACGCTGCTATATTAAACCCATTCCAGGTTGGGCGGGTTGCTGGGCATCGACGATAATTATCACAGGTTAGTGGTAATAACCGACGGCTTATCATGCTCTTCAAGGTGCGTGGGTGAAGACCACCAATTTCCAAACTTCGGGTAGTGAGAATTATTAACAAAAAAAACTAAAACCTAACAATTCGTGGTCTAGGAATCTGCGTTCTGCCGTTGAAAATGCTTACACTCTATGTAATACGGTGTAAATATTGCGAATTCTATTCGGTTCGTGGTCGGCTAAAGGCAGAGGCGCGCAGTGGACTCGGCTCCGAAGTCCGAGGCCGGCCAAATTCCTGAGCGCTTTCTCTGAGTCTGATAGTTCGTCGACGCGCACGCATGCTGAGCAATGAAAGTAAATGTTCACGCCCCGCCTCTGTCATCGGATTGCATAATTATTTGCTATTGAACAATTGTTTGTAAACAACCCAGCGACAAGAATCCATCAGTGGACGTTGCGTGATCGTATCTTGATTAGGTACACCTAATTATATGCATTCCTCTAACTATATAACACTATCTCGATCGGCAGCATAGTTGTGGTGAAAATTGTTTTCAGCCTTTTAAAATTCTTTAAGATTAAATACAATTATTCCAATGGAAAGTACTCTGAATATAAATACTAGTAATGAATGCGGTTGATGGTGAAATGCACCTGAAACATGTATATTCATTCTCGTGAAAACTTTTTTACTAAACAAAACCTACTTTTTATAAGCACCAACATATTACATATTTTTATATTGATGACGACATTTTTGAGTCGTTGTTCCAAGTAAGACATAAAATACTGCATATTGGTACTTTTTAGACCATTTGCTTTTAAGTATATTATAGTAGCAACATAGTTATATATTTACATATATTTACATATATTTACATATATTTACGTATATTTACATACTTATTACTTGACACCGACTTAAAATGTAGAAAATGTAAATATTTCTTGCTATTTAGTCGGTATACATTTCACCAATGTCTGTTTTTGTTTTCATTATTTTTTTATTGAAGGAATTTAATATACTGACACTTTGCTCGGGGAATGAAAATTTGCATGAATAAGAATTTTCCATAAAATTTTCAAAGTCATATTAGGTCTGCCAATCCGCACTTGACCAACGTGGTGGACTACGGCCTTAACCCTTCTTATTCAGATACCCTTGCTATGATGATGATGGAAAAACTAAAATCGGAAATTTATCAGCTACATTTTTATTAGGGACTGACTTTTCAATTTACGTGATTAAGGATACCAAATTTTATATTATTAATTTAAATCTTACAATCGTATCGCAAACAGTGCTGTTTGTAGAAGTTTATTTCAGGAGTTTGAGCTTTAAAACTAGGCAAATAAGTTCCCTTTTACTTCACTTATAGTATCTTCGAAAACGATTCTACAAATCAAATACTAAGGGCACTGACCCCTGTGAAAAAACACTCTAGCCATAGGTATACGGGTGGAGTAAATAAAGGTGCTTTGTGGGGCTGAAATTTTATAGGGGTGAAAACCCTCTCGCAGCGCGGCGTCTTGTATTACGATGGTAAAATAATGAAGGGGGAATGTTGTAATGGGTGATAGTTCAACATAATATTCGCGTAGGAGTTATTCCGTTTTGAATAGCTAAACCCAAGAAAATGTTATTGCCGACGTTATGTTTACAAATACATTCGTACTGAAAACGTAATGGTGGTATGCGGAAATTTCTGGCAACCGGTAAAGAAATAATCGAATAGTGGAAACATTGTGAAGTGAGAATCATATAATGGTCTACTCAGACATAATTAGGTCAGTATCTCGTCAGTGTTTTGGTCAGGGAAGAAAATAATCACCAACATTCGTCATTCTTAGTACAAAGTTTCACAGACTTTCTCTCTCATAGGAGTGAGGGATTAGTTTATCCATGAAGCTCGTGGCCCAACGATAAGGTCGTAACACTGTGGTCTTATAAGAGAAGTTGACAGACAGACCCTAAAAACACTTTTGTTTATCAATTTTCCAGTTGTGAGAATCGAACCCACGGCCTTGGACTCAGAAAGCAGGGTTGCTGCCCACTGCGCCAATCGGCCGTCAACCGGTTTGAGTTAAATATTACTGCCAATAGGTTAACCTTAACAGGTTAGCTCGAGACCACCTTAGACTCCATCATCATATACCACAAAGCTAGATTTAAGTCCTGACTACTTATAGTTGAATAAAACATTGTACTAGTTATGCAGATACAAACAAATCTCAAAGAAAAGGCTCCAGTTTAAGCATACTTTCAATTATCGATTGTGTTTAAAATATAAATATGACTTTAAATACTTTGACGATTCTTACTTAAAATAAAATTGTTCGGCGGTTGAGAAAATGTGCTCACATGGGATATTACCTCGTAGGTGAAAACCATGACAACTGTGGGACCCGGACACTTTTGTTGGACGAGACCATGACGAGGTTGTGTTAAACGTCTTAAAGCTATATAATTGAAAACACTGATGGGGATTTTCGGGATATATTTTATAATGAACATAACTTACACCACATCTCTGACGGATTCTAGTGTTACATAACACGGAAACGGTCTTCCATCTCCGAATCATCATACAACAAAAATATGCGTACCATTAATGCATTAGTTTTATTGTATGATGGCATTAACAAAAATACAAGTCAAATAGAGAACTTCCATTGCGAAAGTAGATTAAAGAATGGACGCTATTGATTACCAATTATAATACAATTCGTATTTAGTCAGTTCCTATTGCAAACGCAATGATTGCAAAATTCACTTAGATATCGCGAACTAACACAATAGACGCGGTCGCAATTGTGTGGTTACGATCGGCGACCCCGCGTTACCCGGACGTGTCGCATGAATGAATGCTCTATTAAAGAAAAAAGCAAACCACAAACACTGATGACAGTAGTTACGATCTGTTCTTGACATTAGTATGTTTTTTGTTTATTTCGAGAGATGGCAGCACTTAAACTAGTTAGTTTACTGCTGCCAAACTCATGTTTACAACAATGATCTTAAGGATGTCATAATACACAATAAACATTCAGCTTAATTTGCTTTAATCCGCGAAAACCAGGCAAATCAGCCCGGTGCAATTTATACATTCTTCAATCTTAATACAACGCACATCACAGATTTGACCCCCGGAGTATCCTCAGGTGATGTTGACTTTACAGAAGTGTGATTGTTTTTAAAATAGCTCAGCTTCAAAAACGGCGCGATGGGACAATAGCTTTTCGCAAAAATCTACTCAAGTTTAGTAGTTGGTTGGATAGGCACCTTGCATTCAAGTCGTTTTGGCTTGTGCGTTACGTAATCAACTGGCATTGGTTCATGCACAACGTTGATCTCCATTTGCATCTTAAATTCCCTATTTCTCAGCAATTTAAAAAGTTGTCGAAATATATTCCGAGATGTCTATACTACACCCATACCTACTAGTAGTTGCATCCTCATTTTACTTGACATTAGCATTTTCTCTTTAAAAGGCGGCATAAGCACTTAACAATTCTGACGATCAAATCACTACTACTGACAAAACCACCTCTCAAAATATAAGTAAAAACACACCTTCAAACTCTACACAGTGTCTTCGCTGGTTAAGACGAAGGACGAGGTTTGCTTACGTCACGCGTAATCCTCACGTGTAATAACACCACGTGTAACATTCGTGTAGGTAATAGTGGTTCCTGCGCATTATCAACACCATCAATCTTACGGAAAAGGAAGCAAAACCATTATCGAAATCCGGATTGGCTGTTTGAAGACATTAAACAGCCATTGTGCATCGAATGATTGTTTTAATGCAATCTACTTGTTTATAAAATACTCTTAAATGAAGTATGGATATAACGTTAACATAAGACGAAGAAGAAGCGTTATAAAGGGAAGTCGATCCGTTTCGAGTGTAACATTGTAAAGGTCAAGAGAAATTCTTTCTGGGTTTAATTACGATAGAGATTTTAAACACGCAACATATAATCGTAAAAAAAAATAAAAAAAAAAGCTCTACGGACGCAATTTTCAAGATGATAATCGTAAAACATCAAAGCCATAAGCAAACTATCGAGAAAATTCCAACAAATCGAAACAAATTGTATTAACTGATCCAAGTAGCAAGAAATTACAGCTTTCAAGGTGAAGGGAAATTTTTTCAATCGATTAAATGAGTTTCTTGCTGCGTACAAGGATACCTACTTGAATGCACAAGCAAATCGCGACGCAAAAACGATGTAAAGACGAAATCACTCTGCCCTGACAATGGAGGCGATTGTTCTCCAAGTCTAGGGATTTTTTGTTCCGCTGCCTGTCTGAATGAATTCTTGTTAGAATATGCATACTACAGAGACAAGTCATGGTTTGAATGATGACAGCTTTATTATTCTTCAGGTTCTCATTTCTGTCATACTGAGGAATGACGAGGGACAAGTCAGTGACACTTTTTCACAAACCTTTTTATTGTATTCCTCTACAAATTAGGTCAAGTTAGGTTAGTCATGACTCATGATGCAGTCGAAAATGATTACGGATTTATCTGTTAGGTTTATGTTAGTTATATTAGCGCTATACTTCTAAATGGATTGTACGCGATAACGTAAATTGTAGATTCAGAAATTTAAATTTTCTTCTGCTGGGGATCAAACCTGGGGCCGTCCACTTATAAGACAACAGCGCTCACTGCGCCAAGAAGGTCGACGAAACCTTCCTATGACTTCACACACAATTCTGTTTGTAACAATAAGACAGGTAAAGGTGTGTTCCGACCAATCAGATGAATATATTTCTTATAAGCTTAATAGGTCTATTATTTTGATGACCAGTTTTCCATTAGCTCAACTAAAAATCAAGCAACAATGTAAAGCCAGACATATTGCATTCCGTTTATTGTGAAACAATTGTAGCATAGAGCAAACCCCAGCTAACCAGTCCAATCACAAAGACTCGGTCAAACCAGTCCGAGAAAATAATGGAAACTAGTCCCAGATCACAATGGAATCCAGTTCGAGTCAACTTCAATTGTAAAGATGACAGTTTGTTTACTCGCTGTAATGAGGTCTCGTTGTGCATAAGGATACTTTATAAACGGAGGTAAAATTATGAGGACAGTGTATGGAAATTCAGTCAAAATAAGCCTTGAGCATAGATATCTCTTGCATTATTATTTGTAATCACGAATAAGTTAATGTTCTTCGTCCTGAATAAAGTTTGGATAAGGATAACAGAAATATATGCAAGTCACGGTCGGAATGTTGAAGCTATTTGAAGACAATAAGATGTCAATCGAGTATACAAATAACTACGAATTCTTGATTTAAAGCCGCATTCACACGATATAACTTCTTAAAAAGAAGGGGAGATAAAAGAAAAGAGATACTTTAAGAAAATAAAGTAAGCGTGTGAAGAAATACTAGGAACATGGGAACATTATAGTATTTACAAACAAACGTTTCCACAAAAGAAAACTTGTTCTTAATGAAAATTTGATCTTTCTTTTAAGATTTTGAGTATTTTCCAATGAGGTTTAAACATAAGACATTATTAGATCTTAAATCTATGAAGTGTGAGTAGCGTCTACCAATTCGTACTTGGCCAGCGTGATGGACTACTTCTCCTTCTGATAGGAGACCCGTGCCCTGTACGGTAACGAATTATTATTGATGATAATGATGATTTGAAATTGCAATAAAAAAAGTGGAAATGGAAAAGTTCACGAAACGACAGCTCAAGTTTTAGTTTACAACCTTCTGAAATCGGTTATGTCTCGCAATCAACAAGACATTATTAATGCGATTAATTCAGAGAAAACGATTCATGTATCCGCACCCTAACGGATGACGATTAACAATGTCAGCTGGAATCTGGAATGTGACCCGCCTACAAGGCCGCGCGTCGAGTATTGATAGCTTGTTAGCTACAGCTTTAAAGCCAACAACCAAAATAAATACATTTATGGTCGATTCACTTTATAGTCAGATCACCGTCCACTGTATAACGACAATATAGGATAAAAAATAAGCCAAGCTACAATTTATTATCGGTTGCTTCGTCGGTCCAGCAGTTAGCAAGTTCAAATGTCAAGGTTCTGATTTCTTTTACTAGGTCAGGTCCAAAATGTAAGGTTTTTCTACCGAAATTAAATTTAGCAACAGACAGTTAGGAAATTAGCCTTTGGTCACCATATAAGCTTCCAATTCCTCTCTCATGACAGAGGGCTGAGTTAACTAGGTACACTAATAGGCAGAGCCAGATTGGTTGAATATGCTATAATTATAACTTTGATTTTTCATGATGGTTTTTGTTTGAAAAGAATTAGGATGAAACAAATATCTTCGTACAGCAGGAAATTACCGCAATAATTGTTTTCATTTAGTAAATATACCATTTGTGAAAACATCTTATTATGTGGAGTTCGTTCGCAAATAAAAGAACACTTATGGACCACTTACCGAAGCTTTCTGAATCACTGGCTGGATATGCAGGACAAGGTTGCACCATGGTTGCAGCGCGTGACAGCACGTCTAGGGCTGACTCCACCTTCTCCATGTTGATATCCCTGAAAAGATTTTTACATTACTTAAATTTCAAATACACCTGCTCTATTTAGTTCCACACGCTTGATTTTGTGCCTGATAAAAAAGTCCGTCTATCTGAAAGCGAGAGAGCTACGCTCGGAGTATCTCAACGAGATCAAGTCAGAAACTGGAGATCCGCAGGGTGACTGACATACGCATAGCTCAACTAGACGAAAACTTGAAATATGATGATAATAGTGAAGTTGTTTTTCTGCGCGCCTAATGGCAAAATAAATAAGGTAAAGCCAAATAAATTACTTTATTTATTTAATTAATCACTTTTCATGAAACATAATTTGAAAATGATCAACGGTAATAATTGATCAAATAGCAAATTTAATCAACGATTACCGTAATAAACTCTGGCCTTAAGGGGGCTATTAGGTCAATCGATATAAATAATTGAAATATATTATTTGGCAGTTTTGTGCACAATAAACTTACTGTCACTATTAGATTAATCTCATTTGACTATCGATAAATCGGCTGCTGATGAAATGATATGGGGAACTCAATCCCTGGAAGTAAATCGTGAGTACAGACATAATAAAAGAAACGAAATATATAAATAAAATAAATAAATAAATATACTACGACAATACACACATCGCCTTCTAGTCCCAAAGTAAGCGTAGCTTATGTTATGGGAACTAAGATGACTGTTGAATATTTTTTATGAATAATATACATAAATACTTAAATACGTAGATAAACACCCATACACTGAAAAACATTCATGTTCATCACACATATGGTCTAGTTGTGGGAATCGAACCCACGGCCTTGGACTCAGAATGCAGGGTCGCTGCCCACTGCGCCAATTAGCCGTGGAATTTAAAGGGCGCGGAAGTCTGCTTATAGTAACTATTCAACAAGGATCTTAATACTATAGCAAAAATTACAGTTTAACACGCTAACATGTTTACAAATTTTTATCATCATACACAACAAACTGTAGTGCAATAATGGAGAAGGGATAGATTTCACAAGAACATAATATCGATACCTAATTACGCCATTATTGTATTTTATATCCTTCCATCTGCTTGCAAAGGCATTCAATGAAACAAATAAGGTAGGCTTAGATTAAGATAAATCCCTAGCGACTGCGTCAATGATGCTGCGGTGACTGGTATTGATTAAAAACTGTTCGCACGCAGTTAACTTTGCACCATTATGAAAATTAAGCTTAATTTTCATAATCTATCATGGATTTCCGCAAAGTAACGCCTGCTTCTATCAAATAATTTTGCACCAACTAGCAATACTACCGTCAATTGGTGTCAAAAAGCCATAATGAAAGGCTGCCTAGCGAGAAAGAACGCGTTTAATCACAAATATAGCCAAACAAGCCAAGTTTATATTGTGTATGTGATTAGCGGGCCCCAGCAATGTCGGTGACTTAATATGTCCTAAAAGCTGTCAAATTCAGCAATCTTTCCAACATTTTGCCAACTGGTCTAACAATTTGACAGCGACAGTTTTGCACACTCGCTAATTTTGCATTGACATTAAGGGTCAACAAAAAAACTATATTACATGATCGACGATGAGTCTGATTATTATAACTCTTTATTTGTACTGCAGATAAAGTTAACATAAAAAAAAACATGAAAAAAGAAATAGGATACAAAAGACGGCCTTATCGCTAAGTAGCGATGATGTGGGATAATGATGAACAAAAAAGATGCGATAGAAGTGAAACTAAGTATATTGTACAGTATATATATGTATATACATGGAAAGCATTCAGTGACGATGACACGAGTTCCATAATTTTTGTTCACCCAAAAAGTACTTAACGCGCGTTAAGGAGTTTTCACTTCAAAAAGCTCTTTAATTCACCGTCTATAAGTATCATAATAATTGCGAACGATGTTGTGGCTGGTGACGTCGAATCAAATCGCGAGTTTTCACAAGCGGAAACAATTCGCGTCTGAGCACGTAAAAATATTTGGCTCGGAGAACGAATGTCGGCATCGTTGGTTATACGTACAATAAATGGTATGCAAATACCGGAGCAAGAATTTCACGGAACGTAAACGGCTAGACGGTGGACAGACGACCGTGTTCAGCTGGATCGGGTAAATAAGAGATGGGGACAAAAGTGTTGTGGACATAGAGCATACATGCATGCTATGAGCCAATGGTTTAACTTGGGCATTATTAATATTGCCCTAGTTGAGGAATTTGATATAATACCAAGCGGATTTTAGGAACAAATTTAAAAAATACTGAATTCAAAGCCCGCGATGCTTTTTAAGTTTTTTATGCTAAATATATTTTTTTTATCATTTCAAAGTGGCTAGACGCCAGCCGGTGAATAGACGGCCACAGTGAGTGGGAATCGGGTAAATAAGAGATAGGGACAAAGGATATGTGGACGTAGAACGTATGCATGATATAAGCCAATTGTATATATAACTTGAGCATTATTCATATCGCCCTGGATAATACCGTAGCTTTTAATTAAACAATTGTATAGAAATAGGTGATGTTATCTGTCAGCGTCCCACCTTATTTCGCCTATATTTAACGAACCACTTGTTTCGAAAATTAAGAAAGAAAAAAAAGCAAATATCTACTTACTGAAGGATTTTATAAATTAAGTGGGCTACAATGTATAAACACCATTCTATACTTGTTTAATTTGCGTCAACCATGCCACCGATCTTCACTAAAAGACACATAATATATAGCTTGCATATAGGAGATGGTCATTGGTCATAGGAAAAGCACCCGCAAACGTTCCAGGGGCATTTAAAAAACAAGCCTCTACTGTCTAGAGACGGCATCACGGCTAAACCGATTTCGTCGAAATTTTGCATGATGGGAAACTTTCTCTAGGAGTCGGGATATACTTTTTGTTTTTCTAAAACGAAATGTTTCTGACAACAGATACCCATACTACGTCTAAGCGCCTTAACTCTTTAATTTATTTAGTTACGATTCCATTACAATGTCATATACTTACCTACATTACATAATTATAATATGAAAAAAATAAATGTCAATCTTATGTAATTACATTTAAAATGGAACCGCCCTGTGAGGGCGTTGTAACGTGATTTATCAAGAATATATCGAGATATTCATCAAGAATAATTCGCAAGTATGCTAGACATTTTATATAATGCCCTGATAGCACTTGGTCCATAGCACGCATACCGATTACTAACCACGGGAACACGGCCAATGAAGCACTATCGCAGATCGGCTGGTCGCTGCCAGTTGAAAATGTGACATTATGATTTGATTATACTGACACAAATAGTTCAGTTGACAAACATATTATGCTGTGACTTAGTAATGGAATTAAATGAATACTTAGATACCTACACTTGCCTAGGTATTCTGCGTTTACATAATTTACTACTTGGCGATATAACATGGCGTATTTTACTCCAAGTTTAAATCAAAACAATAATATTACCTGTTTATTAGTTTTTACAGGATATAAAACTTTGTTGTCAGTGTTCAGGAACTTTACAATCTAGTTTCTACGTCGCCATTCTTTATAATTAAGTGACGACCTCTCTATAAGTGGGAGGTCCTGACAGGGGAATTTGGGAACTTACAATTTCTGAATTTTCTCCTGTCTGGTCTGGTAGGAGGCTAAGTCCTTGGCTATTTACCATACTACCGACAAAGAAATGGTGGCAAAATTACGCAGTAAGGAGTTTAATAATATAACTTGCAATACCTCCAACATACCCTATTAGCACTTCCCACCAGCATAGGCAGGAGACAAAAACTATATCCCCCGATTATTTCCCCTAACTAGTGTTAAAATTAACGAGTCCACCTACGAAAGCACGGCAGCAGGGAATAGGAGAAGTTTATCCCCGTTATTATTACAATGTACTTGTATATATAACTTGGATATTATTCACACTTGTTTGTCAACGCTCGGAGAGATGATAAACGTATGTGAGAATTGTCTTTTCTTTTCCCCAGCAGGGCGTGAGATAAAAATTATATCCCCCGATTACATCTCCTGACAAGGGATATAATAAACGTGCCCACCTGCTAAATCACTGGAACATGGAGTAGGAGAAGTTTACCCCCGTTTAGTAATACACATATGTTATGTGGATATTAATTCCACTTGTGCGCCAGTGCTCTGCTCTGAGAATTGATAAATCTGTGGGAAAAGATTTTTTTTTCCTTTTCCACAGGGAGAGAAATATCTTCTGTCCATACTAGTCGTGCTGGTAATAAATAAAATTAAAATTATAATATTAATACGGTCAAGGGTCGTGTAGGGTAATTAAAAAAAACAATGAAATATATGTCGAGCTGGAAAATAATGGCACTCCTTAATGAGGAACGGCAATTACCTCGGAATAATTGTTAAAGCTTAATAAACAGTGCTATTTTTCAACCATTAGTGTACATCGAAATTAGTCGTAGGTACCTACTTATAACATTGAAGCGTGCTATTTTTTTTTCAATCATGTTAAGGGTCCCATATGTAGGCCATCCATTGCGTGCGATCCTTCCGTTGCGATCCAAAATTATTTAAGTCTATATTTCGCATCGGATTATAGCGTAGTGTGTATTGTAAACAAAAATATGTTTATAAAGAGTAGGAAAATAAAAGGATAAGTAGATAGGTGGGTAAATGGAGTCGAGAGTTCTATTCAAACATCTATGATGCAGCTGCGATGCGTGAAAAGGGTTAGGGGCCAATGACATGGGGTTTTATGCCACGGTAAGCATACTTGAGGATGAAAAGAACTGTACCTAAGTTTAGTTAGTTTTTGACGGCCGATTGGCGCAGTTTGCAGCGACCCTGCTTTCTGAGTCCCAAGGCCGCGGGTTCGATTCCCACTACTGGAAAATGTTTGTGTGATGAGCATGAATGTTTTTCGGTGTCTGGGTGTTTATATGTATTTTCTAAGTATTTATGTATATAATTCATAAAAATATTCATCAGGCATCTTAGTACCCATAACACAAGCTACGCTTACGTTGGGGCTAGATGGCGATGTGAGTATTGTCGTAGTATATTTATTTATTTATTTAGTATAAGATTTGCATGCTCGCAAACGTGGAGTCTTTATCGAGTATTGAAAAACTGTTACTATTATACTGTATAAATAAATAAAGTCGGCTGGCGAGAGCATCGATTTGTCAATAGATAAATAGATTCCTAGCTAGTTTCCGACTGACGCAGTTAGTACCTACCTACATAATGATTCGTACACTTTTATCAAATAAACATTAAGCATCGCAAGTGATTAAGGACATTCCAAGCATATCCGACGTAATTTCATACAAATAAAGGCCCGATGAATCTTAATGAGTGTAATAAATGACGCGTTATGCCGGGAATGTGGGCATGTGTATGACATTATTCCAAAAGCCGACGACCTCTGTAGCACAGTGGTGTCAGAGATTCCGGGTTCGATACATCCATACTAATATTATAAATACGAATGTACGTCTGTTTATTTGTTTTTTAACTTTATTCCGCTCAACCACAATAGCTACGTTACCTAGCTACTTTGTGATGATATATTTAAAAATAATTATACTTATCTACTGCTACAATTTTTAATCCCATAAAAGCAAACTATCTTGATGAAAGCTTGGTATAGCTAAAGGTCAAGATAAAGCTTGCATTCTAGATACCTACGGCACTTATTGGCCCGGCGAAACCAACGTTTCCCGAGGGATTTAAAGTAAAACATGACCCGACTTCCAAAGATACCCTTGCCATGTAGAATGTAGTAAGTGAGTACAGCGTTGGTGATGATTATTTTAACAGTACGACGAGACATTCACACAAAAAAAACATTTTACCTTCAACTTTTTTTTAAATTTTAACTATTTGTTGCTCGCGACTTCGTCCGCGTCAATTTCGGTATTTCATCCTTCAAGGACCGTCGGTTTACCCGGGGATTGTTTCTGGGTAATAATGATTACTTTAATCAGGTACCTATAACAGTTAGACATATAGCCTTACGGACATTTTTTTTCAGCAATGATAATTACAATAAACACGCAGTACATTATTTTTCAATCCAGAATCCAGTCATCTCACAATTTTAACCACAGAACCAGTTACCTTTTTTTTATAAATTGTTTTAAAGACTCTTCAGATTTGCGCTAGATTTACAAAACTGTGAAGCCCACAGCTACGTTTGCTTGTTCTTGATTAGATGACTGGTCACGACCGAGCCGTAACAATAGTAAAACTACCTGATGTCGGGCAGTACGACAGCGGAAGGATACGGAATAGATCAGCCGGCATAAATTTGTAGAGTAGGTACCTTTAGGGTCCCTTCATACAGGACGTAAAAAATTCACGCGCAAGCTTAGGCATTCTCTAGGCGCGCGACCAAGCAGCGAACATGCGCGAAAAGATGGTAGAAGTTCATTCAATTTTTAACTTTTTCGCTTTTTCGTTCTGTCAGAACTAATCCTTATGTACAGTTAATATAAGTAGCTATTATATTTACTTAGTATGTTTTTTTCATATTGTTACATCACGCGATATGTTTCCGGTTTGATTATAAAAACAAAACACTGTAATTCGGTTTTATAAATTTATAAACAAAACATACTTATAATATTTACCCATTTGCCCAGTGTGGATTAATGGACTTCACAAGCCTTAGAGGACATTATGGAGAAATCTCAGGCATGCCGGTTTCTTCACGATGTTTTTATTTAACGTTGCAGCAAGTTAGGTATATTATAATTACTTAAAACGCACATTACTTCCATTACATAGGCCTTTGGTTATCCATATATAAACTTCACTAACGTGGAGTCCAATAAAGTGGTCGATGCTAGCAGACTATGATATTTTCCTATATAAATAAAAGAGGCCAAGTAAATACCCATATCTTCATTATTAACGCAAGTATAGTCGGCAGGATTTTTTGATTAATTTAATTAAAATTAAATAATTTATAGATAAACTTTGTCTTTCTTTGCTTTAAAGCTTCTTTTGGAATAAATTTTATTGGTTGGTTACGCTATTTCGGCGGTAAAGGCTCGATGTAGTAGCGCCTACTTATGAATCCCCCGCGACAGACGCGTGTGGTAACGTATCTGTCGCGTATCGAGAGCGTGAAAATGTCTGTTTCAAACATTCTAATCTCTATATTCTACAATTATATATCATTTTGTCATTTAAAGTTTTATTTGATGACTAAATTAAATTAGTTAAAAGTTGCTTGTAATCTTTTTATTTTATCACCCTATATCTGCATTTTATTACCTCTTGCTTTGTTATTATGTTTAACTCTCTACACATTTTAATTTAAAAAGTATAAACTTACTTCTGTAGAGGAAAACACTGCGGAATTTATTAAACGTATGCCTAATTCACTTGGCTCTTTGAATAACGAGAACAGACAGGAAGAAATTGCTGACAAGTGGTTAATTCATTAAAAAATGTCGTTGAATAATAAGTGAAATAAATTCATAAGTATTATGATATTCATTAGTATTATTATTGCCACACACACTTAATCAGACAAAAAAGTTAGCGTTCATATTTTTATACAAACTTTTATCAAACACGAAAAAGGCGTTACTATGTTTTGCATTATGTATGTTCGTTGTTCTATTTTAATATCTAACAATATAGCTACAATTTCACGAATTTTTAAATATATTGTTGAATTGGGTTTTGATACTATCGGTATTCAAGTACACGGTCACGAAGCCGTTCAACGGAACAGGAACTAGTTATTATGTATCGCATAAGGTGCTTAAACGTTACTTATGGTTATGACGGTGGCATTTAAACATCTAAGCTACAGAGCAGCTAATGCCCGCTACTTTGTCAGCTTTTAACTGAATGAAACATATTTTTTTGAAGTTAACTGAAATTGTGTCAGGACCTAAAAAGTTAGTTTTTCTCTTATTCTTACTTTCAACGTGTCGTGTTCTTTGTTCGGGACTGATGAAAGGTTAGAATTTCGTCTAGTGAAAATCATTCAAGGTATTAAACCTTACTAAAAAAACATTTACTATTGATTTGCGTTTTATGGGCTAGTTATCGACCATGTATGTTTGGCAGTAGCTTAATGTTGCTTTTCAGTTTACTTGTTTTCTTTGAGGATTGTACCTAATCGCTTAATTTTCTGCTTCCATCAACCTGCGTTTTAGCATTTACTGATAAATAAAAGGTTTTGAAAAGGGCTTCATTATAATCTAGAGGCTCCTTACTCCTTAGTATAATTGAAGGGGTAAAGAAAAACCGTCCTTCTAGCAGGCGATTTAACTTCAAACATAGGTATGAGTTGGTTTATAGCTATTTAGATACTTATTATCGATTCTTTCGACTGAAGAGCTTTCATACCCGGTAACTGACAAGGTGTACCTAATACCTACATGCGTTTTCTTTAAAAACTCATGCATTTACTCATAGTAACAACTAAGTAAGTACATAGCTATACAAGCTAACTTTACGGATTAATTCCATTAGTTTTGTATTAAATCGTAAATGTAAAACATAAATATTCTTTATTTGTTTACATTTACAACCCCGCTTTGGTTGTCACTACGTGTCCAACCGTAGAGTAGTAAATGCAAATAACAATCAACGCTAACTATTAGTGTTAAGGTGCAATTCAGCTATAGCACACGCTGCTTAGGCGTATATAACGCAATTTTTTCAAGATAAAGGGAGTGTATCTTCTGTACTTATTTCTATAATCCCTTCAGCGCAAGCCAAGTTAAGTCAAACTGTGATCGTTAGACCGCTTTTTATCCAGTGGTTATCTTACTACAGCAAAGTAGGTAGATTTAGAATTGTACATAAATCCTGTATTTTTTTACATTATAAAATCTTCCGCACTTTTTGCAGCTGCTATTTAAATTCAACCTTGCTTCAAAATTGATGCAGTATGCATTGCGTTAAACGTAAAATGTACTAAGAGCAGCTAATAACAATTAGCTCAGTCTACATTATTTGTCGGAATTTAACCCTTAGCACTTCGTGGTCCATATTCAAACATGATAACCACTAGACCAACGAGGTGAAGGTTCCTTTATTATTGTACAAATATAGATCCTATAGTGAACAAAAATTATATTGTTTGTGTGGAAAATACCATTTTAATAACGATAAGACATTTGTAATAATATGCAGGGTCAATGACTATATCATTATTCTGTGACACTACATTCAATAGGTAGATATAGAAAACATATAATTGGTCTTGCGGCTTGTTCGACTATGGATTGTGAGCGGACCGCATAAGGTTTCATTTTCGGATGGGCTAGTATTATTAGGTAGAGATAGTGACTTTCAGCTCTAGTCCCGAGTTCGGAGAACTTGTCTACCCCTGTGCCTTGGAGAGCATGTTAAGACGTCGACTATGGATTATGAGATCCGAGGTTCGATCTCCAGGGCGGGCTAGGATATATTATTATTAATTAGGTAGAGTTATATTTGTGTTAGGAAAAATTCAGCACTAGTCCCGAGTTAGGAAAACGTGTCCACCCCCGTGGCCTGGAGAGCATGTTAAGCCATCGTTACCGGTTGTTATCACAAAGAAGTCGTAATAATCGTTAAAAACCCGCCAGCCTTCATTGGAACGGCGTGGAGGGTGCAAGCTGTAACTACCTCTCTTCGATAAGAGCAGGCGAGTGCCCAGCAGTGGGATATTATGAGTAAGTATGATAACATGTTAAACACAAAGACGGTTTCGAAAAGTTTGTTTTGAACACGAAATTAAGTTCAAATACTCGTTAAAGCTTGGCAGACAAATCTCCGAGGAATACAGAGTTGATTGTTTTGTTGAAATCATTTTATTAAGGCTAATTAGAAATGTGCTGCGAAATGAGACGACGCGAAACTGTATCTAATTAGCTAAAGTCCATTGTTAGTCTGGAAACTGGAATAATACTACGTTAATACATAACAGACCTAGTTTTTTAGGTGTGTTAAAATTCAAAATTTATTTATTTCAGGCCTTATGAAGCGTCAAGAATGTTTGTTTGTAGTAGTTACTCTACCATCGGTGCGGAAAGCAGATTCTTTCGGCAAGAAACTCAATAGATGCCCTTTTCCAACACTAACATTTACAATATTTTTTCTATCTACTTAGGTAGGTAGATACTTGTAGGCGTGGCGATGGCTACGTGGTGATTTGATTTTTTTTTTCGCAAATCATATCGTAGAAGATAAGTACTCAGGATACCTACGAAATGAAGGGGATTCGTCTTCAAAAGAAAGCCCCTCGCGAATTTATTAAACGTTGTCTTATTTCCATAGCAATTCGAGTCCAGTCAATATTTTTGTTGATTTAACGAGTATTTTATATATTTAACAGCTCTATTTAGCAGGAAAATTCACTCACGCTACCTACGTTAGAATGATATTGAAAGGGGCTAACTAAAGAATATAATTTACAACAATTACGATAAAGGGTAGATGAAAGTTTGTATGGCGGTTCTGTTATTTTGCATCTTGAAGCACAAATTATTATTAGTTTGTTTACAAATAATATTAAAAAAAGACCTTCCTGAATCTAGCACCACCTGGTTCACAAATAAGAATAACGAATGCCCTTCCTTGCTTCCGTTTTCTCCACTGCCGATAATATTATGGGTATCTCGTATCTTCACATCAATAAAGAAAATAGGTTTATTCTAACAAGCGTGCTCTACCTTAGGCTAAATCATCACTTACCATTAGGTGTACTGCAGGTAAAGCGATGATCTTGCTTCGAAATATTAGTTTACAAAGTAAGCAAAACGTAGGTAGGTATTAGGTATTTAAACCACTGTCACCTGAAAGTTTCCAAAAGGAAAGTCACATGGTGATCGAACCTTGACATTCCGAGCGGTAAAAATAATAATCTATTTTAACACGACCGGCAACACAGTGTAATTTAAACGCTATGTTATGATAATAAAGTCGAAGTTCGATTATTCCGGGTTTATAGAATGCCCGCATTTGGGGTGCGGTGCCTGTCTTTTACGATTGCTGCCACCCCTGCTGCGCTTGCGCACGTGTCTTTGAAGGGTCGGGGACTGGCAGATGTTCAACAGTTTCGAGGCTGCCCGAGACTTGTAAAGCGACGGTTATCTTCAATCTACAACGGGGGTTTTTTTTATAAACAAAATTGTTATGTATATATTTTATAGCTGGGTAGATATTTTTTGTTCATAGTTTTATGCGTGTGTAGGTATTTCGAGTTTTAAAGATACAGGTACGGGTACTTATCTATCGTGAAAAGGTATTAAGCAATGCAGTAGGTAACTAACTCATGCACATACAAAAAAAAAAAAAGAATTTTCGGGTTTATAATTTGCAATAGTAGCACCTTTAATACCAATTAAGATTCATTGTACCTACCACAATCGTGGTTGTTTTAAATATCGAAACATTGTAATGCCAGAGTAAAATGGAACTCATCTCACTAATTATAATGCTTAAATTTGTGCACACGTCTACAACCAGCGCACCTAGCGGAATTTTTGTGAAATAAAAATAAGCATTGCAGTATCTTTCAATTAAGAATATATGACAATTAGTTGTGTTTTGATTTTTTTTTTTCGATTCTCTTTCTATCGACTAGGTGGTTAAGTGGGAGCAATGATGAAGGAAATATTTAATAGTTAATGATTTAGTTTCCATAAGAACGTTTCAATACAGACTAAATGGTGCATCTTGGTATAGAGAGCCTACATTATAGAACTACGAAATGAGGTAGAGGTGAGTTAGTTGGTATAATATTCTAGGTAATACTTACATGCCTATCTAGTAAGTATCCAAGGACTGAATTCTCAAACGAATACCTAAGTATTGAATAATAATATACCTACGTTAGTACTATTGCTCTATGCTCTAGGCATGTCCAACTTAATCTATGCGCACGCCGGTGACCATCCACACTAATATCATAAATGCAAAAGTGGGTTTGTTTGTTTGTCCTTACTTTACGTCTGAACTAAACAACCTATAGACTTCATTTTTGACATAAAGTTAGTTGAAAGGACGGAGAAAACAAGCAGTACCGACAGGATTAGTAAAAATCGTCATAAACGCGGACAAAGAATGTGGGCAGCAGCAAGTATAAAATATAAAGTTTATTAAATTTTTTTAGTTATTCGTAGTGGGAAGGAACCTTCTATAAATTCAGTAGAAGTCAATATTTTGAGCGAGTTTTTGGAATATTGATATCATAACCATGAAAGCAGTCGCGTGCACTCCATACATGCGCAAAAGCACTGCCTACCCTAATTCTTTTTTTAAGTGGTATAGGAGGGTGATTTTTACATTTTATCCTATCTTCGTGCCTACCCTAGTTAAAATACCTGTTCACGCCACTGCAAGTCCGCCCGGTGTCTTACGGTGCTAGGGTGAAAAGGTTAAGGGAGAACCAGATCGAATAGCTCCTGAACATTATCTCCGCAGTATAATAGGTGCCTATCTACATCCTATATAAAAAACTTTTTAGCTTACGATGATAATCTTAACTTGGGCTTCCAGTATAGGTAAGTTTCGACTGTGTACCTAAGTAGGTACCTAGTGAAATTATTACTGAGAAAATATGAGCAAAAGGTGATCCTAACACTTTGGATAAGGTTTCTGTTTTTTGATTAGCTAATGGTGTTAGGAAACAAAAAATTACGAAAAGCGTTAACGTTTTGTCAAACGACATGTCACAAATGTTAAATATTTGTTACAATGGCAGCCCGATGATAAGAGTTCGATAATACTACGCCTGATTACTCAATGTGACCCACGGGCCGTGCTAAGATCGCTTCACACTTTAGGCAGACTATTGATGCAGCTTCAAACTTGTGACGCAATCCTTTTTGCGCTGCATACCAACCTACGGTCTTTAATAATAAACGGTACTGAATGTTGAGTCGACCGTTGTTGTTCCGATCGTCGTTTCAGTCAATGGTCTTCTCGCGAAAAGCTTCGACCAACATCTCAAGAAGCTTTCGCTTGGTTTTTGGATCAAGGGTCGGATACAGAAGGGTCGAAAAGTCCTTGAAACGGCGCGTATTGTGAGGAGGTTTCTCACTCTGGAGCCCTGACCACCGGTTGCTTGGGCATTCAAAAGCCCCGCAAGCGGAGGGTGGAAGTTTTTTTTTGTTGTGGTGTTTTTTAATTTATTCTTAAGCATTGTAAATAATTAAAAAAAAAAATAATAATAAATGATAGAGATAAAAAAAACGGTACTTATCTAGGTATATCAAAAAAATTATGTTTCTTCATCATCATCACTTCATCATGACGGCCGATTGGCGCAGTGGGCGACCCTGCTTTCTGAGTCCAAGGCCGTGGGTTCGATTCCCACAACTGGAAAACGTTTGTGTGAAGAACACGAATGTTGTTCAGTGTCTGGGTGTTTATACCTATGTATATTATAAGTTTTTATGTATATTATTCATAAAAATATTCATCAGTTATCTTAGTACCCATAACACAAGCTACGCTTACTTTGGGACTAGATGGCGGTGTGTGTATTGTCATTGTCCTTGTCGTTGTGTTGTCGTAGAGTAAAAAAAAAGTCATTTTCAACATCGACTTATTACCGGCCCACTACAGGGCACGGGTCTTCTACAATGAGAAGAGGTTAAGACTGTAGTCCAAACGCTGGCCCGGTGTGGATCGGTGCCAGTGATAATACTTGGTAGTTAATTAAGATTCAAAGCCTGAGTTACTCATCGGGAAACTTAGGCTTTGAAGAGCCAAACCCTACTTCCTGCCTGAGATAAGTGAGAGTATCATAATGTCCGATGGGTTGACGGTGTTCGACTCTTTGCTACAATACAACTTTGCTACACTACAACTTTGCAACTGGCAGAGCTATATCAGTTACTTTGGTTATTGTACGGATCTACTCTGATATGACCCCATAGCTCTCTTCACCACTAGCTAAAGCCCTCTTCTGAGAACTAGTTACTCGGAGCCTAGTTTAAACATTAGGGCTCGAAGAATTCGGGAGGAAAATAAAGTCTCGTTGCGGCAAGTGTGAGCAGGAAGGCGACAGGATAATACGTTGTGTAAGTAAAGTAAGTAGGTAGGTAGGCTACCTATCTAGAATCGTATGCTGTGTGACTTTACGCCCAAAGGCGTATATCACTCGCATTCCACGCTATTATGTTTGCGAGATTCCTCGCCATGCTCACCGAATGCCCCCGCTCCGACTAGCGGCAGATTTTTTGCGTGGCGCGTTCGTAAATCAAACCGGTAGGTACCTACGTACTTACTCGTACTTATTTCGATAGCTGCTTATTTGATGCTCACGATCGTTGTCTCTCTAATTGCGTTGTAGTTATTACAATTATTCAAAACCTAATTTTAAAACTTCAAAAATGGAATCGTTTCTTTGACACAAACTTAGTGAAAACAGTAGGTATAGGAGCAGACTACACTTAGCGCGATTTTAAGTTATGAAACAGGGTTTGATAGACAATACAAATGTAAAATTGTAAGGGAACCTAAAACAATACAAAGAAGAATAGTGTGACTCTCAAAGAATGTAACACGTTATATTTAATAGCTACTTACGTTGTTTCCCACGTTACAACACAATGCAGTACTGAAAGTTCTTTTTGCGTTAAACACACTATGATAACAAACTTATTTCCACACAAAACTGAGTTTATAAAAGCTAATATAGTTTATCAAAATATTGTTATCTTTAAAACAATGTTACAAAACCGGCGAAGAATAAAAATCAATATGAAACAATTCGCAAAAACAACACGGGTCAACACTACCCGGAATTACACGATTAGTAACAATAACTTAGCGACGTGGAGCTAAGCACTGAGTTTTAACCCTCAACATCCATTTTCCTTTAAAAAAACTATTGTAGTATTTGTTGTTATTTTATAAAATCCAACTACCGCGCCACGACTCTGTTGACGAAATAGTCGCGTTTGACATTTGAGCCGAGCCCACAGCGAATGGAATGCGAGGAATGTCAAATATTTTCAGTGCCGCCATCTGTTTGATGGAATCTCAACAACCAAAAGGCGGCGTATTGGAGCGCTTATCGAATACGTTATTTAGATTAGGACATATCGAGTTCAGAGCGACCATACCACAAATACTATTATTACAATATGAATTCATGTATTATTTATATGGAATTTTGATGAATTATAAAAAATGTTTGTATTCTTCGGGTTAAAAGTATGAGAAAGTGCGGCAGCTTGTTCGCAACTGTTGGAATGCGGCCAGGTTAGTGCCGCCGTTTAGAGACTACGCTGGCGCAGGCGTGATGGCCGAACAGGGTTATCGACACACGAGGCGAAAAGTAGGGTCGGCATTCGGCGTGTCTACTTCGTTGTGCATCGTGGCGTAACAGGCGGCCATTGTCTCGCTTCGTTTCTTCAGATAAAAATATATAATTTCATATTTTCTTT
This sequence comes from Pararge aegeria, assembly GCF_905163445.1. Lineage (NCBI taxonomy): Eukaryota > Metazoa > Arthropoda > Insecta > Lepidoptera > Nymphalidae > Pararge > Pararge aegeria. The sequence goes on from NC_053187.1 coordinate 8,431,135, forward strand.
GTAACTAGAGGTTCATTGAGAGAAATTTTTGGTTTGCACATCCTTGTAAGCACATTTGTAACCAGTTTATGAAGGCAATGTGTTAATACTACCGACATCTGTGGATTAAACCCAGAACTGTGAAGCCGATTCTATCGTAAACGGATGTTCGTTTTCTCTACGGTACAGATGTAGGTACAAAATAAATAATATAGATGTCACTACTAAATTATTTTTTACTACTTTTTTAGACCACTATAAGTTAGTGAGCAGTACTATCAGATAATATATAAGTTCTTGACTGCAATCTCACCTTTTGGTACCTGATTATGCAGTCGTAGACACGTACCGACTTATGACTACTGAGTTTACCTGTTAGCCGTATGGCAATTGGCAGTTTAAAATAAATCCATACCCTCGTTTTCTACTTACGCGATATCGTTCGGGGAACGTTCCCTGGACTTCCCACTTATTTATTAGACCACAGCGCTCATCAAGATTATAAATATCGAGCGTTATACCCATTGCGAGAGCATGCTTGAGTATTGAACCAAAGATAAAAATATATCGTTCTGTTTAGGTATACTGCGAATAGAGTTGAAACAAATAAAACCACCCTATTGTAGCAATATGAACTTTTAAGTCAATAATTTAAATTTTACTTTCCTAGATCCCTATCTTCAGTTAATAAAACAATAGTTTTTTAGGTTACTTTTTAAGAAACCTGCAAGAAAATATACCTATTGAATACTAGGTACATTTCTTGCATCGAGTTTTAGTGCTACTATTTAAAAATGATACCCCGGTACGTTCCAAATGAATAGTTTAAATCTACAATGGGAAAATAAAAGGCAATTAAAATTACATTTAATAATGACACATTTTTATTTTCTTCTAACACAACTGTTCTTAAAACAAAAAACGCGCGCAGTACCAACAGAAATAAGCAAAAAATACGGAATGTTGACTGAGTGTGCATTCAAATCAGCCGTACCTATATTCGTAGGAAATTAACGCGTCATTGCCTGATACACATTATAATGTGTATCAGTAGTATAGTAGAAATAACCGTGTTCCGAAATTTCACTCGCATTAAATTAAACAAAGAAAGCCAGCTTACAACCTTCATAAATAAATGGGCTATACAACGAAACAAATTTTTTTAAATCTGTGGGGCAGTTCCTGATATTAGTGCATGCAACCATACACCCCTTGATATTTATAAGGGTCTTACAGCTATATTACATAACGTCTATCTCCAATTTCGAATGCACACTTAGTTAAAAACGAAAACCATTTATTTCGCTATTATTTAATCTAAAACTAAGGTTAGTGTCATAATATATAGGTACTAATATAATTTTTTATTAGTTGAATAAAATTTGTGATAAAAAACCAACATATTCTGTGCGGCCTTTGACCAACTACGGAGAAATGCCTAATTTACATTGGTACTTAGATTCAGGTAATATCCGAAGTTAAAAAAGATTATGTACAACATGGTCTTAAAATAAATACTAGTTGATATTACTTATGGTGATTTTTCTTGTAAACTCATGTCACTTATGATTTCGCGTGAATCTGTCATTTTCTAAGTATTATCGGAAATCGCACTCAATTCATTTATTTATAATGTAGTTGGTACTAGCGTGCTCTTTACCCGGTACACGTCGTCCTGCCCAGTAAAGAAGCAACCAAGAACTCGTTGCAATATTTCCAAAATCGATCGAGCAGTTTAGGAGTTACAAACACACGTACAGAAGAAATATACATATTATTTTTCTCACAGTTAACCTATCCTAGACTTTCACGAATATTTCAAGACCTAAATTAGAAAAATCGGTCCAGCCACTCTCGAGTTTTAGTGAGACTAACGAGCATCAATTATTTTTTTTCTTTTTTATCAGTTTGCAAAACTGACAATCAACTGCTTACTCTAATATAAACTATAGCACTATTTGAAATGTGTATACAATTGTGCCTTCTCGATGCGAACATAGCATGCAAATCCGCTGAGTAAATAAGGCTGCTGTAAACAGCTAAAAAATAAATAATATAAAAAAAATATAAATTACTAACAGAAAAAAGAATAAAACATATTGTGTAAAACAAAAAAAAATATATAGATAAAAGATAGATATATAAGCTCATTGACTCAATTGCACAACTCAATCCAAATTTGACGGATTCACCTTACGCCCTAGTTGACAGCTACGTAACACTACTTATTTCAATAAAATTATTTGCGATGTCTACGTGTGAATGTAAATAAATAGTGCATGAAATGTAAACATTTCCATAACATTGTAGTTAAAGTTGTTTCGATTAGAATGTGATGGAGCAGACAAAGTGTCTTTAGGTGGTGACGGTTCCATCCTTTCATACATACTCGAAATTAAAATTGCAATAATATGACGGGCTTACATCCCTTGTATTCGAACATCGAAGAGTTCTTAAATCTAGTGTAATTTATAAAGTTAACTGAGAAGTAAAGTAAAATCTGTCAAACGCGTAAGGAGTAACTTGGATGTGACGTTAGTTTACATGAGACCTCACACAAAAAGTCAATAAATACGACCATGTTATACGCTTCTCTTACTCTTACGTCTATCTAATTAATGCCCCACAACTGGGAGAACATCTCCTCTCATATAAGAGAGGGATATCGAGTACAGACCCACATATTGGCTTGTCTAGCTCTGGTATCGTTGTTCTACGTATAACCAAGTGTAAATTAGATGTAAAGTAGAAACTAGACATAGGTATACAAATTACAAAGTAAATCAAAAGTCTACAAAATTTTCATAATTTAAGGGCTCTTATTCCATTAATTTCCTTTATAATATAAGGGTAAATACTTTACCAATGTAAATTAGGATCGAGCATATCATACACATGAGCTACATTTGCCTTAATTAAAGTACTTAGCAAATGCTAAATACTGTTATTATATAGGTACATATTTTAACAACTTTGGGTAACTGAAAAATTCTGACTTCTGATTTTGTTCTCCCTTTATTTTTACATCAAAGGATTCTGCTATGCTTTCTAATTTTCTAATTGGCAGGGTGTAAAGGCGCGCCCTACCACGAGTCATATAATTTTGGTCCAAAAACGAAAAGGAAAAAAATTGATGTTTTCCTCCAAAACATTATATCAAGTTTTATTACGACACCTAAAATGATTATGACAAAATTGTTTAGACCACTTTGCCTTAAAAATCTAGCTGATTCCCGCAACTTCGTACGTCTGTATTTATATATTGTTTTTCCAAAAACATGAAAACCTAAAAAGTAAAAAAAATTACAAACAAGGTAGAAAAATTACTGATTTTGGAACTCAAATGAAACTGAGGTTAATAATTCTACTGATTTAATAGGACAACAATATTTTTGGACCAAAATGGATACCTGTTAGATACTCTAATTATTGTACAAGTTAATATTCGTAAAAACAGTTTACTTTAACTTTATTTATTTTTTTATCTCAACGCTGTCGCCATCTTGTGCTTGCTAGTTATTGATGGTAAACGGCTAGCTTATTTGTTTCTTCTACGAACGTTCAAAACCACTTGAGTATAGAACATGCCCATGCTACAGTTAAATAATCTTCCTGTTACCGGAAATTGTTTCGTAAACTAATGTTTTCATGTAGGTATTACTGACTTTAAAATTAATATAGTGAATTCGTAGCAAAACTGGGGTTGCTCAGGTTAGAGTAAAAGACTAGCATCCTTACTAAACGTTCATTAATTTAAGTTGTGACAAATCGCATCTATATTTTATACACTAGCAATACGGTTGATTATGTAAAATGTCGCGAGCGAGACAGTCGAGAAGACTAATATATAAGAAAATAATATATTCTCAAAAAACTTTATTTTGTGGACCGTGTTTATAGATTAGCAGATACAAGTGACAATGCAGTCCAAGTCTGTAATGCACTTACCTAAACGAGGTAGGTATGATAGTTTACTGAACAAAAAAGTTGTTGTTAACAACTTAAAAGAGATTATCTTAGTGAAACAAAAGAAGTGCTTCCAGGTACCCTCTTGAATGTAAATCTCAAAATTAAGTTAGACTTAAGTCCAATACTAATAAAGTACAGGTATAAAATACGTCACGTAAAGAGAGCACTGACTATTCACGCGTCTTGAAATACTGCACTAGTCAAAATTTAAGTTTATGTATCATAATATTTACTACACATAAAGTTATACTGTATTAATATAATATATAAAAATTTTAAATATATAAAAACCACTGTACAACTGAATAGAAAGGAATTGGGTCTGCTTGATACAGCAATCTTTGTAAGAATAATGTTTGATGCTGAATTGCAAAGAGCCCGCCCACATGCAAATTATTTAGCGTGCAGACTTCGTTAAGAGTATCATCATATAACTTTTTGATTCGTGTTGATGATGAATAATCTTTTAAACATTTATTATTAAATTTGGAGGTAAGTGAGATGAGAGTTCAGGTTAGCGGGATGTTTCAAACGCATAATAACCCACGCCCCTTTTCCTGTAGCTCAAACTTGTGCAGTAACTGTCCAGTGTTTTGGCTTTTGTACAGGCAATGTATAAGTTTTCACTTATACATATAGCGCAGCCATATGGATAAAAGGAATTTTTTTTTATCAACATGTTTTGAAACGACTTTTAATTTCGACCACAAACTATCTATGAAAATATACTATCTAGTGGACAACATTCATTTAAATGTTAAGTTGATATAATATATTAAGGGTAACCTTTAAAAAGGGGGACCTTTTAAACTCTACCGTGCTTACAGACCCGTTGGCAATCCCCAAATGCTAGCCGCTTGCCGTGTCAACAATCAATGGATTCTTACTAAAGCTAGGCACAACAGACCAACATAATGGTGATAAAAGAAATACAGATAATACCTTTTACTTGATTTTACCGATACCTCAAAATAAATCGAAAAAAATGTTCGTATATATTTTTATTTTTAATACTCTATTCATTTTGCGTAATATTTAGCTTCTTTTATAAAACCTTCGTAGTTTGGAATGCAATCACTAAAGCAAGTTCGTTTGCTCATCGTATATTTGAAGTTGACAAACTGCTAAAGTTGGCAACATGTATTACTTGTGTGGCAAAATATAGCATGCTTCTACGCCAAGCAAGGACTAGTGTTAGCTCTGCTGTAGTAGGTTTTTGCCACTACGTCTGGTAACACGTCTTATTTTATTTTCAATGAATAAAAATTTTACATTGCATCACATGTACAATAATAAAATATCGCTTTTAATTTTACTTAGGTAAGTACGTAACACTAAATATCTCACTAGGGAATCATTCACCTGGGCGTTCTCTCTAAATCTAAGTAAAACTATAATAAAGTTACAATAAACAATAATCAAATTGAATATTTGGTTCTTTTTAATTAAATACAATCGCGATAATAACATTTTTCATCTCATTTTTACACGCTTATATAGAACATGTGATTTATTTATGATGTACACTAATTTTTATCCTAAATTGTTGTGATTTATCAATTGATTCTTTTTTTAAATATAATAGACAGGATAAAACTACGTAACGTAAGAGCTATCTTCGCAGACCATAAGTACGGTATATAAACAGGCTTGCTTACTAAACAGTTAAAAAACAGATTCACTCCGTACCTTCACAGTCCTGTTGTGACCACGAACCTAACTGGGTCAAAAAAAAAATATATATTATATCATTGCAGTAGTACCAGTCATTATATTTAAAAAAATTATATAGAAAAATTCTATTTTAAGCTGTGCTTACACGAAAATACAGATATTTCAATATATAATTTTTTTAATATTATAATTTTAGCTACAATTTATAACATACAAACAATATCAAATTTTACAGTGTACCTAACACATCATAAAGCACAAATATTATCATAATATATTGATTATAAAGGCAGATTCTAATACCTTAATAATGTAATGTCATGACATATAAAGATAGTGTCCATTTTGCGTGCCACGGCGTATATCTAATGAGTATTTCTCTATAAAGATATGTGTTAAGTACACTGTATTACGATTTGTATGATATATATATTTTACAAGTTCTTACAATGTTTTTTTATTAATCTTAACATAAAAAACATCCGTTGACAAAAAAAATAACATTATTTAGTCAATTAACTAACTTCATCCTATCCTACCTAAATTTTATAGTTAATATTTTAATATTTCGTATAATTTATATATTCTCATATACACAACGTTTAACGTATGGAATATTTGTTAATTTCATATTTAAAGGAGACTAAAGACCATGGCGGCAGGCTTTACATTGTTGTAAAAGGCCGCCGGCTGGGAGTTACTTTCGTCTCAAACTTGCTTTGCTCTCTGGTCACCTTTATAGGTATGATAATATATTTTGTAATTATACTTAAACTCCGAGGGGACGGTTCAAACGTGTTAAATAAAATACGGTAGGTATAGTATTTAGTAAATATTTTTAAATCAAGGAACTACAATGCAGGAATTATAGTGTTATGGCTATTTCCAAGCTAACTACAATACAAATTATTTAAATGAAATACATAAGTCTTGGTAGAAAACCCTCTAAAACGTTCTCTGCTAGTGTCAAAACCATAAGGGTTTGTATTTATCGTAGGTAAGAACGCCTAGTAAAATAGAAAAATAAATTGACATCGTGATTCAAGTAAATAGGTAGGTATTTACATAATCTTCGCCATAAAATTTAATATACTTTAATATACCTAACGTCGGCTTTTAAAGAACGTTAAACATATTATATTAAAATAGTTTAGTTAAGGTTAACAGCACAATCATTTTAAATATCTTAAGCTAACTTAACAATCTTAAGGATTATCTAGCAAATTATAATTTATTTGAAAGTTTTAATAAAAAATAGATATATTCATAAAAGTTAAGTGGAAAAAAGGACAAGTAGGTACAAACGCAATAAAAATAATGATTCAACTGCGGAACTCTATACGATTTTCGGTTTTATATATGTCGATATACAGCTGTCATTTTGTTTATTTTCTTATAAATTCTAACGATACTCCATACAGAGGTCGAATAAAGAAACTCACATACCAGTAAACATTACGCTCTTTTTCTGGGCAGTCGTGACAGAATCTATTAGGTTTTATAATAACTTTAGACCAGTGTGCTCTGTAAATGTGCAGTGCAAGATTTATTGTATCAAACAACTATATTAATATCCCCTCATCATTATTTCAATCCATTAGCGGCACTACAAGGCACGGGTCTCCTTCGACTGAGAAGGGTTTACGCCACGGAGAACCACGTTAGCTAAGTGCGAAAGTACTACTTTACCTTTGAGACTACTATGAAGAACTCTGCAGGATTACTCACGATCGTAGTTCGTCGTTCGCAACGATTTCGAAAAAAAAATAATCAAAATGGCGGCGGTTCGTTATGCCAGCTGCCATAAAAAATGGTTAAAGTTTTGATCACAAGGATTTGTAGGATTTGTTCGGGTTAGTGGATTTCTGTTAAAAAATTGCAAGATGGATACCAGCCTGAATTAAGAAATTGATGTTGTTCTCCGTGTCTCGGCAAATACGTCAAGCTTCGGTCCCGGATACAATCACTAAATCGTAAAAGCGCGCCCGCCTCCTTAAAACAATATGGCGGTCTAGAATCCACCCGTGGGAAATTAATAGGCCGAGAATGAAGTTGATCACGAATGATCCAGAACTGCTTTACAGTAAAAGTATATGTGAATAATATTTTGATATTGATTTTTATGCTTTATTTAGTGAGCATGCCATAATTAATTCAATCCTTCAATAAACAGCTGTTTTTAAAATAGTTTCAATGTTTCATATGTGCCAATCCTTCTTCGGAGAAGAAGGATTTTCCTATCATTCGTGATTCAGTGCTTAATAAATACTTAGTCGTATAAAATAATAATACATAAATATTATATCTTAAATCTTACTTAGGTGTTTGATCAATTAAATGTTTCACCAAAAAGTTAGTAAGTAGATTCACGGTAGTACATATTATATAAGAATATTTATACGTTATAAAAGTAAATAAACAATTATATAATTTTATAAAAAACAAACTAATAAAATTTACATATTTTATACCTAATCATTAAATAATACATTCCTTACATTTAGCTAAATACGAATATATAATTTAATAATAATAGATACGGCAAGGAGTTCATATTTTGTATATATTATTTTTTATATTTTATGGTATACTTGTATTTGTAAATGATATGTCGCTATGTATTGTATATAATTACGCAATAATAAAAAAAATATTCCAAAATAACCCTAATTATGGAAGGATTTATTATTAATAAATAGGCCGTAAGAAATATAATTTTTCAAAATAGTAGGTAAAACAGCGCAAGGGTTTATTACAGAGGTAGGATTATCGAAAAATGGTTGATAAAAATTATAAGGTTTGATTTATAATTTTTTTTAAGAAGCGTACCTATATATAGTTCATGACATATAATAATTAGCAAAACGGCACCTCACCCTACGCGACGCAATATATGTTAAGTCAAAATAAAAGTTAATATTTTGTATGCCGAGAAACATTTTATTACACACATCCACTCATACACAAACATACATAACGCTTATTTAAAATTTCGTGTTAGCGTGTATAGATTGCCGTAGCTGTCACCAGAAGGGCTTAAACAGCGTAACCGCGGCATGCAGCGAGCGCAAAATTCTCTAGGAGTTAAGCCCCAAGGCTAGACGATATATATAACGTCAAAACAAGGGCTTCTCCTTAGAGGCTCAGACCTCGATGGGTGGCGTTGGGCATCTTGGTAGTCTGTATTGTCTATTGAGCACCTGCCCTTGGTTGTTGTCAACGGTTGAGACGCCCGAAACATGTCCTTTACGACCCCAGTCCCCAAAAGTAATTACTAATGTTATTCGGACCTGGACAACGTTAGAACTCGGGTAGTGTGTAGTTTGCATCGGTATGTCCTTCTTTTCGTGAAGATTGGCTCGGTCGTAATTTGATCGTCCGGGTCGTAAAGGGCGTCCAAACAATGGACTACATTTCTGTTCACTGAGGGTATTTTTAATGAACGTTGTCTAGCTGGTGAATACTTTTACAATGATTTTCTTGTAATTATGGCTAGTTTGAGATTCTCAAGATGATAACATCGCGTAACTAAAAGCAACCGCTTTACAAAGCTTATTCGTAACGGGGTAAGTATACTTAAAGTGAATCTGTCTAAGTGTAAGTTTTCATGTATACTATATACTTATCTAGTTGGGAAAGTAATTTTGAAAACAAATTGTTTGATAAGTAACTAGGAGCACTGGGCATACAAAATTCTAAAATTTGCTTTGATTCTTAACGCCTGTCGCATAGTGAAGTGCTGAGCATTTCTCATAACCCGACCTAATTATTCATAAGAATGGGACATTTTACATATTTTTTTGCATTATAGGCGTATATTGGAATGTATTGTAAATAAGAGTAGAGATAATACTTTCCCTGTAAACTGCACCTGTTGCCCGATTAAGTAACCCTTCCAACAAGGTTGCCAACTGATCGTCATCTTATAAAACGTTTAATTGGACAGCGACAGTAATTTTACGCTCTTACATAATTTTGTTTAGCAATTGCCAGAAAAGTAACTGAATATGCCAATAGATTTGGACAACAATCGGAACCATCCGGTGCCTTTAATATTTTCCAAATAAACTCATAAAAATATTTAAGTTAGTTACAAGGTTTATTTGGTAACTAACTTATGAGCCAAGGAAATCTAAAGGAACAATTGTCTTACGAAATTCAGCGGTCGGTCACCTGACGAGGTCGGACGGCGGTCGTAATAGTAATCGTCTTGGGGTACGCACGGAGTCATTTGCAAGGGTCTGCTAGAAGACGAGGCTCCACATCGTCTGCAAGTTGTTCTTCTCACGCCTAAGGGTCTTCGCCACCACCACATGCCTTCGGTCGATGCTTCGTAGCTGGCTTTGTCTGATCGCCGCGTCTTGAAATTCTCGTACGTCTCCGACCAGGTTGATGTTTCGCTGTCGCAGGGGGTAACTGGTGCGCTGCGGGATGGTTTCGGATCGTAATACTTGCTGGATTCCTTGGACAATGAGCCACGTCTCTGTAAAATAAAAAAGTAAAGTTTATTTATTTAATTTCTTTATTATTTATGTACCTACCATAAATTGTGATTGTGAATATAAGATACATAAGATACCACAATTAAATCATCTTACTACCCCAGGATGGAACTACGATGATTAAATTGTGGTATAGGTCAAATAAAGGTACAATATACTATATAATAACTACTAAAGATATGCAATAAATCTCAATATTAACAAAATTCTACATACCAAAACAATAAAATTTGAAGTTACTATAGTATATACAAAATACATAATACATAATTCGAAAGGTTAGCGTGGACGGAGAAAGATTTCTAGTAGAAAATAGTATTATATGAAGGGACATCAAGAGGATTTTTTGACACGCAAGACCGCAAGGGTCTCGCAGGCACACATAGCTTTATACGCTCACACAAATAACCGGGAGAAGAATAAACTAAATTATTATTATGCCTTTCAGACGCTACTGCCCGATCTCTGTCTAAGCCTAGTTTTGCCATAGCTAAAAATTAACTCGACTGTGATATCGTGATAACAAAAACAAAACCTGGCTAAGTTTGTTGTGGGCTCTTCTTAGACCAGGGCGCGTTTGGAACCCTCGTAGCTTTAGTTTTAATTTAACGAATGCAGTTATCACCATCACCTAGCATTAGTGTTAACTGTTAACATGTTAAATGTATGAACGCCTCATAAGTGTCTGTGATAAGGTCTACATGAATAATACATTTTTGAATTTGAATCCGTTATATTGCCAGTGACCTCATGCGACATCCGCGGCCCTCGTCTGTAATCTACTGTCATCAAACGGTACCATCTACACCGTGTAACCGAATTACGAAATACTGTTGAAGTATTAAAATAATGGTCCCTATTGTAGAGAAGCAGGCGTTACTTTGCGGAAAGCCATGATATATTATCAAAATTAAGCTTAATTTGCTATACTCCGCGAAATTATTAGGAGGAATTATTCATTGTAAAGTCAACATCTCCTGATGATGCTCCGGTTTCGGAGCGAAACGTGCGTAGAGGGTGTATTGCCGAGGATCTGTGTGGTGTGGAGCATAAGGATTGAAGAAATTATAAATTACACCACACAGATTCTCCTGCTTTTCGCGGAGTATAGCAAATTAAGATTAATTTTGATAATAATGGTCCCTGTAAAAGTAAGAAACAAACAAACAAACGAAGCATATTTATTTTTTCACACAAAATAATGCAAAACAAAGTGTTTACTTATGCCAACCCTATTGAAGATAGTATCGTGCATAATACCTATCTACGCTACGAGACGCGTACCGAATAAAGTGACAGAAGTCACTTGATTTTACTTTTGCATGTGATGTTAGGGCTGCATCTGATTTCTTTCAGTAAGATCTATGGCAATGGTTTACTCAAAAACGATTACCGTTGTCGGTTACACAGATAAGTCACAGTCACTCTTCAAAGCGTCTAAAGTAATATTTTGGTTTAAATTTACACGTTGTATACTTAAAGAGTAGGTGTAAAAAATTCGAGATTAATAATGCTGAAGAGAATGCGATTAAGTTTTTTTAACTTACTCTCATGACATTAAAGTGGGGCAGCTTAAAGCGTCACACTTCCTGTAGAAACTTCACCGGACACACACCCTGTCGGTTGTCCCCCGAGCGGATCATCACCATGCCGTCAACTTCATCCCCTACTTGAATGACGATCTGATCACGGAGAAGCATCAGCCCGTTATCTCCGTCTGATACCTGAAAACAATAACTGAAAATATTAATATCATCAATCCGAAAGTGATAAAAATTTGCACAAAGATCAGTTGTCAAAAGCTTAAATAACATCCAGCGTTTCAAGGTTAAGGAGATACACTTCTTTGAAATATGAAGTATAGGGATGTTTGAATTTTTTTTTTATCCTACATAAGAACTTAAATCTTGTTTAGACCCGAGAGATGAACTAATTGAAGGTCTTAAAAATATCATATATTTTATTCCAAGCATAAAGTGTTCATTCAGTTCCTTTAAAAGGAAGAATAAGGAGAAAATAAACAGCTAAATTTAAGTAGGCCTACGTTATAATATGACTTTTGAAGGAACAGATGTCAGCTGATTATTACTTTAACCACCGGTTTGTTTAGAGATAATTAAAATTTACTAAGAATATTATATTATACGAATTAGTTTACCGGTTTGTTATTGTATTAAATTTGTAGGCACAACAATAGGAAAGAAGATATTTGTCTCCCTGTAATATTTTGCAGCTGCCCTACCCTGCCCTCACTTCTGAGTACGCGTGGGCCATCTGCTCGGCCCGCCAAATAAAATATAACTAAACATTTAAGAAGCTCGTACCTGAAGATTATGCGTTACTTGCAGAGGCCTTTCCCCAGCTTGCAGCTTAGTGCAGTATTTGGATGGAAAATAACCGATCTTGCCCAAGCATTTGCCCTTCCACCAGTCAGGATCAGAAGTGTCGATCACAGTCACCTTGTAGCCCGCCTTCAGGTCCAGTTCATCAGCATGGCGTGACTTAAAGTTGTAGAGGATCACATACAAGTTTGTTGGCAAGAGTCTTTGATGCTTCTGAAATTGAAAAACCAGGAGGTATTTTATTTTTTTAATTCCATTACAAGAAAGCCCTTGACTGCAAACTCACGTGGTGGTAAGTGACGATGCAGTTTAAGGTGGTAATGGGCTAAGGATGGTACCTAGATAAGGTCAAAGCCCCCCACTGGACCAGACCAGAGAAAATCCAAAAATTATAAAGTCCCTAATTGCTCCTGACGGGAATCGAAACCGACACCTTCCAATTAAAACCACAGGCCTCTCCGCTGCGCCATGGACAAATTTTGTATTCAGCTGATTGAGGTTACAGTAGGAGCATCACAACTAGGAAATTAATTAATTGTATTACGATCATCTTGACGAACTCAGCATCAAACAGCGCCTATTTTCTGCAGTTCAAGCGCGAATTCTTAGTTTTTTCGGTCACGTGTCCAGGCGTAATGACGTGTTCATTGAGCGTCTTGTGGTTCAAGGGAAAGTAGAAGGTACCAGAGCACGCGGAAGATCACCGATGAGATGGACGGACCAAGTGAAGGCCACAATCGAGGCTCCTCTACATGAATGCGCAAGAAAGGCAACCAATAGAGAATAGTGGCGAAGGATTGTCAAGCGAGCCACAAAACCCAGATGACGACCACGACCAGTCTGTCAAGACTGTAACGACTAAGAAGAAGAATTGTATTACGAAAAGACCCGACCAGTTGTTGCCCTCGGCTCCGTATGCGGTTTTTTGGTTTTTTATGAGTCCTGCGGGAACCGTACATTTTCCCGGGATAAAAAGCCTATGTGTTAATCCAGGGTATAATCTATCTCCATGCTTGAAGGAGTAACAAACATCCACCCATCTATCCATACATACTTTCGCATTTATAATATTAGTAGGAATATGTGATTCAAAAATGCATAATGAATTGTGAAAAGTTAGCTTGTTCTACGTTTCTACGTTCTTAGTTAAAGATTTTATCAACACTAAATTAGTAATTTAATTTAAAAATACAGCTTGTTTGTGGTGTGCTATGTCACTGATCGCAAATCTCGAAAAGTACTTTAGAGTGAATACATTGACTACTGAAATCTTTTCCACAATGTTGCATTTCTGTTGTTTTATAGTTCGAGTGGTTCTCTATCGTTTCGAATACCAGGCTGACCTACAGCGAAATGTAGCCCGGTTTAGCGTAGCAAATGGTATCGTCAAAACCTTGTATGTTTTATTGAAAATAAAACAGTATTCAAAAGTTTTTTTTATTTATTTTATTTTTTTAGAACACTTTATTGCACAAACACAAGAAACACACAATAAAAAGTGAAAGAAAAAAATTCAAAACAATTAAAATATAAATATATATCTTTATATAGGTATCTATATATTTCTTGTGTGCGTGTGTATAACACTGAACTCCTCCTAGACGACTGGACCGATTTGAATGAATTTTTTTAGTATAAGTTTGGGTGGCACCCTGGATCGTTTAGATTCAAAAATTAGCCCGACAGATGGCGCTGGGGTCCGCTAGTATATATATAAATACAGTTTTGAGCAAATGCGTTCTTATCACAAAAGCAATCTCTTACAGACAACCCTTATGGCGGCTACTAAAAGCCATATGAGCATACAAATTTTTAAATAAGTCTGAGAGTGCATAGTAGTTTTTTTTTTCCTTGAATATAAAAAAACAATATTCATAATTCAAAATGTATTTATTGAATTAGTTTATAAGCACTTTTGGTTTTGAAACGTTTTGAACAGCTTGTTTTATGGGTATTAATATGACTGATGAATATTTTTTTATAAATAATATACATATGTAAATACTAAGAATATACATATAAACACCCCGACACTGAACCTAACCCAGTTTTTGGACTCTTGGACTCAGAAAGCAGGGTCGCTGTAAACTAGGTCACTATAAATAAATCTGAGCTAATTTTTTGTAACAGAAAGTGACAGGAAAAGATCTTTTTTGTGATAGAGCTCGTCCGGGGAACTACCGCCATATTCATTTGTGCCGCTAAGCAGCATTATTGCAATGCTGTGTTTCGGTAAAGGCGTGGTTGCCGGTATAATTACACACGCACATGGGAATTGGGGCTTAACACCTACGCCTCTGGCTCGGGGCACGTTGCAGTACGTGTTGATTGCATGCCCGTCGATCTGTTTATGGACGATGGTTTTTCAGACATCTGCTTGGTCCGTAAATTATTACAAAAAAAATTGGTTGTCTGTAAAGTCGGCTTACTGAACGTGACAACGTCGTAAGAAAATACTGATGGAATGGTTGCATTTTTCAAAAGAAAATTTTAATTTTATTTGTTTGATTATCGTTGCTATAAACAATTGACACCACATTCACTTTTCAGTGCACTTCATCCTTGCCGAAAACATGTAAATGTATTATTGTATAGAAGCTGTCCACGCGGACGCATCGCTCACTCAAGTAGGAGAGAGACAGATGTCGAACGCGGAGGCCGACTGTGCCTCTTTGAATGGAGCGCGGAACGAGCGACGTTCCGCGCTCTCGCTTGCACTTCAAGCCTTGAATGGAACGCCTCAGAGCGAGGTAACGCCGCATACGTCATGTTTTTTCGTGCGTGCAGCCGGCTCGATCGAATTATAAGACGTTATCACGTCAAAAAAACAACTGGCATCACCATTCAAATTTTAGAACGTGACAAAACACTGTGTAACTACTTCAACCTTACACTGCATTATACTACGAAGGGGGGAAAGTTTCAAGATTTTTTTACTTACGCTATGTTGCTTGACTGGTGACGGGCATGGACTAGCACTGTTGGAAGATAAACTTTTATCAGGCTCGTCGGGTAACTCCACGCTGCTCATTCGTCCACCTCGAGCACTCAGATGTCTTCGGCTATGCACTGGCGACGATGGTGCTGTATACCACCATGCAAAAGGTTAGTTGAAGCATTAGGTAAATAGGCAAGAAGTTAGTTGGTCAAGGTACTTTAGCAGCTGGATGTGATAGGTTAGTTGAATGCGTAGAAATCTGCATTATGTTAGAAGGAGTTGAGGTAAACGCATGAGGAAATACTGGTACGTTAAGAATAAGTATATGATATAGTGTGACAAGGCTTCATTAGTTAATCATTTTTGTTCACGTCAAATAAATCTCAGGTGGTGAGAGGTGTTCACTCAAGACATTGTGTCGAAGTAAGTTTATGTTTTTATTGAAATCTTCCAGATTAATTTCATTTGATAGTTATAGCAAGAGAAATTACCTACTGCCTCTTAGTTGTTCAACTTGAAATTACATGTGTTAATAACTGCGTACTTTATGTACCAACCACGATTATTTAATTATAGCTTACCAAAATTATTAACTTACTTCAGCATTCATTTTCATCGCTATCTTAATGTTGCTAACTAGGTCTTTAATTTTTTTATCGTAAATAAAAATTAAACTAATTATGAATTTAAATCGACACGAATTTCAGTAAACAGAAAAGATCACATCAATTGATAAGCATGCACCAACGTCTATAGAAATTAGGTTAGATATTAAAACGTCAAAAGGCCGATAATGTTGTATAATTAATTTCATAATATCTCTAATGGATTTCAATGTCCTTGGAAATGAATAACATTATCAATAATGAAATGGTGGTAAGTAAATGTAATACGAAAATTCCAACTTCAATATTGTAATGGAAAATAATAGCAGACTACAAATTACAATTGATACTGACATCATAAGCCATTGCAAATAAATAATTCAGTTAGCATTCCTCTTTACATTAAACGAAAAGCGACCGCAAAAGATTATCGATGGATAAGTTATGCAAAAGTTAATTCAGAATGTTAATTCGAAATGCGGTTGTATTTCGTTAAATATAATGTACCCATTAATTACGTACATGACTGAGATTGAGAAGTGGCAAAATGATGGATCTTAGTATGGTTACTTATTCTATGGGAGCCATATCGCATGCTATATGTTCTGTAGTCACCTAGAAAAATAAAATAAACGTGAGTCGACATGCAAAATCATAGTAAAGAAATTAATTTATGGCAGATAGTACATACATCTTTTGTTTCACGTGAAGCAGGACCATACCATTTTGAGCACATTGTGTTTTGTTGAGAAAATAAATAATAGCCAAGAATAGCGAATTGCAAGACTTTCGGTTACACGTAACGACGTAGAAAGCACATCATCAGGAAACTCAGAGATAGTGTAGGCAACGAGTTTTTACTAAGACAAACACAAGCTAAGCTAAAGGTAGGTTATTCATAAATTACGCCACGTTTAAATACCTTAAACATACTCCTCGAACAAAAGCACAAGTGTGCCTTAACGAAACAATATTATGTTATGAGTATGACAACATTTTAACAATTTGGAAAGTAGGAAACTTTTCCCTAAGTTATGTGAAAATATAGCCAAATGCAGTATTACTGTTCTAGTATGTTAATACTAAATACCTATGTTAAAAAGTATACATTTAAGTACTACTTAGGTATCATTTATGTGACGTAATTTATGAATAACCTAGTATAGGAAGTGAACATTCAACATTCCTCGTGGATCACACTCACAAGACATCGCTTCATTGACAACAATAATTTAACTTCCGGCTGAGTCCAAAAAACCCGATATAATTAGAACGAATATGAATAAACCGTATTTTTTGGGTGTTATTGAAAAATTGAAATTGGTTTGAATTTAAAATAAAGCAGTTCCTGATTTTTCGTTTACGAATTTTCAAAGGGATGCTGGTAAAAGATAGCTGAAACGATGCCAACATCGTGTTGCAATAAACAAACGAGATTTTCAGATCATGTTGAACACATTACGAGGGCAATAAATTTTGACTGATCAGCCTTGCAGCATGAACTAAACTTTAGTAAATGCTCTATAGCACATACATCTGAAATGGTATACTTACTTAGTTATGATATAACAATGTTAATAGATATAAGTGTTATAAGAACATATTATTTTGCATTACTCCTTTTAAAGTTTTGATCTTCGTTAACTTAGTTCCAAAAGGCGTTTTGAAAAGTCTTCCTAAGCATTTCAAAGAATATGGCTGAGATTGCTCGAAACTTTTGCAACAAAATATGTTTTCCAAGTAAGGAACTTTTCAATAAAAAGTTTTTGTGGCTTTAAATAATATTCTATTGGTTTTTTGGGCCCAGGCTTGGTTACTAGCGATGTTCGTACATAATACTCGGCTGCCTTGCGAAGGTTGGTCTCTAGGGCGACGTCTCAGCTCTCCACACTCGGGGGAATCCAATGACAGACTCTTCATCCTAAGGTTCAACTTTTGGCGTCTCGGCGAGTGCGGGGCTATAACAGTCATGCAGTATGAGCATTGAGAACTTACCAGCTTTAAAAACTTCAACAGTATCTCCATTTTCAGTAGATCCACTACACTGTGTATACACTGAGTTATTTTACTGAATGACTTTAATGGAACGAATTACTAGTTAACTATGACGACAAAATTACATCGACTTTTCTGAATGATAAGCGTGATATAGGTACTTTCGATTTAAGCTAACTGATCAGCAAACCTGCAATTAAATATAACTCAGTTTCATCATTAAATAAGCTAGCCGATCATCATATTAAAATACTAAATAAAAATGATTTTTTTTTCGAAGCAAAATTTCAAATATCGCATCGCTAAATCTGATTGAATAGAAAATTTACATCAAAACTTACAAGCTAGCTCGTTTCACACAACCATAAACTCAAAGTAAAAATACATAGATGTTATCAGTGCGTAAGCCTTGCAAAAAAAAATTAAGAAATATTAATTAATATAAGACGTGAATCAAGATGCACAAATAAGTATAAAGTACTGAATGGAGTTTACGAGACGAAACCTAATCACCACTAATAATAAATTACATGAAACTCTACAGTACGAATTTATGTTCATTCAGTGATATCGTTAAGTATATTATGAGTATAAGTATCTAAGTGTTTAATAAGGATAAAAATGTCACCCGTCTTGTAACTCGTCACCAGGCAGTTTGGGTTCGATAAAATAGAAAAGTGTGTCTTTATATGAATGAAAGGCAACAAAATGCAACGAATCTCTTAACACAGAAGAGGTCTACGGGGATTCGCTTATGTACAAATGATATTTGGTACCAGGTAAGGGACTGGTGCGGTCTGCCTGCCTCAACATTTGAGCACTCTTGGAGTTCCTCATCGAACCTGTTTGAACAAAGTAAACGAAGTCTAGTCTGTATTTTTTTTTAATGTACATCCTTCCTTGTTTGGTATCGCCCTGTAAACTCTGTTAGTAAACAAGGAATGCAAAAAAGCCAAAAAAAAGAGTTAAACCCCTACCGCTATTTTTTTCCATGTTATGTAGCGTTTATTTTGTGATTAAAATGTAGTGAGCGTGTTTGTTGTTAAAAAGTTAGTGTTATTTATAAACCGCTTCGAATATTATCTAATAGATATATACAGTTAGTATTTTGTGAGCTGGTGCAGTTGAAATATAGCTGATTCGTGAATTAAATATATAAATCGCCGAAGACAAACGCATGCGATCATCAGCACGACTCGCGTCAAGCCATGCACCACTTACGCGCATTCAAGTGCCCGCCCGAGGGTAAAGGCGCCCAATATAAAATGTAATGTGCATACGGTAGAAGGACCGAAAAATAAAGCGAGTTAATTCTGACTTTTATTGTAACAGTAACAATATACATATCACAGAACGCGGGGCGTTTCGGGGCAACAAGGACTCGCGAGGCAGCTCACGCGGGTGAGCCGCAGGCTACCGCACTGAGCTAGTGCTCTTTCTTAGTAAAAGACGGTGTGACACAAAATATGATCTCATTCCCGTTGTGGAGATTAATTAGAGTCATTTTTTCTTGCGCACGCTGGCAGTGGGCTTGAGAATTGAAGGCGGGGATCGCCATTTTCATTTACGAAACATAGGGGCTGTCCGAAAGGTCGCGTCGTCGTCTCTTCAGATTCTGCAAAGATAACGAGCGAACAAAAAATAAATAACGAAAAAAAAATAAACATTCAATAAATAAATAATAAAACTAATAAACTAAATGCACAAATGGAAATGAAGGTCAAGTCATAATGTCGTTTCTGTGACGTGAAACATCCAGTGGAGGGACGGTATAAAGCAGCTACAAGTATAGCGTGGTTCTCGGGCCTCATCTATTATCCTATGAAATGCAACACCTATATCGCGACATACACAATAAATAAACATAAATTAAAAGAAACCAAAACACACAAAGAAAACGAAGAATTGGAGCCCAACAGAGGACGGGACAAAAAAAGCTCAATTGCAGTCAGACAGAGAGCGATGCGATGCTACTGCAGCCGTGGACGCGTACTTTCCGGCAGGGAAATGGACCGGTGCTGCGGAGAGCCGCGGCGCGACCTCGACCCCCACATGGACAAACTCTTCACTCCGGCGAACAGCCGCCGCTTCACGCCGCTCTCGCTCCGCGCCGCCGCGCCTAAGACAAGCACCGCGTCCGCTCAGTACCAACCGCACCCCGCCCCCGCCCTGCGCCCGCGACATAGGAATGCGTGCAAACAAATCGACACTACTGAAAACGAGTGATCTGAGTGAAGCGCCGCGCGACCGTCGCCGTCACCCGTGAGGGACGTTGACGATCGGCGGAGAAGGCGCCTCGGGAGCAGCGAGTGCGGCACCAGACCTGAGCTGGAGGAGACGGGCTGCGGCGCAACCGCCAGCCCCGCGCTGGGCCGCGCCGGCGAGCGAGCGGGTGGCGCTTCCTCCGGCGCCGCAGACACGCGCACTACCGGGCCGCCCACACCGCCCGGCTTCGATATTTCGTTGGCCCGCTTCAGAACTTGGTAGGTCTGATCCACTTCCTCCTCTGAGCACCGAGCGAAATGTTAGACACAAACGCGATCGCTAATACACGGCATTACAGTATCCGACATGTCCGCGACGCATCTGTAGCCGCGTCGTTTGTTAGTATTGACAGTTTTATAATGGCGCCTGTTCTTTGTCTGGAATGACAGTGTTTGGCAATTTGATTAGTTGAAATGCAGGACTTGGTGAACAGGGGGCAATCCGCACTGACTCATACCGTACCCTCGTCATAGTGGCTATCGAAATCATCATCGAACTCGACAGATCTCTTGAAAGAGATCTTGGTAAGTCTCTGTCCCGGCAGCCAGCCGTCCTCCACCCCTGGACAATGTGAAGTAAGTGTCCGAGTGTGTTTAAAATGATGCGTGTTATTCTGCGATGTTGTGTGTCATACACAGAAGCTTCGTGATGTGCCAGTGTAATTTATTTATCCAACAAATCTGTAGCACCCCCAGAATGCTATGGGTGACATTAAAAATATTACACCCAGCTCATCAGCATGGTCGTAATGTTTTATTAATCCTATTACGGTAGCAAGTATCTTAACGGCTATGGTAATATTTTGCAGTAGTAAAAGCAGACATAAATGTAGAATCGCACATAAACGACATCATAATATTAAATAAGTTAGTGTAGATTTAATAAGAATAAATAAATGGAAAATTTATATTTTAACGTTAGTTTAGCTGCACAAACATGTCCATTAAGAAAGTAACTTACCATCCAAGTAAATATGTAGACAGTCGTGTTGATATTCGACAAAAAGAATTTGATAAAGTTAGTTTAGAATTATTTTAGTTACCAAAACATTGAAATTCTATCCTTGAAATATTGAATGAAGTAATCAATAAATGCAATTATTTGTCTGTATTGAAATAATACATTTAGTAATTAATTTAAATGTATTATATCGATCTTAAAATTTGATAGTCAAAAGTACAGACAGACCTAGTGAAAACTGAAAACGACGGAAATAAAATATTATTCCCGCCGATTTTAGAGTGAAGCTTACTTTCTTCGTCGAATGCAGCTTCTTGTATCCGGTGCGCTTCGATCTCAGATGTGCTTTTTTGTCTCCTGAGGAGGCGGGATTTGGTCTGACATCTGCCGACTTGCGGCATGCAGTCAGTATGCACGTTCATCTTGCACAATCTGCATCGGAGACCCTGACGCGTATGCCCTGAGACAAATGGAAAATTACATTAGAAGTTATAAAACGAACAAGGTAACATCTACTCGTAAGTAACGCCTGATTAAAGGAGAATTCTAGGCATACATTTACCTGTAACCAATTGTTCTTCATTAGGCAACTCATATAAGCTAACTTGTCTATAATTCTTGCCTCAAGGTGTGGCATTTCGTAGATTTAGTGAAAACAGTTAAGACTCATATTAAGAAGGTTATTTGCTACGATCCATCCAAAATTATACGATCTTTTATTGCTTGTATATATTTTTAATTCTGTATGTTTTGTGTTTTACCTACAATCAATTGTCTTCATTCATTCTTAATTTATAATATTTATATGGTAGCTTTATGTTTTAGAAAGCAACTTTAGGCCGATCTATTAAGACCGTTTGATTTGCAATTTGAAGTAAGTACCTATACAGGAAAATAATAATGAGCCATTCTTAGAACATACAGCAACCAAGAAGAACAGAACAGAAGAACAAAAGAAAAGAACAGAAGGACAGAACTGAAGAACAGAAGCCAAGAAGTAATTTATGCTAGGATGATGTTAGAAATTCAAAGTTTATTTATAACCGTTTATATCCGTTATGCATTATGCAACCGTTATGCATCGCCTATGCACAACTATTTTTAGATAAATAGAGATCTTTTCAACTCTAAATTTTTTTTAAATAAAACTAGAAAAAAATCTTCATCATCATCATCATATCAATCAATTACCGGCCCGCCAAAGGGCACTCATCTCCTTCCACAATGGGAAGGGGTTAGGGCCACAGTCCACCAAGCTGGCCCAGTGCGGATTGGTGGACTCCACACACCTATGAGAATATTACTTAGAACTCTCAGGCATGCAGCTTTCCTCAAGATGTTTGCCTTCACTGTTGAAGCAAGTGATATTTAAATTACTTAAAAACGCAAATAACTTCTACTCACTGGGCTATCGCCGCTTTGCTCGACGAAAAAGAACTTACGAAGGCCTTTTTACTTCACGCAGCGAAAGGTGAACAACGGGGCAAACTGACTCTTGGAATACAATATAAAGCTGGAGAATGAAATAAGCCGCTTTATCATGGAAAAATATAAGCGTCGAATTTCTGTTTTCTGAATTCTGGCACAAGGTCATAAAACGGAAATTTCACGCGTAATTAATAATTCGCGGTCAATAGCTAGCGTGAATTAAAGAATAATTAATTATTATTAACGAGATTAATTGGGACCGTATTAATTTGTGGTCGTACTAATGGATTTTAACCGCCGGTGTATGTGCGGAAAGCCACTTGGTATGACACGTTTTTATGTAAGTATACTACGGCCTTAACCCCTTCTCATTGTGGGAGGAGACCTGTGCCCTGTACCCTGTTATGAGCCGGCAATAGATAGATATGATGATTATTCGTTTGATGAGTAAAAAAAAATTATTTTAATGAGTAGTATAAGTACAGTGATGTAGATAAGTTGCCTTAATCTTGCCCCTAGCGCACGTTATGTGGCGTCGGCACCAGTGGCGTGCATAAAGGGTATACACAGGGTATGAAGATGATGTAAAATGAATAAAATCTCCAATACGAGTAATAAAAAACTTAAGAATTGTAAGCGTTATAAAAAACCTACACTTATGTATTTTTAACTGGTACTGGAGATTTTCTTCATTTTATATTATCTGCATACAGAGGGTATGCCTATGTGTATGATATAAAAAGCCTCTATGTACGCCACTTGTCGGCACAATACGTCTTCTTCAAAGTTCAAACTTTTTTGGTTTTGGCCTAATATTTTTACGATCGACCACCAATCTGACGTCAACAGGACTGCCATAGACAGGTAGACTATGATAGATTTTGCTAGAAGTAATTTTCGTTCAGTTCAGCGAGTATGACTGAATCAATTTGGTTACAACTTTTTACGGTTAGATAGGAAGAGGGCAACGCAAAGAGAGTTCTAGGTTACGGTCAACCGGAGGAAACTAGAAAAAAGAAAAATCGCTCGTACGAAGTCGCAGAGTAACTAAATAGCAAGAAAATAAACAATAGCTCGAAGTTGAATAGGACAAAATAATTACGCAGGGGGTGATTATAATATTACACTTTGGTACGGTTTGTGAAAGGTACAAAATACAATGTTCTGTTATATTTTTATAGAATGACATTCATTATTGTGCCAGGCAGTGGCAGACGCCTAGTAATGACCTTCAATTTGGCACGTAGTAAAGCTTTCTTAACTAACTTTAAAAAAAAAAGGTAGAGTTAATACCATTTGAAAGAGCCCGGTCTTATTTTATTTTAAAACCGGTTTTAAAATAAAATAAGGTAGTTTTTATAAAGTTATAAAACCCTTTAAAGGTTAGTCCGCTACCATTTTAGGTAAATACTGAACCGTTTGTTAACAACAGGCGTAAAATCGCCTGATTTAAAAATAAGTGAACAAAAAAATTTTAACTAATCGCGAAAAAAGCTTCCATCAGGATTTATATGGAGACATCTTGCATCCTGGGGATGAATCAAGGACGTTGGATTGTAAATAATATTATGAAAACTAAAACGCGGACAAAGTCGTAGGCAACAGCTATTACCAGATATATATGAATCTTAGGTTGACCAAACTATACAACGAAGCAAAACTTTTATTTCTTCCAAGGATTTTGGTTGGGTCGTTAATGTTTTATTTGTAGATGTCGTTCCTGATTTCTTGGATATTGCTGCGTTACCGTAAAAGCCCTAACAGTGTTAGCTCTTATCTATTCGCGAAGCTTTTATTTTTATACGTATGTCAACGTAAAAAAACTTTATTTAAATAGGCTAACGTTAGAAGGCAGTTACGGTTCTAGTTCAATTTATTCGTGAACTTAAGACTAAAGTTATAAGGGTTCGCGCCCTGGTCTATGAAGAAGCCCACAACCAACTTAGCCGCTGGTTCTTTTTTGCTACCACCATCTCTCATTGTTACATAAAACAATTAAAACATAAACCATAGAGTACACACACAACATAGAGTAATAATTCATACCAAAGTGTTTCCGTTACAGTGTAAGAAGGCAAAATTGGCTCTAAATGTTTCGTGCTGTAATATAACTTGGCTGGATCTTGGCTGACACACTATCGTGAGTCTTGATACTATTTGATACTACGAGTACTTGATGGTATGATAATATGAATTTAAGATGGAAGTTTGGATGGGGTAGTTTATTGTAAAATTGTTTCCAATATTTTTTATTTCTGATTTGATCACGAATAACCCATAGAATAAATAAACAAACTACGACAATACACACATCGCCCCAAAGTAAGCGTAGCTGGTGTTATAGGTACTAAGATGACTGACGAATATTTGTATGAATAATATACGTAAATACTTAAAATATAAATATAAACACCTCGACACTGAAAACATTCATGCTCATCACACAAACATTTTCCAGTAGTGGCAATCGAACCCACGGCCTCGGACTCAGAAAGCAGGGTCGCTGCAAACTGCGTCAATCGGTCGTCAAGAATAGCTCGCTGAGTGATTTCTTAGGTTAGCGACGATGTTTCGGAGGTATGTATGGTAGTACTTACTGTGCGAATACTTAGTGTTTAGGCAATAAGGCATACTAGATGAAAAGATATCGAAGCTCAAATTTAGTCTATCCGATTTGTGTTGTATCTTTTACAATGTATAGAGAAATTCTTACCTCTAAGGACTTGAGAGCAGACGTCACAGGGTGTGATTTTCTTGTAGGTATACTCTTGGAAGTTGTGAGCGTCAGAATCCCCTCGCAAATCACGGGCGGCGCCATTTCGTCTAGAGAAATAAAATACACTAATATATTTGTTGTTAAGTATAGTATTCTTTTTATAGGCTTGGTTGTTAATTTAATTACACACTAGCTGACCCGTGCAACTTCGTCTGCACCAAATCGGTTACTACCCGAAAACACAAATAAAATGACATTTTCTAAAAATTAATCCTAGCTAGATCGATTTATCGCCCCTTCCGATATAAATATTCCGAGATTATTTATATATATATATATATTTATTTATATACATATATATATATACATATATACAAGAATTGCTCGTTTAAAGACAAAAGATAAACGTAATACACATCATTTTTACTATCCCCAGTACCTATAATCACTTTTGATCAGTGTGCTAGTTATTTAGTTCCATTTAAATAGTAATTGTTCCAAACTTTCAGTTACCTGGATTACTTTTTTCCTGGATTAAGTATAATATGCTAAATAAGAGTTTTAATCGTACCAATTCACAATTAAATTTGATTTTCCCTCTCTACCGTTTACTGAAGTGTTACAAAGGCAACCCAGATGATGTTTTCGAAGGTAAAATTCAGAAAACTTCGATAAGTGATCGCAGGATGTGATCTAAGGTCTTGTACCTACTTAAGTCCGGCCGTTGAAAGAATCCTGACAGGTCGTGACCGAATAAATTTTGTTACTTTGATATGGCGTTATAAATTAAATAGTTATGA
The DNA here is from genome assembly GCF_905163445.1 of Pararge aegeria. Lineage (NCBI taxonomy): Eukaryota > Metazoa > Arthropoda > Insecta > Lepidoptera > Nymphalidae > Pararge > Pararge aegeria. Next base: position 8,457,308 of record NC_053187.1, read on the forward strand.
TTAGTTTTTATAAAATATCTTATTCTGACACAATTATATCAAGCTAGATTTATAAATTATTTTATTATTAACGCACTATAAAAAATAAGTGTAAAATAGGATTTCTTATCTAAAGGTACGCAAAATTTCATATCAGTTTTAAGATGAGTCTATCTGTCTGTCTGTCAGTGTTAAAATTACATACCTAGATATAATAGATATTAACAAGATATCAGCCATAAAACATGTCAGTTTAACATATATTCATTCTAGCACAGCATTATAGTTTTTCATCGTTACATGTTGGCGGATATACCCGGTGCCAATTTAGTACCATCATAAATTTAACAGGCTTCCAATTCAATTCAACTTTATTTACTTACTTTTACATCATAAAGATTACTACGCCATTATGCCATACAAAATGATAGGTTTATTACAGTCATATTACTAAAAACAATAAAAATAGATTACAAAATATTTATCTATAGGTAATATTTTAAGTATGTTTATTTAAATATAGGAATTACTGATTTTTGAAACATACCATTATAAATATTACTTAGGGCGGTTATTTTTAAAAACTGTTAAATAATTTTTGTATGTTTGTTTGTTTTAATTTTAAAAATTAAATTTGTATAGGCAAAACATATATACACTAATGCCTGGAGGCATTTTAGACCGGTCTAACCTTTGGCAGAGTGGACAAGGTTGTAATTGTTGTGCGTAGATAAAGAAGACATAACAGTTAAAATAACAAAAATCCACCGTTATATTTTTTAACACATAAAATAAAACACAGACGTAATAAGGATATATAAACCACAGATAAAATATAATACACAGATACATATTATGCATACCTAACACAAATAAGTTTGATGTGGTATTTTGAAGGACTAAAATGTGTTTGTTACGTTTTAATGCCTGTTTTCACTAACGATGAACGAGGCAACACCTTAAAAAATAACGCCTAATCTTAGGAGATTCCTAGGCATATATCAGTTTTTCACCAATAGGTTTCACCTAAGAGTTGGTGTAACGATTTTTTTTCTATACCTAGACTAATCATTAGGCATTTGACTTAGACGATTCCAATGTTTATTGAAAACGGGCATAAGTCTTGGTAATGTATATTTTGGGGAAGAAGTTTTTTATTCATAAACGACTACATTTTTGTACATAGTGGGTAAAAACTCAGCTCCAGGGTAACAAATAAGTCACACATATTGATCTATGACGTTCAAGGACTGCCAAGTTCAAGTGCAGACCTCAATTTCGGACCATGTAGGCATCCAACTTCGATTGAACGCCTACAACCTTGACAATCACTTTTGTTGTATGAAACAACCCAAATCAAACTAATGGAATGTAAATTGCTGGTAAAAATAGGCTCATTACTGTTACTTAGTCGTATGTTATGCGTGCCTACTGAAATAAATTTTTGTACGTCGGAATACGTTTCTGTGATTCGCTAGATTCTCTAATGGACTGCAAGACGTAATACTTGCTGCCAAAAGATACGCAACTTCTTTGTGAATTATAATAACTGTTAAATTTAACTTAATAGCATAAAATTAAATGTTCAAGATGGTTAAATTAAGTTCCTTCCTGTTATTAAGTTACTTCCTGTGTTAGAATAAACGGATAAATCTGTGATGTTATTGTTAGCGACAGTGAACACAGGTTTCTTTGAACCAGCCTGCTCTACACATTATATGGTACATAGTAAACCGTTATGATAGTTTATCAATTTGTATAATAAGAAATAACTAATGCTTTTGCTTTTTTATCACTTTATTATGTCGTCCTGTAATACAGTAACTTATAATGCATAATAAATATAGCGGGCAGTTACCTTGGCCAACGAATTAGTTTGACCATCCAAAGGGGCAATGCTGCCAGCATCTTAGGAACTTTACCTCGCTGCGGTGGTTTCGAAGGCGTTTTAGATTTTATTTAGTTTTACATAGTTTATTTTAGGTTATATTTATAAAACAATTATTTTAAAGAATAAATAAATGCTAATGTAAGATAAATATACTTATAATAATCTATTTCCTAGCATCTCTTGTAAGATCAAATCAAATAAAAAAAAATCATACGGGCTAAACTTGAGACAGTAAATTTTTCACCAAGCCAAATGTCAAGAAAAATGAATTTAAATTATAATTATCATGAAATAAAAAGTCATTAAATAAAAGAAAAGAAAAATTATTATATTTAATATAACACACTGCGCTTGTTCAAAACTTTCATAGTTTTACCTCTATGTACATCATCAATCACCACGGTGAGAATTATTTATGTACTATTCAAATGACGGCGTAAATGTCTATTTGAATAAAGATAATTTTGGGTTTGAGTTTAAACATACTCGTAAATCTTCAAAGGCGTTTTACCAACGGCCGTTTAGGCCACCGATTGTTTGTAATGGCTATTAACGCCTGTTATTACGGTAATAGTCGTTAGTGGAACATCAGAATATCGGTTAGTCATTATCAGAGAGTGATAATCGGGACTAGCACAGCTTGCCTTTTTTAAATACCGATCTTTTTTTTTACAGACTGGAATCCTCATCATTACTCTCATGGGGCATGAGAGTAATGATGAGGATTCCAGTCTGCCAAAACCTACAAATTTTCCATTCCGGCGCAAAGAGAGAAGTAGTTAGAGGTCGGCAGACGCAGCTCCTATGCGGGTGGCAGGATAAGAGAGAGTCGGAAATAAATTTATTGGAAAACATGTTTTTCAAATAAAAAAAAAAACATCTACAATTGTACTTTTCCCATTTTTGAAATATTCTATAAGTGCTGAACAGTATTGAAAAAATTGAATGCCTTTTAGGACAGGTAAAAATAAATGAAATATACTCGAGAGTATGTATATAGATATCATTTGAAACATTTTTTATGTACTTTTCCGATACGAACTGCTATAGGGTGTCGAATTCCGGCATCTGTGTTTTCTGGCAAATAAAACTCGAGTACCTTCAAGACAGGTATTCAGGCATTTTCTAGGCCACATTCCATGAGGCACATATCCATCAGCATGACAGACGTGAAGTGCAAACCTTCTTATAAGAATAGATACATAATTATTTTATTTTAAGGTATATAATATATTTTAGGTTTAAAGTTATAGACTGGAATAGAGTAGAGTATCTACTTAGCGTATTACGGATTTTAGCGCATGCCAATTACTTTTGTTAGCTGAAAGGGGATATAACACAAAGCTTTTGGACACAAATAGCGAATGAATTGGAAGGAAGAGTCCACGTGGGTTTAGTTATATAGATAGGGACCTAAAAGAATTAATATCGATACTTAATTCGCATAAATGGTGGCTCTTGATACCACATAATAAATTATATTTGATACTTAGTATGTACTTTGATGGTCCTAATATTAAAAGCAAATTTGCGCATTGATTTATATTATAGCATTAAAAATTCCAAATAAGAAAAGAAGCATTAGTTTAAATGCATCGAATACGTTAGTTATCTGCTCTTCCAAATCTTAAACTACTCGCGCCTTGTATATTCAATTCCTGTTATGGGGCTTGCTCTGTTGCTTTCATTGCAGAGGTGCCCAAACTTTTTTCACTCGTACACTTATTGCCATGACCGTTGGGGCCATGAAAATTACCTACTGACAATATCATTGCTTTCAGCATTTCATATTAAAAGCTGGTCACTTTAAACAATGTAACGCTTCATTTAGTTATTAAATAATGTAACGACCTGTTTGAATAAAATCAACTATAGTTTACTCCCATTTAAATTTCTCATGCCTTTTGAGTCTCTGTTACCTCTCGAATCTATCGAATTTTATACGCAGTTATCTTGCCCCTTGCACCTTTATCTTGAAGCTCTTGCACATCAACCCTTTCTGTACATTGCACCTCTTGAGCCCTTTCCTCAGATTCTACATCCCTTTGTTACGCTTTTTTGCTCTGATTTAGGCTTTTGCACTTATTAAGCATTTATAAGCTCTTTCTTTTTTTGGCAGGGTGCGTTCAACTTCATGCGCTTTAGATATAAGTATTCTTTTTAATTAGAGTTCTTTAATAAATAAAAGTAAAAGAAAGCTGGAAGTTACCTAAGAAAATTTTAATAAGATCTCGCATAAAAACGACTTTGCTAAGATATCTCTCAGCGAACGTTTTATTCGATGTTTTTAACGATCCATCAGAGTACAAAAAAAGCACTTTAGAATAACGATACGTTTGCTTGATAAGACTTAAGATTAAGGTATCGATATTTATATTCTTTGCGGATCCCTAGCAATTAGTAGTTATATAGCAGGTTAGATAAGTAAGTAAGGTAAATAGTTTATAAAGATGTGTGGGATTTGTCTGGGTTACATACAAGGTAATGTTACACCTACAGGGCAGATTTACCTCATCGCCATAACCGTTGACACCGCGTGGTACATTTGATTTTTTCTTATGATGCAAGAAGAAAGAAACATCAAAATGAACATGACAAGTGTATATTAAGTATTATACATAGTACCTCTTTCTAAACGCGTCGTTAAACTAACGAATAAGTAACGAGTAATCTGTTTTAAAATTAGTTAATAATTGAAACTTATATCTATCCAGACGTATCAGTGTCCTGGCTTCCTGAGATCTATACTTCCCTATTCATTATATTTGTATCCCTATCAGTTTCTTTGTATGACAGTTTCTAAGTACTCTTCTGGTTAGGAAACTATAAAACAGGGAACCATTTTCAAAGTATAGAACTTAGTAATTTTAAATTTTACTTGCCACCGACTTAGAAATGTAGAATTTTTTTTCTTGTTTTTTAGTTGTTTAACAAAGTCAGTCTCTAATTTTCTATTTTGTTTTTTAATAAATACTCATTCTACGAGTACATTAAGCTTAGGGCGTTATTTTTTAGCTTGGATCCGATTGCCAGAGCCAAAGTAACGTTATCTCAACCTATAGATAACTAATAGCAACTTATTATATGTTTTATTTACGCAAGGTTAATTGTATTGTTATTTGAACTTAATTTTCACATTTCCTTTTCTTTTAACTTTTAACTCCAGCTTTGCTAGGGCACCTGGCAGAGCTCGTTTGTTAGCGATAAGACCACCTTTTGTACTATTTTAATGTTATTTTTTTATCATCATCATTTCAACTCGTTACCGGTTCAATACAGGGTACGGGTCCCGCAGTGAGAAAGGTTTTAGGCCCTAGTCCACAACGCTGGCCCAGAGCGGATTGGTGGGGTTTGCATTATTTATTTTAATTTTTTCTAATTATTTTGTTAAATATTAATGTGAAATTAAGTGTACCTTTATTTCAAGACTAAATGAATTGCGGAAGTACGTGAGTACAAAATCCTCGCAGCAATATCAACACAAACAATCTTGGAAAAATATTCATGGCAAAAAATTGTACGTACAAGCTGTAAGACGGATCTCTGATTGTCTCTGACGACCCTGATATGTCTGGACAAATTATCTTTAAAATTTCTCGATTTAGTTACTACCTGATTATAATATATATATATGTAGTTAGATCATCGATTGACGAGTTAATCCATTAGTTTAACAACACACTATGAAAGAGGTTGTAATAATGTACTAGCATCTGTGATGTTAAATTAAGGCGGGCGCAAACTAGGGTTGTCGGTATCGCAGGTAAGTTAAACCTTTGGTCTGTGTTTTGAACAAGCATTGTACTTCAGTATTCAGTTGCGGTGCTATTGTTTTTAAAAGATGCGCGAGCCTTGTTAGTACAGTAACGGATAGTGTATTTTTTTCATGACACCTGTTTATTAGGTATTTTTTTGTGATTAGTTACAATAAGATTATCATTGCATATTTAGAATTGACGTAAGCTGTTTTATTAATGACGCATCTTAACTTGCAGGCCTACATTTGTGTTTATTTAGACGGACTGCGTGTGAACGAAAGCTAGTTGAAAATTGCAGTTTGGACGCAGGTTGATTGCAGTTGACACATTGAACTTACGACTTATTGAATCCGTCTACACGTAGTTATGTCAACCTGAGTTTGGAGGTTTCTTTGCCCTATAATCCAAAATCTAAATAGCTAACTCTAAATGGCTTAAATTAAGTCTTTCATTAGTTAAATGCAAGTTATGTCCAAAACATATTTGTTGCAGATAGCCTGATAGCATTATATAAATAAAACAACTTACGACAAAACTGAATTACGTTATAAAAGCTTGTTCACAATAAAATGGCGACAAATCAATAAAAAATGTCTTATATCTTTTCCAAACCAAGATAAATTCGGTTTATAGGTATTCTTTTTCTTCATATTTTAAAATAAGGATCAGACGTTTCGTTCATTGAACTCTGTCGAGTTGCTAAGATTTAAGGGGCTACAATGTATTAGGAAAGTCTTGTGGGTGGAATTGATCTGATATAGGACTGATTACGCGTCTGGCGGTGTCCTATTAAGTCGTACGAAGAACATCATATATAACCATCGTCACTTCATTATCTCTAAACATTTATATTTCACAAGATTTATATTTAACTTATGAAGTATATTTGCAGTCCCATGTAGTCTTGAATACATGATTGAAGCTTTATATACATGAAGAATTTCCACAGTGGTCACTAGCTGATTGTATCTTACGGAGAATGCTTTTGTAATGAAATTATATGTATAATAAATATACTTATGCTTATAATTAGCTAAAAATATTGCACTATGGCAACTCAAATTCAAAATTCAAATAAGTATGATTGATTATGTAGATCTATCTCTGGCACTTATGAAGCGTTCATACATAAAGGTTTCCATTATTGTGGTGATGGTGATAACATTCGTTAACCAAAAACTAAAGCTAGGAGGGCCAAACGCACCTTGCTCTACGAAGAGTCCACATTAAACCTAGCTGGGTTTTTTTTGTTATCACCATCTCACAGTCAAATTAATATAATTTTGTTATTAAAAATTATACGATTTTCCTTGAACAAATTATTAATTTTATGTATCCTAATAAACTGTATTGATTTTGTATTGTTGATGGTGCATAATCAATAAATTTTCCAATATGCATATTGATTATGCACTATCATTAATTTTACTTCTCACACTATCTCCAGCTATTTTCCAACTACAGGGAAGATATTACAGTGCAAAAGTGTGTGCGCAAACACAATTGCACTCTTTTGTGCCTGACTCCCTTAGCCCAATAGAATCTTAGCTAAGACGCATGACATAAGAACAGACAATTTAAAGTGCTCTCCGAGGCTCAATTTCCAAACTCTGAGTTGGTGCTGAGAATATCTTGATAGAAAACCCCGATACTGGCCCGACCCGGGGATCGAACCCACGGCGTTATTATCTGCAGTCGGAGATACTCTCCACCGGACCAACAAGGCATAACCATTAGAATAAAGAACATACAGAACCCTCATGCAGCCATTATTATTACATTATGCAGTGCAGTGTGTTCAAAAATAGTGAAAACGCCCCGCGCAAGTCTGACTTCACACCCGCGGAATGTTGCTAGCTCACAGACTTTTCTTATTTTCCCCATTGTATGGTAAACGTATAGAACATTAGAGGTACAATCATTGCTGTTTACTGTTAAATGGAATAAAGTGATTAACAGCCAGGTCGAAAAACACTACTGAAGTGGACTGGTTTTAGATGATTCTATATTTTTGTGAATGCGGTTATTCTATGTTCTAAATTCTGTGTGCATATCATAAACGGAAATTGTAAAAGCCGGTAAAATAATATTACCATAAGAACGAACATGCGGAACTTCCTCAGCTTATCATTCAAGGTAAAGTGGCAGGCAGAAGAAGGCCTGGCCGGAGAAGAATATCATGGCTCAAAAATCTATGACAATGTTTTGGAAAGAGCACCAAATCATTATTTAGAGCAGCGGTGTCCAATGTAGAGATAGCCCTAATGATTGCCAACCTTCGTTAGGAGACGGCACCCTAAGAAGAAGAACTAAGATCGGAAAAATAAATGCTCTCAGCTAAAGACATGTATGTGATAAAGTGATGATATTTTTACGAGTTATTTTAAGAGTATTGTAATATTAAAAGCCCGCCTTCCACTGCCAAAGGGCTACTTATAATGAGCTACTCACACTTTTAACATGCCACGCCACACCAAACCACAAGACGTGTTTAGTCGAATCAAATCGTATTTGTAATTCAAATCCATAATTCATTTATTTCATGTATAATATGCTAGCTAGTAAATAAATAAGTTTCATTTACTTAATAACTTTCGAAATCTGTAGTTCTCTAGTGACTCACTTAGCCGATTATTTATTTAACGTCGGTAAAACAGCAGGGCACAGTAGAACTAGTTGTAGGTACTCGTGTATTACAGGTTCAGAAAATATTTCAATTGCTGATTTTCTTTTCCATTGAACCGGCTACGTCCTAGTTCCGATGTTGTATGCCCTCGTTATCTCGCCAGTTTGTGTATTTGCCTGAGGCTGTATTTATTTTAAGTGTTAGCCTACTACGGTATAACAATTTGAAAAATAAGAAATTCTCAAGATGCTTTATCACCTCTGGATTGCAAGGTTTAATCCTTTGGGCTAAATATGTGCCAGCTCGCCATATACCTACCTGGATCAGTCAGTCAGATCATTTCAGTCAGAAATTTCATCGTCCCAGTGTCTAACGCAATTGCTGGAAACACGTATTCCTTACAAATGATCAATCGAGACGTCAATCATCTAAAAATTATCGATTTTTTTATGTGTAAAATTTCTGCCTCACAGCGAATCTATTACGTTTATCTATTCACGAATCTGATGAGTCCAGAATATGTCCAGTACCTAATAAATGATATCTTTCGATCAACACAAGTCGCACCGCGAAGTACTTTGGCGAGTAGGCACTTACTTCATTAAATTTTGTGATTGGTAAAAACTTCTAGAACTTTTCTGTCATTTAGGAAATCGTGAACATAATTGTTAATGATTCCATTATTCTCATTATGATTCGATTACTCTCGTGCTGTCGCCACGTTGCTTTGACTAACGTCCGTTTTCTATATTCAATCTATCTGTTGACAAAGCTTTAGTTTTAGCTTAGCAAAGTTGTTATTTATTAAAAAATGTATGGAATTCTTTTGACAATAATAACGGTGCTAAGTAGTTAAAACTATAGATTATGGATACATTGAATATTGAAAATGGACGTTAGCCTTCAAAAAGACGAAGTACACAATTCGATAATTTTTATCTCTAAAAACCCCAACTTTAGATTTTTGATACCGATTATTTCATTAGAAATTCAATTAGATATATTATTTATCGTACATGAAAATGTTTGCCTTCATTGATCACATACACAGTACACTTCACAATACCCCGTCTCTTTCTATCCCATATTGCTCCCGTATTTCAAATCACGCTTAGTATATTATGCTATTTGAAGCCATATTAAATGGCACGGTCAGTTGCCCCGTTAATCTCATTTGCGTGATACATTTTTATATTGAATATACATAAACTAATTAATTTATAAGATTAGTTTTATTTGTCAGTCCCAGTTATACTTTTATGTAAAGGTATATTAATATTTTTTGTATCGATTTAAGCGGTACAATCCGCTTGTAACTGGACATAATAAGTAATAGGTAAAACCTTCTGTATCTTTCTTGAAAAAAAAAACATCCAACCTCAATGAAACGGAAACCTGTTTATTAAAATACTGGCTGTTATTACGGTTCTTAACAAATCCTGTGGGAACCGTTTATTTTTCGGGGAAAGTACCCTATGTTACTCTCCGTCCTGTTAACTAATTCTATGCCAAAAATCAAGTAGATTGGCTGCTTAGTTTGTCTGTCAAGTAAGGACAAACATACAAAGAAACAAACAAACACTTGCGCATTTATAATATTTACGTTTGCTCTATGCATCAGGAGCGTAAACACCGGGAAACCTATAAAGTAAAAGTTAATTTAAAGTAGATTCCCTCGATGGAAAGTTCATCATGAAAACCTATCTTCATACAAACTAGGGGGGTTGAAACTTCATATCATAGGGGTTAAAATAAATAAAAAAATAAAAATGTAGGCCATAATTGCTGTGCATCATATCTCTAGCAGAAAACAGTGGTGGATGATTCTGCTGATCTCGTACGGAAACGAATTATAGCACTCTGTTTCTAAGTTGCCTAAGGTGTTTTTTTTTTCGGATTGTGTGTAGTTGGTTAACCCTTATAATTTTAACAGCGTAACGCGGGCTTGTTGCCGTGCCTCTAATTCAGGGCTTTGCCAGAAAATGTTTGAGCCCTAGGGCTCGAGGAAGCGAAGGGATCGTCGCCCTGATGTGTGTCATTGTCTAAGATGGTAACGTTTACTACTGCTATCTAGGCTATGGCAGTTATATTAAACCTATCCCTCTTATCGGTTTCTATGTGACTGCGTAGCGGAAGGACAAATCTTGAGCATGTCTTTATCGGTAAGATGGTAACTAGCCATGGTCGAAGCGTCCACTAGACCAGACTAGTGGAGTAAACAAAAAAGAGCGTCGTATTGTTACAATACTGTTTCCTTGTTTTCTAACTATATGGCGCTCGTTCGATTTCATACAAAGACGTAGTCGAGCTTTTAGTGACAGAGCTCGTACGGGGAAGGACTAACGCCATGGACTAATTTTAGTTAGTAAACAGGAAAGAGCGTCGTATTGTAACAATACTGTTTCCTTGTTTTCTAACTAGATGGCGCTCGTTCGATTTCATACAAAGCCGTAGTCGAGCTTTTAGTGACAGAGCTCGTACGGGGAAGGACTAACGCCATGGACTAATTTTAGTAAGTAAACAGGAAAGAGCGTCGTATTGTAACAATACTGTTTCCTTGTTTTCTAACTAGATGGCGCTCGTTCGATTTCATACAAAGTCGTAGTCGAGCTTTTAGTGACAGAGCTCGTACGGGGAAGGACTAACGCCATGGATTAATTTTAGTTAGTAAACAGGAAAGAGCGTCGTATTGTAACAATACTGTTTCCTTGTTTTCTAACTAGATGGCGCTCGTTCGATATCATACAAAGTCGTAGTCGAGCTTTTAGTGACAGACGGGAATGTACTACTGCCATGCGTATTACTGCCGCCAAGCAGCATTTCGGTTTTCCGGTCTGAGGGGCTTGGGTGCCGATGTAATTTTAGGCACGTCGTCAAAAAATAATAATATCTTTACTTATAATAACACTGTAACTGGAAGATTTCACTAGACCAGACTATGAAAATTTCTCAAATTGCCCCTGCCGGGGAATGAACCTTCCACTTAAAACCACAACACTCCTGGTTGCGCCGGGGAGGTCGTCAACATTATTATAATACTAGTGTTTGCCCGCGACTTCGTCTGCTAGGACTTCTAAATTGGGTCTGAAGTTTCGCTCGTTAACAATTTTAAATCTTACCACAGGAACTATTTGAGAGATCGGTATAGAAAGTACATGTCCTTTTCCATAGCATCAGTGACATTCATACCAAACTTCAAAGCTATCTGCATGCGGCATAGCTCGTAAAGAGGTTTAAATTTTTCCTCGGGAACTACTTAAGGAATCGAGATAATAGGTAGACCATGTTCTTTTCTATGTCAAAGGCTACATGCATGCCAAAATTCATCCAAATCCGTTCAGCCGTTTTTGCGTGATTGAGTAATAAACATCTACACTTTCTCATTTATAATATTAGTAGGATTTATGCAACGTTAGCACAAAATAACACATAATTATTTAGGTACATCTTGAGAACCGTGAGGAAGTCCCTGGACAAATATGAATGCGTGTAAGAAAATTGGTCATGTCTATTTTATTTACCAGCACAATGAAAATGTCGTAAGAATTGCGTGGGTTGTTCTTTTGTTAAAAGGGAATCAGATTAGTTCCGTACATCCGTGGTTCTACTTGGACAAATGAGTTTTTCCACTTAAAACTGAATGGTTCTTGAAGTGGGAAAAATACCGTTAACCGCCTCGTTAAATGCTTCTATGGAATGTGTGGGATGTTTTTAAATTGAACCTTAAGATTAGTTCTGTTATTCCGTGGTTTCACTGAAATCCCCTTAAAAGTTTATTTCTTTTAATTCAATTTATTAAGACGCGTAGTCGTCCTGATGATCAGCTATCTTTGCCTCTGTAGTTATAATGTACCTAAAGTGGCGTGCGTACAGAGTATGCTCTAAGCGGGCAGATGATATAAAATGAAAAAAAATTAAAAAAAGAGTTATAAAAGGCGAGTTAAGGCTAGGCATTGTAAGAGTTATAAAAAGTCTACCCTTTAGATTTTGTAACTCGTACTGGAGATTTTCTTCACTTTATATCATCTGCATACCCTGTGTAAACCGCCACTGTGTACCTTACAAGAATACTCAAAATCACTCAGCGGGAGATAGAGCTAGCTTTGCCTGGAGTATGTCTATGTGCTTAAATAAGGAGATCTTATGAAGAACCAGTTACCAATACAGTATGTGGGCTCGTGAATGAGCGGGGCACGTAGCTCAAAGGACAGATGGACATTAGGGTTTCTCGTTATTAAACGAAACCAACGAGGTCTGGTAAAGCCGCAGAATTAAATCAATTGCGTAGGTAAGCGCCGTAAGAACCCGACCATATTTTGAAGACCTACGTAATTACTGCATAAAGTCTGGCAAGAAATATTTTACACAAAAACTGATTCAGGCATCTGGCGCTCCAAGAGCTGGGTACTTTTGGTCGTAGCAAGGAATAAGCCTTGCGATCTTAAAAGATTAATTAAGCCAGTATCTTGAGCCTTGTCGACTATAGGTGACCATTGACCATATTTTAAATGGCGTAGGTATTTTATTTTGTCAATAAAAGTAACTTAGAAAACATTAAGTACATAGATTTTGTTAAATCGGTCCATTCTATAGCGGTGGATGCAAAACATTGTATTACGGATAACAATCAATCTGGATCAATTATGGCGTACACGAAACAGTTTACACGAAATATTGATTATCCAGGGTACATTGTATACCGCTAGCCGACTATTCTGTTATAGGCGCTGTATTGTGTCGGGCATATTCAAAATTTAACATGTTACATGTGAGATTGTCTTTACATGGAAAACGTAATTTTAACCGAAAAATGTACGACGATAATACCACCCGATATTCCGTTCGAAAATCCATACACCCATATTAATAGATATTATAAAAATGCGTAAGGGTTAAGGACTATTTGTTTCTTTGTATATAACCTATTTTCGACGGCCTATTGGCGCAATGGGCAGCGACCCTGATTTCTGACGCCAAGGCTCGATTCCAACTGGAAAATTTTTGTGTGATGAACATGAATGCTTTTTCAGTGTCTGGTTGTTTATCTATTATTATTTATAAAAGTTTTCATCCGTCATCTTAGTACCCATAACACAAGCTACGCTTACTTTGGAGCTAGATGGCGATGAGTGTAGTGTCGTAGTATATTTATTTATTATTTTCGACTGATCTGTGATGACTGCACTGATCTTGAAGATTAGTGAAGTTGATCGAAGATTGAATTTAGCACACAAGAAATGAACTGACGTAGGGTACTTTTTATCCCGGAAAAGCACCAGGGAACCGATCCAACGCGCCTAATAAAGTATTTATTATTTTCGACTCGTAGACTGCACTGATCTTGAAGAAATTTAGCCCACATGAAATGAACTGATATAGGATACTTTTTATCCGGGAAAAACACCAGGGAATTGTTCCAACGCGCCTAATAAAGTAAGCTTAGTTGTTAAGTAAGTGGTAACAAAGGTTTTTTTAAACCAGTGGAAATAGTTTCCGGTTGCTAGTCCGGGATAAAAAAAAATATTTTCTCGGCTTGCAGTATGTGAGCAAATTTATGCAAAATTTCATCAATATCGGTTTACCGGTTGGCTTTAGTTTTGACCAGGGCGAGTTTGGAATCCTTGAACCTTTAGTTTTAAGTTAACCAATGTAGTGTGTGTTACCAACATCACCGAAAAAAAAAAAATGGAACCCGTGTACTCTGGAGTTAGGAAATTGGCCGTATCCACTCCTGTGCCTCAGAGAGCATGTTAAGCTCCAGTTGTTATAACATAGTGATAATAATCGTTAAAGTCTGCAAACTTTTTTAAAAGTAGCATTGTGGGTCTACGCTCTAAAAAGAGGACGTCTATGGTCAGCTAGAATGAATTACGTACAATTCATAACCGCTTAAGTTTTAAAAGGCGTTATGTTATAAGACTATTAAATAATAATGCATGTAATATTTTATCTACGATGCAAGAATCACTAAAACTAAGATAAGTTAAATAGCTGTATGGTCGCGTTAAATAACTTAGTAAGCAGATAGCTAAATTTATCTCATTTTAGATAAGCGACTCATCTGTTCAGTGAATATGTCTGAACTCAATTTATGAGGTTAGATACATAAGGCTACCCTTGTCTTGAATAGGTTATTATAATAACTAAATGAAACTACAGCAAACGGTAGTATGTTAGTTTTTGTACTAACAAAAGACAAATTACACTTAGTAAGTGTAGTGTAGTGAACGTGTAAGATCCCAAAACCTATTGAAATTTTTGATTTCCAGTAAGACTCAAAAACCTATTAAAATTTCCAGACGCAGCGAAAATGTCTAGCCAAAATACTATGCTACTTTTTATGAAATCACTCAGTCAAAGCTAGAACGGGCAAGAGTAATAAAAATTAAAATTTCCAAACGAAAATAACAAACGTCAAGTATGTCTGTCTTCAGTAATCTTTACTTAGTTACTATACGCAAAAGTGAGTTTTGTGGTTAATCTAGGTATAAAGGTATACTAATAATTAAAAAAAAACTAAAGTTGGTGAGTTTGAAAGGTTGTAGGGGTTAATCTCTGGATCTTCTGAACATATCTTGAAAATTATTTTTCTCATAGAAAGCCACATTATTTGTGACTGTGTTAGGCTATAAAGCCCCCGAAAAACGAACAGACTTTTTTGAGGTAGTCTGATTCGCATAGTAAGTCGGATAAAAAACTTTAGAAAGAAAGAAATCGTTTCTTGCGAACGCTGTCTTAATGATATATAAATTATATCTAGGGATAAATTGTAAAATTGATAAATTGATAAATTGTTATAATAATGCCTACAAAAAATTTGCGACAGCATATGTATCACTTTTATTTTTAAGTCACAAAAAGTAGTCAAAAAGTATCATAATAACATAATTTTAAAACATATACTCAACTACATAGATGACCTCTGAAGTTCTGTTATATCTTTCGAAACCGATATGCAATCGTAACTTGTCACAGAGTGAGTAATATTATTGTAATATAATAATAGTGGAAAAGTAGAGATACAGTAATCTCATCGACAGTCGTGCGCAGAACTAGTTCGAAATACGAGTATATGCAATAAATGAATTTGAATTTGAATTTGAAATATCATTAATACTGTGTTTAATTATAGCCGAACATACCCTGAACAACAGGATACTTGTTCATGGAATTGTCGGCCCTCTTGTTATTGATGTGTAGTCTCTAATGAATTCTATTTTCAGATATAACATAGATTGGAAATTCATAAAGGGTCGAGTTGTCGATGGAATAGATATAAGTTCCAACTACCAGGGAGAGTTTGGTATCGACGGCAATAATTATTATTGTTTTAGATTTGAACTCTACTAATCCAGAGGTTCGCCTTAAAGCAAGATTTTGGGGGTTGGCTAAAAATGGTAATTTAAAAATTGTAAATGGATAAAATGGTATTTTAATATTAATATAAGGTATTCATAATGGAATTTGCGTTGGAAGGGCTCAAACCTACGAAATTTCATGTTAGTAAGGCCGACTTGTTTTGTTACCTATTTGGAATCTTGCTCGCGTGATCTTGCACACAAATAGACAAATTCTTGATTTTATGAACTCACGACAATTTAAAAGTTTTTTTTTTGTTTTAGTATTTTATACTTATTTAGGATTCGTATTTAGTAAACCTATAAAAAAGATACTTCATTCTGATCCGGATTAGACAACCTTTCGTCTTAAAGCGTACGTATTTTTTGAATTTCTATTCGATAATGGATTGTTATTAATATATTTTATTTAACCATCGATAGGATACGATTTATAGATTACCTTGTCACAGCTTTTATAATATAGCCGTTTTTGATTAAGATATCACGACAAATTACTTCTAAGAATATTGAAGAATAGCATAGGTACTTAAAGTGATTAAGTATATGTATGAACTCTTCATAGGTTCCTGTAATAGCTAAGTTTTATAAAGATTTTTGAATTTTAATTTGATTTCACACACTAACTCAGAAGCTGTAGGGTTCTGCCAGACGGTGTAATTTCACCCAAATAAACTATTAAGGACATCGCTCTTAAAATTAATAAACTTGATGTAAATTGATTTATCGCCATTTAAATATAAAGTTAACATGAAATGATATAATTTAAAGTTTTCATAACATCACAAATTCCGCGAAATATTAATCGAATCAAGAAAACAAATCGTAAAAATAAGATATGATCCATACTTGTCAGGTGGTGCGGCATGAGGGAGTGGTGCGCTGGGTGGTTTTAAGCTTCGGAAAGCCTTAAGCCACTTATTCTTCATGCTGCCTGCTGATGAAGACGATAGCTTGCGATCAGCTGCTGCCGTGCTACTGTCCGCTTTCGCCGCGAACAACTCTCTCTGCAAACAAAGGCAATTCATTAAAACAGTTAGAGCACAGCTTGAAGTGTTCGGGAAAACTGCCAAGTTTAGTATGGAAGATGATTTCGTTATTAAGATCTAGACCCAATTTTTTTCATCCCACGCCGATGCCGTATCGAAAATAATTGGTTTATCGATTGGGTGTATGAAGTACCTAGGTATGCGGATAGATTTCTATTTAGAGTTTCTGACCAAAATGGTAAAAACTCATTGAGACTTCCATGCATAACTTTATAATGTATCACTAGCTATTCATAGGTAATTTCGACTTGTAATTTTAAAAGATAATGCTTGTTAAACATTATTCAAGTGGTGATAGCTCAGTGGGTAGGACTTCGACTTCACTTTCGGGGGCCCCTTCAGTTCGAATCCCAGCACGCAACTTTAACTTTTCTAAGTTATTTGCGTTTTAAGCAATTACCTAAAATATCGCATTCTACAACTGTGAAGGAAAACATGCATGAAACCTGCATGCCCGAGAGTGCCTCCATAATGTCGTCAAAGGTGTGTAGAGTCCACCAATTCGCACTGGGCCTAAAGCCTTAACCCCTTCTCATTGTGGGAGGAGAGCCGTGCCATGTAGTGGGCCGGTAATAGGTCGATATAATCATCATCAACATAAGAAACATGGCAAATAAAATGAAAATTAATTTATGAAATTTTAATTGAAAGTTACAGGTTGCTAAGTCAAATAGTCCCTGAAACGATAGAGTGACGATTTCAAAAAGGCAGAAGGAAAGGATTGGATCGAGCGAGCCGAAGATAGGGAAATCTGGACCAAACTGTAGGAGGCCTATACCCAAGAAAGGGCATTATATGTTTAGTTTAGAAGTGAATAATACACATAATTATAAGTGAAATTTTATAGATAATACACATAAATGTAATATTCAGATTCTGGGAAAAAAGGCTTTATTATTATTTAAAAAAAATAATTATTAATTATTTTTATTATTATTAAGTAAAATAGTATATAATAATGAAAGGGCTTCTTCACATATTTACAATCTAAAAAGGGTTTATTTTTTTAAACCGTGACAAATTGTACTAAAAGAAGATTTCAAGTGATAATATAAGTAATTTGTCACGTTTCGGGATTTTAGAGCAGCTTGCGAACGAGTCTTTAGGAGATAAGCGACGGTGTAGCTCAAGACAAAGATAAACAACAGACCACTTCTGTGTAGAATACTATTTACATCTATTCTACACCTCGCGATTAATTTCAATAACACCACTTTATAACTTATCGTATACACAATATTATAAAAGGACGTAATGTTCAATAAATAATCTTTACTCCATCACTTATTATCTTTCTCCACGGGCTAGGGCGTGTGAATGAGTCCCTCCACATTGATTGAAGCGACATAGCCATATAAGAATGAAACAAAACAGTCTTCGGATTCGGGATGTTTCTTTATTCAATGAACATTATAAAACATAGAGTAATGTGTTTAAGTGCAGCATTACAGCCCCGCTAAGAATTGTCAACATAATTTCCCATTAGATCTTGTAATAAAGCATTGTCAAGTTGAAAAAAAATGATTATGGGTATAAGTACTAAAAATATATATTAAAAAAGATAAAATAATGAAAAAAAAACCCTTAATAACTTTTTTTCAAAGCTAGTGTTTTCATTGGCTATTAGTTAAATTTGAGTGTTCTTCCTGCTTATATTTAGCCACAGGTATATATTACGATATTACGATATATACCTGTGGCTAAATATACTACTAATAGCCAATGAAAACACTAGTTTTGAAAAAAAAAGTTATTAAGGGTTTTTTGAAGCGCAATAGGTAAATGTTTAAGGTTACGGGGGTTTGTAAACGTGACCGCTTATACATACTCGTATAAGAAAGGAAACCGTTAAGGTGTCAATGTATTTCTGTCACTTGCTCAAGAAACTTTACAATCTACGCGAGGATTACTCGGTTCTTACATATTACATTATGCACATGAAGAGGCAAATACACTGAAAATATACGCTTTAACTTGTGAATACTCGCATTTTTTTAAAAGCAACTTTTGAAAATCACGTATCAAATTAGCGAGAACCGAAGATTTTTGAGTGGCGTGCACAGGATATAATTGGAAAATCCTTTAATATTATATCCTGTATTGTATCCTGTGTGCCACGTTACTACTTATGCCATCGTTCCACCGCTATGATATATCTGCGTAAATCCGCCATCGACAACGATTTTTCGAATGTGGAATCTAACTGCTGCCGCTATACACGATTAACATCGTTATACCGCTACGATATATCCTTAATTGTTATATCATCATCACCCTACAATTTATTGACGTCCAATGCTGGACTTAGGTCTCCTACAGTTATTTTCATAGTCTGGCGACGCTTGTGACTAAGATTCTCTGCAAAATTTCTTAAATATGGTTCAACGGGTACGTACCACGATAATATTTTGCGGAGCATATTCTACAAGGAGGCACCCAGCACTGGATAGAGCTACATGACCCTAAATTTCTATCCACCGACCGTCATTATATTCCAAGACTAGTTCGTAAAGCGATTGAATTTCGGAAGCACAAAAACTTCAATCGTGAGGACGGTTTTAAATTAGCGAGTTTGTGGAGTCCAGTGGTAGAACAATGCAAACCAAGAAAGCATCGTACAGCTTCTTAATTTAAAAGTGACGTTGTCAGTGTAGTATGTCGAACAGTTCGTGAAATACCGACTAAAAGAACACGAAAGCGGGTAGTCAGATTCTGCCCGTGACATTCAACTTGACATCTCGTACCTAAGCATCATGATTGTTCTACGGATCTCCACAATCTTTTTATGATCTCGTAGAGATACCTGGCTGTCATATATAAGTATACTGCGTAGTCCAAAAGTTGAGAGGTAGCGCACTTGACCCTTCGTAAAGGTTCTCGAATTTATACGGCAATAAAAATATTGAGAGTAGATTTTTATTAAATAACTCTTTCGTTTCGCGGATTCGTTACATGGAAACATTTCAACAAATAAAAACAGAATGTTACTTACAAATGGTCAAACAACAACTGGCATTCGTTTTAATGCATTTCACAGCACACTTTTTAACGACTTTCAATACTAGGTACCATTTGTATCAGACATTTTTGAAATTTCAGAATGGTACCAAGTAATAAATAAAGGCCGACGAAGTGAGAGTCAGGCTTGCGCACCAAGTGTTCCGTACATTATTTATATTATGAAAATATTTTATAAAAAACAAAATAGAACATATAGATATATCAGATCAGAACAAAATAGATCTT
Organism: Pararge aegeria; assembly: GCF_905163445.1. Lineage (NCBI taxonomy): Eukaryota > Metazoa > Arthropoda > Insecta > Lepidoptera > Nymphalidae > Pararge > Pararge aegeria. Next base: position 8,477,215 of record NC_053187.1, read on the forward strand.
TTAGGACCTAATTGGTTTTGATAGACTTATATATATCTACTTATACATCGAGGCACGAAGATTAGTTTTTTCCTTCACTAACTTGGGTTAAGTTGCTCTCATACGATTGATAAATGCTGTCTCTATATGACCGAACGCAAAGATGCTTTGGATGTAATACGGAGTCCCTGAGTTTGTTATTGCTTCTTAATCACGGCGTTCAATATCTACAAATCCTAAAAAGGGTTGGGGTGAGACTTTAAATACACTTGGGGAGTGATGCCGGCCGTACCGCTCGAGAGTAAAGAAACACAATTTTCCGAGCTGCAAAACTGTGTTGTAAATTAAGTAATTTGACGGATTTTCATTTCTTGACCCTTTGCAACTTGGCATGTTCACCAACACAGTTTGTTTAATAGTACCTTACGTCAAATGAATAAAAAGTATTCAAACATCATCATCATCATCATATGCCTCAGGAGAAAGAGTGAGTGAGTGCAATGCGGGTTGGTCAGCTATAAGGTTTAGTATGACCTATAATAAACACAACCGAAGGCTTAAATTACTTCCCACGGCATAAGGGGTAGACAATTAGACATTTATCGCCTAAAACTCCGTTTATGAACTACTGATAGGTAATTAATTTATGGAACCCCAATAATTTGCCTGGCCAAGGAATCGTACCAAGGACTTCGTGATCGGAAATTGATATACTAACCACTTTGCCAGCGAGATAGCACACTGTTTAGATTTTAATATTAGAGAAGGTGCAGATTTAGTTGGCTATCTTTATAAGCGTATTTATGGATACTATCCTTTCATCAGTGGCGTGCATAGAGGGTATGCACAGGGTATGCAGATGTTATAAAATAAAGAATATCTCCACCCTATATGCACGCCACTGCCTTTCATGTACCCTAACAGTTACTTTTTGGGCTGCCTAGGGTATAGTTCTTTGGAAGTTAGGAGATGATGCCTGAATTTTGGATTGCAAGGACGAGAGTCAGGAGGCGCAAACTTTTTGTGGTACCTGCAGCGCACTCAGTAGTGCGTGCCCGCCCGCCAATACTCCAATCCGAGCGACTGTCTGCGATCAATGCTAAACCTATGCCAAAATCGTCCAAGAGGCTTAACCTGATCTCAATGTGTTTGCTGATGAATGGATGAAGATCATGCGCGAGTGTCTAGATTAAATGCAACTCAATAATTAACTAAATAATATAATAATAACTAATAAAAACTAAATAATTTGTTTTTGATTTTCTTTTTAATATAGATAAATTGTTAAGTTTTTTTTATCTTTTTTTAATTATTGTAGTTGGCTTCTAGCCCTTGTAATTAATAATTATAAATAAATAAATAGTGGATTGTTAAAACGAATAGCGTTAATTTGTCTCTCGTTGATTTTGTGTTTTCTAAATTACAGTTGGAAGAAGCCTTTTGGCACTGGAAACAACAAGTTATGTAACGGCTTGTTAGAGTCACACTTGACTGAAAACCACTTCTTTTAATGATCTGCTGCTCCAATGCGGTCGCAGGTGGGACACGTGCCTTTTGAGAATTGTACTGGCTACAGCTTTGTGTATGAAAGTGTGGTCATGGACATCATTATAAGTTTGAAACGTTCATGATTACAAAAAAAACCGCATTAATTTTTTTGTTTTTTATGGGTTACATTTTAATTTATACTATTTGAACGTCATACGAAAGTTAGCGTGAATATGAAAATTTAAACTGACAACAAAATTTGACAGAAGCACTTTCCTTCAAAGGGAAGTTTTTTAATCTGTAACACCAGGGCACAGATTAATTTTTAATAATTCGAGCGCGTAAAAAACAAACCACGCTTGAATGAGACTTGTACCCGGATTAAATCCTTAGAAATTCTTAATTTCCAAACTCGAAAAGAATAAAGATGCTTGATTAATTATTGAAAAATGCTCAAAGGTCCTTTGTTGTCATACGGACATGAAAAATATTATCTGATGAAGGCAACTTAATTAAAATAAAAAGTTTAAGTCCTACAATTGTAAAGACTAGAGCTACTCTGTGATAGATTTAAAATATTCAGTAAAATAGATTCTATTTTTCACATTGTCGCTTATCTCTTAACTTCACATACCTAATATCAAGTTAATCGAATCATAGGAGGCCATAAAACACTGTTTTGCCCAATATAATCACAACCAACTAATGAGTAATAAGCCAAATAACTTAATATAATATAATAATTTTTAGACAAATAACTAAACAAAGCTGACTAAATACGAAGTTTCATCCGGCACCACAATATTGCAAGAGTGGAAAATATAGGGTACAAACATTATAACATAAGTTCACACACACGTTCATAAGCATACATACATACACACGTCTGATGCCCGTTTTCACTATAACGACGTAAAAAGTAAGTAACGCCTAACCAAAGAAGATTCTTTGGCATACATTTACCTTCCTTCCATTGATTTCAAGTGTCAGTTTACGAGTCCTCTAAATTTTACGTATCGCCGAATCGGTGTGGTAACTTTAGAAGGCGCACATATCACATCACATTCGAAGTTCAAGAGTTCGTGATTTTTTTTTTGTCTTAGATCACCTAAGACACTAGGCGATTCCTGGGTTTAGTGAAAACGGGCATAAATGTGTAAATTTCGCATAAGAGATATGATGACTTCCTCGTTGGTCCAGTGGTTAGCATGTTTAACTATGTATCCCGAGGTCTTGGGTTTGAATCCAGGGTGGGAAAGAAAATTGTAAGATTTAAAAAAAATTTAGTACCAGCCGGAGCCGGAGTTAGAACATTGGCGAGCTCAACCGGCAATGCATGTTAAGTGGTTGGTCCCGGTTATTATGCCTAACTTGTGATAGTCGTCGTTACAGTCCACCAGCTCGCATTAGAGCAGCGTGGTGGGTATATGCTCTAAAACAGTCCCTCTTACATTGAGGCCTGTGCCCAGCAAGGGGACGTTAATAGGCTGCGGATGATAAAGGGATATGAATGTTTGAAATTCGATTCGATTTTCAGAGACAATTAATTTTCCTAGATCACGAATGTCATAGATACAATGTGTATTGTATGACAATTAGGCATTCTGGTAATGAATTGTATTGTAATTGTTCCTATAGTTACCACGAGACATGTCAAGACAAACAAGGATATTAATTACCTAACCAGACACAAATACCTACGTTACCACATGAATTATATTTTAATAATGCTACTGTTAAAATATATGACAGGGAGCCGCCAAAAAATAAATTAAATATTACAAAGAAAATGTAAATTTTACTGTAATTTGAAAGTAAAACACAAAGGCATTGAACTCAGACTGACTTTATTTGACATTTATTTTATGACTACCTACTTATATTTTTTTACTGATACATTACAGTAACTAGTACCGCAACTTCGGCCGCGTTTATTTTTAAATCCCGCGGCATACTTTCCCGGGGTAAAAAGTCTCCTATGTAAGCATGATGCAAGCATTTTTTGTGAAAAAATTTGCCAAAATCAGTTGAGCTGTGTAAATGTTCATAGGCAGGTAACAAATTACGTTTCATAAGTGCTTATTAATTAGGCCTACATGAAATAAATGAATTTTGAATTTTGAATTTGAATTCTTTATTTTTTGTACATTCGTATTCTACGTGCATCTCAAAGATGCAAGGTCCGATCAGTGACTACGAACTCTCTGGCATGCGGGTTTCCTCACGCTGTTTTTTTCACCGTTGATGTAAGTGATATTTCAATTGCTTATGACGCACATAACTTAGAGATACGTGCTGGTATTCGAAATCGGCGACCTGAAAATGAAGCCACTTCGGCTTCACCGTGAAGCCGAAGTGGCTTCAGTTTCAGCCTGAACGTGAAGCCTTCATGGTTAGGTGCCCCAGCCTAGTCTAGCCTAGCCCCTAAGCTATAACCGCTTCTTAATACAAATATGTATTAGTATACAAATATTGAAGCGGTGATAGCGCATTGGGTAGGAGCTCGAATTCACTTTCGGGGGGCCGAGTTCGAAACCCAGCACGCACCTCTATCTTTTCTTAGTTATGTGCGTTTTAAGTAATTAGAAAATATCACTTGCTTCGACGGTGAAGGAAAACATCGTGAGGAAACTTGCATGCCTGAGAGTTCTACTTAATGTTCTCAAAGGTATGTGGAGTCCACCAATCCGCACTGGGCCAGCGTTGTGGACTACGGCCTTAACCCCTTCTCATTGTGGGAGGAGACCCGTGCCCTGTAGTGCGCCGGTAATGGGTTAATATGATGGTGATGATTCAAATGGTGTGATCACTAAACTATGGGGTTTAAGAAGATGCTTAACCCCCAGCCAGTTTTTAAACTTAGACTTGAAGCTCCGAGACAAATGTTTGACAGGCTTCTATCTATATTATGTCAATACAGAGCTCAGTGAAATTGGATTTAATCTGCTATCGCAATCATTCGAACACGGATTTAAGCGGATCTAAGTATTAAAAGATTTGCAGCATACACGATACAAACAGGCGTGTTACATCCGATATAATTTAAGACTTAGGAGTCACCAATCTTAAAACTATAATTCGCAGTCCACTGCCGACCTAATGGCTTCTCAACGGGAGAGTTTGCTCATAATCATCACGCTGAGAATACGGTTCGGTGTCCGCAGGAGATGGTAGTAATAGCACTGAGTTGGCTGCTGCCCGTTTTTCCCAACTCCTCAGTCAAGGGCTACCTTGAAGTGATATTAAAAAAATGCATACATTTTACTATGTTAAGTTATATTTATCATCCATCATCATCTGCGGTTCTACTGCTAGGCACAGGCCTTGGTTTTAGAGCACAAATCCACCTCGCTGCTCAATGCAGGTTTGGTTTAACGACTCTTACCACAATTAAGTAAGTAGGCTGACACCGCCAATTTTCTGACTCCAGGCTGGTACCGAAAATACATTAATAGTAAATACGCAATACCTTATTTAATTTGGCCCAACCCGGGATTCGAACTCAGGACCTCGTGATGCGTAGTTGTACATGCTAACCACTAGACCAACGAGGCAGTTATCTCTTCTCTTCTCGTCTATCGTTATCTCTTATTATCCCTTGTGTTATTGTATAGTAAAAACGTGAACTAAAAGTAAAGTGATTCTGAGCTAACTCTCAAAAAAGTATCTTGTAGATACCGATAGTTAGTAAATTGTACCTCTCTAGTGTATGTTTTAATCTTTGGAGTCTTAAAACATAAGTTTGAATCCAATGCATCGAGCTGATACTTCATTTAGCTTTTTGAATATACCCATTCTTGATTTTTGGTCGTCTATCTATTTATATATTTAAAAGAGAAAGTGTGTGGGTATGTTCCGTATAGGCTCTGAAACCGCTGGACCGATTTCAATGAAACTTTCAGGGAATCTCCGGATTGATCTGGCGAGTAATCGTGTAAAGTTTGGTGACGATCGGAGCACTCCTATTTTTGAACTGTCAAATACAGCTTTTATTTACTATGATGATATTCTATTGTTGGGTGTACATGGGTGTAGATAATGATCTCCACCCGCTCGAGAAAAGAATAGAAGAGAATGAATACGGAGAGAAATAAATGATTTAATATATTATGAGACTTAAATTAAAAATTTAATGATGTAAGTTTATTGTTTAAATAAAATAAAATAAAGCAAAATCAAGCCCGGCGAAGCAGGCTGGGTACGCTAGTATTTCATAAAACTCTTATTGAATCTGCATTGACAAAGAATCGAATTCTGTTAAAAAAACTTCTCTTAAACATTGTGGTCTATAAGTGTATCTGGATACTTGTTTAGATTCAAAGAAATTCTCTTCTAGCATAATAATATGCAGTAACTTACTTAAAAGAAAAATCTTAAGGCCGCCGTCTTAAGAGGTATAACAAAGAATCAGCGTTAAATTTTAATGAGGTACTGTGACTAAGAACCTACGCGAGGAGTGCATATCAATCACTTCAGGGTGTGAGCAGCTGTTGGAGGTTGCGACCTTGAAATAAGTTTGATATACATAGATTGAAACGTGTGATAAAGAGTGTTGCTATAAGGTACTTCAAAGATGCCTTAAAGTCCAACATGTAAATAAAGCTTCCATATCCCAATAGCGTATTCAATAGAAGAGTAAGGTGATGAAAATTTTCTATACTCAAATTTATCAATGCAGAGATAGTATATTTTCATATATTTGCGCCACAAACTAATTAACGACAAAAAAACTTTGAGTAGTATATATACAATAGCAAGCATGAATTATGTCTGCATGAATTATGCCAAACAGCCTGGCAGGCTAACGTTTGACCTGCATCTGTTTTAAAATAGGTTGTCTGTAAAGTCGGCTTACTGACGATAGTTGAACGTGACAACGTCGTAAGAAAATACTGATGGAATGGTTGCATTTTTCAAAAGAAAATTTTAATTTTATTTGTTTGATAGATATTATCGTTGCTATAAACAAGTGACACCACATTCACTTTTCACTGCACTTCATCCTTGCCGAAAACATGTAAATGTATTATTGTATAGAATCTGTCCACGCGGACGCATCGCTCACTCAAGTAGGAGAGAGACAGATATCGAACGCGGAGGCCGACTGTGCCTCTTGGTCGCTCATTCCGCGCTCTCGCTTGCACTTCAAGCCTTGAATGGAACGCCTCAGAGCGAGGTAACGCCGCATACGTCATGTTTTTTCGTGCGTGCAGCCGGCTCCATCGAATTATAAGACGTTGTCACGTCAACAACAACCTAAATTCTAAATTGCTAATTGCTCTTTCAAACGTAACAGCATGTAAAGCTAATTATAAGCTAAAACCCTAGTACTGGTGACGCCGCGAAATTTACCCTAAACGAAAAATAAATTAGTTGAAAACTTTAATAAGTGGATAGTATATTTTTATCATCATCATCAAACCATGACCGGTCCACTATAGGACAAGGGTCTTACAGCTCATCACGCTGGCACAGTGCGGATAGTTGGACTTCACACGCCTTTTGAGTCCATTATAGAAAACTCGCATGCAGGTTTTCTCAGGATGCTTTCCTTAACCGTGAAAATTGTATATTTTTTGGTTATTATATTACAATGTATGCATTACTAACGTATTTTTATACGTGTGTTGACTCTTGCGAATCGGAAGGCACTATCCTATATATAGCAAATTATTTCCATTTCTAGTAGACATTACACAAAAAACTTACGCCTCCGACCGTAACATCCTCAAGGGACGGTCTCTATACAGTAGAAACTTATCCTTTGGTGAAATGGATTTGCGTGAAGATAATATTATATGATAATAAATATTCGTTTATCCTCCATCACAATAATAATATTCCACGACAAAATGTCAAAACAGTTTTTTCAATTCCATTCAAACGAATTTCGGATAACGAAGCGTGAAAACTTTGCCTTGAATTGGTAACTTTAATTTTTAACGTGGGATAAAAAATGGGTACCCTAAAAAAATTACTTATTCAAAATGTAACTTTACAACAATGCCGACTACAAAAAATGTTACATTTAAGACAGTATAGGTATGTATTTTTTATTATTAAAAATTATTGTTCGGGTGGAGATATTTAATTTTCCTGCATATCCTGTGCTATATTGGTGCATGCAAACGCACATACAACATTAATGCCCGTTTTCAATAAGGGCGAATTAGGCAATGCCTAAAAAAGTAACGCCTAACCTAAGGCGATTCCTTGGCATACATGAACGGTTCACAAATAGTTGTCATCTAAGAGTTGGTGAAAATATTTTTCTATAGACATCGCCTAAATCCTTAGGCATTCGATACCTAACGAAAACGGGCACGAGGGTATTCCCATTACTGCTGTTATGGTGTTATAAAGGAATTCACCTCAAAACAAACATTCAAAACAAAATAACATACATACTGTATTCTTTAGTTATATACATACAACCAATCACTTTCTGAACTTCTGTTACAGAGTATTATTACCTAGCCTTCAGCATTGTCATTACCGTCAAGGGACTCCTCGGCAAATGAAATTGAAGCTAGGTTTTAAGACGAGTGGAAATCACTGTTAGCCTTATTTCCTTCAAGCCGTGATAAGAAAGGCTTGGCATATTTCTTTGAATTTAGTTCACTACTGTTCGACCTCGAACCTACACCATAGCGTGACCTCAACTTCCCGTTTCGGACAGGCGTTCTTTGATAAGAGTATACAATCCAACATACAATTTATATACGAGTATAATATGCCGAGCGTTTACTAAAAGATGGTTTGGTGAACAAGTAGGTCTCAAATTGACGGAGTCGGTTGGCATTGTTTTAGTTTAAAACGAGACGGTCTCAGAACGTTGTAGTGTTTATATACGTATTTGCCTGTTTGGTAGTGATATTCATAATTAGCTCAAAGTGTACCTTGAAAATTCTAAGCTTGAAAATAAGGCGCAGGTACATCTACATTTAAAAAAAGTTCCAACGGACTTAACATTTCATATGATTTTCGCTAAATAGAGCCCCGAAGTTTAAAAGCAGGTACCTATTTATAATGACTCATCGGTAATTGTTTATTAGGTTCTTATTTGTCATGAGTAAAGAAGCAGTCGTTAAAAACCAAATCGTTAGGTCCATATTTTATTCGCTGACCTAAAAAGTTAACAAAAAATATACTCACTCTATCCTTGTTCTAATCTGATGAATTACTTTGCATGTTCATTATTTTTTTAAGTGGGTTGGTAGGTACTCTACGAAATTAGAATGAAAGCGTAAAAAAACAGATTAACTGCTTCATGAACAGGGCTGTGATTCGTGTCAAGAACAAATAAAGATGCGGACTATAAAGCCTTTTAATAAATCTTATCTACATAGAATAAACCGAGGTAAAGGGTTATCTGCAATTCTATTTCTTTTTAACTTAATCTGAGAAGAATATAAGGTTTTGTCATAACAATTTTCTGACTGTAGATTAGAACTTAGCCAGTGAAAAGAAAACGCTTTTAAGATACTAAAAAAATTGGTTGGTGTTGTTTGGTTGATGTTTCATCGAAAAAGTCTGCTAATGTTTTAGATCATCTACGTTAAACTATTCAAACATCGGTCCTTATAACCAGTTGAGCTTCAGTATCGCCTGGATTCACATAGTTTAGAAAGTTGGACCAACTTTGTAAATAACCTTGTAATTGAGTTGTCTTCATACCCCAAAGGCGGGTTGAAAGTGAGCTTACAGGAAAGTCCCTATCATCGAGAGACATCGGGTAACTACAAAAATATCAATTAGTATCAATTCCATTAGCCCCACGGGCTAATTGGAAGGCCTTAACAACGTCAGAGGCTAATTCTAAAAGTATTAAATTCAGGCACATTATCTGGTGAAAATATCAGATGTTACCTGTAACATCGTATCGTATCGGATCGGATCGTATCGGTATCTTGGTGCTTTTATTTTTGAAATTTTTTATTTGTCTATCATAGAGTGGACTACACGCATTTCATAGAACGGTTGTAATATTTTTATTAACAGGAGTAATTTATGGCCAAGCAGATTGCCCACAGCAAGACTCCGCCGAGCAAACAAGGAACACGTCCCGCATCATGCTACAACTCTATCCATTAACATGAGGTGTAGGTGTTAAGCCTCATATGACTGTAACAACACCGGAAACCACGCCCTTCAGACCGGGACACAGCATTGCAACAATGCTACTTCGTGGCACAAATAAGCAAGGCCCATATTTCCCCGGACGTGCTCTGGCACAAAAACTCCTACTACTAAAATACATACAGTATAGTACAATAACAATCTTGTGACTTTGTAAACAAATAAGTAAAAGAGAATTGAAAGAGAAGCGTGTTTTATTTAAAACGACTTAAAAGTTCTTTTATCGATACACTGTATCGTCTACACAAAAGGATGTTTTATTGAATATTGTAGGCAAGTAAGTGCTATCAAGTGTTGTTACTCGTCTAAAATGAAATTCCGCAAAGTAACGCTTGCTTCTATAAATCATTTTGACCTTAATTATTTAACGAATCTATAATGGCTATTACGCTTCTGTAAGTAATTTTTTTACTCTAGGTGGGATCTTAAATAATATTTAAAGTATAGCAATTTTAATAAGAATATTTATATGAGCTAATTATTTTCAACCGTTGCATTGAAATAATGCGTTTACTTAAATGAAGGGCAGTACTTAAAGTACCACACTATAAGGATATAATTTGTACGTATATACCCAGTTGAAAACATACATAAGTGATTGATAGTTGCATATGTTTCAAATGGTTATAGTGTTACGTATTTCGTGTATTATACTCAACACTATGAATAGTACACCTAAGCGATAAAACATTTTCTTGCAAGTTTTGGGTCGAGCAACCTTTTGAATTTGGGGTCGTGTCAAAGGAAAAGTATTTTAACATAATATATTTTATAACTTTGTAGTTATCACGGGCGTTTTCTAAAGAAATACCTACTTATCTTCGTTATACGAATAAGCAGTTAGGTCAAGTTAAATTAGGTACCAACCAAATAATTTTAGTAAAATCCTGCATTGGAGAGTTTTAAATATCTCTCTCCTAAGAGAGCGTCAGACTTAGATAAGTTAGAGAAGATAATTTATAGACTATAATATATTGTTAGGTAACGCCTGACACTTGACGTGTGGATTTGTGTGAAGAAATAGTTCTCGAGAATAAAGAATCCTTACTTGTACGTAAATAACGTATTATATATGCTTGTTCAAGACTTGGGCTATAAACGTGTCATATTTCATTTCATACATACCATTTTTCTCTATCATTTTAAAATTACTAAGGTACGTTCTTTTATATCTTCAATGTTTTCTTGATTATTGATTTGAGTTTTGTTTTAGGCCATCATCTCCAAACATTCATGTACTACAATTGATATTTGCCCCTCGCATATCCATTTCTTCACATATGGGACCCAGAGGAGAAATGAATAGCAATAATGAAAATATATAGTTTAATTTGAAAACAAACATAATGAAGAATCGAAAGAGTTTTCACTATTTTTGTATTATTACTATTTGTGCACTCAGACAAAATGTATTTAAATGGAAATAAGTCGGGGAATAAACAATAAACACATAACAGATTGAAAGATTCGAGCAAACAACTGCAAATCTTGTTTGCGGTCACAATTGGAATTGAAAACAATTTGGTTGCTGTCTCACTTTCAAATCAACTCCCAATCTATTGAATGTGATAAATGAATATTGAATTTAGAAATTTATTTAGATTAACCTACTTTTTAGTTCACCCCGTTACATTTATTAACCAAGGTAACTTTACATTCTACTATTAATAATGAATCTGCAACAGGTCATATTCTGCGAGTAATAAGAAGATATGTTGACTATTTTGGCACTCTTTATATTCTATGCTGAAGCCAAAAATATATTTTCTTTTTCTTAATGTCCGTCTGTATTTTGGTCGCACCGAAAAATCCCATACGAAATCAGAAATTCTACTTACAAGTAGGTAGGTAGGTACACTATAAAAGGTGCAGCCATTAGAATGGTCTCCACGTCAGACGTCTGATACTCGTAGCTATATCGGAAAATATGATAAATAAAGTGATATGGCAACCCACGTTAATTGAATCAAGATCAAACTATATCTCCGCGGTTCACGTTGTAAACAGCTGTTTAAACCTATTACGTTTGCACAATAAATATTAGGTTTTGTTTAAACTATATTTGTAACTCTTACTATTAAATAGCTATTTGTTTTTGTTTTTAAGCATCCAGTAGGAACAGTTTATTTGTGTGATAGTCGATTGCGCTGGGTAAGCAATGTAAACAGAAGTCAGTAATTAGATAGGACAAACTTTGGAGGTGTAGTGAATTTAGTGTCCGTCCGTTAGTCTATCATCAATTTCTAACTCTGTAAATCATTAGAAATTGAAGTAGGCTTACTTTGCGAGCAATATGATTGCTGCACCGGAAATGTTGCCAAATAACGTAGATACTGCTCAACCCTCGCTAATTGAATCAACACAAAACAATATCACGTTACTGTGAACAGCTGTTTATTTCCCGTTTGCGCAATAAAGGACACATGAGTTTCGTAGAATTTTTCTGTGTATTTCCAATTTAGTATTGGCTAACTTTTGCCCGCGTCGTACCCGCGTCGTACTTATATTCCTGGGATAAAATATATTTAAGACTCTATTAAAAAAAAAAAACTTCGCCAAATCATGGCTTCGTTATTGCGTGATGACTGATAGGTAAACCAGTTAACTCATTATTGCATGTAATATAAGTACTATTAAATATTCAAATTCAAAGTTATTTTTTTTCAAGTAGGCCTACTTTATAAGCACTTTTGAAACGTCAAGTCTATCTGTTTGTCGTGACTATCACCATTTCAGAAGGCAGATTCAACCGAGAAGAAGGTGGCAAAAAACTAAGCAAATGCTTTTTTCCAACATCAACATTATACCACCATTTTTCTATCTTGCGGGAGATAAGAGTGAAGCTGACTGCTTCCAACCATACAATCTTGTCATAACGAAATTCAACAACTGTATAGTGACCTACCTAACCTAACCATAGTTCAGAATTGTATTCGGTATTATGTTATGAAAGAGTTTATTAAATCTACAAAGGACTTCTGCACCGTTCGCAGACTACAAGTAGATATCGTCTGCAGACTCTCTATATCCCTACTTCCCTACTAATATTATAAATGAAATGTTTGTTACGCTTTCACGCAAAAACTACTAAACCGATCCTCATGAAACTTTGTACACATATTTTTGGAAGCATTATAGGATACTTTTTATCCCGATATTAAGCTCTGTTCCTTTGGGAGAGGGGATGAGTGTTTGACGATTTTACACCATAACTCCGACAAATTTTAAGCGATTTTAATAATTATTATTAAAATCGCTTAAAATTTGTCTTATTATTTGTCTTATTTAAGGCTTAGCGATACTACATACTTTAAATTTGTTTAGATCTAAACTAAATACTAAATTTAATGCCACATCAAAAACAAAATCAAAATCAATGCACTTATAATTAAGTGTTATTTGCCATGTCTTACGCGTCAATGTGCAGTCCACCGTCATTCACTAGACGCGTACAATTGGCACGGAAATAATGACAATTTTGCTTTATATCACACTAGCCTATGGCCGCGACTTGTTTAGTTTTTTTAAATAACGGCTTGGAATGGGCAATGTCTATCTCCAGAGTGTACGCGTTAAAAAATAATATTTCAATGCTTTAATTTGAGTCAAGCTTATTCATAATGTGCGACGTCTGCAAAACGTATGGTTTCGTTAACATGTTTGGTTTATAAATGCTTAACGATTCAGATTTTTCACTCGTCACTTTTAAGTCTTCATTGAAAGGACAGTTTAACACGTACGAATTAGCCTTTAAACCTGTATTAACTAATGCAGTTATAGCTTAGTGATAAGATCAACGCCCTACTTTTTAGAAGGCTTAGTTTCATCCCCGGCACGCATCTCTTACTTTTAGAGCTATGTGTGTTCTAAGCAATTAAACATCATTTGCTTTGAAAAAAACATCGTCAGCAAACATTATTGCCTGAGATTTCTTGAAAATGTTCTCAAAGGCGTATGAAGTCTACGCACTTGGCCAGCGGGGTGGACTCCGGCCTACAACCCTTGTCATTTTGAGCCGGCCCACTACTGTGCCCTGTAGTTGGCCGATAATGGATTGGTAATGATTATTAATTATCGCACTACTGATATGAACAGTACCTGGGAATTGAAAGATCCATGTCCAGTTAGCATCGCAAATCCTGTTCTGATGTATGCTTTGTTTGATTCACTGAACAATCTTTTCGTAATGAAAGGAAAAATTAAAGTAATAAACTTGTATTGAAAGTAGCTGCCTGGTTTGTTAATTATTAAGATAGTTTTACAAGAATAGTGAAAGTATTGTCTTTTAAATCACAATAATTGTGTAAATAAATCTACGTCCAGGCCACTTCGTTACTTCAAACGATATGAGTAATTGCACTGCAAGTAAGCTGAGGTTTCAGCGGCCCTGCCGGTAAATCCACTTAACGAGCCCTCGGTCTCATAAAATAAGAACAGTCTTGATTTAGAAATTTCCCACTATGCAGACAAATATTGTGGTATTGCAAGGCAATACTAAATATAAATAAATATACTACGACAATACACACATCGCCATCTAGCCCCAAAGTAAGCGTAGCTTGTGTTATGGCTACTAAGATGACTGATGGATATCTTTATGTATATAATACACCTAAATACTTATAATATACTGATAAACACCCTGACACTGAAAAACATTCATGTTCATCACACAAACATTTTCCAATTGTGGGAATCGAACCCACGGCTTTGGACTCAGAAAGCAGGGTCGCTGCCCACTGCGCCAGTCAGCCGTCAAAAAATGTTTTTACTTTTTTATTTTTGGAAAACATACTTTTGAAGTAAAAAGAAATGCACCAAATAATAAACGACGCTATTTCAATATCATACTGTACCACAAATTAGATATAAATACATAAGAAAAAACGAAAACTGACTTCTTGTCTGTGCTTTTTTGCTCGCTAATCTCTTTAGTGCCAGTGTTGACTTATGACTCAGAAACGCGCTCGAATACTATGGGCCTTATAAGAAGGCTACGATTGAAAACGTGTTAAAATCTGAAAGAGGTCATCCGTAGAAGAAATATAATAACCACCCATAGCTCCGAGAACCAATGGACTTTGGGGTCCCGAGATACTTGATTGGGGACCGCGCACCGGTAAACGCGGTGGGTTGACCTTAACCCTTCAAGAGGTTGATAGACGGTGCTATATATCAAACGAGTTGCGTGGAGCCTCTGTAAGACCGTGGCTTTTGTAACTTCCTAGAAAAGACGTTCATGGATGTCAATCAAGGTAATGACAATGATGATGATTTCTGATGACCGTCCTGGCGCAGAGGCTGCGGTTTTCAGTGGCAGGTCCCGTTTTCGATTCCCTGGCAGGTTCAATTATTTGGGAACTTATTTCAGATTTTTCTCTGGTCTGGTCTTGGAAGCCTTGCGTCGTGGCTAGTTACCGTAAGCGATTTAGCGTTCCGGTACGATGTCGCATTTGGGGTATGGGTTAAATATAAGTACCATACCCCAAACAGGTTAGCCCGTAACCATATTAGACTACATAATCATTTACCAGCAGTCAAGAGCTAGCTTGTAGTGGGATAAAAACAAATGATGATGAATTTCCATAGTGAAGAAATCATTTTGATTGTGGTTTTCAGTGATGTATTGAGATAATCTTGGACTCAAACATAAAGATAAACATAAAACAAAAATTAATTTTAATTGGCTTATATCAAAAACAACTTGTTTGTGTAAGTAACGTACGTAAAAGTTTTTGGCGTCAAAAAAGACGGTAACAAACTTTAACTTCATTTTAACATTTAAGTTTATTCTATGCAATGGGTTTTAAAACAATAGTTTTGATTTTCATAAACCAAAAATAACAAAATTCGCCACCAGATGTATTTCTAACTAGAAAAACATATATTAATTTTAAAGACGATAGCTAGCAAACAAGTTGGTATATTATATACATAATACAATAATTATATAATGCCAAAGTACGTCAGTTTGTTTGATTGCCTGTTGGATAGTGCACTGATCTTGACGATATTATGGGTACACTTGACAGGTACTTTGTTAACGAAAAACGACCTAATTTTCGGGGAGTGGATTAGTTACCCAAATTTTAATGTAGTAGGTACAACTTACGTCATTAAAATATGCTTGCTCAAGACGTTGCCTGGTTTTGTTCGATTTACTATAATCTGGAAGACTTGATTGTCGTCGCATACGCATCCTTTGTTCACGTTCCATAGTCATCAGATCAGATTTTTGGGATAGTACTAGATAATGCAAACGATGCACAATGTCCATTTTGTATCCAAAATCAGCCAAAGAAAATTGTAATACTTTCTATACAAACTCCCTAACAACCAATTAGTATTCTAAACAACACTTTTGAGAAAAATTAATTGAGTTAATCCAAGTTGTTACTAATTAACTTAATTGTATAGTATAAAAAATGCGCTATACTTAGTGAAATTTTGTAAAGTAAATAGAAAAAGAAATTTTGTTTAGTTTGGTTAAGCACTGCGTAGCACCACTCACTTAGCTTTTTTTTATCTAGAAGTAGACACAACACAAAAGACAAAGTCGAGTTAAAGTACTAGGAAACCATAACGCCGTAAGCGGTTAGCCCGAAGCCGGGGGCGGGCGGCTGACGACTGAGCCGGGCGGATATATTTTGCCTTTGCCTCCGACGTTTCCCAGCAACCGTTTGCCAACAACACGCTCTTTCGCCCGTGAATACACTCATTCTAACAAATCACTTTTATATCTAATTTGTGGCATTGTTCTCGGAGAATCATTTTTATATCTAATTTTCGCAATTTTCTCGAAAACTTTCTTTGTAAATGTTTTTATCTTGGATGGCAGGTAATTGAGTGGGGCAAAATTAGGTTGATTGGCGTTATCTGAACGTGATTACTGTTTAGTATGAAAGTAAATAGTTTAATACTTTCATAAATAATAGCTCAATATTCGGTTTCTAATAAAATGAAATGAGTTTGGGTGTAGTTTGATGTGTTAATATTCTCGCGGGTCTATTAATGAGGCATATGATAGTAATCATTAATGGCGTCGAACATACTAAACTCCTGTAGATATTGGATAGACGTGTAATAATTTTGATATGTACTTAATGTCCAGCAGCTGCCTACATACATCGTTTGCGTTAGTAAAAAACCTATTATGAAGCCAATAGTACCTATCAGTAAATCATTGTATAGGTAGGAATAAAGCACCAAAGTATCTGAGAAAAAACTTACAACAAATCTTTCCACTACAGTTTTCCTGTCATGTTTTTTTGGTATCACCAGATCCTGCCAACAGCTTATTATACAAGTTAAGAATTAATGAGCCTAAACATGACAAACAATATTCTGTTATAAAATGTCGAAGAGGATGTAATTAAAATTGGGTGCATACCTGAAAACCCAACACCAAGGAAGAAAAATCTACTATTTCACAAACGGCAAACAGGGTGTTCATCAAATCTAGCTAAGAATGAAAGTGAATAAAAAATTCGAAAAAAACGTCATCCTTGTTTGAAGGCTAGAGATAGGGCGCTTACTACAATTACTTTATTTGCATCGAGGTTTCTGTACTCCAGCACGAATAACAGCAGAATTAAAACATTACGGAGTTATTTAAAAAATACCATATTCTTAATCCTACTAATATTATAAATGCGAAAGTTTGTAAGGATGGATGGATGGATGTTTGTTACTGTTTCACGTAAAAACTACTGAAGAAATTTAACTGAATTTTGGAATGGAGATAGATTATATCCTGGATTAATACACAGGCTGCTTTTTATCCCGGTAAAATGTATGGTTCCCGAAGGATTCATGAAAAACACGAACGAATAAACTTACTTTGTTGGATGCTTTTTTGCTTATTTAACACTTGGTTTTATTTTTGTTGTAAAGTTTACACCATCACGTTCATCCCCAGAATTCTCGGAATGAAAGGTTCAGGGTGAAGTCCTTACCATAATCCTCTATGGAGCCTCATTATTTAAAAACAGCTGCTCTCCCAAGCAGCTGCTTTGAAATAATAAGTATGAATGCTCTTTCGGCGTGGAATGGGAAGCCTTGAATTTTACTGTCTCCCGCGAAACTATTGATCTCATAAGAAGGGGCACTCAGCGGGCAATGGAGAGAGCTATAGCACTTTAGTTCTTTACAGATATAAATACATCTGTAAAGAACTAAAGGTACTGACATAGCGAGTTGCGAGTCTAAAGTGATAATGGGCAGGCACGTAGCACAGGGTTGGTTGTTGGACGTTGGGAACCTAATGTGCTTGCGAGGCGATTCAGTGTTGGAAAGTTCGGTGTTGGTAAACTGGCCACTAGGATCGACAAAAGAAGCGGGTCACATGGATTCGCTGGACATAATATGTAGCACTAAAATCTTGAAAAAGAATCATGACGAAATATTGTCGTGGGCTTTATGGAGTGACTAACACTTTCCGAAAGCGCGTCATTTGCTTTCATAGAAATGGTATTTTTTAACTTATGTCACCTATGCATTTATGACATATCTAGGTACCCGCTTTGAAGTTGACACGTGGTATTGCCCATTTCGCAAACAAATAACAGGCAAACAACTTCTGATTACGACCCCTCGAGTCCCACGTACCGATCCACGAGTGAATGGAGCCATTGGATCGTTAATCAACATCCGCCACGTTTTCACATGTTTACATACTTGTTTCAGGTCAAGGTTTGCATACGAACTTCTATGTTATAGAGGAATAACGTCATAATTATCACCATAATCACTATCTATAACATAATAAGATAGCTAAAAGCACTCAAATTGTGCCTTATATATATTACGCCTTATTGAAATCATCATAGCACATAATCCAAGATATTAATTACCGCACTTGTGTTTTATTTATTATGTCCCGATTAAGTAAAGTTTGTAACTCACTGTAAGTTAGATGTATGAAGATTGAACATTTTTTCAACCGCGTAATACGGATTCTTAATTATGATAAATGAACTTTTAAATTGATTATTCATACTGAGTTATGTTTTATTTACGATAATATTCCCTTTATTATATTTTCAATATAGGCTGTATGCACCGAGAGTTGCTGGCTTTATTTCGGTCGGCGATGTCCAGTTTTACTTGGAAAGCAGACTTATAGTAGATGACACTCCGCCGGAAACGATTAAATCGTGACATAAATAAATAATAAGACTTGTCGTTAATCGGAATAGTATATTATTTTCATAGCATGTTAATCGTACTCATAAGTACTTGAGGATATAATATGTAATAAATAAAATGTAATTAAATAAGGGGGAAAGAGAGGAAGTATGCTATTAAATTTGGTAACGACCGACGAGATAGAGATATAGCCGCCGGGGCCAGCTAGTTAGCAATAATCCCTCTTTTTATGACTGTTTCCTTTTATCTGATTCCAGAGTTTCTATAGTATTATTGTAATCTTTAGTTAAAAAATCTGTTATTGTCGGTATTACGCACACTAATAGTCGTTTCTGTTGATTGTTATAAATTAACTAGCTTACCCGGTTAAATCAAATCGGTTACCTATTAGGTACCGGTTTTAATATATAAATATTAACTCGACTGTGAGATGGTGATAACAAAGGAAAAACTTGGCTGAGTTTGTTGCGGGCTCTTCTTAGACTAGGGCGCGTTTGGAACCCGCCCCGCTTTAATTTTAAGTTAATTAATGTAGTTAACCTCATCACCTAACATTAGGTGAAACATGTTAAATGTATGAACGCTTCATAAGTTCTTGTGATAAGGTCTACATCTTAAAAAAACCTAGAACATTTTCGCCTCGTACCGGGTCCAGTTTTATTTCCAAACTATATCATACACCGCCGGGCGGTCCGCGGCTTTTTTCTTGCTTTTAACAATTGTTCACCAGTCGTAACTTCTAAACAATAGGTCGAATTTAAGTAATTTAAAAAGGAATTTAAAGTTACATAATCAATCGTAATTATAAATTAATTTCTTTTGTGAAAATCGTATGAAAATCAATTCGGTAGATTTTCTGTTCCGTTTTTGCGCCCAGACCGACATACACTTTTTCTTTATAATATGTGAAGATAAAGATAATTAATCAAGTACATGTCGTTCTCTGCCAGGTACAAGCGTCCTGACTTATAGAGCCTCAGACGGTTTTCCAATACGGGTTGGCGGGTTTATATCTATATCGAATTTAGACTCTTAGGTAATGGTCTTTAATAGGTGGTAGTGATAAACGTCGGGACAGAAGACTTTACAATAACTGAGAAAGGGTAAAGGACAAATTCGATCTACACACTGCAACCTATCTTAATGTCAGTGGTCAAACTGTATCGCAAGTTTATCAGTACAATTTAGTCCATCGGACCGATAACGGGGGCCGAGTCTTAGGCGGAGTTTCAATTGCGAGCCAATCGATTCGATAAAGCCGGATTTTTTTTTTTTTTTTTTTAAAGTATATAGACAAGTGCTTGACTGCAATCACACCTGATGGTAAATGATGATGCAGCCTAAGATGAAGCGCGCTTGCCTAGAAGATGCCTATTCACTCTTGATTTGAAGGTACCCAGATTATAGGTATCAGGGAAGACGGAAGATGGGAGGGCATTCCAGGCCTTTGCGGTGCGGATCAGAAAGGAAGAAGCAAAACGCTTCGTACGTGTTGATGGTATTTCAACCACGTAACGGTGCAGATTCTTTTGGTGCCTCGCAGTTCGATGGTAGAAAGGAGATGGTTTGACCAAATCGAATAGCTCCTGAGCACACTCTCCGAAATGTATCTTGTAGAAAACAGCCAGACAAGCAACCTTGCGCCGGTGTTCAAGGCTTTGAAGTCTACTGACTACAAGGTCGTTGCCAATGAGTCTCCTAGCACGATGATCCACCGAATCCAAAGCATCGAGCTGGTACTTGGCAGAGCCATCCCATAAATGGCTGCAGTACTCCATGCACGACCGAACCTGAGCTTGGTACAGGGTTAGAAGCTGTTCTGGCGTGAAGTAGCGCTTAACTTTGTTGAGGATGCCAAGTTTTTTGCCAGCAGTTTTAGCTTTGGACTCGATGCATTGTCCAAAGCTTAGATTGGACGAAATGCTGATACCTAGGAGCTCAATACTATTCGTGATTGGCACAGATACATTTCGGAAAGTCGGAGTTAGGGGGAACGGACTCCGTTTGGCGGAAAACAAACACGCTTGGGTTTTGGAAGCATTAAACTGTACCAGATTAGTGTCACCCCAATCGGACACCTCGCTTAAGGCCAGATTAACGCGTTCCACCAAGGCCTCTCTGAGCACAAGAGTTTCGTCTCCACTAGCTCGTGGACTGGACATGTATCTAACCGTCACAGTGCTGTCATCTGCATACCCAAAGATGCCGGGTTTTAACAGATCATTTATATGCAGCAGGAAGAGCGTAGCGGAAAGAACCGATCCCTGAGGGACACCAGCGTTGATGGCCATTAGGTCAGACGAGGACCCATCGACGACAACCCGAAAAAATCGTCCACTCAAGAAATCAGCGATCCAGTTGCAAAAACTAATGGGTAACCCGTAGGCTGGAAACTTGTGCAGAAGACTTTCATGCCAGACACGGTCAAAAGCTTTCGATACATCGAGTGAAACGGCGAGCGCTTCACCGTGCTTATCCATGGCTTCACCCCAGATGTGCGTGGCATACACTAAAAGATCCCCTGTTGACCGATTTCGTCGAAAACCGTACTGACGGTCTGACAGGAGTTCGTTGTTTTCTAGGTATGCCAGAAGTCTGTTATTAAGTACACGCTCCAGACTTTTACATAATAAAGAGGTGATAGCAATTGGTCTGTAGTTAGATGGGTCGGCACGGCTACCCTTTTTTGGAACAGGTTGCACGTTGGCAATCTTCCAAGCTTTCGGGACCTGAGTGGTTTTAAGGGAGAGGCGGTATAAACGTGTTAGAATAGGAGACAATTCGGGAGCACAGGTTTTAAGAACCACTGCTGGAATTCCGTCTGGACCACTGGCTTTATTCACATCCAGATTGCGGAGCACTTTTAAAACCTCACACTGTCGAATGCGTATCTCTGGCATGACAGAGTCACAAAAAGGTATGGTTGGTGGTGAGGCACTTCCTGAATCTAGCTGTGAATTAGCTGCAAACAGAGATCCTAAGAGGTTAGCTTTATCTGTTGCAGTAAAAGCCAGAGACCCGTCAGGTTTCAAAAGGGGTGGCAGCGAAGGACGGCAAAAATTCGTTTCGATGGACTTCGAAAGGGACCAAAAAGCTTTACTACCACGTGGATAAGATTTTAAACAATCGACCCGATCTTGCGATTCCCGCACCGAAATAGCCTACACATCGGTAGTCGGTTTGTTAGAAGTTGTATGGACCACCAGCTCCGATTTTATGTCAGTTCTCGTTATCGATAGCGTGGACAAAAAGCCGCACGTAAATACAAGTTCATCATCATTACATCAACCCACAAACGGCTCATTACGGGGACAGGTCTCCTCCTACAAATTCCAATGAGAAGGGTTTAGGCCGTAGTCCACCACTCTGGCCCAGTGCGGATTGGTTGACTAATCTGTACTTATAATAAAACTGTAACTGGAAGATTTCTGTACATTTAATATATTTTGAAATTTTTTATTGGGGTATACTTTATAATCGATACTGAGCCCAAAACAGATTTTTATTTAATTTTTGCCTGTCTGTCTGTCTGTCCGTCTGTCCTGGCATCACACGAAAACTACTGAACGGATTGAAATAAAATGTGTTATACTGGTAGCTGGTATTCCGGGTCCACATATAGGCTACATTTTATACCGATAAACAATAAGTTTCCTCCGGGAAACGGGATGAAAATTTTTATCAATATTTACTTCAAAAACTCCGCTCCGTTAAATTTGAACCGATTTTAATAATTCTTTTTTTATTTGAAAGTGTATACTAACAGGCATGTATTGTGAAATTTTAATGAAGATCTGATAAATATAGTTGGAGATAAAGGACATAACTCTTCACAGATCTAGCACGTCTAAAGACTAGCAAGTCGCAAGGCATATGGTAAATTGGCTGAAATATAACGATGTTTTCCAAAGATGTCATGCCGACTTTTAAGTCACAAAATGCAGTGGGCCGCCCGGCCGCGAATAACATAGTTTGGAAATAAAACTGGACCTGGTAGCGTTGTAATTTGTTTGTAGGTTTTTTAAGATATTGAAACCTCTAATTACCGATTCGGTGCAGACGAAGTTGCGCGGGTCAGCTAGTTATCTATATATTACGCGCCTCAAAAAGTGTCCGTGAATAACAAGACCAGAACTCCCGACTTTCGGAACCAATTTCGGTTAGTCTTCGCTAGAAAGACACCAAGTAAGAGCCTACTGATTTTAAAAGAGTGTATTTTACTTTTGCAACAAATATAACTCGAACACTGTAGACTGCACATATAAAAGGCATTTATTATTATTTATCGAAGCTAAAATGCCATGTTTCCCAGGTTTACTTTGCATAAAGGTCAAACGGAATTCTGACTCCCACGCATTCCTTCGTACTTACTGAAGTATTTAAGCATCTTTAAAGTTAACTACATAAAATGACAACAAAATTTATACCGTGAAATAGGTACCTACCAGGAAAAGCGTTTTATATCTCTGTATATTATAAGTGTTTATGTTTATTATTCATAAATATTAGTACCTACCCATAACACAAGCTACGCTTACTTTGGGGTTAGATAACGATGTGTGTATCTTAAAGGGTCTACAAGAAATGTAAGTTTGTATAGTGGGAAAATTTTACTTAGTGAAAAGGGTATAGAGACGATGCCGCAGTTAAGATGTTAACCCCTCGTGAAAAATTTATTATTTTATGTACTAGCTCCGAGCATAGCATACCTAATATGATACCATACATCTCTTTAGTTAAGTTAGTACCTTCCTACATAACTGCCGTTTAGCAATGTACCTAACCAATAATTAAAGCGAATTAGTTCGTAACACGAACCAATGAACTTAGTAGGTACCTGCCCACCTTCTTTTAATCGGTTTCAACACGGCATTTGTAGGGTAATAATAATTTAGCGATGGCCGAAGCCTCTAAAACGCATGCTGATTCGTTCTGCATAAAATTGGTTTGAAATCGAACGCAATGTTATTGAATAATCAGCTAAGAGGGAGATTTGTTTAAGTTAAAAAAAAATACCAACAAACCAAACTGACAAAAATATTGCTCACAAGCTGACTAGCTGATATCCGCGACTTCGTCCGCGTGGATAAAGGTTTTTTATTCCCACGGGAACTCTCTTATTTCCCGCGATAAAATTTTTTCAAAATTTAAAATTCAATTTATTTACGCATAGTTTCTAAGGGGATGGATAATTATGTTGGAAAAATATTTGTAACTTTTTATTTTGAACAATAAATTAAAAAAAAAAAAAAAAAAATATTAGATTTATTTCAAGTACTTAGGCCTACTTTATAAGGACTTTGATACGTCAAGTATGTATGTTTGTAGTGACTCTACCACCGGTTCGGAAAGCAGATTCTACCGAGAAGAGCCGGCAAGAAACTCAGTAGTTGCTCTTTTCCAACATCAACATTTACAATCATTTTTCTATCTTGCGGGAGATGAAACGAGGCTGGCTGCTTCCAATCTACCTTGTAATTAAGGAATTCATCAAATGTATAGTAACCTCTCTGTATCAGATAAGTTTTTACACATTTTTTAAATGTGTGTTGGTAAGTCAAGAATTACCTTAGAAGATAAAAGGTAGCCTATGTTTTTTTCCATGTCAAAGGCTACATGCATTTCATCCAAATCCCGTCCAAATCCAGTTCAGCCCTTTTTGCGTGATTGAGTAACAAACATCCACACTCTCCCATTTATAATATCAGTAGGATATTATTTATAATATAGATAGGTATATCGATTAATACAAAAAATAATAATAAACCTAATTGATATTTCAATTAATATATCTCAATGGGAAACGAAATTTGAATATTTTT
This sequence comes from Pararge aegeria, assembly GCF_905163445.1. NCBI lineage: Eukaryota > Metazoa > Arthropoda > Insecta > Lepidoptera > Nymphalidae > Pararge > Pararge aegeria. Next base: position 8,501,790 of record NC_053187.1, read on the forward strand.
AGTACATAAGTAGGTAGGTAACTGCTTAGATATGGTAGATATATATTTTAGTTTACATTAATTGTTCTCTCTATCTACCTAGGTAGGTAATACCTTTTCTGTATTCATTAGTAACCACTCATAAATGAAACTGAAAACATAAGGCTGTGTGTAATTCGAAATAACTGTCATTAGTAAGCTCATTGTGCCGTGTGGTGAAGGCAGAGTTGAATACAGTTGTCACCATCCTTTCTCTTTCCGCGGGCTGTTGTGAGAGGCGACTAAGGAATAAAAGGGCAGCAGCGTACTGTGCTACTACTACCATATATGCCCAGCGGCATGATGATTAAGAGCAAACCCTGCTGTTGGGCCTTAGGTCAAGCAGTGGATATAGGCTATTTATGAATAAACTTACAATATTATGATTATTTGAACCATGGCAAACCTAAAAAAGGCAATATATAACCAATTTTCTTAAAATTTACGGAAAAAGTCACAGAATCAAGATCATACAGAACCCTCATTCAGCCATAATTGCATGCAGTGCGTTGTGTCCAATAACAGTGATAACGCCCCACGCACGTCTCACTTCACACCCACGGAATGTTGCTAGCTCACAAACTTTTCCTATTTTATTGTAAACATTTAGAACATTAGAGGTAAAATAATTACTGTCTACTTACTGCTGAATGGAATGAATCGACTAACCGCCTGTTCGAGACAAACTACTAAATTTTCATTTTTCGGAAGGACACTTGCCGCTAGCACCTGAGGGGTTTGCTACGGCGTCACCGGGGAAGTGGGGCGAGCGCGAATGCTCGCCATTAGAAGAGCCCCAGGGCTCGACGACATCGGGGGGAGAGTGGGAGACGTCGAACCAAGGGTGCCTCCTGCGAGGGCTCGGACATCGGCTCGGTTCAACGTTAATCTGACTGTTGCACACTACTAAAATGGAGTGGTTTTTTTAAATATTAATAGCGGCAAACGATCAAGTCGTGACCCACTGATGTTAAGTGATCACCGCCACCCATAAACATATGCAGCACCAGAGAGCGACCGATGCGTTGCCGGCTTGAATTTGTTTATCCGCCCCTTACATAGCCTAGATTTTATTTTTGAGGAAACACATCAGATGTGTGATTGTTCCACAATTTGCAAGTGCGTGGTAGAAATGGTCTGGTATTTCGAATAGTAAAAGAATACCAAGCATCCAAATGATGAGGGTGAAATTTATTTCTACGGCGTGAGGTGCGATCAGAGAAAAGGGAAGGAGGTATCAATGCTAACAACTCTTCAGAACACTCTCCATTTTAGAGTCGATGGTTTTTGTGGTTTTAATATGAGTCGTGCAGGTATACGGTTTCTGTATGTTCTTAATTCTGTGGAAAATATCAACTTTTATCATCATCATCATCACATCAACCCATTAGCGGCCCACTACAGAGCACGGGCCTACAATGATAATGTGTTAAGGCCGTAATCCACCACGTTGGCCCAGTGTGGATTGGTGGACTCCTTTGAGAACATTATGAAGAACTCAGGGTTGAAGGTTCGCGATGTTTTCCATCACCGTTGAAGCAAATGATATGTTAAGTTAGAGTTGCAAGCTGGGATTCAAACTCGGCCCCCCGAAAGTGAAGTCGAGCTCCTTCCCAATGCGCTATCACCGCTTCAAATTAACTATAAAATTGTTTTTTTGGGCCGTGAGATGGTAAACACAAAAAAATACTATCACCAAAATTACCAATTAAGTTTGATGTGGGATTCTTATGTCTTGTAGTTTAGTTTTAAGTTAACCAATAAATACGAGTATGTAGTTATAACTTATAAGCTTGACCTAACAATAAACGGGAATGGTTTAATATTAGTGCCCATGGTAAACCAACTTGAATTACCATTTTTTACTTGGTTTCATCTCTTCGCATTGACCCGCTGAATTAGACGCTTCAATCATATAATAATATATGTAAATTAACTCATGGTTCAACGATCAAAACCGAATTGCAATAATGAGTGGATGGGTTCATAAAGAAGGTAAAATAAATTATACAAAAAAAATGTTATAAATTTTATTTATCAAGGCCGTTGTCAACTTTTGACATATATTCAAAACAAAAAAAAACATGCTTTTCCAGAATTGAGCCAGCATAATTGCTCAAATAACATTTCAATATTTACTCTAATAAAAATATTATCTTACTATAAACATACAAAATAGTCATTGAACTGCACCCTTTGTAAAAGCTTTACATGCTCGCAATCGTAAACTCGCTCTCGAGCATAGAAACGATATGTCGTCAAAGTAAAGTGGATCTTATGGCAATCATTTTAGAGTCCATTATCAAAGCAATTCTGCCCGAAAACGGTTTGAATAAGTGTGGACGAATTTGAGCTTTAACACAGGGTAGACAAGTCCATTTTACTCTAGCATTACAGTGCACATGCACAGTATAAATGCGATACTCGAAAATGTCTACATATAAATCTTATACCAAGGCCACTGCTTCATAATTTAAATTCGTTTATTACAATTAATTCAAGTAAAATATTTAAACAAATGCCAAATACTCACAAATTAGGATAGCGCAGCCATAAATAAACATAATATTTACTTGAAAGAACATTACATTCATAAATCCTAAACTTAATAAGTGATAGAGTTGCCATCCATTTCCCAGAGGTTTATGTTGTGATGGATGAATCTATTGACAGGATAAATCAACCAAGGTATTCATTGTTCAGTGTCCAAGAAAAACTATACTCTGTCGTTCGTTATTTGCTAAATATAACAATCTTGAGAGGTCTTTAAAAAAAATGTATTTCAATTTAAAAACAAGAAAACAATAACAATGTTGCTGAAAAGTTCATTTTTCAATATATTAATATTTTTCAGCATATTCAAATAAAAAATACAAATCAAGATATTTACAAAACTACATAAACTGATAGAGTATCTATAGATATAAGTTCGTTACTATGCATATTAGTTCTGTCTCACACAAACTTTCTTCCGCTTTTCTAAACATTCCCCGACCTTCCGCGTGGCACCGCCCGCCCACGCTTTATAGGTTCCTACGAGACCCCAAAAATATTGCTATAAAATTAAAAATTATATAATAAGACTGGCAGTTCGAGATTAGCTTGTTTAAACAAAAACACCAAACTCTTCAGCGTCATTATAATACATATAGATAAATAATAAGATAGGAAAATTCATGCCATAAGTCAGCTAGAGAATCAGTGTCAATCAAGAAGTGTTAATGAGATCTCATGATGATGCATCTTTAATTTCGATAGTGCTATTTAATTTTAACTCTTACCTGGTTACGCTCAGCAATGTGCGTAACCAGGTTAGAGGTGTTAAGCCATATGCTGGCTGAAATTTGAATTTTATATTTTATTTTATATGATGATGATAACAGTTTGAAGACTCATAAGATTTAGTCTCAGCAATTTCTTTGATGTTCTCATTAGACATTATGATATTAATTTATAATAATAAAAATTATTGAACTTATAGGTATAGCTGGCTCCTGTAGATATATTAACTTTTTTATTTCTATGTTATATTTAATGTGAATATATTTTATTAACTTCTACAGTCTCGCCTGGTAGTATGTGAGGATGCTTTCTAAAACTAAAATGTGAGAGGTATGGCAGTTCTAACATACCCCTAATCGGTTTATACACGGACTGGACTGAATTTAATGTAGTCTTATGCTTTACCTGAAGTTACTGCTGAATATTAATATGTCATTTGACAAAGCACTTTGATAAACAATGTTTCTAGCAAATAAAACATGAAAAATAAAGCAAATATGTGCAAGAACATAACAAAACTGGAAAATAATGATGAAACTGGCCACATTTTAGAAAAGAAAGAAAATCACTATTTTAGAAATGCAACATCATGTCAATAATTCATTAACTACTTTTCGAGTTTTCCGAACACCAATATATTGATGCCGAATTTTTACAATTGAATATAATGAAGACAATTTTTCGTGTGTATTACTTGTTAATATCAACCATTTTTGGATTGGGATGAATTTGGATTTATTTAGAAAGTTTCTGAAAGTTGAAGTTTTCTTAACACAGAAGTCATAGTGGCTATAAAAATAATTTTACAACAATAAACTATTTACTTTTATCTGTGCGCTTATTTATGTAACAAAATCTAGCTTAACTACATCATGTTTTATTGGAATTTGCATTTTATACTTAATACATTACATAATAATGTTATCATCTAAACTAAACCTTGCGAAGAACACAGAGAATGTGAGGTGATATGATGAAAAATCTCACATTAAAAGGAGTTCTCATAAATAATTGTGGTTTATAAAATAACTACGAACTTTGAACACTTGAAGTTTTAGTGACACAACAATATAATTTCTTAGATAAATACAAAACAATATTAAAGTACAACAATCCATATAATTAACATGATAGAATTTATAACATAGTTTTAGTCACCACACATTTTATTTAACAAACTAGTTACTTTAAAAAATGTGATTTAATTAAGACAGTTCAAAGTTAACATTCTGTTTTATATTGTATTTACTTAACTCATGATTGGTTTTGTGAAAATGTTGTTACCTAGGATACATATTATGTGCTATGCTATAAGTACAGACTATGCTATAATTATTGTTATCCGCAGCCTAATAAAGTTGCACTGCTGAGCAAAGGACTTCTTTATCATAGGATCGAATTTTAGGTCCTATACCCACCATGCTGCTTCAATGCGAGTTAGTGGGTTATAATCTAAAGAATATTTTATATCAATGTGAAATTTCTTGCCATTTAGTCAGATAAAATATTCGAATTAAATTTTTTAAGTATAAGAACCACTGCTTATTATAGAATAGCCTGCGCTCATTAATATTTAATTTTGAATCATAACAGTTAAGTCTTAATTTCAATTAACTACAAATATACAATGTATAAGGGAGTTTTTACAAATATATTGTAAATATTATGTTCAATAAATATACTTTTGTAAATATAATATTATGCTTCTGATATTTTTGATTTTACATTTAGTTTAGCAAGCTGCCCCAACATAAGGACAGTGTTTATTAAGTTTTCAGAATAAATTCGCTGATTTGTTTCCATTCTCCTCAACTTTTGCACCACATATTTAGAAAAAAATTCTAATTCATTATCATTTCCTTGATGTCTAGGATCAGCGTCATCTGAATTTCTTTTACGTTTAGCACCTGTAGGACTAGTCTGGCTTAATGTAGCTCTAGCTTTTTTCTTTGAGTTTTCATTGGATCTCTGTTCCAATTGTCTATTAGCATTTGCTAGGTTAAGGTCATCAGCAAGGTCATTGGCCTCTTCTTCATTCAATTGTATGGTCAAATCGTCCGGCACCGTCACCATAGGTATATGATTATCAGAGAAAAGCGGGGAAGGGAGGAAAGAAACTCGCTTGCGCACTTTCACAGCTGAAGTTTTTGGCTTTACTATCAGCTCTTTAATGCTACCACCTACTGTGTGTCTTCGATTACTTCTTTTGTTTATTTCTGGTTTGGTTATTCTGCTTGTTTGCTTATTACTCCAAAAGTTAACTTTTATCCTCGGTTTAAGCTTTGGCTTCCGTTCATTGGACTTGTTTTTCTGAGGTGGTGGTGGTGGCAACTTATATCTGATATTGTCATCATCGTTAGTACTTGTCCCCTTTTTAGATGTTGATGCTTTTGTAGCACTATTCAAAATTTTGGTGTTAATTTTATATCTTACATTATCATCATCCGAGTGATATCCATTTTTTTTGGATTTCCCATTTAAGGTTTGCTTCATAATGTTCGATTTAAATTTCGTATATATTCACCTGAAATATGAAAACGTGAATGGTTAAAATCAAGTGAGAGACGTACTCCACTAATGTTCAATTACGCGTATGTTTGCGTCGCTTGTTGCTCATATTAGAGTAGTTTCCCGCCTAAATATCGTAATGAAATTTTGCAATATTTAGCACAAATTTACTTAAAGTAGCTACTTGGAGGTCAAATAAAGCTACCTAGTCCTGCAGAATGTTAAATAGAAAAACGATGTCCATACAATTTTTATCAATAATTTACATTAATAGTACTACATTTGAGGTTATAATGATATCGCATTAGAAACAAATGATGTTAATAATCAACACATTGTAGGCCAATACTATGTGCTTAAAGTTATGACGTAATAATGACCAAGTTTATAACAATATTCAATAGAATTAAATCATTAAAATACTTTATCACCTTAAAGTTTTTTATTGACTCCGTACCTACATTACATAATCAAAAGTTGTAATGGCACAAAACTTACCTTGATAAACCTTTTAAAACAAATATCCTTTTTCCACTTTTTATAGCACCAACACAAAGAAAATTATATTATTTTGGAAACAAACAATAATCAGTCACCACTACAATGTACAAACTAAAGTCTACATGACGCGTAGTAGTTATGAGCAAGGCCGCAAGGGGCGCTGGGAACGCGCGGGAAATTGCTACAGAAGCGTTCACGAGGCGAGCTACAGAAAAAGAAAACAACGCGAACATTTTGAAGGTGTTTGAACACCTGAAGTTTGAACGTTGCTGCTGTAGTACATTCATACTTCCGGCTGTGATGTTCCAATGTTTTTTTTTTTGACAATATTAAATTACTATCGTACTATTTTAAATTTAACTTAATATTTAATTAGAAAGTTAGTTTGTTTGTTTTTTCTTTTTTCATGCAGTAAGGGAGTACTTAATATGTTTATGAGTACTTCTACGCAGTTATCTTAGTTATTTATTAAAATTTAGAAATATATTAAGAGAATGAAAAATTAGGCAACTTATAATTGCAATGGAAATGTAAAAGAGCACAGAGCGGCCACGTAAGTAGCATTTAAGATCGCGTTGACGAGACTTTGTTTAACTTTTCCTTTAATGTTTTCATACCCACAAAATTCTATTAATAATCATTACAGATTTTTCATTATGTAAACTTTGGAGTTAAGCAAGATTATATAATAAGCAAGGTTATATTTGGATAAATTATAAATAAACAACACGTACTCGTAAATATAGGTATAAATAAATCAGTTTTAGATACAACAGTAGGTTTACTGTTATGTTCTAAAGCAGACTTTACTATTTAACTATTAACAATCTCCTGTTTCCCTGCGCTCTATTAAATTAACATTCCTTTTTCATTCGAATAATGTTGTGCCAAATTTTTTTTTCTAACCTAGGTGAGATTTTTTTTTATAAAGGAATATATAAACACTACGTTTTTTGCTACTTCTTTAAACTTCTCTTACTTTAATATAGTCATGTACAGTGGCATGCATACAGGGTATGCAGATAATATAAAATGAAGAAAATCTGCCGTACGAGTTATAAATACTTAAGGTTCGGCTTTTTATAACTCTAACAATGCCTATCCTTAAGTTTTTTATAACTCTTACGGCAGATGTTCTTCATTTTATGTCATCCGCATACCCTGTGGATACCCTCTATGCACGCCACTGGTCATGTACGAGAATAAGTTACGAGGGCCATTATTATTATTAATTATTATTTACAGTATTTTATAGAGAGACCTACGTACTAGGCAAGAAAGTGTAAAAACTATTTTTACGTCAATTAAACATTCTAAGGCCTAGTTCCTAGTACCTAGCTAGTGGAGCATGTCGACGGCCCCAAAATTCAAAATTCAAAATTCAAAATTCATTTATTTCAAGTAGGCCTAATATAAGCACTTTTGAAACGTCAAGTCTGTCTGTTTGTAGTGATTCTACCACCGGTTCGGAAGGCAGATTCTACCGAGAAGAAGCCGGCAAGAAACTCAGCAGTTGCTCTTTTCCAACATCAACAATTCACATTGTGCATTTTAACATTCATTTTTCTATCTTGTGAGAGCTGAAAGTGGAGCCGGATGCTTCCAAGCAACCTTGTCATTAAAAAATTCATCAATTGTATAGTAACCTCGCTGTAATAAATGTGTTTTAACAAATTCTTTAAACTTGTGCATTGGCAGGTCCAAAATCACCTTAGGAATCATATTATAAAAGCGTATACTCAATCCCACAAATGATCCCTGTACCTTACGCAGACGATATGCAGATGACACTAATTCATGACCATTTCTTGTAAGTCGACTGTTTATGTCCACTTTTTGTTTATAAAGACTAATATGTTGTCTTACAAATACTATATTGTTATAAATATATTGTGAAGCTACAGTAAGTATGCCTATTTCTTTAAACTTCTCACGGAGGGATTCGCGTGATTTAAGTTTATATATTGACCGTACAGTTTCTGCAATATAAATATAGTTTCGATATCAGCTGCTTTACCCCATAACAAGATTCCATAGGACATAACACTATGAAAGTACGCAAAATAAACTAGCCAAGCTATTTTCAACGTCAGTAATCTGTCTAATTTTTCTGACTGCGTAGGCAGCCGAGCTTAGTTTACCCGCTAGTGAATCTATATGGGCACCCCACTGTAGCTTATTATCCAAGGTCACGCCCAGAAAAACTGTGGAAGTCTCTATTTTTAGTGTTTCACCATTTATCATTATATTTTTATCAATTTTCTTTACATTTGGTAAGATAAATTCGACACACTTTGTTTTTTTTGCATTTAAAAGTAAGTTGTTAACTGTAAACCAGTGCGACACATGCGACATAACACGGTTTACTTCGTCAGAGTTATCTTTACTCCTATCAGTCTTAAAAATTAGAGATGTATCATCTGCAAACAATACAATGTCGCATGTTCCACTGACATGGTACGATAGATCATTTATATACACTAAAAATAGAAAAGGACCCTAAATCGAGCCTTGTGGGACACCCATTGAGGTATTTGAACCTTGAGACTTTGCATCATTTATGCAAACTCTTTGGGTTCTATTGCTGAGATAAGAGGCAACCAAATTAGCTAATATACTTACTGTATCGATAGGACAAACGCAACATTCTAAGTTTTTAGTGTTTTTTTTGTTTATACACAATTTGAGGTTCCCGAGACTAATTATTTTATGGTTTTGTGGTTGCTTGAAGCCATAATTACCCTGCGCTAATTATTAGATATATAACAACAACATTATGCTACAAAGATATTGTAATGTTCTAATAGTTTTCAACATTATTATATAATTTAGGTACATCAAAATCAAGATGCAAAGATATCGTAAATGTATCAATAGTTTGCACTTTTTGTATCTACACCGAAATTCGGCCGATAGGAACATATTTTTTCTTCGTTAATTCTAATGTTTTTTTTGTTTGAAACCAATTTGGGGTTCGGAGATATTAATTAATAAAGCCAAACCAACTACCTAATTGTGCTTTCTGACTGTTTATTACCTTGTTACCCTGCGTTAATTGTTATTTAACATCAAAATCAGGCTGCAAAGATATCGTGCATTTTTTATTAGTTTACACTGTGTGTACGACCTATGCGCAAAATTTTGAAAATAGTAAATAAACCACATAAGTAGTGGGTGCAGTCTCCTAACATATTGTGGACGTGTTTATGTATGGGGTCAAGATTTTTATAATAGGACCTTCGCTAGCTCTTATTGTGACACCTTATAATTATCTTGTTTTAGGTAGGTTACTTCCTGAAGCTATTGTCTTTTAATTTAGCAGAACAGTAAGATTTACAGATATTATAAATAAATAAGAATAAATGTATTGTTCCATAAAAATGACAACATTTTAAGTAACTTTGACTACTTATGCCTAAACTAAGTAAGTTAATATGTAATTGGCTAAATAGACTTTATTTCTTACTAAAATAATCATTTTCACAAATAACCTACCAAAATTAAAAATAAATCACTGTTTGTTAAAGTCATCTAGTTAAGAGCTATAATCCATTATGTTTTCTTTTACTTACACCAATAAAGGTATAGTTATCTATAATTGTATATAAACACACAAAGTAAAAATTTGTAACAGTTTAATTTTCTTTTAATTAATATCAAGTACGGGTTCTTGAAGATAAAGCATCTCGTTCAAGTCTCCCGTGAAACCTGTTGACTAACAGATCTAAGTGGTATTGGTAAATTTTCACGCTGTTAAATTATTTTATCTAAGTGCATGTGTAACATTTTATTTTCTATTTATTTTTCGAATGCGATGAGAATAATAATCATAATAGGTAATAAAACCCATTTAGTATTAATATTTAGTCGTTGCCTCGTATGGTAGCTTTATTATTAATTAAATACAATACAATACTCATGCTTTTGTCTATATTTATAATCATTACATACGTAATAACACATTCTAACTAAGAAACATACAAGTTTATCTCAATTATATCTTGAAATTCGTACACAAAGCTACAGCTTACCATATGATTCTTCATGGATATCCAGCCCATTTTCACACGGCACTTAATTTTCGATTTACGCTCCGTGATTGTAAATGTCCGAAACACGAATAAACAAGGATTATATTTATTAAAATTCGATAACTGGGAGACCACAGCTGACATAAAACGTAGGTTATGTCAGTCCGCGCGATCTCATCTCAGACAGACTGAGTAAGTGGGAGGCTGTGCGCAATGCGGCACATTTCACTTTGAAAAGTTATTGTTTGTTTAACTTTAGCACTTTTATATAAATATTTATTTTAACAAATTAAAAAATGCGTGGATTATTTATTTATTAAGTTTTGTTTCATAATAATAACTAAAATAATTATTTTATACTCACTTACCTTTACGATGAGATGCAAAAGGTGGTACTTCGTAACTCGAACTACCGATCGATTGAAAATTTAAATTTCACTATTGTTATGAAGAATATTGAGCACAAGTGAAGTTTATTTAATGGGTTAAATGTTCAGACAAAATAGCGGGAAAGATTGAAATATATTGATTGGAGGTTGGACACTCCGCATGGCCTGGCCGCTAGGCGCAAATCGCGAAGTGACATGCGCACTTTGCCTGGAAACTGTGTAGCCTGTTTACGCGGAATGCGATCTTCGTGCCGATGTTGAAGGTCTCCGTTTTCAAACAAACTGCATATTTTATTTTAACTCGTCGTTGGAACTCATTCAGCACTTTATTATACAAATATCGCGAGGTCAAGCCTTATAAGGTTGTATCTATATAAAAAGAACTCGAAAAAAAAAACTTCCACACTCGATTGTAAATTATTGGTTTAATTAAAATTTAAAGAATTATAAAGTTAGGGGACATAAAATCATTTAATACAATTACTTACTTGAGCTCTAACTGCAGCTAGATGAAGCTGCGTAGCACGGTAGTCATACTTTTTCATTGAAATTTCCTCCTGTGAAAAAGAAAAAAAAAGTTAGGTACCTACATTAATTTTAAAAAGTTTATGTATCTTGCATTTGTACTCTGGTAAATAAAACCATTAAATCCGGGCTGTAAGTTTTTGTTGTATAATTTATATATATATTTTTTTAATTTCGTGTGCTGCCATCTACCAACATTAGGAGTCACATAATTACTAAAGCTCAACGAGAGATTCAAAGAACTTCTCGTAGATGGCTCTGTCTAGGTTTGTTGTTTTTCTTCTTTTAGCTGGAAATAGATGGCGCTACGTGGATTATTCGCGTGCAGATTAATATCATAATAATTATATTATTAGGTATCAATTATTATTTTACACTGGTCCCAATTCTGTTGTAGACATCGTTTTCATTAGTTTCTTAGTCAAAGTCAAAGTCAAATATTTCTTTATTCAAATAGGCACATAGATGGCACTTTTGATGCGTACCTACATTACATGTAAAATATGACATAGGAGTGTGTTGATGGCGATATATAAATTCGGTAACTTAAAACTAAAGCTACGAGGGTTCCGAGAGCGCCCTGGTCTAAGAAGAAGCCCACAACAAACTTAGCCGGTTGTTATTTTTTTTTTTGTTATCACCATCTCACATTGTCCTTTAAAAACTATTAAAGAAGCAACCTGGTTAGAGCAATAATTTACACCCAAGCATTTTTATCGTTGACGTAGTCCTTAATACTATAATAGGACTTTTCTATAAGCTTACATTTAAAAAGTTTGTAAGTTTGAACTTTTTCAGAGACATCTCCAATATATCAACTGGTAATTTATTGTAAAATTGTATACAATTCCTTTAAATGAATATCTTATTTTATGTAGTCTAGTATATTGCACTGCAAGTTTATTTTTGCTTCTAATGTTCAAATTATTGCAGTCACATTTTCTCTTAAATTTGAAACTTATTTTTGAAACTACCAGCTCAGAGAGCGGTGGATTTACTAAAGAATACTTAGGTAATTTGGCACCACTATAATTAATTAAAATATCACTTGCTTCAACGGTTAAGGAACACATCGAGAGCTCTCCATAATGTTCTCTAAGGTGTGTGGAGTCCACCAGATCACACTGGGTCAGCGTATGGCTTTTACCCCTTCACATTGTGGGAGGAGGTCCGTGCCCTGTAGTGGACCGGTAATGGGTTCATATGGTGATGATGATGATGATAATAAACTAATCTTGATTTCTTAAAATTTTGCATTCAGTATTCAGGGTTTCAATAGGTTGAACGTAAAAATTACGATATATTTACACCTACCTAGGTAGCTTTTTTTACCGTTCGCTATTATATTATAGTGGCAAGGAACCTACCTTCGAACTAAAAATGTATTCATTTTACTTAACATCTACAACTAAAATTGATGCTTGGCACCGAATTAAAATGTTGTACCTAGTCAATATTTTTTTACCCCTTTGGAATTTATGAAGTCGGTAATTTTTTTTCTCAAACATTTTGCAGTATCAAAGCGTCAACTTCTATTTATTTAAATATCTTATCGTAAAGGAAATAACCGGGACACTAAAAGAATTTCAATTCTTTAAAATGGCTTCCAATATTATAATGTCAAGATGCCACTTGTCTGTAAATCCACGTCTCCGATAATACCCATTTTATTTTGCTGTCTCTAAGCGACTTTTGTAGGTGTGCTTTTACTTTGTCATATTTTTATTGAATATACATCAAAAGAAGTGTGGAGACGAAAATATCTATAAGCTGACACAGAAAGTATTTGTTCTTCAAAGACAACATTATCAATATACATATTGTTAAAACACTTATGTATACTAATGCTATTTTCAGTGCCCTAATATACATTCAATCAACAATCAATAAACCTAGCCTTAAATACAAAGTAAAACTAATCGTTTTTCAAATCTGTTCGTCTTCAAATTACTTACAAAATATCTAATAGAATTTTAATTTCTTGTGGCTCTGTAAATCGCTTTTAGAAAATATTAAATAACAAAGCGATTTTTTAATACTTCGTATGTCTGTTTTTGTGAGTGCAACAACCTTATCGTTAACTAAATAACCATGTTTAATATGGGCATAACCTACATTATTAAACATATACCTACCCATTCAATTTCATAGCTTCAAGTAGCTAACGAAAAAAACGCTGGCCTTATGTAAATTTTTACCCAGCCGCAATAAAGTATACTTAAGTACACAATATGGACTTTTTTTTTACTTACCTGTATTTCATTGACTTTGCTGTAAATACTGCTTTCTAGACTGCGCGATTGCACTCTCGCCAGCGCGTCTAGTCCATCCTGTTAAAATAGATAGTGGGGTTAAAGAGGTAGTATATAAATATCTAAAACTAAATTCTTATAAAATGTACTAAGTGATCGAAGTAAAAAATGAACACCATGTATGCTAAAATAGCATAATCCTTAAATTAACAAAGTTGTGAGTCTTGAACGTAGTGTTAATCATTAATTATTCATCCCTGTGAAAAAACATGTTGTATGAAATTCAAGAGTAGATAAATATTAAAATTTCGAGTTCATTCGGGGTTTTCACATTATTAACATTATACCAATTAAACTGGTTGCCCGAATGCGAGCCTAATAGCATGCTTTTAAGAAACATCCAGCCATCGGAAAATGTATTCTTAAAATGGAAAAGGTTGGTACATATAAAAAAGGTCAAAAAGAAATTCGTCTCGTCTCGAGAACTTTTCATTTCTTACAATTACAGGTACTAATAAAGAATAGGCAAATATGAAAGTGGGCATAGACCGAACTACTTCGATGAACTATATCTTTACAAAGTACCGGTAAATATAAATATGAATAGGCAATTATAAAAGTTAGTGAGTTTTGAAAATTGCCAAAGATCTGTTTGATGTGAAATATAAAGGTTGAAGAAATTATAAATTACACCATACAGATGCTTTTCGCGGGGTATACCAAATTAAGCTTAATTTTAATAATTTTATCGTATGCACAGAGATTATTATGTCATTATCAGTCACTTTATTAAATAGCAATTAACCACGAACATTGAAGTTTAAAATGGTGCGTTTGTTTATTTTTACCTGCAATTGCTTGATTTGTATTTCTAAATCTATGGCATCCTTTCGTAGCTGCTCGTAGTTGAGACGCGCTTGTCCTCCAGCCATCCGGTCCAGCAACATCTCTCCGCGCAGTACCGGGGGCATGCATTCCTGGTAACATAGGAATCGTTTTAACGATCATGTTTTAATGGAATTAACTGAGCAGTTGAAACCAAGGTAATGCCATTATAGGTTTAATAATGATTCCGGCTATTGACTACAAATATAAATCGTAGACCGCAACTGATGGCCGAAACCGACAGTGTTTTATGTGTATTCAAACGAGATCGTTTGAATACACATAAAATTATTTTGAACGCAGCCAAACTTTCACCTCAGTTTGGTTTTTAAAATATTTGTTTGTCTGTATAAAATACAATCTATAGGTATTTAAACCACATACTCGTACCATAATAAATAAATATACTATGACAATACACACATCGCCATCTAGCCACAAAGCAAGCGTAGCTTGTGTTATGGGTACTAAGATGACTGATGAATTAATTTATGAATAATATACATAAATACTTGTAAAATACAGTTAAACACCCAGACACCGAAAAAAATTCATGTTCATCACACAAACATTTTCCACCTTGGACTCAGAAAGCAGGGTCGCTGGCCACTGCGCCAATCGGCCGTCAAATAATATTTGCTATAATGAGTGTTTAAAAAGTAAGAAGTTATATTTTGTTTATTTTACTGTAAAAAAACACTGAGAACTCCAAAGAAAAATTTGATAAGTAGGTTTATAGATTTTTGTTCATATTTGCAACGATACCGTTCCTGTTTAATCGAACAGCTTTGACTCGTTTGAAAAATAAATAAATATTAAATTAAAGCAAAGTTTTTCGCACTCTGCAACTTGACGTACTTACGTACTCAGTTTGTCCTCGAACATGGTCTATATAATTAACATGCTTCAATTTTTAAAGACAAACTACATATATAGATTTATCAGATATTACCTATCCTTTGTTTATCATTGTCTCCTTGGAGTAACGTTATTTCTTTTCATTTACAATTATTGGAATAAATATGGATAAGAGAAAATATGTATCAGGCTTATTTGAATAAAAGGATATTGAGTTGGAGTCTCCTTGGGGATATTATATTTTGCGCCATCACATTTTAATAACCTAACCAAGAAATTGGCTTTTAAAAAGAGGCAAATAAACAGGCTCTTACTTTTTTGATAGGTTTGCTACCCGTTTATATCAAAGCTGAAGCCTTCTGATGCGTAGCTTTATATGTTGGAAATAATTATACAACAAGATTCTCATCGTATATAACTGTGTTCTAATCTGCCGTCACCACCGTTATCGTATCATCATCATTACTTCAACCGACTGAAGTCTACTGCTGGATGTAGGTCTTTTGAGGCGACTTCCAAAATCTCTGGGCCGCTTGTTTCCAGCGGCTCCCAGCGACTCGTTTGATGTCGATTGTCCACCCCAACACTTTCGTCTTAAGGCACTAAGGGATTTAGGACGAATAGATGTCGCGAAGTTTCCTGAACGCTGCCCACCCGAGTCCGATCAGTTTGTGGACTATGAGAAAGCCTTTGATTCAGTGAAAGCCTGGGCTTGTGTTAAGATCACGCGATCGCAAGTGTTGATGTGTTTGTACGAACGCCACCATGCCATACCATGCTCCGAGGCCGATCAAATTGTAGCGAGGAGTTCGACAGGGAGATGTTATCTCCCCGAAGCTCTTCACCAAAAAAAAGCTTGGAGGAAGCAGCGAGTACATCACTCAACTTAGGTTTGCCGACGATGTAGTCATATTGGCAAAGATTCTGGGAGACCTTAATACGATGCTCCTCGTATTAATACGACGTAAATATACAAGATTAGTTGAAGACATCCCATAAAAATAGTTCGGGTATTTTAGTCGATTTAGAGAATTTAAGATAACAATATATTTATATTTTTTTATTAGAAATTGGCTTCCCCGATTAATTGTGAAGACGCAAAATCACATTTGCACGTGTATATATATGTGGGTGCATATGAACGTAAATCAAATATTATTGTTTCAAGATATTTGAGACTCCGGCTCCATTTGACTATATGTTGTCATTACGTTCTTTTTAATGACATCTTTGTAGTTATTTCTCTAAAAGTAAAAGATAGATCTCAGAAAAAAGTCGTGGAACAAAAGTATTTAATTAATATGAATACTCAAACACGCATACATAATTACCCGACACTGTAATTAAACTGGACAAAACTACACTGTCCGTTTTAGTTTCAAAGTCGCACCTGTATCAGATATCAGTCACAGAACAGTCTCCGATGGTATGGTCACTGTTATATAATATAATGTGTGTAAATGATGCCTACTGGCAAAAAGATACTCTACATTGTGACAATATTTGATGTGCTGAGAAATCTGTCGAATACAAATTATATATATCAATATTCAATGTTGTAGTTTAATATAATACTAGCCAATTTTATACGCGTTGAAATTGTATTCCAATATGTGGATGAATATGCAAAATTATGTATGGCAAGTAAATGCTTTTAGTTAAAGTTGAGACGTAACACGAGGCTTGGACGTGGAGATAACAAAGTTAGCCCATGTGCAAATCGAGTAATCAACCCGCAAACTACTCTAAATAGCACTTACTTTAGTTGATGAGGCCCACCTTGTTACGACAGAGTAGATTAGAAGATTAAACATTTAAAACCCTAACCATCAGGGAGTAATAAATGTAGAATCATTAAAAATACCGTTACGGGAGACAGCAAAAAATTTTTCACATTTTGTTCTCTTAAAAGTTCTTATTTGCCTATGCTATGTGTAGGCGAAATAAAATAGATTTTTCGAAAAAAGCAGAATAGAAAATCAAAAAGCCTGCTGCATGGCTAAATATAATCCTAAATATATGATGTTAAAACCATAATTCAAACACACGTTTATACGCACATTCACCGCGTATAATAAAGTAATCGCCATTTAGATAAGAAATGAAATGTTCCTTATATTAAATAATAAGCATTTCAGAGTAATATAAGTCTGTTTTTGGCGTTAAGCTACCCCCTTTCAAATTCCAACAAACCTGGGACTGTACTTCTTAGGTTTGTGGGAAGGTCCAATTGAGGACATCACTTTTTAACATCGGTAGTTCGGGCTTGAACGGTCATGCCACAACGTTGATGAATGAGTAAGTCAGCCAATGGGGACATCTTTCACTGTAAAATCTAGGCCAACCGTGTGATTCTCTGAAACGCTTTGTTCCGCGTAGAGTTTACCATTAAAAAGTTTTTTTAAATACCACAATTTACCATTGTTGTATAATATATGTTTGGCAAGTGCTATTGATAGCCCAGTGGCTAGGACTTCGACTTCACTTTGGGGGGGCCGAGTTTTAATCCAGCACGTATTAAGGTTAACTTTTCTTATTTATGTGCATTTTAAGCAACTACAAAACGCTTGCTTCAACGGTGAAGGAAAACATCGTGAGGAAACCTGTATGCCTGAGAGTTCTCTATAATGTTCTCAGCGGAGTAGTGTGGAGTCCACCAATCCGCACTGGGTCAACGTGGGTGACTAAGGCCTGACCCCCTTCTCATTGTTGGAAGAGACCCGTGCCCTGGGTTGAGATGATCATTATGATGATGAAGCACACAAAGCACATAGCTCGGAGAACCGATGGTCGTTGTCCAAGATGGATCTAGGATGGTGACTCTGCAACGCCAAACGCAGCATTGGTGGTCTCCCAACGAGACAACAGAAGACGACATCAAAAGAGCCGTTAAGAGCCGCTGCCCAAGACCATTGAATTTTGAACTCCCCACAAAATACCCATGTCTAGCAGTGGACATCAAGTGGTTGATATGATGATGATGACTACAATCAATCAAACCAATCAATCATTGTTGACTACCTTGGTCCATCCATACATTGTCGAGAACACTATTCTCGACAATGGATAAAGAGGTAGTAGATACAGTCAGACCAAAAGTAGCGAGGTACTTTTTTGAAATAAGTAAATAACATTTTACAGTATCAGCCCGGAGCTAGCAAAATTGCCGCTATCCACCCCAGTGTTCTAGATTTCATCGCTGCGTAATCGTTGAAAGTATAGTTGTAGAGAATCGATTATTATAATACAAAATTAGAATGTAGATAAATACAATATCTAATAATACAGCAGTAATAACATTAATTTCTTAAGTGTTTACATTATACTTCAAGATACACTTTTGATCGAAATAAATAAAACAATTCAAACATTTTAATAGAAAGTTTATGATTATAATACGCAGCAATGTGCAATTTGGGCAGTCATGTCTGGTTGTAAGATTATCCATAGATCATATTTTCAATAGAAATATAAGATTGACCAGTGGTTAGATAACGAAAAATAAAGATACGTTTTTAGATAGCGTATTCATTTAACGAAGAACATGCAAATATCAAAAATATGTAATTCACGTAAGTGGTACTAATATTGCATACTTATTTTCAAAATCACTTTTCACTCATCATCTAACGATCGAAGTGATGAAGCTTCTTTGAACCCCAAACATAATTGGGATTAGCTGGAAGACAAATTAATCGATATGTTTTAAACTACCCAATTAACACGACTTTAGTTTATTATGAGGGACTATTTTACTTTTTTACTCTTTATTTGTACATCACATCATTCAGAAAAACGAAAAAAAATTCTATCACAGACTATCACGATTGTATATGAAATCCATTACAATTACTATTACAATCGATTATATCGACATCAATGGTATAAAGTGAGGCATTGAGTTTACAGAATAACCTAAAGGTATTTGCAAATCATATCGACTGTACACCAAGTCAACTCAAACTTGAATGTGAGCTTTTTATGTGGCTTAAAGTGTGTGACGCGTGGGCAACGAATGGCTCATCGTAGTCCACTTTTCGTATACTACCGTCACAAAAATATAGAAGGGTATGCTGTAAGGCGTATAACATATAGGTCAAATTCCAATACTTTAATTTCAGCTGGTCCTGTGTGCGAAGGAGATAATAGAACAGCCAACAGGCCCGGTTAATGAAGAACAGCGAATAGAATAAAAGACGAATCATGCTTGTTCTGCAAAATTTTAACAATATAACAACGATAACTCAATTCCGATACGATAAATTCGCACAATAGGAGAGGTTGTTGTATAAATACGTCGTAAATTACGTTATCCGCACTTTTGGGTAAATTGGATCCGATACAATATACATTCAAAGGAAATACTGCAGTTATTTTTGTAGGAACGACAGACAAAGAATCTTTGCGGCTTAAACTGAGACCCCTCATTAAAACTGATCAAGTGCGAGATAAAACGTGTAGGGCAGGGTTCCGTAGGCTGTGTCCACCAAAAGTATTATCAGCCGCCCGTGAGCGAGCGTTACACAATTTACTGTTTTTTTATACACATAAAACTTGTACCTACAACTTATACTAGCTATAACGCTATACGTAGTCGCTAAATATCTGTAGCCGATTATTTTACACGCCGCGGAACATGCTACCGATGATTGAAGTATTGTTTGTTATCTATTGTAATTAAGAGAAATTTATAGCTCTAAACTATATTTAATTATATCCCACGATCCTACTCCAAAACTCCAAAGAAAAATTTGATAAGTAGGTTTATAGATTTTTGTTCATATTTGCAACGATACCGTTCCTGTTTAATCGAACAGCTTTGACTCGTTTGAAAAATAAATAAATATTAAATTAAAGCAAAGTTTTTCGCACTCTGCAACTTGACGTACTTACGTACTCAGTTTGTCCTCGAACATGGTCTATATAATTAACATGCTTCAATTTTTAAAGACAAACTACATATATAGATTTATCAGATATTACCTATCCTTTGTTTATCATTGTCTCCTTGGAGTAACGTTATTTCTTTTCATTTACAATTATTGGAATAAATATGGATAAGAGAAAATATGTATCAGGCTTATTTGAATAAAAGGATATTGAGTTGGAGTCTCCTTGGGGATATTATATTTTGCGCCATCACATTTTAATAACCTAACCAAGAAATTGGCTTTTAAAAAGAGGCAAATAAACAGGCTCTTACTTTTTTGATAGGTTTGCTACCCGTTTATATCAAAGCTGAAGCCTTCTGATGCGTAGCTTTATATGTTGGAAATAATTATACAACAAGATTCTCATCGTATATAACTGTGTTCTAATCTGCCGTCACCACCGTTATCGTATCATCATCATTACTTCAACCGACTGAAGTCTACTGCTGGATGTAGGTCTTTTGAGGCGACTTCCAAAATCTCTGGGCCGCTTGTTTCCAGCGGCTCCCAGCGACTCGTTTGATGTCGATTGTCCACCCCAACACTTTCGTCTTAAGGCACTAAGGGATTTAGGACGAATAGATGTCGCGAAGTTTCCTGAACGCTGCCCACCCGAGTCCGATCAGTTTGTGGACTATGAGAAAGCCTTTGATTCAGTGAAAGCCTGGGCTTGTGTTAAGATCACGCGATCGCAAGTGTTGATGTGTTTGTACGAACGCCACCATGCCATACCATGCTCCGAGGCCGATCAAATTGTAGCGAGGAGTTCGACAGGGAGATGTTATCTCCCCGAAGCTCTTCACCAAAAAAAAGCTTGGAGGAAGCAGCGAGTACATCACTCAACTTAGGTTTGCCGACGATGTAGTCATATTGGCAAAGATTCTGGGAGACCTTAATACGATGCTCCTCGTATTAATACGACGTAAATATACAAGATTAGTTGAAGACATCCCATAAAAATAGTTCGGGTATTTTAGTCGATTTAGAGAATTTAAGATAACAATATATTTATATTTTTTTATTAGAAATTGGCTTCCCCGATTAATTGTGAAGACGCAAAATCACATTTGCACGTGTATATATATGTGGGTGCATATGAACGTAAATCAAATATTATTGTTTCAAGATATTTGAGACTCCGGCTCCATTTGACTATATGTTGTCATTACGTTCTTTTTAATGACATCTTTGTAGTTATTTCTCTAAAAGTAAAAGATAGATCTCAGAAAAAAGTCGTGGAACAAAAGTATTTAATTAATATGAATACTCAAACACGCATACATAATTACCCGACACTGTAATTAAACTGGACAAAACTACACTGTCCGTTTTAGTTTCAAAGTCGCACCTGTATCAGATATCAGTCACAGAACAGTCTCCGATGGTATGGTCACTGTTATATAATATAATGTGTGTAAATGATGCCTACTGGCAAAAAGATACTCTACATTGTGACAATATTTGATGTGCTGAGAAATCTGTCGAATACAAATTATATATATCAATATTCAATGTTGTAGTTTAATATAATACTAGCCAATTTTATACGCGTTGAAATTGTATTCCAATATGTGGATGAATATGCAAAATTATGTATGGCAAGTAAATGCTTTTAGTTAAAGTTGAGACGTAACACGAGGCTTGGACGTGGAGATAACAAAGTTAGCCCATGTGCAAATCGAGTAATCAACCCGCAAACTACTCTAAATAGCACTTACTTTAGTTGATGAGGCCCACCTTGTTACGACAGAGTAGATTAGAAGATTAAACATTTAAAACCCTAACCATCAGGGAGTAATAAATGTAGAATCATTAAAAATACCGTTACGGGTGACAGCAAAAAATTTTTCACATTTTGTTCTCTTAAAAGTTCTTATTTGCCTATGCTATGTGTAGGCGAAATAAAATAGATTTTTCGAAAAAAGCAGAATAGAAAATCAAAAAGCCTGCTGCATGGCTAAATATAATCCTAAATATATGATGTTAAAACCATAATTCAAACACACGTTTATACGCACATTCACCGCGTATAATAAAGTAATCGCCATTTAGATAAGAAATGAAATGTTCCTTATATTAAATAATAAGCATTTCAGAGTAATATAAGTCTGTTTTTGGCGTTAAGCTACCCCCTTTCAAATTCCAACAAACCTGGGACTGTACTTCTTAGGTTTGTGGGAAGGTCCAATTGAGGACATCACTTTTTAACATCGGTAGTTCGGGCTTGAACGGTCATGCCACAACGTTGATGAATGAGTAAGTCAGCCAATGGGGACATCTTTCACTGTAAAATCTAGGCCAACCGTGTGATTCTCTGAAACGCTTTGTTCCGCGTAGAGTTTACCATTAAAAAGTTTTTTTAAATACCACAATTTACCATTGTTGTATAATATATGTTTGGCAAGTGCTATTGATAGCCCAGTGGCTAGGACTTCGACTTCACTTTGGGGGGGCCGAGTTTTAATCCAGCACGTATTAAGGTTAACTTTTCTTATTTATGTGCATTTTAAGCAACTACAAAACGCTTGCTTCAACGGTGAAGGAAAACATCGTGAGGAAACCTGTATGCCTGAGAGTTCTCTATAATGTTCTCAGCGGAGTAGTGTGGAGTCCACCAATCCGCACTGGGTCAACGTGGGTGACTAAGGCCTGACCCCCTTCTCATTGTTGGAAGAGACCCGTGCCCTGGGTTGAGATGATCATTATGATGATGAAGCACACAAAGCACATAGCTCGGAGAACCGATGGTCGTTGTCCAAGATGGATCTAGGATGGTGACTCTGCAACGCCAAACGCAGCATTGGTGGTCTCCCAACGAGACAACAGAAGACGACATCAAAAGAGCCGTTAAGAGCCGCTGCCCAAGACCATTGAATTTTGAACTCCCCACAAAATACCCATGTCTAGCAGTGGACATCAAGTGGTTGATATGATGATGATGACTACAATCAATCAAACCAATCAATCATTGTTGACTACCTTGGTCCATCCATACATTGTCGAGAACACTATTCTCGACAATGGATAAAGAGGTAGTAGATACAGTCAGACCAAAAGTAGCGAGGTACTTTTTTGAAATAAGTAAATAACATTTTACAGTATCAGCCCGGAGCTAGCAAAATTGCCGCTATCCACCCCAGTGTTCTAGATTTCATCGCTGCGTAATCGTTGAAAGTATAGTTGTAGAGAATCGATTATTATAATACAAAATTAGAATGTAGATAAATACAATATCTAATAATACAGCAGTAATAACATTAATTTCTTAAGTGTTTACATTATACTTCAAGATACACTTTTGATCGAAATAAATAAAACAATTCAAACATTTTAATAGAAAGTTTATGATTATAATACGCAGCAATGTGCAATTTGGGCAGTCATGTCTGGTTGTAAGATTATCCATAGATCATATTTTCAATAGAAATATAAGATTGACCAGTGGTTAGATAACGAAAAATAAAGATACGTTTTTAGATAGCGTATTCATTTAACGAAGAACATGCAAATATCAAAAATATGTAATTCACGTAAGTGGTACTAATATTGCATACTTATTTTCAAAATCACTTTTCACTCATCATCTAACGATCGAAGTGATGAAGCTTCTTTGAACCCCAAACATAATTGGGATTAGCTGGAAGACAAATTAATCGATATGTTTTAAACTACCCAATTAACACGACTTTAGTTTATTATGAGGGACTATTTTACTTTTTTACTCTTTATTTGTACATCACATCATTCAGAAAAACGAAAAAAAAATCTATCACAGACTATCACGATTGTATATGAAATCCATTACAATTACTATTACAATCGATTATATCGACATCAATGGTATAAAGTGAGGCATTGAGTTTACAGAATAACCTAAAGGTATTTGCAAATCATATCGACTGTACACCAAGTCAACTCAAACTTGAATGTGAGCTTTTTATGTGGCTTAAAGTGTGTGACGCGTGGGCAACGAATGGCTCATCGTAGTCCACTTTTCGTATACTACCGTCACAAAAATATAGAAGGGTATGCTGTAAGGCGTATAACATATAGGTCAAATTCCAATACTTTAATTTCAGCTGGTCCTGTGTGCGAAGGAGATAATAGAACAGCCAACAGGCCCGGTTAATGAAGAACAGCGAATAGAATAAAAGACGAATCATGCTTGTTCTGCAAAATTTTAACAATATAACAACGATAACTCAATTCCGATACGATAAATTCGCACAATAGGAGAGGTTGTTGTATAAATACGTCGTAAATTACGTTATCCGCACTTTTGGGTAAATTGGATCCGATACAATATACATTCAAAGGAAATACTGCAGTTATTTTTGTAGGAACGACAGACAAAGAATCTTTGCGGCTTAAACTGAGACCCCTCATTAAAACTGATCAAGTGCGAGATAAAACGTGTAGGGCAGGGTTCCGTAGGCTGTGTCCACCAAAAGTATTATCAGCCGCCCGTGAGCGAGCGTTACACAATTTACTGTTTTTTTATACACATAAAACTTGTACCTACAACTTATACTAGCTATAACGCTATACGTAGTCGCTAAATATCTGTAGCCGATTATTTTACACGCCGCGGAACATGCTACCGATGATTGAAGTATTGTTTGTTATCTATTGTAATTAAGAGAAATTTATAGCTCTAAACTATATTTAATTATATCCCACGATCCTACTCCAAAACTCCAAAGAAAAATTTGATAAGTAGGTTTATAGATTTTTGTTCATATTTGCAACGATACCGTTCCTGTTTAATCGAACAGCTTTGACTCGTTTGAAAAATAAATAAATATTAAATTAAAGCAAAGTTTTTCGCACTCTGCAACTTGACGTACTTACGTACTCAGTTTGTCCTCGAACATGGTCTATATAATTAACATGCTTCAATTTTTAAAGACAAACTACATATATAGCTTTATCAGATATTACCTATCCTTTGTTTATCATTGTCTCCTTGGAGTAACGTTATTTCTTTTCATTTACAATTATTGGAATAAATATGGATAAGAGAAAATATGTATCAGGCTTATTTGAATAAAAGGATATTGAGTTGGAGTCTCCTTGGGGATATTATATTTTGCGCCATCACATTTTAATAACCTAACCAAGAAATTGGCTTTTAAAAAGAGGCAAATAAACAGGCTCTTACTTTTTTGATAGGTTTGCTACCCGTTTATATCAAAGCTGAAGCCTTCTGATGCGTAGCTTTATATGTTGGAAATAATTATACAACAAGATTCTCATCGTATATAACTGTGTTCTAATCTGCCGTCACCACCGTTATCGTATCATCATCATTACTTCAACCGACTGAAGTCTACTGCTGGATGTAGGTCTTTTGAGGCGACTTCCAAAATCTCTGGGCCGCTTGTTTCCAGCGGCTCCCAGCGACTCGTTTGATGTCGATTGTCCACCCCAACACTTTCGTCTTAAGGCACTAAGGGATTTAGGACGAATAGATGTCGCGAAGTTTCCTGAACGCTGCCCACCCGAGTCCGATCAGTTTGTGGACTATGAGAAAGCCTTTGATTCAGTGAAAGCCTGGGCTTGTGTTAAGATCACGCGATCGCAAGTGTTGATGTGTTTGTACGAACGCCACCATGCCATACCATGCTCCGAGGCCGATCAAATTGTAGCGAGGAGTTCGACAGGGAGATGTTATCTCCCCGAAGCTCTTCACCAAAAAAAAGCTTGGAGGAAGCAGCGAGTACATCACTCAACTTAGGTTTGCCGACGATGTAGTCATATTGGCAAAGATTCTGGGAGACCTTAATACGATGCTCCTCGTATTAATACGACGTAAATATACAAGATTAGTTGAAGACATCCCATAAAAATAGTTCGGGTATTTTAGTCGATTTAGAGAATTTAAGATAACAATATATTTATATTTTTTTATTAGAAATTGGCTTCCCCGATTAATTGTGAAGACGCAAAATCACATTTGCACGTGTATATATATGTGGGTGCATATGAACGTAAATCAAATATTATTGTTTCAAGATATTTGAGACTCCGGCTCCATTTGACTATATGTTGTCATTACGTTCTTTTTAATGACATCTTTGTAGTTATTTCTCTAAAAGTAAAAGATAGATCTCAGAAAAAAGTCGTGGAACAAAAGTATTTAATTAATATGAATACTCAAACACGCATACATAATTACCCGACACTGTAATTAAACTGGACAAAACTACACTGTCCGTTTTAGTTTCAAAGTCGCACCTGTATCAGATATCAGTCACAGAACAGTCTCCGATGGTATGGTCACTGTTATATAATATAATGTGTGTAAATGATGCCTACTGGCAAAAAGATACTCTACATTGTGACAATATTTGATGTGCTGAGAAATCTGTCGAATACAAATTATATATATCAATATTCAATGTTGTAGTTTAATATAATACTAGCCAATTTTATACGCGTTGAAATTGTATTCCAATATGTGGATGAATATGCAAAATTATGTATGGCAAGTAAATGCTTTTAGTTAAAGTTGAGACGTAACACGAGGCTTGGACGTGGAGATAACAAAGTTAGCCCATGTGCAAATCGAGTAATCAACCCGCAAACTACTCTAAATAGCACTTACTTTAGTTGATGAGGCCCACCTTGTTACGACAGAGTAGATTAGAAGATTAAACATTTAAAACCCTAACCATCAGGGAGTAATAAATGTAGAATCATTAAAAATACCGTTACGGGAGACAGCAAAAAATTTTTCACATTTTGTTCTCTTAAAAGTTCTTATTTGCCTATGCTATGTGTAGGCGAAATAAAATAGATTTTTCGAAAAAAGCAGAATAGAAAATCAAAAAGCCTGCTGCATGGCTAAATATAATCCTAAATA
This sequence comes from Pararge aegeria, assembly GCF_905163445.1. Lineage (NCBI taxonomy): Eukaryota > Metazoa > Arthropoda > Insecta > Lepidoptera > Nymphalidae > Pararge > Pararge aegeria. Next base: position 8,528,835 of record NC_053187.1, read on the forward strand.
TATGATGTTAAAACCATAAACATACCATATGCGTATAAACGTGTGTTTGAATTATCAAACACACGTTTATACGCACATTCACCGCGTATAATAAAGTAATCGCCATTTAGAGAAGAAATGAAATGTTCCTTATATTAAATAATAAGCATTTCAGAGTAATATAAGTCTGTTTTTGGCGTTAAGCTACCCCCTTTCAAATTCCAACAAACCTGGGACTGTACTTCTTAGGTTTGTGGGAAGGTCCAATTGAGGACATCACTTTTTAACATCGGTAGTTCGGGCTTGAACGGTCATGCCACAACGTTGATGAATGAGTAAGTCAGCCAATGGGGACATCTTTCACTGTAAAATCTAGGCCAACCGTGTGATTCTCTGAAACGCTTTGTTCCGCGTAGAGTTTACCATTAAAAAGTTTTTTTAAATACCACAATTTACCATTGTTGTATAATATATGTTTGGCAAGTGCTATTGATAGCCCAGTGGCTAGGACTTCGACTTCACTTTGGGGGGGCCGAGTTTTAATCCAGCACGTATTAAGGTTAACTTTTCTTATTTATGTGCATTTTAAGCAACTACAAAACGCTTGCTTCAACGGTGAAGGAAAACATCGTGAGGAAACCTGTATGCCTGAGAGTTCTCTATAATGTTCTCAGCGGAGTAGTGTGGAGTCCACCAATCCGCACTGGGTCAACGTGGGTGACTAAGGCCTGACCCCCTTCTCATTGTTGGAAGAGACCCGTGCCCTGGGTTGAGATGATCATTATGATGATGAAGCACACAAAGCACATAGCTCGGAGAACCGATGGTCGTTGTCCAAGATGGATCTAGGATGGTGACTCTGCAACGCCAAACGCAGCATTGGTGGTCTCCCAACGAGACAACAGAAGACGACATCAAAAGAGCCGTTAAGAGCCGCTGCCCAAGACCATTGAATTTTGAACTCCCCACAAAATACCCATGTCTAGCAGTGGACATCAAGTGGTTGATATGATGATGATGACTACAATCAATCAAACCAATCAATCATTGTTGACTACCTTGGTCCATCCATACATTGTCGAGAACACTATTCTCGACAATGGATAAAGAGGTAGTAGATACAGTCAGACCAAAAGTAGCGAGGTACTTTTTTGAAATAAGTAAATAACATTTTACAGTATCAGCCCGGAGCTAGCAAAATTGCCGCTATCCACCCCAGTGTTCTAGATTTCATCGCTGCGTAATCGTTGAAAGTATAGTTGTAGAGAATCGATTATTATAATACAAAATTAGAATGTAGATAAATACAATATCTAATAATACAGCAGTAATAACATTAATTTCTTAAGTGTTTACATTATACTTCAAGATACACTTTTGATCGAAATAAATAAAACAATTCAAACATTTTAATAGAAAGTTTATGATTATAATACGCAGCAATGTGCAATTTGGGCAGTCATGTCTGGTTGTAAGATTATCCATAGATCATATTTTCAATAGAAATATAAGATTGACCAGTGGTTAGATAACGAAAAATAAAGATACGTTTTTAGATAGCGTATTCATTTAACGAAGAACATGCAAATATCAAAAATATGTAATTCACGTAAGTGGTACTAATATTGCATACTTATTTTCAAAATCACTTTTCACTCATCATCTAACGATCGAAGTGATGAAGCTTCTTTGAACCCCAAACATAATTGGGATTAGCTGGAAGACAAATTAATCGATATGTTTTAAACTACCCAATTAACACGACTTTAGTTTATTATGAGGGACTATTTTACTTTTTTACTCTTTATTTGTACATCACATCATTCAGAAAAACGAAAAAAAAATCTATCACAGACTATCACGATTGTATATGAAATCCATTACAATTACTATTACAATCGATTATATCGACATCAATGGTATAAAGTGAGGCATTGAGTTTACAGAATAACCTAAAGGTATTTGCAAATCATATCGACTGTACACCAAGTCAACTCAAACTTGAATGTGAGCTTTTTATGTGGCTTAAAGTGTGTGACGCGTGGGCAACGAATGGCTCATCGTAGTCCACTTTTCGTATACTACCGTCACAAAAATATAGAAGGGTATGCTGTAAGGCGTATAACATATAGGTCAAATTCCAATACTTTAATTTCAGCTGGTCCTGTGTGCGAAGGAGATAATAGAACAGCCAACAGGCCCGGTTAATGAAGAACAGCGAATAGAATAAAAGACGAATCATGCTTGTTCTGCAAAATTTTAACAATATAACAACGATAACTCAATTCCGATACGATAAATTCGCACAATAGGAGAGGTTGTTGTATAAATACGTCGTAAATTACGTTATCCGCACTTTTGGGTAAATTGGATCCGATACAATATACATTCAAAGGAAATACTGCAGTTATTTTTGTAGGAACGACAGACAAAGAATCTTTGCGGCTTAAACTGAGACCCCTCATTAAAACTGATCAAGTGCGAGATAAAACGTGTAGGGCAGGGTTCCGTAGGCTGTGTCCACCAAAAGTATTATCAGCCGCCCGTGAGCGAGCGTTACACAATTTACTGTTTTTTTATACACATAAAACTTGTACCTACAACTTATACTAGCTATAACGCTATACGTAGTCGCTAAATATCTGTAGCCGATTATTTTACACGCCGCGGAACATGCTACCGATGATTGAAGTATTGTTTGTTATCTATTGTAATTAAGAGAAATTTATAGCTCTAAACTATATTTAATTATATCCCACGATCGGCGACGCAGCGCAGTTTCAAGTGGGAGACCTGGGCCCCTGGGGTCCCGGTATCGATCCCCGGCAAAGTAAATTCCGGAATTTATATTATCTGAATTTGCTGAAGCCTAACCTGTCGGGAAGCTTCGGCCATTGCTAGTTAAAACCCTACCGACAAAGATGTGCCGCTTAAGCGTTCAAAGTCGATAAGGGATAAGGGTTGTGGGTTTAATATAACTTCCTAACCCTTAACTGATAGACTGCATCATCACTTATCAGTAGGTGAGATTGCAGTCAAGAGTTAATTTGTAGAGGAATAAAAATAACATAATAACATATGTTTTTTAGAAATAGAAGGCTGTTTAACGTACTCATGCAGTGTGAACGGAACATGTATAGACTCTTTCATTTACACCTGTGCCCATGTATCTACCTTGCGGCGCGTGAAAGCCGTAAACATGGCAAAAAGGACAAGTTAACCTTATATTATTATATATTATGGTTAACCTTATATTAATATATATTATTCTTTCGCAGCACCCTCTTGTGACTTGCTTGATAATATATGTAAGAACTTGCTCTGTGTTCTTGTTATATGTACACTTAAATACATATTTATATAGGTTTACCAGTTGGAGTGATTGAATGAATACCCTTTTATTATATATCTACCACTGAAAAAACATATAGGCGATACAATTTGGCGGCCTTAGGTGGCCTAGGTGAGATCTCTTTTAGGCTACCAAAGGCGTAAAAAAACATAGCTATAGATGCAAGATTGCTGTTATGAAATTACTTCTACTTAAACTAAACTACAGAACTACGATAACAGTGATACACAAAGCGTTCGAACTTAAACCCTCTTTATTTGCGTTGAAGATAAAAAGCATTGAAACGTGGAAAAAAATATATTTGCATCATATACTTTGTTCTAAGAAAAATATAAAGCTACTACACATTAAGATCTTGGTCTATTAACCTCGTTAGCTCATTACATATTTATAGGCGTGGTCATTTTGTTTATAGTTTGTACATGGGAGCAGTGCATAACATAATTCAGCTCTTTTCATTTCTCGAGCAAAAAAACTACTCAATTTTTTATATTGGTCGGGTATAAAAATTGTTTTAATATAAATGTATATAGACACTTCTTAATGAATGATATGGATTGTGCAGACGGTGGCAGGTAAAAAGATTAAGCAATGGATGGTCAATCATTGGGCGTTCCTAGTTAACTATAAGCGACAAGTAAGGTTATTTTTTTTGTTAATTTTACTAGACGTTACTTTGTAATTAGGGCGGTAACTAGCCACGGCCAAAGCCTACCACACCACATCACCAGACAGGATCGAGCCCCCTTGAGACCACAGAGCCCAATAATGCGTCAGGGAGGTCGACAAAAAAAAAGGGTTACAGGACTTACTAAGTAACCCTAAAAACGTCAATACAAACAAATTGGAAAGTAAATTCTATATTTTTACAAGTTTAATTGGATTCTCGACGACAAAATGGAAAGTTAAGAAATATTTACTCCACCCTCCGTTGGTCTAAATATAAACTTGCATTATTCTGAACCTCACAATTTGAAAACTGAAGTCTTATAGAATCTGTTTGTTGTTTGATTTTCCGTCCGTCTGTGGATAGAAATTCTTTTTATTATTAACGGTTTTAGGTATCAATTTGAAACTTATACTTAATACTGAACTTCGGACAAAGTCATTGTTATTGTTGTAAATATTGTAAGTTCCTCAAAATTATATTACCTTCCAGCACGTGTTTTACCGCACTTAATAAGTGGCCAATAGGTTTTTGTGACAACTCAAAAATTAAATATTATCTTGAAAACTCTTGAAAATTTATTATATTATACTTGGGTAGGTACTGCAATTGTAATCCCCTTGTTGAATTTTGGCCACAAATGAAAGAAGATATTCAAAATAAGTTTTTTAATTCAAGCGAGGTAGTATAGCATGGTACAATATGCCATATTAAATATGCAAATTCTTAAATATAACTTTTATTATTTTGATTTTGATAATCATAATCACTGTAACTTTAGGATGATTTCTGTACATTAAATGTATTTTGAAGAATTTGACGCGGAAAGTTATGATATTCATTTACATACATACAATTTTTATTTTTGTTTGTCTCTCTATCGGTTCGCGCATCACGCATAAACTTAGTACTCAACGGATTTGAAGGCAATTTGTTTTATACTTACTCTGACTTAACTATTATAAAAAGACTATTTTTTTTATCCCGAAGAAGGATAAGAGTTCTCCTAGGATAGGGTAAGAACGTTTTAGTCGATTTTACTCCATAGTCCATCTAATCTGAACCGATTTTAACAATTAGTTTTTACTGTATTATAGGTTTGGTTACGCTCAAATTTCGCTAGGTAACCTATTTATTGCGAAAAGTGTACACTGAAGCATCATGCTGCAGAAAACCGCAGGGCGAAATAATGATGGGAGAAATTTAATTGTAAATCTGACAGTTAAGTAAAACGATTACTTTTAATAGAACAGTTGTTTAGAAAACTATAATAATAATCCTTTAAAATTATCTTAGTTATGCTGTCTGAAATAAAAGATGATATGATAGTATTTTTTGTCTTCCTCTTCATACAGCACGTTGCATTATATACACTACAGTACCCTACAGCTGCATGGATTTTAGCACCTTAAATTATAGGAAAACTTAACGTACAAAATATATACCTAGATATTCGAAATGGTTTGTAAATTTACCTGTTAACTTAAATTGAATTTTTCAAGATAATTAAAATATATGAGAAGTTAAATATTGAACACGATTCTTCGTTGCTTTAATATCCGGTTTTTACATACAAACTTTTATCGGAAAAAATTCCAGACATGAATTTATCGTAGGTTGTTGTTTTAACGATGTTGTATATAGGTACTTAATGCAGATATTGTTATTAAAACCTTTTATTTTTGTAGTCAATTTGTCTGTAATCAAATCTTGTAATATAAAATTCACTCAAATTTGGATTTCCGATGAAGCCAAATTTTTGCATGCTTATATAAATCGGATTGCAAGAATATCTTTAAGATATAAATCTGATCTAAAAATAGAGAAGGAAGGTTGCCAATAGCCATAGGAGCTCTACTTAAACGCCATTGAGTTTGAGCTCTTTCGTTTTTTCTTAAGTTTCTACACTGTTTCTAATTTTAATAATTTATATATATAAAAATGTTATTTTGGTTTGTGTACGTTTAAAAACTCAAAAAGTTCTACAACGATCGAGCTCAAATTTTAGCATGATATAATATGCGCATCAAGGATTGTTCTTATTTATTTTTTTGCATCAGTCACATATCCGCGATTCTTTATATCTACGCAGACGGTGGAAAAACAAAAAAATATTGAATATCCACAAATTTTGCAAAATTAAACTTATATGTAATGTATTCTTTGTTTTGTTTATGATTTCTCAACCATTCCATAAAAAATGTGCCACAGAGAAGCGTGGCAGGGTACAACTAGTATACAATATATAAATATAAATATACTACTACATTACACACATCACCTCATAGCCCCAAAGTAAGCGTAGCTTGTGTTATGGGTACTAAGATAGCTTATGAATATTTCTATGAATATACACATAATTACTTATAATATACAGATAAACACCTAGACACTGAAAAACATTCATGTTCATCACACAAACATTTTCCAGTTGTGGGAATCGAACCCTCGGCCACGACTCAGAAAGCAGGTTCGCTGCCCACTGCGCCAGTCGGCTGTCTAATAAAAATAAAAACATATCATCATGTAAACCTATTATATCGGCCAACTACAGGGCACGGGTGTCCCACAGGTCTTTCAGAACGTCAACGTTATTTTCACTTTTCCTTAAGCAAGTGAAGCACCAGAAAGTACCCTAGAAAGAGAGGCCAAAGCTCTCAGCCTAGTGGTGAGGTCTATCATACGTTTATTTCATGCCACTAACTGTCCAGTTATTTAGAAAAATCAAAGATATGTTACCGCTGCGACATCTAACGGCGGGTCGTCAGGCTCCGGAGGATATGGCGGCATGAACGCCCGTTTTGGGGTCCTCATTGGTGGTTGGTTGTTGAGAAGGGTGCGCGCCAGGTGTGCCAAGTCCGCCGTGCTTGACACAGCCCGTGCATGAGCGCATAGGGACTCGTATCGCCGCAACTGGTTGGTGCTCTGGAAGACACAAAACTGTTAGAGGCCACAAGTTGACCGCCGTTTGGCGTAGAGTGCTGCCCTGCTTTCTGAGTTCAAGGCTGCGAGATTGGTATTTTTTTCTGTCTTTTTCTTTATTCCGATACAAGTTAGCCCTTGACTTCAATCTCACCTGGTTATCGCGGGCTAACCAGATAAGGAATATGGTAGTCGAACCCCTATTCGATTTCTACGCGACATCGTAACGGAACGTTCAATCGCTTAGTCCGTCTTTGTCGGTAGGGTAGTAACTAGCCACGGCCAAAGGCTCATACCAGATCAGAGAAAATTCAGAAATTATAAATTCCCAAATTGTCCCTGCCGGGAATCGAACCCGGGACCTCCAACTTTAATGCACAGTTAGAATAGTTATGAAGTCTTTTTTACATTCTGAGATTTGAAATGCGCTGTCAGTTGAATTGTGGTTTAAGGATTTTTAAAACGTAAAAGTCAAGTCTGCGTATTGTAGTGTCTCTACTGATTTCAAACACACCTACAATTTTAATATAAAATAGCTTAAACCTACTATGAAATATTATTATCATTATTTGCTGTAATCCGCGAAGGCCAGGTGAATTTCCCTGCTATATTTTTGTTGGTAAGCAATAAATAGCTCACGGTATATTCTCTATGCTCTATACGCAAGGATTGCCCCTATGTCGACATTTTGACATGTCAACCTTCTTAACAATTTTTGCCAGCAGAATTAAGAACATACAGAAACCGTATATAACCATTTGTTTGTAGATTATAGCAAATAATGTTATTGATATCAAATCTTTTGTTTATTTTTTCTTACTTAGGGTTTTTCGAAATAAACTTGATATAACAAAAACAGTTATGCGGTAGACTTTATCTATAGAAGAAGCATGTACCTACTACGATAAGGAATAGAATTAAATGTTTAACTTTATTGCTATATATATTTTTTAGCATTATATTATATTTAATTTTCACTTCTAAAATAACTCTTGATATTCACATTGTATGTTTGAGATAATAAGAATCGTACGCCTGGTAATGTAGGACTGTAATGAATGCTTTTTAAATTACATACACTTGTATGAGTTATAATGCTAAAAACAGTTAAATTTAATATCTGATTGACTGTCTTATTATTCATATTAAAAAAGCTCACTCGTGCATTCTTATCACAGATCAACTGAGAGCACGTTAAACACTTAATAACTATTCCAATGTTATTCCACGTTTATTTTTAAGGCCCTAAGAAAAGTAAGAAATAATGGACAAAAGATATAGATTTTTAAATTTACAACAGTCGCACTCTTTTTTTCTACAAATTGTCGCTGCATTATAACGGTGGACAAAGCAAACTAGAAGGCTCGTTTTATTCGGAATAAAAAGTATATCAATTGTCATTGTATCTCTTCTCGCTGTAGAAATATTTCACTTTTGTCCGAACAAGTCACAATGAAATACCACTATCTATTCTGTGATAAAAGTCGAAAAAATAGTCTAAAGTACTCACTGGTTTGCCCAAGATATCTTGGCAAAATTTTTGTGTACACAGGACTTTTCGAACATTTGCAATTTGTGTTCAAAGATTGTTCTGAATAATTAATGTAATTTTTCTATGAAATACGTATTGTCCCTTGGTTAAGTGTTCCCATAGCATATTCAACTATGGATGACGGGGTCATGGTTTCGAATCCTAGGTCGGGCTCAAAAAATGTTAGTTACATATTGTGTATTTCCAGTTAAATAATTTTCAATGTCTCCCGCAGTTAAGAAATTGGCTGTGTCCATCCTCGTGCCTCGTAGAGCACGCTAAGCAGTCCTTCCCGATTTATTACCATTTACTTGTGATAATAGTCGTGAAAGCCCACCCAGCCACATTGCATCAGCGCGGTGGGTTTATGCATTAAAACCGACACTACTATACTATGCCTACAGTGTAGTGCATAGAGGGTATGCACAGGGTATGCAGATGATATAAAATGAAGAAAATCTCCAATACGAGTTATAAAAAACTTAAGGATAGGCATTTTAAAAGTTATAAAATCCCACCCCTAAGGTTCATACCCTCTATGCATGCCACTCTGTATGCCCAGCAGTGGCATGCATAATTTTAAAAGGCTGATGAAGATGATGAAATATAAACCATGTATAATTTACAATGCCATTAATGCACTGAAATACATAATGTGGGGGCACCGCTGCAAAATTCATAGTCAAAGCTATAACGGTACACCATGAATAGGATAATGAACTACGTATCGCATGCATGGAGCGAGTGGCTTTGCGTTTTTCCAACTTTTTTCTAACTACCACGACACGTAATTTTTATTTCTCGTACTTTTTTAGTTGTCTCCATCTTCTGATTTAGAAATAAAGCCATTATCGTGAAATTGGTTTATATTGAGATAGTGCTTTAAGTTTCTAGGTTGATCTGGATAAATAAATAAATAAATAAATAAATATACTAAGACAATACACACATCGCCACCTAGCCCCAAAGTAAGCATAGCTTGTGTTATGGGTACTAAGACGACTGATGAATATTTTTATGAATAATATTCATAAATACTTAGAATATACATATAAACACTCAGACACTGAAAAACATTCATGTTCATCACACAAACATTTTCCAGTTGTGGGAATCGAACCCACGGCCTTGGACTCAGAAAGCAGGGTCGCTGCCAACTGCGCCACTCGGCCGTCGAATCTGGATAGAAGATAATAAGAGATCTAGTAATGCTCGGTCGCTCTAGGCACTAAAAATCATCACCACCGGCCTCTTATCTTACCTATAGGAGAGTGGGTTTAAGAGCACATACCCACCATGCTGCTCTAATGCGGATTCATGTGCTTTAACGATTATTAGTTATGACATTTTCCGACGCACAGGGTGGTCACCGCTCATTTCCTTACTCCGGGATGGTAGAAACAGATATATTCAATACCTAATAATTCTCTGCCGAACTCGGAAATCGAACTCAGTATCTCGTAATCTGCAATAAAATCGCTAAACCAGCGAGGCATGTTAAAATTATATTGAACGTATACACCAATTTGAAGCATGTGAGTAAAACATGATCACAAGGCAATAGCTGTAGTCAAATTAGATTTCGAATTCGATTTCTTGGCCCGAATTTTTGTACCCGAAGTCAATGGAATGTATAGTAGGGGAGCCCAAGCGGGGATTTCGGGATTTACTAAAGCGCGGCAGATTAATATACAGGGGGATACCTTATACCCGGTTAAGTACCTCCACAAAACATGAGGCCCATATATAAGGCCGCCCGTGAAGGATACAGGATCAGACTAGTAAAAAAAAATTGACCATCAGAAATTCTCGAGCGCGTCAGATTAAGGTAGGGCGAGTAAATTACATCCTCAAAAGTGTATATTCCACTAATCTGACAATTTGAGAGTGACGTAAAAAAAGGGGAGGGCAACAAAATTGTAAAAAAAAAAAGTCATCTCGTCATTCTCGAGCGTAGCTAAATATTTTTTTATTTTGAAGGAAATAATTCAAGAATAATGAAAAATATATAATCTGACGATTTCCGCAAGCCGAAATAACAAAAATTCGTCGATAAAGTTAAATGCGTGCACCGTGATGCCTACATTTCCTTCTCCGCGTTTCCATTCCTCTCTCACTCTTTCTCTATCTATTACTCTCTCACTCCGTCCCCACATTGGTTTCTTTGGAAGTTGCAGGGATGGCCTTTAAGGTGAACCGTTTTTCTAATATTTTTTTGTCAGATCAGGCGAATCCCTCTAGATAATCGTCAGATAATGTTACAGTACGTTTAGAAATTAAAGATGAACGATATATATCTTAATCTGACGCGCTTGAGTATTTCAAAATGGCGAATTTTTTTTGCACATTATGAAAATGGCTGCGAGTTTGCGTCCCATCGAAATCGTCAGATTAGTGAATGAGAGCTTTTTTTTGGTGTACTTAACACTCCCTTAGAAAATCTGACGCGCTCGATTAAATTTAATTTTTTTTCATTTTCAACCCTTTAATACAACCACCCGCATCATGCAAACGATCAGATTAACATACGTACATTATTAAAAATACGTAAGGCATTGATGCTATCAATATCTGACGCGCTCGAGGATGTCCATGCAACAGTTTTTTTTTACATATTTAAAAATCTATAGCCGCTTCCCCCACCGATGTAAAGGTATATATCATTTAACATTTTTTTCTTCTTATCATCTAAGCTTTGCATCCCAATAGGTCTCTGCGACGCTCGAGTAAATCCCCATTTAGCATCGTGGGCTCCCCTACTAGTAATAATACATTAAAGTTGTAAATGCGATTTGTGACGTCCTCTTCATATTAGAATCAACGTTCAAGATTGAAGTAGGGCATACGGTTGTTTAAACTTAGTGAATAGACTTTGTCTTATTGCGATCGCCTAAGTGCCTCGTTGGTCTAAATATCAACTACGGATTAGGAGGTTAGGGTTTCGGTTGGCTGGTTTTGCCAGAAATTGTAAGATGTTAGGTTTCTCTGATAAAAATTACCTGTCCCGATCCGATACACTAAATTGAACACAAAATTAACCCATTGATATTCTGGGTTATTAATTAATTTATTAATGTATTTTTCATTGGGTTCAGGTAGTAAGGTGATCGCAAATATAACCTTTTTAACGTCCAGGGTTAAGAGCATAGACTCACCAAGCTGGTCCAATGTTGGTGGGATAACAGCTTTTATAACGAGTAAGTGATTATAACCCGGACCGACGGCTTAAACTAATACCCAGCAGTTCTTGGCCCAACTCAGGATTCAAACCCAGGAGCTCGTGACCCTTAGTTTTGCTGCCCCTTACATGCTATCTACTAGACCAAAGAGCGGTTACTACTGGTAAAAATATTATTTGATAAGGATAAAATACGCATTATATAAAGTTTACATTGCAATGCCCAGTCAGTCTGAGTCGAGTCGGAGGTCATTTTGCGAAGGTCTTGCACAACCGAAGAAGAATCTTCTTTGTTTCGAAAAAGTTTACTTAAACCAGCATCGGCTAGTAGTGCTAGAATGCGCGCCACGTGATAGTTAGGTCTATCTTATTCTCTTCCTATGCCCGAGATTAAACGAGAAGATGAGTCGTGAGCAGATATTAGTGTAAAAATAAAAAAAAGAACTACCGCAGTACCTTGTCTGTAATTATTTCACCCTCTTGACAAATGGCGTCGCTGACAGCGGTTGTAACATCAGTCAAAATTTCCTCCAGCTCCTGAAATAAAACACTGTCATTAGATTGCGCGTCGCTATGAATAGCTTAACTAAAGATAGAACATAAAAATAGGATTTTGAAGAAATGCCTAATCGGTTTTATTTCATTTTATTTTTCATACACTTTACTTGTACACCACAAAAATAAAAAATGGACAGTACAAAAGGAAACTCAACAAGTAGGATACAAAAGCCATGAATTTTGAATTTCTTTATATCTCTTTTTAATTAAGTTTCTTTACTTTATACTGGATAAAAAGCTTTATATTATTATCGTTGTCAAACTAAAAAAAAAACTAATTTTAATTACAAAAAAAAATTACATTTTTTTTTTGTAATTATTTGATTGTAACTGTCTCATAAGTGAATACTACCGTGTCCTGTCATGAAAAACTTCATGTGTTATATAAACCTATATCCCCATGATTTCTACACGGCATTGCACCAACCCGCTTAATCGCTTGGCGGCTTACTTTGTAGAATAGTAACTAGCCACGGCCGTAGCCTCCCACCAGAAAAACAAAATATGCCTTAAAATATATGAATGCTTAATATTCCTTCCCTTAACAAAACTAGCTATATAGTTTGGTTTGTGTCCCTTAAAACTCTCGCAGAAACTTTACCTAGGTGCTTTTCCTAGATAAGAATGATTCAAAGTCAATATCCGTGAAACATTCTGATTTTCATCAATATTGATGCAGTGTTTATAGGGTAACAAACAGGCAAACTTACGCACTTCCCTATCGCTAAGTAGCGATCTCTTCCAGGCCACGTTAGGATAATGATACATATTTATCTTCTGTACAATTAAATAAGCTCCCCAAAATATCAAAAACGTGTTCGCGGGCATCTTCAGGTACTTAAATACCAAAATTTTGGTTATGCAAAATTTTTTCGTACCTTCATGCAAACAATTGTTTCAATATGTTTTGTCAAAAACAAGTTTGCTTTTTATCTTATTTTTAAAACATACTTAACAACGAAACAAACTACTACTCTCAACTATAATACTCAACGCAAGACTGGACAGCTTGTGGATGCTTGCTCCGCAGTCTATTCTGCGGAGCATAGAAAGCGGAGAAAATACTAAAATTGGCTGATGAAGAAAGTTGGACTGCACATGCGAGAGTAATTGTCGCGCTGTTTCATCATATTAACCCGTAATGGGTTAATATGATGAGGACCAATGTAGGGCACGGTTCTCCTCCCACAATGAGAAGGGGTTGAGGTCGCAGTCCACCACGCTGGCCCAGTGCGGTTTGGTGTACAGCCATCACTTACTCATTAAAAATTAATAAATAAGTAAAGTACTAACGGTATAAGTGGGTATGTACTAGCAACAAATTAGTCTTAGTTACTTGAAATATAGAAAACTTTAAAACTAAGTCTTCGGGTTAAAACTAGTGTTACGTCTACTATAAACTAATGCAAATCTAATGCACGTCGGTATTAGATATGCAGAATATTGCATTAATCCCAGCTCCGAAGCACTGATACGTCATTTCAATTAAAACCATTTCGTGTTTCTATTCAGCTTGGATTTTCTCATCAAACAGAGATTAAACGGGATGAAAGATAATATTCTGAATTTCTAACGGTGCAGCTGGATGATCGTTTTTGAGATTTATTTAGGTAAATTTAAGTTTCATAAAATAAAATTGATCTGGGAACGATAAATTGAACCGCTCATGAATGGCAATAGCATAAGTGTCAAAGAAATAAAGCAAATCTCGCGCGCCCCCGCGGCGGCGCGGCGTTGCTAAGTGCGACATTGAACGCAATCGTTCAATCAACCCAGTACACGTTCACATAAGGAAACTACTCACTAAATAGTTGATGGACTTTTTTTAACTCTCCGCAATTAAGAATGAAGCAATTATTTATTTTCTTCTCCCTTTTATTGTGATATTTGTTTTAATCGGCATGTCTTGTCGTTTTAACAGATTTTAACAAAACTTGCAATACTGACACGTCAATGAAAAGAGCGAGATAACAAAGCAATTTTATGAAATTTTTCGTTTTTAAATAATGTTCTTAACTTTATTTTTAAAATTGTACGATGAAGATTCGAGATTCGGCTTTACGAAATGTAGAAAGTGAGTCAAAATAGAGAGTTCTAATAGTTCTAGTTGCTACACCTTTTCCATTGATTTGTTTTAACATTCAATCTTATTATATAAGTATTAGTGGTACCAGAGCGTTGCCCAACGTACCTTTTATTTGTTACATACATTTTCAAAATATTATGACTTTTAAATCCATGCCTTTACTTTCTAAGAATTGCGAAAGATTTTCTAGCAAGAAACCATTCAAAATGCGCTGTGTAACTTTTAATTTCTTGTTTCTACACAGAAAATAATATTTACCCTACAACTTTCCTAACATGTTTCATAATCAATTTGTGATTTGTTTGTACAACTTTCGCTGGAGAGCCAATGTTTTGTACTTATATATTTATATGGTCTTGTGTAGTTAACAGGTTAAAATTTTAAATCACATTTGCAATGTTCATCTGAATATTATCAGATTCGTAATAAATTCTCTTGTCTACTCGCTGTAACATATACATCAATTGAATTAAAAAGTAATCCATTTTGTGCTTCTTAATAACTTTTTTGGTTTAGAAGAACAAAAACTTCGTCCAGTCAAAGTTAAATGGACGTATTACATTAAAATCGGGGAGTTTCCTAACTAGGATTAAATATCTACCCGAATATTGCTCCGTCATGATTTTGAAGGAAGTTTCAGTTTCAGTTTCACTTCCACTTTCATTAATTAAATTGAATTTTGCATCATTTTATCCTCGTTTTGTCCTGTTTAGGAGTTAAATGCTTCGTGCAGCTAAAGTTATATGGGCAGTAAATTGCCTAAGTTACAATAGTCTGCAACTACTGAAATCTGTATACAGAGCCGAAAAATCATTATGAGAATTTTAAATATATTACACAACATTTCAGTTAGACAGATTAGGTATATGCACTCTATTTGTGCTTGGTACTTTTTATGTGTGATTATGAATTCATGACCGATGAATGCAGTTTAAGCTTTTAAACATTCAATTAATTTTCGCCCGGTTTTCTAACTAAGATTAATTATTATTTGTTATCCGAATGTTTATGTATAGCTGTTGCGAAGGAAGTTCGACATTCATTAAATAAATAGGAAATTTTAGTTCCTTCATCCAACAATTAATTATGATAATGTACAAAAATTCGGCGAATAACATTTTATTCTTGTCATTGTACATTAAATTACTTATTAACTTTCATTTACATTAATATTTTGTTTTCCATTCGGATGGTTTCAATAGTGGTCATAGCATATTATCTTGTTGATGTTATTTAAGAATCAAGCATAAACATTTTAAGAATCAAGTTGAAGTAATTCAAATATTATTTACATTAGAAGAAAAGTTACGATAAATAGAGTAGTACCTAGTCCCTCGTTTTGACTGAATTACATGCAATTTTATTGAGATAGTAGTCGATACATGCAATCTATTATTGGAAACAGGTACGTCATCATAATCATCATATTAACCCTTTACCGGCCCAGATAGGGCACGAGTTTACTCCCACAATGAGAAGGGGTTAAGGTCCACCACGCTGGCCCAGTGCGGATTGGTGGACTCCACACTCCTTTAAGAATATTATCAAGAACTTTCAGGCATGCAGGATTCCTCTCGATGTTTTCCTTCACTGTTGAAGCAAGTGATATTTTCATTAAAACGCGCATAACTTATAAAAGTTAGAGGTGCTGGGATTCGAACTCGGCCCCCGAAAGTAAAGTCGAGCTCTTATCGATATTAATTAATTATTATAAAAAAAAACCATAGACAAATAAACACCGTCTCTGTTAAAAGACTAAAAAGTAAGAAATAAATATTTTCTACAACATTTTTACATTGGTGCCAATTATTAGGCGGTTTTCGTTTCGTCGTTCCATTCAAGGCTTGAAGTGCAAGCGAGAGCGCGGAACGAGCGACAAAGAGGCACAGTCGGCCTCCGCGTTCGACATCTGTCTCTCTCCTACTTGAGTGAGCGAAGCGTCCGCGTGGACAGCTTCTATACAATAATACATTTACATTTTTTCGGCAAGGATGAAGTGCAGTGAAAAGTGAATGTGGTGTCAATTGTTTATAGCAACGATAATATTTATCAAAGAAATAAAATAAAAATTTTCTTTTGAAAAATGCAACCATTCCAGCAGTATTTTCTTACGACGTTGTCACGTTCAACTATCGTCAGTAAGCCGACTTTACAGACAACCAATTTTTTTTTATTGTGACGAGCATAATTTGCTTAGCAGCCATATACCATAACCGAAGCGCTACCCGTTCAGTACTAACTATTATATAGTTCCGCTATCATCCATGGTCAGTTAAGAGTACCTAATCGAACTAATAAACGTAAACAACAAAAAAACGTACAGTCGAATTGAGAACCTCCTATTCTAAAGTCGGTTGAAAACTGGTCTTTGGAGTTAACTAAAGATATTTAAAATAGATAATATTGCTTCCCAGTAATTTTGTAATTTCTAATACGTATAGTTTAGTAGATCTGAGATATTCTAACATATTACCAATTTCCAAAAACAGGAGTATTACAAATGCATACCAGTACATAGATTATATTATAGTTTATTTGGGGCTGTAGATAATCAAGTCATAAATCGAGATTGATTTTAGTTTAATATTTAGATCAATAAATATGAGAGTGATCATCCGGTTACGTTGTTTGTAAGGTGAAATGTGGGAGAAATGCGCGGGCGGTGTCTATATAAATATTTTCTACTCAATTATATTGTTAAAGCGTAGAATAGTCATAAAGGCGTGTTATGTCACAATTCGTGACGCGAGTTAGCGTGAGTATAAATTGAAATATTTTCCTCAAGATTTTCTGCTTTGAGAGATTCGACGTATAAAAATATTTGTAAAGGAAGGAATAATCTAGGGAAATAGAAACGGAAATATGAAAAAGATTTTTTCACGGAAAACTACCGTGAAAAAATATTTTTCATTTCAACTACCGTAAATATACCGGTAGTACACAAAAATGAACTCACTTCAAATATTGTAATATACTTATTGATAAAGATTAGGCCGGAAGATTGAATCTTTTATATCAAATCCTAGAGATTGGCCAGGTGGAAATTTTTTGAAATACAAAATTGTCGTCAGCATATTTCAATCCATGCAGTATCTTTGAGGTATTTACAAAATGTTGAGGCACTTTTGTAATGAGCAATATTGTTACCTGGAAAACTCTATGATTGGATATAAAGGATTTAATCTTCCGATTTAGTCTTTATCAATGGATTACAATATTTGAAGCGAGTTGATTCTGCGATGTTGCTAATAGCAACATCGCAGAATCAACTCGAATCAACAAGCCTCACATCTTGAGACCAAAAAGACCACCAGTCCTTCAGTTATATACATTTTTTTATTACACGTTAGCCCTTGACTGCAAGCTCTCCTGGAGTTCTGAGAATGGTACTGCAATAACCTATTAGATCCAACCCGGGAGGAAACTCTTACTTAAAATACCTCAGCTAACCACAGCCAGAGAGTTTTACGAACATGCTCCGACCATTGTTGCATAAGTGAATCACTATCACTAAGCCATATTGGTGGTTAACTATGTTGCAGCTAAAATGTAGCAATAATTAATCTTTGTACTTTTCCGTGCTTTGTATGGTATAAATTTTTTTTCTATGTTTTTACGTTAATCACGCAGAGCACTGATTTACTAATTATGAGCGTACTAGCCACGCCAATAGCATAGTAAACATAGTAAACATGCGTTGGGCTGTCATCGGCAAAATGAACTGGGGGCTTACTACATTCGCATAAAGTTATATTATTTTTCAATTGTTTCAATTTTATAGTCCTTATTTTACGGACGTCGAGTTTTCTTATATAAAACTGTCATTTTAAATAATATTGCTTTAAACGATGGTAGTAAGACTTTGGTATTCAGACAGTGATTTTGGGTGAAAGGATGTTCCGAACGTCTTACATCAACCTCGTAATATTGGGTTCCATAACTCAAAAAGAAAAATAGAATATTCTAAATTTTCTTATTTCATGATTTAACGCATGCTTATGTCAAGCAGTATTGCCATATTGCGGTCTAAAAGGCGTGGGTGTCGATTTAAGGGGGGATTTTTTGTCGGGTATGGGTGCGGCGGCAGCTTGTGTGACGTGATCCTTGCAACACTATGCAATTGTAGTTCTGTTTATAAGCGATTGTTTTCATATAATATGATATGATAGTTTATAGAGAAATCTCTCGTCTCTCGCTTATTTTTTTTTATTATTTCTGGACCTAATACTGACATGTATGAGGATACAGGTAACGAGCGTGGTTATATTATAAAAGCTTACCTGCAGTATGGTTGGTAACGTGTGTCGATGGTACTGCTCGATCATGGCGTTAGTGGCGATAAGTTGTTGCACGTAGGTGTTGTGGGAATCGTAGTAGGTTGCCAAGTTGGTCGGATTAGAGTTGTTGCAGTAGTTGAGGAACGCTGTCCGATAATCTTGGCGGCTCTGTAATAAACGGATTACCATATATGTATTATCATCTTACGAGATTGGATAAATATATATTTTTTTAAGACGGGACACAAAATATCATCAGCCATATATATATAATTTCATCATATATATATAAAATTTGACAGCCAGTTGGTGCAGTGGGCAGCGACGCTGATTTCTGCATCTAAGGCCGTGGGTTCTATTCCAACAACTGGAAAATGTTTGTGTGATGAATAAGGAGTTTTTTCAGTGTCTGGGTGTTTATTTATATTATCTTAGTACCCATAACAAAAGCTACGCTTTCTTTGGGGCTAGATGACGATGTGTGTATTGTCGTAGTATATTTATATTTACATTCACATCATACAACATTCTAAATATTATATGTATTATATCTATTACTTTTGCCAGCGATGTCGTACTTCACAAATCCCGAAGGAAACGTCAGTTTTCCTGGGGTTTATTTTTGGGTATTAATGAGTGAGAGAGATCTTTAATCATGTAGTACGTATATAATTTATTGGGTACAACTATTTATTGGACTGTCGCCCTTACGAGTATGTCCGATTGGCTTTCACCGCGGCATCTTTCCTACTTTTAGCATTTTTATATTCGACGTAACTTATAAACGATAGGTCCAATTTGAATAATTTAAAGAGGTATTTACAGGTACATAATCAATCTTAATGATAAAACTAATTATTTGGAGAAAAATTAATAACATGATAAGAATGGCTAATGTCATCATCCTTCTATTGTACCCGAGTTCCGGTTGAAATTTGACCAAAAACAGTTATTGTGATTTAACTATAATAGTTAGATATTAGGCTCGTAGACTTTTTTGTCGGCAATGATGATTATTTCAAGGATGTTGGTCATATAATTCATTAATCATTTAAACGTAGGACGCCAGTAAAGACCAGTCAGTATGATTTTTTCCGACATCTTCAACAATCAACGTTATATTTCAGCTAATTAAATATGAATACAAAAACAATAAAATATGCACTAAAACCTTCCTCATGAATCACTCGGTCTATTAGTAAAAACCGTATGCAAATCCGTTTTGGCTGTTTTTGAGTTTTTCGCGCCCAGATAGACAGACTGACGCGGAGGGGGATTTCGTTTTATAATATTATACAAGGATATGTAACTACCACGTTGTGGTAGTGGTCAACATGCTCACCATTAGACCAACGATACAGTTTGGTTGGGTTTGATTCTTGGTTCGGGCATTTTTTTTTTTAAATTGGAGTTTTTTTCTATTAAGAAATTCTCTGTATCATCCCGGAGTAAAGAAATTGCAGCGTTGTCAACCCATGCCTGGATGGGCACACTAAGCTATTGATCTCGGTATTACAATTTGTATTATGTTAGCATAAAATCATTAAAGGTGCTACTTCTTCTTCTATGAAAAAGCAGGCCACAGGTCCAGCAATAAGACAGTAACTGACTGAAGATGATGATAAAAATGTTAGAAATAAGATATATTGTATGATTTATTATTATTAAATTCTTTATTGCACACACAAAAATAAAATACACAATAGATAAAAATAAACTACTTTAGGTGTGCTAAGGCGGTCTTTTCGCTAAAGCGATCTCTCCCAGACAATCTTTAATGACGACAGCGAAAGCTTTTGCTTGCGTTGTGAAAGTAACGTTGATAAAAGTAACGTTGATAAAAGTCTGTAGTAAGATAATATGTTACTGGTTACTTAAAATAAAAAAAAAAAGTGGTTTAAAAAGTGTCTCAGTGTAGACGCTACTGGTGTAGAGTTGTAGCTACTAACTGCAAAACCGCTTACAATACACGCACTAGCGTTTAATGCATCTACCCCTATACATTTAATCACGTTGCGTAAAAATATATCTTATTTTATCACCTTCCTCACGTTTAATGGAGCTATTTATAGCCATGTACGTAATGCAGAATAATAAATGTCGGAAAAAGGCCTATAAATGGGTTATAATTTATAGTGACTTGGTCCAATTTCATATTCATTATCATGACTGACATGTTATTGCCACGGCATAATGAAGAGGTACATTAAAATGGTGATATGAATCAAAACCAGAAGAAATATACAAATTTTCATTCAAATATACAAATTTTTACGCGTTCTTTTGAATAATATTTTACTTTATTTCTCAAAGGTATTTTTGGCAGTTAAAAATATTTCACTTCATACCGTTTTAAAATTAATGTTTTATACGCCATATTAACGTACAGTAAAATAAATGTTTATAATAAAAAAAAAACCGACATCAAAAAAAAAAAAATTTGAATCAATAACTTAAAAGAGATAAATAAATATACTACGACAATACAGCCATCGCCATCTAGCCCCAAAGTAAGCGTAGATTGTGTTATGGGTACTAATATGACTGATAAATATTTGTATGAATACACATAAATACTTAGAATATAAATATAAACACCCATCCACTGAAAAACATTCATGCTCAGCACACAAACATTTACTAGTAGAATCGAAACCACGGCCATGGACTCAGAAAGCAGTCTCGCTGCCTACTGCGCCAGTCGGCCGTCGAGTTTTATAAGTAATGCGAAATATAATGTTAATATTCATTCAATATTAACAATAATTTCTCGGAAGAATCGAGGGCACCAGATCACCCATGAGATGGGCTGACTTCCAGAGAGGAGTGGCGACGAATAGTCAAGCGTGCCACAACCCTTGAGTGACGACCACGACCGCTCTGACAAGAGCGAACCGACTGAGAAGAATCAACAATAATTTACAGTGAATAAATATTATTCATTAATATTTTTATCTGAATAACGCTTTTTTTTTTTAAATCTTCGTCTTAGCCAACTCAGAATACTATTCGGAGTTAGTTGCTTATCCTGAAGAAAAACACAAGGAAATATATTTCAGTTCTACAAAAACTGAGATAGGTATATCTTTTCTTTCGGGCCTCGAATGTCTTAGTGAGCAAGTTACTGATAATGGAGCTTTCAAGACTCCAAACAAAAACGAGTTTAATAAAAAATATTATTCTATAAGATTTATCGGTAAAATTGTCAACATCGTTGAAATTCACTTTATTTACTGTAGATTATACAAAGGTATTTGTGCGTAATACATATTCCACATTAATATGATTGGACGTTCCGAGTAGGTATGTAATAAACTCAAAGGTAAAGGCAGACCTTTGTGGCTTATACTAATTTTCTGGAGAGCTTCTTATACGTTACGAGGTAAAGAAACCAATTTATTTGAGAGTAAAAATAGTAAATAGGTTTGTTGAACAATTCTATTAAATATAAACGGACTCAACATTTATTTACGTACGCAGGTTTTGAAGGTACTTAGAAATAAAAGATGGAATGCTTTACTTTTTTAAGCGCGTTTGCCTAAAATACCCTGAATACTAGTTTTAATTGCATATAATAATAATAATATTAAACCTGAAGAGGAAAAAGTATCTAAATACTAGGACCTTGCTTAAGAGATTACCGCCGTGTGGAATGTTGAGTCGACCGTTATTGTTCCGATCCTCGTTTCAGTCAATGGTCTTCTCGCGAAAACTTCGACCAACATCTTAAGAAGCTTTCGCTTGGTTGTTGGATCAATGGTCGGATACAGAAGGCGGCCTTGAAACGGCGCGTATTGTGAGGAGGTTCCTCACTCTGTATCCCTGACCGCCGGTTGCTTGGGCATTCAAAAGCCCCTCAAGCGGAGGGTGGATGTTTTATTTATAAATTTTTAATAGTGTTTTTTATTTTTTTTAAGCATTGTTAAGAATTAAAAAAAAAAATGAAAAAGAAATTATAGAAATTTTCATCATCACATCAACCAATAGACGTCTACTGCTGGACATAGGTCTTTTGTAGGGAGTTCCAAGCTCCACGGTTCTGAGCCGCTTGGATCCAGCGGCTACCTGCGACGCGCTTAATGTCGTCTGTCCACCTCGTGGGGGGCCGACCAACGCTGCGCTTACCAGTTCGGGGCTGCTATTCCAGCACCTTGGGACCCCAACGTCCATCCTTTCTCCGAATGATGTGCCTGGCTCATTGCCACTTCAGCTTCGCGACTCGCTGAGCTATGTCGGTAATTCTGGTTCTTCTACGAATCTCCACATTTCTGATTCGATCGCGTAGATATACTCCGAGCATAGCTCTCTCCATCGCGCGCTGAGTGACTCTGAGCCTTCTTATGAGGCCCATAGAAATTTTATATAATAATAATAAAAATCCATCGCCTATGTATAAATAGAGCAACACTTTAGCCGAGCAATTAAGGCACACGTCGTACAAAGTGCCACGTCGTGTCCTTCAATCTGAGGCGTATGTCCCCGTAATTAAACCTACAACCACGCCCTTCAGACCGGAACATAGGAATGATGCTTGGTAGCATAAATAAGCATGGCAGTAGGACTTTCCCGGACGACCTTTGTCCGAATAAGCTCCACCATACATCTAAGCGGTATAAATTCGAAATTCATTATTATTTATCATTATTTCTAGGGCTTACTATATCAGCACTTTTGAAACATCTGGTCTGTCTGTTAGTTAGTAGCGGCTTTACCACCGGTTCGGAATGTAGATTTTACCGAAAAGAAGCCGGCGAGAAACTCATCAGTTGCTCTTTTCCTACATCAACAATTTACATTTTACGTTTTACATATTGTATATTTCAGAAACACGATTAAAACGTTTCGTGCTTGTTGATTGAATATCAACTACATAAGGATGCCACAAAAATAGGTTGACCTTTAATAAAATTAACAGATGAACCGTGACTCAATTTAAAATGCCATTACATTAAAAGCGATAAAACAAAACACCATTAAATAGCTCATCATTGAACGATTAATTATTCACAGTCCCAATTAAAAACCTTTAAGTTCAAGCATACATTTGGACACTTTTACTAATGATGAAATATATTTTCAATTAAGAGATTGGCTGTAATGTAATTGGGCTACTTTTAATGTTTCCGATTATAGGGTATAATAAATTGCGTATTGTATATATCTTTATAACTTTTATATACATGCACTTCTTATCTTATCTGATCACTCCTATCTTTTTCCATAGATATACATGATACATTAAAGCCTCTGATTAGACTACTTTGTTTATTAAAACGCTTAGTTCGCATTTTTAAACCCCCAGCGTAAATAGAGCGGGGCCAAAACTTTGACCGCTTTGTCAGACCGCTTCATACCAATACGACCAATTCAAAATGGTTTTACCATCTGTATTCTTCTTAAAGGCGGCGATTTGAGAGTGTAATTTCAAAAGGATGTATTCTTTGAAGCGCTCCACTTATTATAAATCACATCAATCTCCAGCGTCAGAGACGGGAATGTGATGTGAAAATAATTTATAATAAGACGTTCCTTAACGTAGTATGGAGTGCTCTAAAATTATTAAGCGTAACCGACAAATCAACCAGTATCCAAAACAAGGTTTAAAGAATATTTAAATAAAGCCTCTTTTGGAAATTTTATGATTTGTCAGCTACGCTAATTCGGCGGTAAAACCTCGATTGGCTAAGTAGTTTAGTCCGGTAAGTTGTGTCCAAATGTTCTAAACGCAAGTTCAAACATTCCAAATGAAATAAATAAATAAATATACTAAGACAATACACACATTGCAATCTAGCCCCAAAGTAAGCGTAGCCTGTTTATGGGTACTAAGATGACTGATGAATATATATTTTTTTTATGAATAATGTAGATAAATCCTTAGAATATACGTATAAACACCCAGACACTGAAAAACATTCATACTCATCACACAAACATTTTCCAGTAGTGGAAATCGAACCCACGGCCTTGGGCTCAGAAAGCAGGGTCGCTGCAAACTGCGCCAATCGGCCGTCAAAGGTATCATTGTAGGTATATACATTCATTCAATACATATTTAGGCTTTGGCGGGTCGACAAGTCGCGAGTCTGAAGTGGCAATGGGCGAGGCATAGCTCGGAAAACCAATGAACGTTGGGGTTCCAAGGGTTAGAATGGTTGCCACATTCATGTGCCGCACCGGCTAAAGTAGCGAGTTCGACCCTCAACGAGTTGGTCAAACCACATCAAACTATTCGCTGGGAGCTGCCGCAAACAACTGGCTGAGCACTGTGCATTTTAGAATTGGTCGGCAATCTGTTGAGCAGTGGCGTGCACTCTCACCAGGTTATGAATACACCAGGAAATTTGCAGAAAACGGCCAAAATTCTCCTCCCATGCGAGTTATATATCAATTTTAGGGTAGGCAGTGCTTTTGTGCATATATGAAGTGCACGCCACTGCGGTTGAGATGTTAGTGGTGATAGTGATGGTGATGATGATGATTGGTGGGTCCAAAAAGATTTGTTAGCCAATAAGGCTGTACGATTTTGAATAATAATTGGACTACCGATTATCATGTCCTGGATTGAAAATATAACTGTTTTCATCACTAGAAAAGTCCCACGGGAGAACTGATATTCCATGTGACGCAAGCGGAGCCTATAAAGCATTCTAAAACTGTACTATTATGAGATAATGAAGATATCGGTATAACAAGTTAATGAACAGGATTCAATAATTGCTTAGTTCACCATGTTGCAAAGTGTTACATGACGCAAAGGTAATGTAATGAGGTGCCCCCGAGGGTGGAAAGCAATCAAGTTTGCGGTCACCGTACATAGGTTTGCGTGACACAGAATTCCAAATTACACTTTAATTATTTATTACAGATGCTTGCAAATTTGATGTGAATATCCAGCAATGCCAGACTAACTTAGGCATAATATAAAACAATAGGTAAAATTATATGAACATAATGTATAGCGAGTAAGAAAAAAAATACAAAAACAAACCGAACACTGCACGAATGTTCAGATTATTTGAAAATGGCACCATACAGACGCCATATTGATTTATAAATTTGCCAGTACCATTTAAGGATTTTAATCAGAAAATAAATCCAAAAGGTAAAGGCATTAAGAAGTTTTGGTGGAGTAAAGAAACGCGCAGACACACATACATACTCGTAAATGAACATTACTTATATTAAATTCATTTATTGGGCAGTCGTGTAAATAAAGCAACGCCTGGGCCTTTCGATTTTTAAATACAATTTTATGGTTTCTCTTAGTCTAGGTGTGAATTTTCCTCATGGGACTATATCTAACGTAATCAAGTCAAAAACAGTACCGAGCACGAGTGTAGAAAGTCCTCTAACGTCTATCTGGAGAGAGTTTTCAGCAATTAATCTCTTTCTGCATTTAAGAATTTGTTCTTTTGAAACAAGCACAAAAACCCTGAAAACTCACACAACACTTTCAGTGTATTTCAATCGTTTTATCTATGGAAGAAGCGGTGCTGGCCAAGTGAAATCCGCACTGGGCCAGCGTGGTGGCGCCAGCGTGGGTGGCGCCTTAACCCCTTCTCAATGTGAGAGGAGACCCGTGCCCTGTGGTCAGTGGCGTGCGTAGAGGGTATACACAGGTTATGCAATTGATATAAAATAAAGAAAATCTCCAGTACGAGCCATTAAAAACTTAAGGCAAGAGTTTGTAAGAGTTTTAAAAACCCTACCCTCAAGTATTTATAACTTGCTCTGGAGATTTTCTTCATTTTATATCATCTGCATACCCTGTGCATACCCTCTACGCACGCCACTGCCTGTGGTCTGTAGTGGGCCGGTCGGTAGTGGTAATGGGTTAATATGATGATGATGATGATGATGATCTATGGAATAGTTATGGTATGGAATACGTTTAGTAGTATTAGAGTTTTTTGCGACAGAGCTTGTCCGGGGTACTACTATTGCCATGTGTTTTTTTTCTTTGTTCCTTCCTTTTTGGACCCCTAAATTTGCCTTTACAAAACGGTTTTGCTACTTTCTGGGCCCCTACTTGTATAATAAGCTAAACGCAGAATTGTTTATTCATAACTTACCACTCATTCAGTGTAAAAATAAAGTAACATCTTTTTTGCTTAGTAAATCTTACGAAGAAACAGAAGATTTCTTACAAACTTTATTTTA
Organism: Pararge aegeria; assembly: GCF_905163445.1. Lineage (NCBI taxonomy): Eukaryota > Metazoa > Arthropoda > Insecta > Lepidoptera > Nymphalidae > Pararge > Pararge aegeria. The sequence goes on from NC_053187.1 coordinate 8,555,548, forward strand.
ATTTACCTGATTGTCATTGTTACTAGAACCCTACTCCAAAAATTTTATAACACAACACACACACAAACACGCACTCACACTCACACACTCACACACTCACACACACACACACACACACACACACCCACACACACACACACACACACACACACACACTTTACTAAATATATTTCCTTTTTTTCCTCTAAGTTACAATTAAAGCTACACAATAGTAATGTCTTAATTTCAATCTGTCTATGTATGTTTCGGGGGCGAGGGCTGCTTATCCTTAACACAGATAAAATCTAGATAGGGTAGCCAGTTCGAAAGAAATAAACGATATTATTATTATTATTATTATTATCCTCTTACAACATCTGGTTGCATAGAAGACTATGTAATTGAGTATTATAATAGCATAAATATATGTCATAAATATATCGGCTTCGTACGCTCAGGTTGCCTTTAAAAGATCACTTTTCACTTTTAGTGATAAGGCCGCCTTTGCACCCTAGCACTAAGTACTATTACTGTTTTCCTTGTATTTTTCCTATTGTGTTGTGTTGCAATAAAATATTTCTATTCTATTCTATTCTCTTTCTTTTCCTTTATGTTTGCAGCTTTTACGTTTTGCAGAGGCTACGACCGTTTTATACCCAATATTTTAACTATTATAACCTCAGATTTATATATATAATAATACGTTTATTTTAATTAAAAGTTACACAGTAAATTAAAAATAGTACAAAATAAGAAGAACATAAGGTAATGTGTATCATGAAACCCAAATTCGATAATACTGCTATAGTGCAAGACTGAGTCGCAGTTATTATCGCCCATCTCTGGAGCGAGAAACATACACTTAAATTAAATTTAGTGAGATGAATAAAAATAAAAACCTAAAACTATGAGATACTAAATGTTCTTTTATGCTTATTTCTACCGCTACACATCATTGTTGCAGATCTGTTCCGGTCTGTTCCGGTTTGTTCCGGTTTGTTCCGGTCTGAAGGGCGTGGTTGCCGGTATACTCACAGGTACATGAGTCTTAACATCTACGCCTCAAATTGATGGCCACAGGGCGGCATGTTGCGGGACGTGCTCCTTGCATGCCTTGTGAAGTGTTGCTCTGTTTTTAGGCTTAGGCTTTCCACTTACCATCAGGTGGGTCGTCTGCTTGGTCCGTCAATTATTACTATTAATGAAAACAGGTATATTATTAATAAGAGAGAGAGTGTGCTCAGGGGAGCTATTCGATTTGGTCAAACCATCTCCTTTCTACCATCGAACTGCAAGGTACCGAAAGAATCTGCACCGTTACGTTGTTGAAATACCATCAACACGTACGAAGCGTTTTGCTTCTTCCTTTCTGATCCGCACCGCAAAGACCTGGAATGCCCCTTTCCGTCTTTCCCGATACCTATTATCTGTGTACCTTCAAATTAAGAGTGAATAGGCATCTTCTAGGCAAGCGCGCTTCATCTTAGGCTGCATCATCACTTACCATCAGGTGTGACTGCAGTCAAGCACTTGTCTATATATTTAAAAAAAAATAAAGAAAATACTAAGAGAACAGAGCAGAGCTGTTCAGCTTAAAACTGAAAGCAATATTATAGAACTTGATAAACACCTTCGCGGAAAAGCCGATTAAACTTCAATACAATGAAACTTAAACAGGTGTTGTTCTACGTACGCTAGGTCAATATACGATTATATTTTCTATGCTAACAAAAGAATAGAACTGCCATACATCTAACAGATTAGACTGCTACGAAATACGGTATAGACTGCGTCATCATTAAAAAAAGTAACAGACACAAATTACGTAGGTGGCTGAACACCTTAACTATATTAGGTAGGCCCCGGTTTCGATTCCCAGCAGGAGAATTGTCCCTAGTTTATTAACTTAAAACAAAATCTAGGAGGGTTCCAAATGCGCTTGGTCTAAGAAAAGGTCACAACAAACTTAGCCATGGGTTTTTTTATAATCATCTCACACTCAAATAATTATTTAGCTAAGCTAAAGTTAGAGGAATACGTACCCAAGTTTTTTAATCATTCTTGTAATCCTTAATTTTTTTTTGGATTTTTCAATAAGCTTACGTTTTATATAAACTTTGAACTTATATCTAGACATCTAAGAGATTCATCTGGTAATTTGTAATTAAATGATATACCTTGAATGACTTACAAATTTTATGTAACCTAGTAAACTGCACTACAAGTTTATTTTTACTCCTAACTTTAATATTGTAACAGTCCACTTTATTTTTATATTTTGTTCTATTTTTATGTACCTACATACATCTAAATTTCATAATAACAAACGTCCATATTCGACTGTAAAATCGGTGACCATACACAAAAAGATACAGTCAATGCAAAATGCTTTTTTGAAAAAAAAATCGGCACAGTAGAATTAGTAGATACAGTAGAATTTGGAACTCCCTTTTTTATTCCACTTCGAGTTAGCTTTTGACTGCAATCTCACCTGGTGGTATGTGAGGATGATGTCGAAGGTGGAACGGGCTAACCTGTTATTGAGTATGGATATCATACCCCTAATCGGTTTTTACGCGACATCGCACCGGACCACTGAATCACTTAGCGGCACGTCTTTGTCGGTAGGGTAGTAACTAGCCACGGCCAAAGCCTCCCAAATTATAAATTCCCAGACTGCCCCTGCTGGGAATCCAACCCGGGACCTCCTACTTAAATTCACAGCGCTGACCGTTGCGCCAGTGAGGTCGTCGCTACAAAATACCTATGTGCAGAAGAGGACAACAATATGTACTAGAACTAATATTATATATATACATTCTTTCTATTCTCTACTGTGTGAAACATTTGAAGGAAATTTTTTAATTTGTTGGTTGCCCGGGTGAAGTTCTCCGTACTTCAAGGAAATTGATTTTAAGGGTGCATCCACATAATTCATCTTTCTTCAAACAGTCTTTCACTATTCAGGCTGTTAAGATTTGGAATGCCTTGCCTCTTGAAATCCAAGAGGCACGGTCGATTAGAATCTTCAAAAAACTTGTTAAAGATAATTTTTTGTCTGAATCTTCGGAACTTTAGTAATGCCTATTCTCTTCTTTTTTTAGGGGATTGACAGTATTGTTTCTATTTATTGATATTCATTGTAGAGATAAATATTAATTAATAGTATTTATATATAATATTGTGTAGCAGTTTATAATATTTATAGTATTTATGTATATATTTATAAATTTATTTATATGCACCACCTTCCTCGTCTTGAGCAGTGTTTTACGCCATCGATTTCCTGGAAAAGATCGCAATGTAGTGATAAGGCCGCCTAATTGTAGACTTCGTGTTAACTAGTTTTTTAAAATTTTTCCTTTTTTTAAGTGGTGTACAATAAAAGTGCATTCAATCATTCAATACAATATACTACTATAATCAAGATAATACACACATCGCCATCTAGCCCAAAAGTAAGCTAAGTTCGTGTTATGGTACTAAGATAAATGATGAATATTTTTAGGAATTATATGCATTATACATAAATACTAATAATATACATATAAACACCCAGACACTGAAAAACATTCATGTTCATCACTCTATAATTAAAGACTTTAAATACCAAAGATATGCTGGGTTATTAATTTCAACTATGTGGAAATCGATTTATGCATAGATTTTGTAACAAAGAAAAAAATAATATTTGATTAATACCATACAAATCTACAGTTTAAAATTGTTTGCCAGTTATTGTTAATTTGGGTGGAATTCTGCTTTTAATTAATTTGATATAAAACATCCACGGTATGTAATTAATACGAAAATTATTATCCTTTCAAACGAATACAATAGAGTGACGTTTAATTAAATTTAATGAATGATATTAAATTATTTGCGTTTACCACATAGTCTGAGAGCGAGCAAAAGATTTTATGATCAAATTTCTCAATCTATGATTTTCTGAGTTTGTATTTCAAGTTTTCTTATAAACTTAGCCTAAACTTATACAAAAAGCGATCTAGCGTCTTATTTTTAGGCTTCCTTTACCAGAATTGTTTAAATGAACCTCCCTTACGGTGAAAATAAACCGAACAATTAGTATCAGTGTTAGCATTTCAGATTTCTATATTAAAAAAAACATATAGCCATTTATTATCATATAGCCAACCGGTACATTTATTTGCAAATTAAGTAGATCAAAATGGGATAGTCTAATTTTGGTAAAGGGTAAACAGATTAAGCGGGATAAAAATTTAACCCTTTTATTTTTGTACGTTAACTCCATTTAGGTTTTGGACGCCTTTTCGAGCTCAGTGTTTCCTGATTCTTTCAACTTGGGTATCTTTAAAAAAAGAGTGAAATTATATCTCTTAGGGCTAAAATTACACTTTTCACAAGGAGTGTGGGTTGTCAAACGCGTGTCTTTATCTAATTTAAAAAAAATAGCCAAGATAGTACAAGAGTCGTGCTTGATAAGTGGGCATGTCAACAGATAAAACAATGTAAGGTACATGAATCAAAAGTTCATGTAATAGTTCATATCAGCGTACCACGGTAACTTCCTGCCGCCAGAGGATTTATGTAGCTTCTGTACTTTTTGTGTGATGCCATAATATTTTAGAAAACAGTCTAAAATAATTGCACAAATCTCTGTGCATTTCATAGATGCTTAATTTGTGTTAACAGATTTATTCAAAAATCAGTGATGATAAATTAATATATTACGACAGTACACACATCGCGATCCAGCCCCAAAGTAAGCGTAGCTGATGAATATTTTTTTTTATGAATAATATACATAAATACTTCCAGCATACAGATAAACACTCAGACACTGAAGAACATTCGTATTTATCACACCAACATTTTTCCAGTTGTGGGAATCGAACCCACGACCTTGGACTCAGAAAGCAGGGTCGCTGCCCACTGCCCACTGCAATCGGCCGTCATAATATAGTACGCTAAATTAATGAAAATTAAGCTTAATTAAAATGTCAAATTACTGCAAAGTAACGCCGCCTGCTTCTATCCAATAAAAATAATGTACTTATTTCTTTGTCTTTGTTGGTAACCTTTTTTACCCTTTCTGAAATCATGTTATACTTTTTTTTTTCAATATTGGTAACCCTAGGCCCGTGTGCAATTGTAGTAATAGGTTGCGGTTGATGCATGATCATTACCTTGTTGAGTTGGTCATCAGCTTTACTCAGGATGAGTTCACAGCCCTCACGATGCGCAAACAGTTTTCTCGCCTGCACCTTCATGTGGAAAGTCTTCTCTATCAGCGGTGTTGCCACCACCCGTTCCAGTGAAGAGGAAGCGTTGCTGCACCCGACCACATCTGCTTCTACTTCCTGGAGGAGAGTTTCCCAAGTGTGGAATAGAGAAGACGGGCAGGTGGCTCTGTGGGGCAATAAAACATATTTGGTAAAATCCGCACTACCAGTACTCATACTACGATATTATAAATGGGGAAATGAATAAATATACTACGATAATATACACATCGCCATCAAGCCCCAAAGTAAGCGTAACGTGTAATAAATAATTTATGAATAATATAAATAAATACTTATAAAATACAGATAAACACCCAGACACTGACATGTTCATCACACGAACATTTTCCAGTTATTGAAATCGAACCCACAATCTTGGATTCAGAAAGCAGGGCCGCTGGCCACTGCACCAATCGGCCGACGATGTTGACGCAATGTGTTTAATATTTTTTTTTTATTTTGATAAAGCTTGACAAATATTTATCATTCTGGATTTGTTCCATTGTTGTTATGTCATGCACGGCTAAACGGCACAGATATTAATTAAATTTTGAGGCAGAAGTAAAACAAATTTTTACTTGTTTTGTTACTGCATTCATTGAACTTTTTCGGTTACTGATTAACCGAAAAAGTTCAATGAATGCAGTATTCAAACCGTAGGTAACCTACGTATGTTAAATAAAATCAATTGGGCCTAAAGGTATTCAGACAAATACACGCCAACATTACATTTAATTAAACCAATCGTCAAAGTTGTTTCAAACAATAATATAATCTTAATACAATTCCGTAAAATGAACCCGAGCGGCTTTCTGAAAATTATATCCGCATTAGATTTAATGAAAATATTTTGAGTTTCATTATTCAATAGGTAGGTACCTACTTTCGTATATCAAGTAATAATTGACGGTCCAAACAGATAGTAAGTGAAAAATTTCTCTCTTTTCGCTCTTTTTAAACGTCTAGTCTGTCTGTTTGTAGAGACTCTGCTACCGGTTCGGAAGGCAGATTCTACTGTGAAGAAGCCGGTAAGAAACTTAGCAGTCCCCCTTTTCCAACATCAGCTATCTAGATTTTACATTTTAACATTCATGATTCTATCTTGTGAGAGATTAAAGCAGATCCGGTTACTTCCAAGCAACCTTGTCGTTAAGTAAACCCATCTATAGTAATATTATAAAGAGGAAAATGGTTTTGTTTATTTGTTTGTTTGTAACCTATAGGCTCCGAAAGTACTAGACCGATTTTAACCATTTCTTCACCAAAAGAAAGCTAAACTATCTCAAAGTATCATAGGTTATAAATTATAAAAAAAAAAAAAAGAGAACCATTAGAAAGCAACAATAATGTAACCCAAAGTAGCAAAATTTAGCCTATAGAATTCATTACTTGGCGTGCACTGAGAAAACAATTGATTATACATTAAAAATATGTACTGCATGATTAAAGTACTCATTATTAGCTTACAGAAAAATCGTGTTCGTGACAAATTTTGTGTTCTAAAATGTTATTAAATCGCCAGTGGAAAAAAAAAGATTGTTAAATTATATCGCAGTATTAATTCTCATTAAAATAAATAGTTTTATCACAAAGAGTATTTATATAGCAGTAAAATACTATTAAATTCATTCCAAACAATTTAAAAGATAAGGACTACACCTAAACATGACAGTTATTTTTACAAATACACTTACTTAAAAAAGTTTTTTTTTTAAATTACAGCCGATTTTAAAAATAAAAACCCCAAAATATTTGTAGAACTACATCTTAATTGAATGCCACGCATCTCCCAAGCTCCTACGGAAACGCTGACGAAGTCGCGGGCAACAGCTGGCCGCCTATAAAGAGAGCAATTGACAGGGTGCCGTGCTGTGTCTATCAATTTTAGACGTAGGTGTTATGCCCATTGTGTGCATGTAATTACACCACAAACCGCGACCACCAGACCGCAAAAAAACAATGCTGGTTGACGACAGCAATACTGCTTTGCGGCAGAAATTAGAATGATGGTAGCACTTACCCGGACGAGCTCTGTCACGAAAAGCTCTAAACTTAGTTGGAATAGTTAAATATTAGTTCATATTTAACTATCACAAATATTACCTCATCATCCTCAGCCTATTAAAATCTCACACAGGCCTTTCGAGAGAGACTCGAAATGCGTAGTCTGCAATACCGTAGCCTCTGTACAAGATTTGCTCGCTCGCAATCCGGGAGTCCTTTTCGAGTATGGAAATAACTGACCTTCGAGTAAAATGGATTTTATTTACTCTGCTCAAATTTGCCTACAGTTTAGCCCAGGCTTTTGACCGAACGTTTGAAAACAAATAATCAGAAGTATAGGATTTTCGACTCTAAAACGAGTTAGTAAACAACGACAATTGGGTCCATTTTACTTACAGATATCAATACTCGGTGTAACGAATATAATCACTTTATTTAACCTTACCTAAATACTTCCTGATAGATACTGAGTTTTTATTTCAGAGGAAAATCTAATGCATTACGGTTTTTGGCCCAAACCAGTACCCAGGATATTAATGCGGCCCATAGTCAAAGATGTTAATCACTAGACCAACGAGTAACAGGACAACAATGAAAAACATCGCAATTACTTAACTCTCACCGTTGCTAGCATGTTGTAATCAAACTCTGAACTTGACGCCAATTATTATCGCACAAAATAACAACGTAATGATGTATTCTTCTGTCTTGTCTGTTGTTTATGTCGTTCCTTTTTAATCCCCGACACAAAAACGACAGGGTGTTATAAGTAAGACGTATTTGGTACATCTGTGGCATCGTAGCTCCAAAAAGTACCGGAACCGATTTTGATTTTGTTTTATGGTGAATAATTCGGGAATGTTCATAGCTATGTTTAATGTAAAAAATGAATAAAAAATCCTTCTTGTAAATCACACCTATTGACTTTTTGTTCATATTAATATGAGTTAGAAATGTAAAGAAATATACTACGACAATATACACATTATTTAAACTAATTATTTTAAATTTTCTTGTATTTATGTGGTGTCCAATAAAAGTGTATTCATTCATAGATAATAAATGTTCAAAATGTTCTTTCAGTAGACTAGTAGTATAGAACTGGCATCCCGAAATCTCCGGAGTGTAAAGCTTTCTACAGATCAATCTTAATTAAGTGTGTTCTCTTTCGGAGCACGGCGTTTGGCTATAAAACTTTATTTTTATTCAACCGCCTCTGAACAATTATCTTCCCATCTCATACCGTTCCTGGAGAATCTTGAGACAGAAAGTATCTCTTATGTCAGCAATTGAATTATGGCTCTTTTAGAACGTCGCAACTTTTTATGATGGACTTTCGTTGCGAATAATAATTAAACGAGTTAACCCTATACCGTAGGTGGGTACATTTTACAAAATGGAATATCGATAATAAAGTCGAAAGCTTTCAACTTAATGGAACCAGCCGCATACTACCAGCATTTATGTAGCGAAGTTTCGTATTTTGTGTCAAAATTTCCTTGTGAAGGTTCACATGTGTTGTTTATGTGATGTTTTAGAACTTTATATGTTATAAGTACTGATATACTTTTTCTTTATCTTTTCTTTGCAACTAATTTTATAGTGTCTTATGTAACGTTTTATTGTCAGAGAGATAGAATAGTTAATGAATGTATTTATATAATAAACTTTAATACAGAACTAGAGGTTTCAACTGTCAACTCTGAGGTTACGGCACCCGCTAGACAGTGTTACAAATTTTATAACACCCCTCGTTTTGCGTCGGGGGTTAAAGCATGTCAGTTGTTTAACAATGTAGGTTACGCGATATTTATTAACTTTAAATGGTATTTATACATTGCGGTATTCCATGTGTACAATTAAATTTAAGCAAGAAGCAGTAGAATCTGTCTGAATTTAAAACAGTGTTTTTTAATTACACTACAAGTTAGCCCTTGACTGCAATGGCACCTGGTAGTAAGTGATGATGCAGTTAAAGTTGGTGGCGGGCTAACCTAGGGAGTATGGCAGTTATATTAAAATTATTCCCCTAAACGGTTTCTACGCAACATTATACCGGAGCGCTAAATCGCTTAGCGGCACGTTCTTGTCAGTAGGGTGATAACAAAAACCACGGCCGAATCCCCTTAACAGAGCAGACCAGAGAAAATTCGAACCCGGGACCTCCAACTTAAAACCGCAGCGTTCACCGCTACGCCAGGGAGTTCGACACAAAACAGTTCTTCTGAAATATAATCTCTAGGCACGTTTCACAACAACACCGTAGAATCTTCAGTAGATTTTGACTGTACAATGAATAATGGCTAAGAAATTACATGATTTTTTTAGTAATTATATTGGGTTAAAGCAAAATAAGCCGAGAGTTGCTCTTGCACATTTTGTATGTAAACACCCACCCATGTGAAGCTTCAGAGTAGATTACCGTGAAGATACAAACTAAAAGGTTCGGCAATATCCTTAATATCAAAGAATAAAAACTGACTTTTGACATAGTCGGGGCTAACATCGTAAGTAAGTGGTTAGATAGCGCAGACCGGAACGGGGTCGTACAGAATTGGGGCATACGATAGAAAATTTCGATAAAGCCACTCGTAGTAGCGAGTCAGAAGCATGAAATGCTAATATCACTAGTCATAAAGTGCTTTATGCTTTTTACCTGTGATATATCCGTGTGCATGGGAGAAAGTATAAAAGCCTACCAAATTTTTTATTACCAACATTTTGGTGATACATTTTTTATTTGAAGGTTGGATCGCCTAGTGGATAGAACCTCGGCTTAACTTTCATGGTACCAAATTCGAATCACAGCACGCGTGTCTTACTTTTCTAAGTGCGTTTTAAGAAATTAAAATACCACTTGCATTAGCATTGAAGCGAAACATAGTGATGAAATCTTCACGACTGAGGGTTCTTTATAATTTTTACAAAGGCATGTGGAGTCCACCAATTCGTACCATTCGTACAGCGTGGTGGGCTAAGGCCGAAACCCTTCTCATTGTGGGAGGCCGGTAATGGGTTGATATGATGATGAGGAAGAAATATTTCTTTTTATACTAACGTCTCATGAAACTAAGTTATTAAATACGAGTGTAAATAAGTGACAACAACAGTCTATACTCTTAAAATTGTCTCGCTTATGAGAGAAGAGGCCTGTGTCCAACATCGGGTGGTGCGGAATGATAAAGTATTATGCCACGAAAGCCAGTTAAGTATTAAACTATTAGACAGATAGAGAGTATTTTATCACTATACATTATTTTAGTTTCAGTTCACGGACATTGATAAAATACTAGAAGAAGGTAAACGATGGGGATCACTTAAAATTGTATATAGCCACTGTTCGCAGCTTTGCCCTATTATAATAAGTTATTTAAGAGGCCAGGTGAATAATGCGTTGAAACCATTTGTATTTCCCCAGTTATAAGTAGCCATACCATTTATATGTAAGTATAACGCAGACCGATTAGAAGCGTCCTCCGAGTTAATAGTCTAATATGATCAACCTGTCTGTCAGTTCAGCGCAGCGTGTTGATTATGGGCATACTGTCCCGTTGGGAACGACCTTTAGTCCAGCAGTGGACTTTTATAGGCTAATTAAACTAATTCTAATTTATTTGAAAGAGCTATTTATGTATAAATAGAGCTACTAGCGGACCCGCGCGACTTCGTCCGCAAATGAGTACACATCAAAAAGTAGTCATATGTTGTCGCGGACTGTTTCATAGAACTTTAAAGAAACAATTCCGATATACTTACTTATTTCCGTTCTTTGGCGTAACGTTTACCGTTCACGCATTGCATGCATCGGAATGTCTCAAAAAGGATATTTTTTGTCGTAGCCTGATATTATACAGCCTTAATTGATACTACAATCTAAAAAAAAAATCATAATCGAAACAGCATTTTTTGAGATTAGCGCGTTCAACCAAACAAACTCAAAAGCTTGTTAATATTTCAACTATGCCTAACTAAAAAACGTCCACGTCAATCTAAAAGTCCGTTGCGCGGATTTTGAAAGACAAATGCGGAAAAAATAGCGATGCTATCCTGTTGGAGCTGTTTGCTTTTCCGTGATAAAAATAAGCCTATGAGCTATTCCAGGATGGTACGCATGCATTCGATCTTTGTTCCATATGCCTAGCTTTTATATGACGTGCTGTTATCTGTGAAGAGTTATGTCCTGTATCTCCGACAATATTTATCAGGTCTTCATTAAAATTAGACAATACGTGCTTAATAGCACTTTGAAATAAAAAAAAAAATTCTAAAATCTGTTCAAATTTAACGGAGCTATGAATTGAAGTTGATAAAAATTTTCATCCCGTTTCCCGGAGGAAACTTATTGTTTATCGGGGTAAAAGTATCCTATATGTTGACCCGGAATATCAGCTACAATTATACCAAATTTTATTTGAATCCGTTCAGTCCGACGTGATGCCCGGACAAACAGACAGACAGACGGACAGATAAACGATTATGACTACGGGAGGGTCATGTGTTTAGGCTATAGAAAATGGTATAAATGGTCCACTTCTTTGGCACCCCTCCCCTTTCCGAGTGATGATAATGATGGAACCCCAAATTATTTTAACATTATAGGCATCAAAGAAGCTTCGAATCAATCTGAGGTATAATGTTGTATTCAAATTCAAATTAAAAAATTTTGTATTCATGTAGGCCTATCACAAGCACTTAAGCTACACTAAGCGTTCACACATATCGCATACTGATAACCAAACCGTCACTAAACGAAAAACACGATTTTTCAGAAAATGATGTTAAAGTTACTAATTAAAGAAACAGTTGCATATTGTGCAAAATGTAAAAAAAAACATTTTTTTTAAGTGAATAATATTTGTGTCTAGCCTAGTGCTCCTTGTTATTAATTATAGCTGTTATTTATATTTATTTTATGAAATATTTTAATTTTTCTCCAGAAATAGTGTCACTTTTCCACAAAATTTTTGAAAGTGTCACTTTTTCATTAGATTCATTCATATGTTATCTAAAACATTTAGGTTAAAATGTCTCTATATTCTTAGTAATTTAAGGAACAAAAATTAAAATAATGATTTTTTAATTAAAACTACCACTGCAGAAATCAACCATCTTTATTAACTATAATTACTTATTAATTTAACATCCTCGCCTCACACATAATGATAAAAATGTACTTGTTTGTAAATCACACTGACAGAAAAACTTATAACATTACTTAATAATTGGCCCAAATATTAAGACTATGTTAATATTACTTAAATCAACCAGTCTTCAGTGAGTTCTAATTAAATTAATCCTATCTCTAAGAGATAATGCTTATTTATTAAAGTTACAAAACAATGAAAATAAATTGTCAGAAAATCTTTCTTAAATTCTCATAGAACTAATAACATTAGGTACTTAATAATATTTTGGCACTGTTAATAATAATATCACTTAAAAGCAAACAGTCTTCTGTGAGTCCTAATTAAATTACTCATCCATCTCTATTGAGATACAGCTTTTTTCTAAATTTAACAATAAATCTCTCACAAAACAAAACATAAAAAACTTTCTAAAGTAAAATGACAAAAAAAAACATTTTATAAAATATTATTGTAAAAAGACGATACATAGTAAGGCAAAATTGCGTTCTTTTTAATAAGATCTTTCAGATCCTTCTTTTTATTTTCAGCTAATGGCAATTTATTATTATACAAAGGCACTAATTGAGGTTGTATCCGTCGAAGCTTGAGTAAGTTAATTTCTTTAAAAGTTTCATCAGAATATGAAGTTTTGTAAAAAACTCTAACGTTATGGTTAGAATCAGACTTTTCAACTTTTAGAACTTTTATGTCACCTACTTTTATGGCCCCCCCTTCCGTATTTTTAGTTAGTTTGAATTCTTGCAGCTTTTTGATGTCATAAAACTCATGGTGTGCCATTTCCACTACATTGTATTTATTGCCCCTTTTTTTTGCGTCTCGAATAGCACTTATATATTGATCAGGAACATATATTGGTCCTGACCTAAGCTTCTTCTTTATCTGGCGCTCAATCATAGAATGGACGGAATCCCCTTCGTTTTGGGTATGACCCTTGATCAAAAATTTGTGGGTAATAGAGGCAATGTTTGGCAAATTTGCCACTGCATATAAATACATGGAAAAAACAAATTGATTTTTTTGTTGTCCGCAACAGTTATCTGAATAAAAAATTATGTTGAGGTCAGACGATGCTGTTGCCGATTTTTTTTGTAAGAATTTAAATACACAAGAACCTATTTCGTTAGCACCTTTTTGCCCTTCTACTTCAGTCCAGAAATAGCAATGAGTACAATCGGCTTTGAGCTCACAAATTGTAAAGTTCAAGCAGTTCAGTCTTGACTTATAATAAAAAGATGAAACATCCCCTTTAGGAACTTGCAGGATAGCTTGCAAATCATAACATGCTACTATGTTATTGTCATCAATTAATTCTTTGTCTCGTTTTTTTTCTTCTCGGCTTAACTCTTTTTCTTTTAAATGTAATGTATATTCTTCATTCATTTTTTCTTTCTCTTCAAGGTTCGCATTTTCATAAGCCACACAGTCTTCACACTGATCCTTTTTAGGGACAAAAAAACTTATATTAAAATCTTCTTTAAAAACTTTACGATATATATGTAGCTTCACGTAGTCAAGTCCTTCAATTTCGCAGTCTTTTTTGTAATCTCTATATAAATCGGTTAATGTTTTCCCACCTTCTATAAATTCCCTTGTCGTCTGTTTGCGTAAATAATGACTTTCAATTCGAGGTATGCTCGCAATATGTTTTCTAACCCTGTCCAATAATTCGCTTGATGTTTTGGTCCCATGGTTGTCATGTTTACCTCGCAGGTCTGGTTCAACAATACCACATAAATTTAATTTTGCGATGACTGTTCGAATTGGGCGATCGTTAATGCCTAAAGTGTTTTTGAAAAATATTTTGCATACTCTTTTTTTTTCATTACTTGCTGTTAAATAAAATGCGTGCTTAGCTTTTCTATTATTGAATATTTTTTTGTATTGATATTTCGGTTTGATTTCTGTCATGTGTTTAGAAATGAAATCTCTTTGTTTTGATAGGGAACTCATTTGCCAGTAATTATTGAATATGTAGCGACGGGATTCTTCGGTAAATTTTTCCGAACATTTTAATCGACAACTCATACCACAAGGAATCCCTATTTTTCTTTCAGGAATTACTTTTTTTTGCTTTGAGGACGTCGAATATTGTAATCCCTTATTTCTCAGTAACTTTGCCAGTTTTTTTTTGTTACCACGCTTTCTTTTTCGTGTTTGTGTTGCAGAGTGAGTATCAGAGATAGTTTCAGGTGTGATATTATTTAAATGTGTTGTTTTGTTTATTTGTTCTATTGCTAAACTTTTTAAAGAGGATGGGTTATAAATGGGTATGTTATTAATTATTTTGCCATCACTATCAGAAAAAGATTCACTCCCATATTCCATAGCTATTATTTGTAAAGCAGAGGCAGATTTATTCAATTTACAAGACGTTATTTCAGGAGACAAGACTTTTGGAGAAATACAGTTTCGTTTCGATGGCGTGGCAGAGTTAGAGTTCACACTCTTTAAAACGCAAAGTTACATTGTACAGGGGGTTGAACAAAATTTTGACTCACTGATCGTAGTCACGGATTTTTAAATTTTCGACCTTATTGTATAGCGAATACCTAATAAAATTTTCATGAAATGGTCAAGAAATCGAATTTCTTAACTGTACTTAGTAGGTACCTACACTTCTCAAGTCAAAAAAACTTCTATCAAACAAAAATAAGGAACATACGATAGAATCAAAACGCACGTTTTATTCAAATTATAATGCTTATTTGAATACAAAAAGTGCAAAAAACCGACACTTTTTATTTAGAGTCACTTTTCGTAAAAACAAATAATTGAAGTTCAATTCGCAAATAACGAAATCCTGACATGTTTAGTTTAAGGTCAGTATTCAGGTAAGTGATTGACTGTTTTAAACACAAAAATAACAGAAAAACTGATTCTTTTTGTTTAGAGACACTATGCGGGTAAAAATTACAACAAATTATGCACAAAAATATTGACAAAGTGACACTTTTTATGTAAAGACGTTATTCTCGTAATTGTTAGTTCAACTTACCTTATAATTTTGAAGAAAGGTGTCCTTAAGCAAAAAATGACCGTTTTCCGCACAGAGTCCACGTGAACATTACGCCGTCCGCGTCACTAATGGAAATATGTCAGTGTTGCGGTAAGCTACCCGCCCTCCCCGCGCCTGGGGGCAAAGCGACACTAACGACATCTACTATTCTATGTAACTTTTTAATGTCGGTGTTTTTGCAAACTATAGTTTTTGGGGAGCGTTAATAGATGGCACTTTTAACTCATTTTTGTCGAATTTTGTTTAGTGACGGTTTGATTATCAGTGTGCGATATATGTTTACATAATTGTAAGGGGATGGTGATAACTTCGTTCGCTACTTAAACCTAAAGCTACGAGGGTTCCAAATGCGCCCTGTTCTAAGAACAGCCCACACCAAACTTAGCCGGGTAAATTTTATTTTTTGTTATCACCACCTCACAGTAAATGTATATTAAGCTATGAAGCTAGAGCAATTCACACACAAGTTTTTTGATCGTTTAAGTAATCCTTAATATTAAAATAGAATTTTTATTATCTAATGCCTAATTATCTCTAGTAGGTAACCCTTGTAGTGTAAGTATTTTTAATTTAAACAAAAAAATAGTTTTAATGAAAATAAATACCTACTATAATAATATTTAGTGCCATTGAGTTTATACCGAAGTAATTTTGGAATTTCAATAATGTTGAAGGATTATATCATAATATCCTAACGTGATCCCAACAGATTAATTTGATATTAATAGCTTCAAGTCCTGGTCAATGGGGTTTACTTGAAAATTTGTTAAATACATATTTTCAATTTTACAACCATATCTTTCCGATAATATTTTATACAATAGATATTATTTGATCCTGGGGCATTACTTACATCGCTGACAGCAGCAGGTATTATTTTCATATATTTGGCTTTTAGAGTTATAATAAAAATGTTCATTGTTCTTAGATAATCGTACTATTTTCATTTTTAAATAATACTGCTTTAATCGTTTGTAAAAAGCCCCCCTGAAACTGTCATGAAAAAGCATTGCAAGTCTTGTCTTGCATATGATTTCTAATTTATATATTATATTATGAGAAACCATAAAACTGTCTCTGATTATTCCATCAGTCACACATTTCTTTATTTCATTTTACAATTTGTAAGATTGGAAGGACTTGACTGTACAAGATGGTAGAGTAAGAAATTATATAGAATAGGCCTATATTAAAAACGATGTATGATGACGCAATGGCAGTCATTTATTTCGGAGTTTCGGAGTACTAAGTTTACGGATTTTCAACAAATACTTCATAATTGCTTATTTACGTTACTGCATTTACTGAAGCCAAATTGCGTGCTTTATAAACATTGTCTGTCAGTTACATAGTTTTAATAAAATTTTGTATTACAATTTGAATTGCAGTGACATTAAACATTTCACTACAAACCCTAGCTTACTCGAGAGAACTCCTATGTCAAAGTTCAACAAATTTAATTGACTTGGCAATTCCAACACAAACTTGATGCTCAGAAAACTGATATTGCAATATTAATTTACGAATAGTTTCAAAGGTACTCCACCTTTGAAACTTTAATTTCAATTATAAATACTGATTAATGTTTTTAATAAAATAAAATATAACCTCATGAAAGAGTTTTGTTACATCTCGCTATTAATAAAATTATCTTTTAGGATGTATTATACTAGGTATTTTATGAGTAATTAAAAATAAAAGTCTTTATAAGGGTCGGTGAAAAAACGAATATAATTAAAACAGCCCAATAATTTTAAGAGGGAAAATTATTAGGAAAAGAGGAGAAGAGGATGATTGAAACTGTATTTTGTGGGACAAATAAAAGGAAAGCTTGGGTAGTTGAAAGAGAAGGTTGAAATGGGCTACACCAACAAGAGCTTGGCTCTTAAATTGAAGAAAAAGAAGAAGAGAAGTTTATAAACGTCATTTCTTGGTATGTTCCAAGAAATAATGTTTATAAACTTCTCAAGAGTGTAATTCATTTGGTTGCACTAAATGTTTAAATTTTGTTTGCAAATACATTAAGGTAACATTTGTTTACTGCAAACCTTGTTAACCCCCGAGTGTACGGTTCTTGAACCA
The DNA here is from genome assembly GCF_905163445.1 of Pararge aegeria. Lineage (NCBI taxonomy): Eukaryota > Metazoa > Arthropoda > Insecta > Lepidoptera > Nymphalidae > Pararge > Pararge aegeria. Next base: position 8,573,043 of record NC_053187.1, read on the forward strand.
CAATATCAAAGTTCAACAAACACATTTAATTCCACAGTCACGTTCCAAACTAAACGTTGGAAAGATTTCTTAATTGCATTAATTATGTTCAAAACTTTTCTGCATTATGCATGAAGCTTTAGATTATTTGAAGATTAGAAATAGCTCCTGCGGCGGAAATTTTTATTATATCGCGATAGATTAGAATTTAAATAGGGTATTTATTTAAACTTAACGAAAAACATATAATATCTATCTACTACTAATATTACAGGGCTGTTAACGCTCATTCTATGTAATTAAACTGATACATGTTGTATAGTAGCAGGCGTTACTTTGCGGAAATCCATGATATATTATCAAAATTAAGCTTAATTTGCTATACACCCACCCTCCCTTGAGGGTGTATTGCCGAGGATCTGTTTGGTGTGGAGTATAAGGATTTAAGAAATTATAAATTACACCACACAGATTCTCCTGCTTTTCGCGGAGTATAGCAAATTAAGCTTAATTTTGATAATACTGATACATGTGATTTTTCCTGTGTCATCTAATATCAACCGTTTTAAGGCGTAACATGAAGCTGATGTCAAAAGACCCAAAACTAATCACCGTCGACCGCTGAAGGGTAATCTCCGGGACGCTACCGATGAAACTGAATTACTCACTTTGGATATGGGTGACGGACAATGAGAAGTAACCGAGCAAAGAATATTATTTAAATGTAACGGCTTAAATTTAATGTTCTCATAAAGTTGTGTAGGATTTAAAAAATGTTTCGTCTAGACGGACACAGTTCTGAGTTCTTCCTGAGCTAATACCTTCTGTAGGAACGTGGTAACTCCATAAATGTTATGTAAATCTAAGATGTGCGAAAAATAAATTATGAGTAATATAAACAAAATATGGGGCTTCCCATACAGGCAAATAGTGGATGAACCTTTTTTGAACCTTTCATAGAATTACAGGGTTCCATTGGAAACCAATTTTTAAATACAAACACAAGCTTAAATCTAATATATTGGCTACCTTAATCACCAATTAACAAGGCATTGTTAATTGGTGATTTAGGTAGCCATCAAAGCATTTTTTAAATGTATTGATAATTTTCTAGATATCCTATTTTTTTAACTTGACGACTGATTGGCGGAGTGGGCAGCGATCCTGCTTACTGAGTTCTGATTGTGTTTAGAATATGAATGTTTTTAGTGTCTTGGTGTTTATCTAAAGATCATAAGTATTTATGTATATTTTTCATAAAAATACTCATCTTAGGACCCATTACACAAGTTACGAATACTTTGGAGATAGACCGTTTTTAAAATAGGTGGGTAAAAGATTCTTCCTAATCATGATGGAGTCGTTATTCAACTGTCAAATCTCAGCCAATCAAGACACAAGTATCAGTTGCCCACGCATCCGCACTGGAGCGGCCTGGTGGGCCAATCCTCTAATCCTTTCTCTTCTATGAGAGAATAGCCTCTACTCATCAGTTGTGAGATGGATGAATCATTAGGATGGTGTCAATTGTCATTCACGTTGTCAAGGACGCAAGATGAAAGCAAAAGTGCAACATGTAGAAATATACACGTAAAATACACGATCTACATTTCGTCGAGATTTTATACTGGCTATATTTCTCTGAAAGGTATTACCACTTCTATAAAATACTTATGTTTGTACTATGTGCAAACGTTCTTATTAACTGCAAGGTACGTTGAAACTGAAACGCCTTTATATTTCATTTTCTCAATCAAAACTGACACTTATCTACTAAGTTTTACGACTTGGATGGGTTCGGATGCAGGCAGATAATTATATAAGCTTTAGATGAAAGCGCACGAGGGTAGACAAACCTATAGTAGGTTGTCAATTCTTCCGGAACAGTGACTCAGTGTTTCATGTTATTGAAAATTGATGTTTTACAAATTCTACTTGTGCGGCTATGTAATTATGAAAGATCAAAATAATCCATTTTGAAATGGATCTCTGTGTACTCTTATCCACGCTTAGCGGGCGTCCTTGTTAAGTTCTTGTGATAATATGCCAGCCATTGTTAGAGTTAAGTAAGTTTAATCTCAAAATTATTTAGATACAACATTTTCAATTAATGTGTACGCTGCTAAAGTTATACTGCTTATTTAAGAGGTAAAATACGATAAATGGATGTAAGATATGCAATACCAACATCTTCTTCAGCCTCTTAACGTTCCACAGTCGGTCGGAATCTCATAGGAGGGACGGATTAGATTGAAGGCTCACAACGCTTAAATACTAGTTGGTGAACATTTAACAGTATTAACGTGCTCACCGAGGCAAGGGTGAGGACAACACCAATTTCCTAACACCTCAATGTCTAAAATTTTTTTTAACGGCCACGGAATCTAACTCAGTACCGATCCCGTTAATTGTAGTCTGGACCTCTGAATGAACGAACCGAACCATCGAACTTTTTCAGTAGTCTTCGGATCATATTTAATCTAAATATATACATATATATTATAAAAGTATATTTTTTTTTAAATATTCCACGAAAAACATTTTATTATTACATGATAAGGAAAGAAGGGTTAAGAACAATATAAAGGGTTTAACCCTTTCGAGCCATAGTGTTTATTTAGGGTTGTATTGCAAATGATACAGAACTCTGTTTTATGTGTTGCGGTAAAATACAAGCTTATCAAATACTTGAACCCTTCAACACGACTGCACGAAAATATTGCGAATTATAATTTTTATAATTTTTATTAGTGTTTTTACCTACACTTGGAGGAATTATCAATTTTTATAAATTTAAAATACATATAAATATTTTCGGAACCGACAAGATTTCTTTCTGCGACTCTCTGGCAATCGCGGCCTGAGCGCTTTCTCCAATTACGCTACGGCTCTCCTACCGTCAATGCCGAAATTAGTATATGCCTTTCACATCAGTCTTATACCGACTGTAGCGTCATCTAGTGGGAAACGTTGCAGTTTCGATCTACTTTTTCAAAGGTCCATATTACAATGAGACACGTTTGAAACGAGAGATGACACATTGCTTTTTTTTTTAATTTTTATAATTTTAAAATTATAAAAATATTGCGAATTTTACTGTCACAATCGACCTCCTTGGCGCAGCGGCGAGCGCTCTGGTTTAAAGTTGGAGGTCTCGGGTTCGATTCCCGGCAGGGAAGATCTAGCGTCTGGTCTGGTAATTGGATTAAATTTATCCCGGTAAAATAAAGGGCACAGATAATCAACATTTGTTTTTTACTATATGTAACCTAAGTTCGGCGCAACTGCAGAACTGATCTTAACGTAATTTTAGTACCTACAGTGATAAATTGCATACCTACTGGAGACGGACAAAGAATCTTTTTAAATGCGATAAATTTAAAATATATGAATATATTATTGATATATCTAAACTAATATTATAAATGCGAAAGTGTTTGTTTGTTTTTCCGTTCTTCATGCCCTAATTTAGCAACCAATCAACTTGATTATTAAAATATAGTTTGTTGAAAGGACGAGGCCTAGGCTTCTTTTCATTCCAGAAATACAAACGGCTCTTACGGAAACACGCGGGCAACACCTGCTACTGCTACGATATAAGCGAGTGTAGCCGCGGACACAGCTAGTACTTAGACTATATTATTTAGTATACAAACACGTCTATAGTAAAATCTAAAGCCGGTAACGTGAGGGCCCTTCATATTGACAGACCAACGTACGTGCTAAAGTGGCGACCCAACTCACCGATCATTAACTTCAATGGATATTGTCGTTAATTAAAAATTGTTAAAAAGTACTCACCTTTTTTCTGCACGCTGATATAATTCAAGTGCTTCATAAGTTATCGCGAATAAAATAAGATAAGAAACTGATTTCAAACATGCGTTGCCCGTGGCTTCGCTTGGCTGTACCTGCACTACCAATTTATATAATGCGAAAACTGCTGCGTGTATGATCGTATAAATAACAATATCACATTGTCAGTTTTATTAATATTTTCAGGTGAAATAAAAGTATCCAGTATATTATTTCAGCTATAAGGTAACAAAGCAATTGTGCTATAGATCCATTCCATAGGAACCGGGCATTTTTGTGGGATTAGAAGTAGCCTTTGTCACTTTCCGGCCCACAAACTATATTTGTGCAACGTAAAATAAACGCCGATCCACTATTTCTTTGTAAAAGAAGGCAAACCTTCGCATTTATAATTGTAAGAGGATTAAATATTTTAATTGTACTAAAACGTATCATTTTAGCTAGTTTCATGACCCTGAGAAAGATTTTGAACAATAACAACGTATTCCGTATGGAACGCTATTAAGAAACCGAAATAATATATGTGTACTTATACCTCTATAGTTATAAGGAAGGTAGCTTTAACCAGCCACGCTTTGCTATTGCTTAATCTGGTAATAATTTCCGCTTTCATGGGATAAATAACGTACATTACTAATAAAAGGATGGCTCCATGTATGTAATATTGTGAGTAATAATATTCCATAAAATTTCTATGACAAATTACGAAAGAAAACCATCTTTTAATTTATTATGAAAATAAAGCTTAATTTGCTACACTCCGCGAAAATTAGGAGAATCGGTATGGTGTAATTTATAATTTTTTCAATCTTTACACTCCACACCAAACAGATCTTCGACAATGACTTCGCACGTTTCGCTCTGAAACCGGAGCATCCTCCGGAGAAGTTGATTTTACAATGAATAATTGCCACAGAAAATTTTAACAATTAAAGCGAAAAGAGGGTACATTGTCGAAGATCTGTTTGGTGTTGAGTATAAAGATTAAATTACACCATACAGATTCCCCTACTTAACTTACATAATGTATCATGGAATTTCGCAAAGTGACGTCTGCTTCTATGCAATACTTCTTAATTTTTTGATTATTGTAGACCATGCAAACTTTCATTTGCTATTCTACTCAATATAACTCGACCTACCAGCACCTACGCTATGTTCTAGTACTATGCTCCTAAGGGAGTAGCATGTTGTTAAATACCCTATAAACTTTCAAACTGGCTTTTCGTGATTTTAACACTTTCCCAAACATTAACTTTCATCCTATTAGAGCATGTCAAATTTTTACATGATTAAATATGTACATACTACTATTTTAATTCGCAACCTAATTTGAACTTGAGAAAAAAAAACTTTTACACAAAATTTTTTCACTGGCGATTATAATCGTATGTAAAAAAGTATCTCACATTCGACTGGAAATTCCAGAGATTACCGCGTCTAAGCACCCAAAAAAGCAAACTCTTTACATTTATAATTATTAGTTATAGATTTAAGTATTGGTCCGAGGATTTTTTCTAGATATAGTAACAATAATTTGCTGCTATTATATATAAACACTTATAAGCATTTGTTTATAATGGCGGACAGATGCGGCTAAAGCTTTTATTGAAATTAAGTATAGCTTAGATCACGTTCGCTTAGTTTTAGAATTTATCTTTCACAAAGAAACAAACAAAATAGAATTTCTCTTTATAATATTGGTATATAGATAGGAGGTATAGATAGTAAACAATATTTAATTCCACACTTAAGGAATCGAGACGTCTCTAACTTTTTAGTAACTCTTGTACCACAACTCTCAAATATCCATTTATCTTCACAGCTGTCTATCTCTCGTACAGAGGTCCACTTTTTAAATCCAGCTTCACGGCGAAATGAATGGAGAATTTCTTTTCAATATTGAACATTATACTCGTATTTCAAAGAGTTTTATTCCATCCAACTTTTATTATTTTACTCAGTCACATGGATTTTTAGATTAGGTACTTTATGGGATGAGTAATTATCATCATCATCCTCATCGTGTTGATCATAAAACCTTGCTTCGTAAACTATGGTATCCAAAACGTTGCACTAAATTTGGTTGCATCTTATGTCAGCAATAGAACGCAAAGGGCAATAAAGTCTCAGTGTTCAAATACCTCAATGGGTGTCCCACAAGGCTCGATTTTGGGTCCCTGTCTATTTTTAGTGAATATAAATGATCGACCGTACCATGTCAGTGGAACATGCGTCATTGTATGATTTGCAGATGATACATCTCTAATTTTTAAGACTGACAGGAGTCAAGATTACTCTGATGATGTAATCCGTGCTATGTCGCATGTGTCGCACTGATTTACAGTCAACAACTTACTTTTAAATGCAAAAAAACAAAGTGTATCGAATTTATCTTACCAAATGTAAAGAAAATTGATGAAAATATAATGATAAATGGTGAATCACTAAAAATAGAGACCTCCACAGTTTTGATGGGCATGACCTTGGATATTAAGCTACAGTTAACACTTTCACAAACATAGTATTTGTAAGACAATATGTTAGTCTATATAAACAAAAAGTGGATATAAACAGTGGGCTTACATGAAATGGTCATAAATACTCATCTGCATGGTCTGTGACAGGTTCAGAAATCATTTGTGGGATTGAGTATACGCTTTAATAATTCCTAAGGTAATTTTGGACCCACCAATGCATAAGTTTAAAGAATATTTTAAAACACATTTATTACAGCGAGGTTACTATACAATTGATGATTTTCTTAATGACAAGGTTGCTTGAAAGCATCCGGCTGCGTTCTCACGGTGAACTCTCACAAGATAGAAAAATGAATGGTAAAATGTAAATTGTTGATGTTAGAAAAGAGCAACTGCTGAGTTTCTTGCCGGCTTCTTCTAGGTAGAATCTGCCTTCCAAACCGGTGCTTTGCACTAGTAAGTTTACATTAGAGATACGCCGAATAGTGGTTTCACCGAATTAGCGAATACCGAATATTATTCGGTTTAACCTTTACCGAACCGGATATTCGGCCGAATTATTCGGTTTACCATTTCATTATTTTGCCGCGTAAACGGCTTATAACATGTAGTACGCTATCTGTTAAAGAAGTAAACTGAAAGGTACAGTGCGTTAACAGGATATTCTTCCACCTCAAATGCGGGTAGAGTTTTTTTTCATAATTTTGATGGTTTAGTTTGTTTGGTAAGTTGGTATGAATGTGAATACTTTTTTGCTATTTATCATAAGGCAAGTGATGATGCCGGCTATTTTCTACTCACTTCACTATATTTTCATTCTAGACCAGTTCACGACAGTAGTCTAATTTTTGTAAATTTGTAAGTGACAGTAGTTGGCAGGGTCAATTAGAAACATCTTTCTTAGTGTCTTCAGACACTTGGAAAATAATTTGAGGGTACCATAAAGTCAGCCAATAACAGCAAACACCACAAGCACACATGATAATCACAAGTTTTACAGTAATAATTGACCCACTTATATATACCATTTATATATTATTAAAAGTTCCAAATTAACACATTCAATATAAAGTTATTGATATAATGTTTCAGTTTTGTAAGTCCTTTTATATAATACAAATAATAGAGTGTTAGTTAATTACAAAAGTGAATAAATTATAATGCGGTAAAACTGAGCACGCAATGCCTTTAATTTAATATGGGGTCATTTGCCTGACCTAGTTAATTTTCATTAGATAGTATAAACCAATTTCGACTAAGGATGACTGTGACCAATTATTGTAGGTAAAAGCTTTTAAATGTTAAGTCTGTTTATAAGTGATATATGCACTTACAATAGAAGATATAACTTCTAGAAGTGTAAGTAACTTCAATTCTAGACTACTAACTACAACAATTCAATTCTAGACTACTACTAACTCAGTAAGTAGTTGATCTTTTTCAACAGTGTTAACAGTCCTTTTGCTAAAAGTAACGTAAGAGTTTACTACAGCTCTAAGAACATGCCCAGAAGTAAAAGGTATTTGTTTCAATAACCGTATAGTCGCATCAGTTTGAGCACTAAGCGACAAATTCATCCAGCAGAGAAGTACACAAAGGTAAACTTTGGAACAGACAAGGGTTTGTATCACGAATTAAAAGTAAATATACACACGGAAAATAAACATGACTTCACTTTACTGAACTTGACAGGCATTTGACTGTGAGTCAACTGCATAATAACCGAAACTAGTCGCTGTCGACCCCTGATGAGCAACGTCCGGGTGTCCGTGGTGTATTTGGAAAATAATTAATGACCCGACGTGTAATGTAAGTTTCATTTAACAATTCTATACACGCGCCAAATTTTAGAACAGATTTTCTGTAGTAATGATGTTTCTGTCTATTAAATTGTACAAGGTAAACCATTAACTGCTCCTATAATAAAGATATACACAATTTATCAATATCATCAGTCCAATTAATACCCCTCCAATGGAAACGCTCAAACTCAATGGAGGGCCTCCTCTTTCCTTAAATTTTTTTTTTATTGTATTAATTGACGTACCAAGCATCGCCTATATCGCCATAACAGAGCAACATTTCGCAGGATGTGCAAGGAACAGGTCCTGCTACGTGCCGCTCGATTTTAAGTTGCGTGTCCTTACACAGCGGAACGCGTACAGTAGTGTTACAGATAAAGGCAGAAATGCACCTCTCTATTACGGTCTTCGATTTCAGGAGGGATTACGATTTTTAATACGTGCCAATTGCTTTCGTGCACCAAAGTATCCCTTGTGACCTTGATCGTATAAATTCTCAATACATTCATAATCGTCATCATTATCAAACCATTAGCGGAACTGGTCCTGCCAGGTTGAGAAGGCCTTAGGTCATAGGCCTACACCCTGGTCAAGTGCGGATTGAAAGAATTGACACGCCTTTAAGAACATTGTAGAAACTTTCAGGCCTGCAGGTTTCCACACGATGTTTTCCTTCACCGTAAAAGGAAGTGATATTTTAATTGCTTACAACCAGTGGCGTGCACTTCATATATGCACAAAAGCTCTGTCTACCCTAAAATTTTCGTATCACTCATAAATGCGAAGGATTTTGCCATTTTATGGCTTCTTCCTTCTTTATGGATACCCTGGTCAAAAACCTTGTGCACGCCACTGTTAACAACGCACTTAGAAAAAATTTAAGTGCGTGCTGGGATTCGAACGCAGCCTCTCGAAAGTGAAGCCGAAGTCCTTACCATCATCGCTTATAACAGTAAAAATTGACATTTTTCTTAAATCGCACCTAAAAGAAAAAAGGGTTAGAGGTGCATACCGGGGATCAAACATGATTTTCCCGTAAAGAAAGCCGAACTAACCAATAAGCTATCAATCAATTCATTAGGTAGGTACAAACTTCCCTGAAACCTTTTCGGACGGCACTCTCAGTGTTTCCCTTTCTCGCTATTCGACTATTCGCTACTACTACGACTACGACTAGTTTCAAGTTACCGCACATCCGATAAAGAAGCAAAACCCTTATATGATTACTCGCCTTTCTATCCATTGATCTTTGTATGATAAATGATAATTGTTGAATAAAAAGCATAGTCAAGCATTTTAAGATCAATAATCGAGGAGGCAAAATATGGCGTGGTACCCGATGGTGGGTGTTCATGCTACGCCTCTGTCATAAAAGGAAAATATTCATGGTTCCCCATACAAATATATTTCCCTATTTCATCCCTGAATAGTACCCAAGGGCAACTTTTCGTAAACGTAAAATCCAGATGTCGCAAACATTTTTTTTCTTCAAAAGCTAAATACTTTAGAAAATCTCAAACGACCCTCCAAAACGATCAATAATACACCTTTCTTACCGCCATTTCTGCCATTTTCATACTTCATTTCTTACCGAAAGAAAGAGAAATATATCTTTCTAAAAATTTTCATGCCAAAAATAATTGAATCGGCCGAGTTTTCGATGAGAAAACAGGGTAATACGAAATGTCGATCTCGTTAAATTTTTATGGGTAAACTCGTTCTGAGCTACATCTATCCTTATCGCATTCTGCGGGGGAAGACAGTTCGACGGTAATAGTTTTTTTAAATACCTATTCATCAATTTGTGATAGCTATACCATTTGCGAAATTAACTCAATGAATGGAGATGGGATATCACGCGTAGCTAATATATAACTGTGTTATATCTAGCAGAAAATAAAATCACATTAATTTTACGCTCTGTTTAAAAAGATAAGATCGAAGGGCGAACGAGAACGATAAAATGGGCCGTGTTTGTTCGGGTCTTGTGTTGGAAATTACACAATTTTACTTTATATGCTTTTTGCGGATGGAAATTTTCACGAATACCAAGTTAATATTCTGGTTTTAGTCATATCTCTTCTTCTTGCCATCCCTATCCCTATCCATATCCGTATACTCCCTATATTATTACTATTTTTAGTACTAATATTATGAATGTCAATGTAAGTTTGAAAACTACTTAACCGATCCTCATGAAACTTTGTAAAGTAATATAGGATACTTTTTATCCCGACATTAAGCTCAGTTCTTTTGGGAGAGGAGATGAAAGTGTATGACGATTTTACACCATAACTCCGACAAATTATAACCGATTTAATTGATTATTTTTGTACTATAGAAGTTATAATATGTGTTTAATTTAGCCCAAACTTGTGAAAATCTGATGAATGTGTTTGGAGATAGAGGACAGAACTCCTCAGCGGACAGCAACAAACACCTCATTTAAGGCTAAATGAGGTGTGTGATACTGAATACTTATTTTTTTTTTAAACTACAACTAAATTGAATACGACATCAAAACACAAAATCAAACGCAGACGAAGTCGCGGGCAATAGCTACTATACTATAATTATATCAGAGAGAATTATAGAAATAATATCGTTGCGTTTAAACGTTCGATTGTTTTCTCGTTAGTTCGTTCGTTTGTCTTTAAAAATATGATAATTTTCACAATAAAGTGTACTTGACTTCACCTTAGTAATAAATTACCACCGTATGTAAACCATATACTCATAGAAAGTCTAGTATAGTTATGACTGACAGAAATACGTTACAAAATTAAATTGAATTGAGTCAATATATTGAGTCTGGTTTCGATTGTCACTACTTACTGTTCTGGTTAGTAGAAACCAGAAAGATCTTATAAAAAATATCATGTTATGTTTGAAAGCATGATAGTGATTGTTAAGATAACTATGTCAATCTTCTCTGATCTTGAATTGATATATGATATTTATCGTTAACGGTGAAGGAAATCGTCGTGAGAAATCATCCACAATGTTTTCAAACCTGTCCGCATGAAGTCTACCAATGCTCACTTGGCTGCCGTGTTTGACTAAGGTCTAAAACCTTATTATTCTAAAAGAAGACCTGTGCCCCGTAGTATAGACCCATTGGTCTACAATGATGATAAATTAGCAAAGATTGGTGATATTGGGTTAGAGATTGACGGCCGATTCGCGCAGTGGGCAGCAACCCTGCTTTTTGATTCCAAGGCCGTGGGTTCGAATCCCACAACTGGAAAATGTTTCTCTGATGAACATGAATGTTTTTTATTGTCTGGGTGTCTATCTGTATTTTATAAGTACTTATGTATATTATTCATAAAATTATTCAACAGTCATCTTAGTACCCATAACTCAAGCTAGGCTTACTTTGGGGCTAGATGGCGATGTGTGTATTGTCGTAGTATATTCATTTATTTATCATTTATTTATTTGTATAATTCCGCGAGTTATTTCGTAGCACACAATATTTAATACATGACAAATAAAATATACCTATGTATACACTTATGTAGGTGAACGTAGGCCTATCTATGTGGCAACAGCAACAATAATAGAAAACGTGTTTCCAATATTCGTTGTAGGATTACATGTATGTGATTAATGGTACGAGCTACGAACAATGTTACACGAACCTATTTATTAAAGTAAAGACACAGATAGTAGCGACATATTAGCACTAAGAGGATAATGACAGCTTACATGGAAAACAAAGGGAATACCGTATTTAACGAGCGAGCACTTAGGATTAAGGTTTTGCATTTACCTGAAAACTGCGCTATTTTAATGCAAAAGTTCATACGGCAGTATGTTTCAAAAACTGATTGTCATATTTTATAATAACTTTCTGTAATCATCACCAATAACCAAGACACACAATAGTGTGTCTGCCAAAGTCCAGCTAAGAAAAAGGAACTGGCGACGCAGCTATCGTGTTCGTTACACGAACCATTCAGAGCCACTTTGCCTTCTTAATAACTCCAATTTTTTTTCAATATAAACACATGAAATTTTGTTTATTTATTGAAAACCCCTAGATTAACTTGAACCCCAAATTTCATAATTACAGCTCAAACGGTTATTGAGATATTAACGTATAAAAATCAGCATTTTTTCTATTGACTGGCACATTCCGCAATCACATACCTTACCTGCTTCTTCAGTAATATAACATCAGTTGCTGTTTCTTATACGAAGTTCACAGAATTACTCAAGGGATGAATGTTGAAAGTTTTGTTGAAACGCCTAAATTGAATTGTGGATTATTTGAAATTTTATTTTCTTTTCAATTTATTTTTTATAGCAATGATCCTTATACTTTAAAATTGCAACTAAAAAAATATCTTTAAAAAAAAAATTGCAATTTATAAAAAGCTGCATAACTAAAGTGTAGGTAGGTATAAGTTAAATTGTTTAAGGAATACCTACTTACCTTCTACGACATTACCTTGAGAATTCGATTCTAATCTGAAGAGTTAATAGTTTTGGTTTCAGTGTTATGTTAGGATGTTTGGACAGTAAGTTATCGTCACTAACAGGTTACAGCTCTGTATTAGACAAGATTATTTCGAAGATTAATCTTCAAATAACATTTAATTCATAACATAATCAAATATCCGTTGATACGTAAAAATTTGTTTTATTATAGTAATTTCTAAACTGTAAATTTAATTTTGTTTTGTTTTAAGTCGGTCCAATTTTTTTTCTTTTTCATCATAAGGGGTTATGTGATGTAGAAAAAAAAAACTTTGCTTTTTCGGAAGGACACTTGCCGATAACCTCCTAAGGGGTTGCTACGGCGTCACCGGGGGAGTGGGGCGAGCGCGAAAGCTCGCCATGAGAAGAGCCCCAGGGCTCGACGACATCGGGGGGAGTATGGGAGACGTCGACCCGAGGGTGCCTCCTGCGAGGACTCGGACCTCGGCTCGGTTCGACGTTAATCTGACTGTTGGTGGACTTTTGGACTAATCATTGTTTAGTCCGAACGCCCCCGTGACCGTGGTAAGGATCCACGTCCGGATGACGTCAGAAATCGGGGCCCTCGTCTTCGCCGGCGAAGACGCTGTGAATGTTGCGTGTGTGTGTGTTGTTGGGACACGTTGTCGGTAGTTATTTTGTCGTCAGGGTCGTCAAGGACATGCTTCGGACGTCGCCGCTTTGGTTCGACGTCGGGGACGGGGGTATAAGTGGACGCCTCGACCACTAGGGGGTTGGGGTGTCGGACTGCATTTTCAAAGTAGGTCTTTGATAATGTTTTCATGTACTGGGCTATGGTGGGAAGATCGAGGTCTCGGTGGAGATCTACGTTGCGCATGTACCACGGACTGTCCGTGGTCATACGCATAAATTTGTTCTGCAGGACTTGAAAGCTCCTGTAGGAGCTGTGAGGGCGATGGGCGAATACGACGCTGGCGTATGTCATAATGGGACGTATGCACGTTTTATACAAGGTTACCTTGTGACGGAGGGATAATTTGCTTTTGCGGCAAATCATCGGATAGAGACGACCCATCACATACGCAGCCTTGTTGCGGGCCTTGCGAATGTGTGCGGTGAAGCTCATTCTATGATCGAACGTTACTCCCAGGTATTTGGCCTTGTCTTGCCAGGGTATGGGACGCCCGTAGAGGGTGACCTCTGCGGGGTTTACCGTGAAGCGGCCTCTCGGTTTGCCCGTGAAGAGCACCGCTGCGCTCTTCTCGGGGTTAACCTCGATCCTCCAGAGGCGGAACCACTTGCCCAGCAGGTGGAGCGCCTTTTGGAGTCGACTTGCAATGTTGCTCTTTTTGGGATCGGTCGCAAAGAGAGCGGTATCGTCGGCGAATTGGGCCAGTTTGACCGTCGCCGGTAGGTCGCGGGGAATGTCGCTCGTGAAGAGCGCGTATAGAAGTGGGGAGAGCGCGGAGCCCTGAGGGACTCCCGCTCGTATGGGTCTAGGGGAAGAGAGCGTACCGTCTAGACGATAGCGAAATGTGCGATCGGTGAGATACGCTCGCAGCAAACGAACGAGACTAGCTGGCACGCCCAGATGGTGCAGCTTGTACAACAAGCCGGCGTGCCAGACCCTGTCGAAGGCCTTGGCAATGTCTAAGAACACGGCCCCAGTGGGGCTCATGTGTCTGTATCGATTGAATCCTGCCAGTATGTGCTCCGTGAGGCGGTGCGCTTGGTGGACGCAAGAGTGCTTGGCTCGAAAGCCGAATTGCTCGTCGTTAAGGAGGTTTTTCTCCTCTACGACTGCCTTCAGTCTGTGTAATATTACCCTCTCATACACCTTTGCTAAGGTGTTGAGGAGGCTTATAGGGCGATAACTGGAGGGAAGGTCGCGGGGTTTGCCCGACTTGTGGATACCTATGACTGTTGCTTCCTTCCACTGGTTGGGGAAGTAGCAGTTTGCCAAGAATACATTAAAAATTACCACAAGTAGGTTGATAATTTGTCCTGGGAGTAACTTTAGGGTTTTATTGGTAATGCCGTCGGGGCCTGGGGCTTTCTTAGAGTGGAAACCCTTGATAATAGTATGAACTTCATCGCAGGTCGTCGGGGCGAGAGGTTCACCATCGGGAGGGGTCGAGAGGATTGTTGCGAGTTCGCTTTCGACTCGCAAGACGTGGGGCCTATCAATGGATACGGTGCTCGGAGAGCATTGGGATTCGAGGCAGTCAGCCATGCATTCAGCCTTATCGATATCTTCAAAGGCGGGCGGAAGGTCGGGGCGTGCTAACGGTGGGAGGGCGGGAGCGCGGGTCATTTTGAGAGCCTTCGCCAGTTTGTAGAACGCACTACGCGATGGCGAGAGCTCCCCCAAGAACCTGTCCCATTGTCCGTGTCGGAGTGCGGTAATGATAGACACTACCTTCCTCTGGGCTCTCCAGAGTTCTAACCGATTCTGTCGTGTCGGATATTTGTCATGCTCCCTATGGGCCCTATTCTTGTTTGTGATTAGCTCTCGCGCGTCCTCCGTGAGTACCATGCGGTAAAATCCGCACGGCATCTCGCGGGAGCATTCGCTCGTAGCGTCACAAACGTGGTTGGTCAGGTGCAGTGAGGCTGCCTGGGCTTGCTCTAATGTCTCTACGACGTCAGGAATTTTAGAGAGGTGCACAGAGTCCTTCGCTTCGAGTAGCCCGGAGAGCTTCTTGAAGTCGATGACTTTACGGGTCGGGAGGATCGCGGGGCCTACGGGGCCTAGCTGTAGTTTGACAGGTCTGTGATCCGAATATAGCTCGGATAGCACTTCCACAGAGTTCACCTGAAGGGTGATATTCTTGAGGAGCGCTATGTCGAGTATGTCCGGTCGGTCGATCGAACTATCCGACATCGGAAAGCGAGTCGGCGAGTCTGGGGCAACTACGATAAAGTTGAGGTCGGGTCGTCTGACAAGTATGTTAAGTTGTCGTCCGTGCGCGTTAGTGGAGCGGGACCAGTCGGTGTGCTTAGCGTTGAAGTCGCCAGCCAAAATGACAGAGTCACCTAAGGAGAGGAGAGCGAGTAAGTCACTCTCTAAAAAGGTTTTGTTCGGTGAGAGATAAACGGATGCTAGTATGATCGACGGATGGCCGGTCATACCCACCTGACATACGGAGGCTTCCATGTTGGTAAGCTGTGGAGGATCGAGAGGAGTGCAGTGAAGAGCCCTTCTGTAATAGATCGCGGTACCACCCAACCGGTTGGTGGTCCGATCATTTCTAATTAAGTTATAATTTCCAACTTTGGGATCGCTTCTACTAGGTTTTAAGAAGGTCTCTTGCACTAGGAAGATATCGATTTGTTGTGCACATATAAATTCACGGATTTGATGCATTTGATCGATAATGCCGTTTGCATTAAAGAAGCTGACTGCCAGGGAGTGTGGTTTTACCCTACCTTTATATGTACTACCCATTAACGGATTGCTTTTTGGATAGTCCCGATGGTTGTTAGGAGGCTAGAGTGCTCACGCATAGCCTGGTTGAGGGAGACCTTTGCCTTTGCAAAGAATACTTTTACCTCGTTCATGTCAACCGCAGACACGAGGTACTGGATGAAGTCCAGGGGGTCCATATCCGGAGATAGGTGCATGGGCGAGGGCGCTGAGGCCGGGTGGGCCGCTGCCGGTGCGGTGGCCTGAGGGGCTACCGGCACCGGTGCGGGGGCGGGGGCGGAGGCGCTAGGCGCTCCGTTAAGGGGCTTGGCCCATGCGCTGGTAGCGGGTACCGGCGCTGGGACGAAGCGTTGGGCGGGCTGTGCTGCGGGTCTCCGAGCCGGCGGCGGACCCCTGCGCCGTGTAAACTGCGGCGCCTTTGGGCATCCGCGATAATTCGCGGGGTGCCCTTGGGTGTAGCAGAGTACACAGCTCGGTGGTTCGTCGACGGTCGGGTCCCGTCGGGAGCAATCGGCGGTGCCGTGGTCGCCCAGGCACTTGACGCACCTAGGGCGGGCGAAACAATTCCTTGCGGAATGGCCGTACAGTTGGCATCGGTGGCACTGGCCGACCTTGCCTCTGTTATGGGGCTTCTCGATAGTGAGTCCTGAAAGGTGGCACACTTTTTCGAGATTGTAAATCTCTTTACCTTCGGGGGAAAGTTCTAATAAAACGAGAACCATCTCGTAGACATATTTCGTCCTGGTATTGTACATCCTATGTACCTCCAGGACAGGTAGATTTTGCGACAAAAGGTCGGCTTTTATTACCTCGGAGCTAATCTCCTTCGGTAATCCTTTAATGACGACGCGGAGAATGCGTTCGTCTCTTAGGGCGTAGGTATGAAAACCTATATTATGCTCTCTGAGCATTGAAGTTAGCCGACGGTGGTCGTCGGAGGATAGGCACTGTACTCTAATGCCTATAGCGGTGGATCGGGCACCGGTGAAGCCGATGCCGTTCGCTTCAAGAAGCGGGATGATTTTCATCCATGCGAGCTTGTCGCGGATGAAGAGAGGTGGGATTCTATCCCTGGGTTGGGGTTGCTCCTCCATAGGGGAGTCTTCGGGCTCGTCTTCGTCCGCAGGGGAAGCCTGGGACGCTGCGCGAGGCGCTGCGCGGGGCGCTTGGGACTTGGTCTTAGTTGGGCGGTCCGTTACCACTTTCTTTGGCGGGTTCGCCTTGGATTTGGAAGCTTTAAGCTTCCGCTTTTTAGCACCGACGACGGTGAAGCCGTCGTCGGTCTCGGATGATGCCGGGGAGGTAGATTCTTCGATCGCTATCGCAGGGATAGCGACCGGGTCGTCGGTAATCGGCTCTGCGGGAGCCGGGGATTGCGGGCTGTCCGTGAACACTCTAGGCCTAACAGTCCTAAAGCGGTTTAGGTAACCCGCGTTATTCTCCTGGAGGTCCTTTAAGAGGGCCTCCAGATTAAGGTCGGAGTCGGCGAGGGCCATGGCGGCCCCCGGGGTAGCGGTTGACCTCCCTGCCATGCAGGGAGGTGTGTGCCTAAAAAAAGGGTGTGGCCCTATGGGGCCTCGCCTTTAGGTGACGAGGGTGTTAAACTACGCTAATAATAACACGTGTACTTACAGGAATCCTAGACCCTAGAACTACACTGCACTACCACAACGCAGAAACGGACACTGATTTCCACTGACACTTTCACCTCGAGCAATCGGTTGCGAGACAGACATCCGTACGGGACGGATGCGCGAGTCGGAATCGGAGCGCGCGCTGATGGCGACGGTCGACTCTTAAAAAATAAAAAATAAAAAATAAAAAAAAAAAAAAAAAAAAAAAAAAAAAAAAAAAAAAAAAAAAAAAAAAAAAAAAAAAAAAAAAAAAAAAAAAAAAAAAAAAAAACTTTAGTATGATAAGTTTTAATATACTATGCAGACCTTTGAATATAAGTAATGCCCTGCGAGAGAGTCAATTTCAAATCTTTTAATATTGTGCCATCTCTCTTGGTAAATCGGAGCAAATCTGGGAGTTTTAGTTTAAGTTTTAGTTTTAATTTTTTTTCTGGTCTGTTCTTTTGGTTTGGCCAGTTACCACCCTAGTGACAAAACGTGTATCTAGTCGACTTTTCGTTCAACCGATTCGCAGTATGACATGAATAGAACTGGCATATCCTTAACAGGTTAGCCAGAGCTAGCTTGTAAGGAAATAAAAATATATATAACTATCAAAGCGGATATATAAATATCTTATGACAAATAAATTTACTCAGTCAGGGGCAACTTCGATCTGTGACCGTGCCCAAAAGGGTTAATAAGTCCAGTGAGCATATAACGCTGGGGTATGCGGACCTCGTTCTTTCTCTTGTGCTCTTCACTAAGAAACGAGCTTTCATGTTTGAGTTGACTCAACACGCATGGCGCTGCGTGGTATTAACTCATATTCTGTGATAATGTGATCGCCCATTATTCTCTTTTTACAATATGTACATTTTACATCTTAATATTACACCTATTGCATTTTATTTCTCTCTAAAGGACGCCTAAGTGCTCGTAGAAGAGTTTTCGCGGCATGCATATAAAAGTAGTTTAGAGTCATAAGTGCAAAACGAATGTATGAATACTAATACCTATACCAAGAGTAGTTTATATGGGTGCTGTGGCCTAGTTAAGTATTATGTGTGCATAGTATTAAAATAATATTATTATTAAAGTTGATAGTTTGATGAATGTTTTTTTTTATGAACACTGTGCTCAGTTATTTATATTTGGATAAAATATAAATTGTTACCGCAAAATGTTATTCTTTGACCCCTGAACTACCACTATGCCAAAACAAACATGTCGAACTCTTTTTCTGTGAAAAACAAAAACAAATCTATACACATTGTACATCTACACATGTACATTTTCCGTTATAAAAAGTACTCTATGTGCTATTTTAAATATATAATCTATTTCTGTGCCAAATTTCATCCAGATCCGTTTTGCCGTTCCGGTAATATAGTAAGGATGCAGTGTAGACTTTTTAAAATTATGCTTAAAAATACATTGAATCAATAAAAACAACGTTACACACTACTATATACTTGACGCACACGCATATGTATTCTTTTTCAGTACTGACACAAAATAAATTAACAATGTAGTCTTGGCGATAGCTGTGATTAAAGATTAACCTTTGACAACAGAACCAATTTCAAACTTATAATTCAAATCAATATTGAAATAGGCGATCACTAGTTAGTATACATTATTGAAATATGTTGTAATTTTTAACATGGGACCATCATTTTATACTTAAATATTTCAATGTTTTTTTTTACTTATTTTCGTTGAGTAATAATTTAATATCATCATTGCATAAATCTAAGTGAAATACCCTCAGATATAAAAGTAATTTATGTACCTAACAACAAACTTTTCCATCTTTCTCTTAGTAATTTAAGTCACAATAACGCGGATGTAATATAATATTTATGTACAGAAACCTAGCTGCTATTATCTCCAATTATCCCTTAATTAAAATAGATCCCTAAATTTAAGCTTCGTTTTCTCTTTTAGAATTCGGTCGGTTTTAGGGGTGGAATACTCTAAGGGCCCAATGCTTTTGTTTACTGTCATTTATAATTTGGTTACTTTCCATTTTCAGGTATTAATTAATTAGACAAACTTCCTGAAGTAGGTTTGTGACATCTGATATCAACAACCACAGGTTCTAAGTTCAATACTCGTATTACAACAAAGTGTTTTTTTAAAGACTTCATCATAGCAAGCTATTACCGGACCACTAAAGCGCACGGATCTCCTCCCATAATATAAAGAGTTCAGACCGTAGACCACCACGCTGGCCCTAGTAGACGCTAGACGCTTAAAAACTTTCATTTAATTTTGTATAAAACTTATAGTAATGTGAATTCAAGTTCAAATTTAATACTTTCGGTATTCATGTAAGCCTAGGGCACTTAAAATGCGATTATAACATTGTTTACATTGTCATGAGATGATGGTGATAACTTAATTCGTAAACATGAAACTAAAGCTACCTGAGGTTCTAAATGCGACTTTTGTATAGTCTGAGAAGAAGCCCACAACAAACTTAGGCGGTTGCACGGAGTTTAAAATACTGATGTATTTTCGTGTCTTATTTTAAATGGTTATTTAGTTGTCAGAGACAATGTGAGGTCGTGTGAACCAAAAGGAAATAGGGTCCGGGAACTAACTGTCAGTGTCGTGTGCCAGGAAGTGCCACAGTATTAAATTAACTTATCTTATTTAAAGAGTCAAATATAGGCCCATTTAAATTGACAAACTTGGTTATTTCGTTTATTGAAATATACCACATATATATACCACAAATAATATACCACATATACATAGAGAATGTACAAAAAGGGTTTTTGTTCGTAAAAAATACTAAACCTGGAGTGGTACCTGACATTTGACCTATTTTTGCCATACAGTTACATCGTAACGTTTGTTTATATTCAAAACAAATACTCCACGTCGATATTTGCTTCGTATACGGCATGTTGATAGATCAATAACCGTTACAGGCATTTCGTGTCTATATGAATAATTTACAATTTACGGGCATGCCGCCATTTGTAAAACCCACTGTAGGAATTTAGTTCAACGACCGACAGTATTATTGTATACCGCTGTTATCATTAACAACAATCTGCTTTTACAATTAAAGTGTCACAAAGATTAAATGACATTCATTGTGCTACCACAAACACAAAGAAAATATTATCAAAAACCCACTTATGAAGCCAAGATAATATAAACAAATGTTCTCTACACATGGGCTGTTATCCGGCAATTCTTACGTTTCTTATGAGCGAACCCGATCCCGTCGTGTTAGGCCTTTTGTCCAGCAGTGGACTGTTAAAGGTTATAAAAAGGAAACTGATTTTTCATATATTATATAAGCATAGATAGATTGTTAAATTTTGTAGCTGCTTTAGCTTAAAGTATAAATTTGGAGTCTGAGAGCTGGGAAGACGGGTTGGTGCTAACCACACCACAGACAACCTCGTACTACACCCGCGGGAAAAGATGTTATCTATAATGGTGTTATAGTTTAGCGAAGTGTGCCTGGGCTTAGCAGGCATGTGAGTTTCGGTCATCGCTCAAAGCAGTATTGTTTGATACTATTGTTTAGAGATAAAGTTCTTATAACTAGTTATTACTATAACTACGAATAGTTATTACTGTGACTAGTTATGGTTAGTTAGTTATCTCTCCAAAATCCATGAGCTGCTTGTCAAAGATTACTGACAAGCCCTGTGGATCTTGGAACTCCCTACAAAATATCTATGTCAAGCAGTGGACGTCAATCGTTTAAAGTGATGATGATGATGATGATTTTTTTGGCCTCATTCGACCTTAAATACAGCTGACTTTATGGTTGTCACTGCATATTCCATAAGAAAATTTTATGTTAACATTCTCAGTAGGTAAAAGTAACGTATGAATCATCATAACATGTGTATGAAATTGGCAGTGGAGTTCTTCGAGGCACGGGGTCCTGCCAAGTGCCAACCCCGTTGAACTTTCGTGTCATCGTGGGTCTATGGTCTAGAACCCTCCCTTCTATGAGAAAAGAGGCCGGGCTCCAGATAGTCATAGATATGGCAATACCCAAATGTCGTACCATATTACTAACAAGACGTGTACTTATATATTTTGTATTACTCATGCGGGGAAAGTAGTATCTTGACGCTCGCTGTTGCGGTTGAAAAAGAACCGTTTGCCCATTTTAAAATTACGCGTGAGATTTTTCATAAATAAAACTGTTATTTGAGTGCGACAAGTTTACTTGTCGCACGTAAATTATTCTTGGCACACGCAAATTTAGATAAAATTGCTAAAATAAATAAAATAATAACAAAAAAAAACACAATCGACATATTAAAACTGAATTGAGGTTGACGCGTCTGACAGTTTAATTTAATAAATAAAATTGTAATTAAATTAAAATTAGTTTAAAAACGAATATGGAGTCTGAAATAATAAAATATATTTTTTTCTTCTTTTCAAACTTGTTATTTGCTCGTAAAGACTGTTGAGTGTTGGCTGCGTTAAATGTTATTTTGCGGTACAGCGTTACCAATAAGTGCCAATGCTGTTGGCCAATGTCATGTTGCACCTCGCCGCTATGAGAAGCATTCACGCTAAGTCAAGAGCTCCTGACCTATCTCTTGTATCTATAAAAGGCTAATCTAGGTCTGCAGTTTCTTTTTACAGGCATAACGTGAACGCAATATTTTCTTATTTGAAAGACCATAAAAGGCTATGCTTATTCACAGTATATGTTTCATTGAAATGAGGATGTCACTGATATCACGAACTTTTACATTTCACGAAGTACCTGAAGGCTTAGAATATTTGAAGGCATAAGGTTTAGAATACCTACTTAAAGGCATAACTTTAAGAATACTCGGTTTGATTACCTCATACTACTGCTTTAACAATTTTTAAGTATTGGTTTTTTTTAAGTGATAATTTCTTGACGCGTTGAACGTTTGGTTGAACAAAAATCATTGAACTCGCGTCATCGTCACCGAACGCTTTCCTTGAGCTATGTGTATACTGCGTACCTATATTATATTCACTATTTGGATGATAAAGAAATTATTCATTATTTCAAGGCCGATATTCTTGGTTTTTAAAATCTATAAAATTATATTGACATTTTACAAAATGCAGTCTAGTGAAACTACGTAGTTCTAAAAATATCATAGTATTATGTCGTCGTAGATTTGTGGTAGGAATCCCTGAGGATTTTGCAAAATCCTTGCTATCCCCATTTCCTTGCGACATATAAGATAACAGCTATAATACATTATGTATGGATTTAATATTTATTTATTCATATTTTCCTATCATACATAGGTGGGGATCTATTACCTTATCACAATTTTTCACCAATTCTCTCTGACCAATGACTTTAAAGTGTTCATTCTAAAAAAGACAAAACACGTATTGTATTACAAAAAAAATAACGTTTAACGTTACTTTTTACATAGTGTTACATTTGTTTTACTCTGAATTCGTTATTAGTACGAGCATAGCTCTTGTTTAGAAACTGTACAAAATGAGGGATCCTTTAATGGGGTTCAAAGTGATTTATAACATAATTAGGTGCCTCGTAGGATGTTAGGATGGTAATTTGTAACTCATGACAGTTTGTAGCTTTACCGCAATTTTATTTAATAATTAGTTCCGGTTTCAGGGACTGGATATCGTTACGCGTTCTTGATTTTTCGGTTTTGCGACGAATTCACTTGCATTAAATTGTTAAGCTTGTTTTAAAAAAATCTTGCGCGCCAAAAATCGAATATTTCCTACATATACTTTTAAGAAAATATTTAGATATTAGTGATAATAAAAGAGAGCAAAACAACGTGCTGTATGAGGCAAAAGTGTTCAAGCCAAAAATTTCCTAACTCTGTTCTGGAATTGAAACGAATTAAGTAATTAGTATCAAATATAACGTATTAATTAAATTATGATGGCTCTCTAAATTGTCAGAGGTATCGCAAGCCACAGACAGATTAAATAAAACGAGACTAACAAAGATAGCACCTATTTAAACAAAGGCTTCGACGGTTGAATCCCTTTGAAATTGCTTGAGGGAATCTGAGCTTTAAAGTTTATTTGGTACAACAAGCAAATAGATTCCTTGGAACATGCAACCTTTGAAGAACGCTGGTTACGAAAATAAGATATGGATTAGAAATGTCTGTTTTTTTAAAAGTACACTGTTAATTTAATTTTCTCGTGGGAGCCTTTAGTCGTAGCTAGTTACACCCTTACCCACAAGTACTTCTAAGGAGCTTCTTAAGCGATTCATGCATGGTTTTAAAGTAACTGATTAGCCCGTTGCTATCTTGAACTGCATCATCGCTCACTACCAGGTGTCATTGCAAATGAGTGCTTAGTTGTAGCAGAACAAACAATATAATGTTTTATACATTTTTAAAATAGTTTCGCGTCCATGTTAAGACCTAAAATTATTATGTATAGGCGAAAACACGTTCTGCCAGTATACTTTCACTCATGCTTACATGTCTTTGCCCAGCTTTGGGACATTAATGGGCTGAGGATGTATGTATAAAAGTACTTAAATAATGAAACCGGTTTCATGTTGTCTTAAAACCCTATTTTGGATGGAAGTGCTTGCCTTAATATGCTTTATTTTTATTCGTAGGTTAAATACTTTTCGTAAAATACAAAAAGGGTATAATATATTATGTTCCTAACAAGTGGAATGGATAAGCATACTTGTTTGAACTTCCTTTAATGTTTTGCATATTGCTCCAGTATGTAATATAACTTATTTTGGACTCTTTAAAAGACTACACATCTCACAAGGGTGTATACTTCACGGAATTCGAAATATTAATTATCAGATTAAAAGCTGATAAAAATTAATAAATGAAAAAAAAAAAATTAAATGGGAATCGCGGTAATTATACAACAATCTGGCTCTCCAAAAATTCAAAGAAGAAAAGATAAAAATCTTGTGTGTTAATTATTGCTCTAACCAGGTTGCTCTTAATAACTTTAAATGTCAATGTGAGATGGTGATAACAAAAAGAACACACGGCTAAGTTTTGTTGTCAGCTTCTTCTTTGACCAGGACTCGCTAAGAACCCTAGTAGCTATAGTTTTCAGTTTATGAATATGGGTATCACCATCATCTCACTACTGTGTACACAATTTCATGTAATGTCCGCATGATAAGATCCATCTATTGGCCTACTTGAATCAAGATATTTTTGACTTTTACTTTGAAAACTGTCCACTATACGTCATGCATTTACCTTGAGAGTATGTAGTCTGTGCAGGGTGGATTTGAAAGTGAAAGCCCTGACCTAATGAGTAATCCAAATAGAGCTTTTACAATGCCAGACAAAAGCAAACGTATTCTGAAATATTTAGTCTACGCCGTGTTTCCATTGCGAATTCAATTTCGGGAACCAACATATCTATTGCCACCTGTCTGTCTAATCTGATCGGTCCCTATAACAGCTTGTTTTGGATATTTGCCAAGCGTGTAATCGACGTCAAACAATGCGTATCGTAGTACGGAAAAGTCGTCATAAATGTTTACTATATGCCACGAAATAAGGGGTGGCGGGTTGATGGAACCGCTAGTAACTTTGCAATGTAAAAATCTACAGAAAAGCAAAATTGGGAGAGGTTGAAGCTCAAAATTCATCAATTTCAAGTAGGCATATCAAGGCCATATTATATAACAGACATACTTAACTTTTCAAAAGTGCTTATAGAGTATTATAAGCACTTTTGAAAAGTTAAGTATGTCTGTTTGTTGTAACTCTATAGCCAAATTCTCCTCTAGCACGTCAACGTGCATAGGAACAGCGTGTTGGGTTTGAGCTCTAAATTACTACCTCTCAATGCAGGGGGAGTAATTTGTCGTATCGTTTTCTAATGCGGGTTGCATTTGAAAACTCTGACAAAGGAAAGTGTTCTTAAACGTTTATTATCACAAATCTTTTCTCACACAAAAACCTTAACTATCTTAATATCTTAATAGCTGTTTCTAAGGAGCATTTTAGCGCTTTTTTTGTATGTTCACAACGATTTTTCTGCCACTATGATTTTTTTATTAAGTCAGTTGATATTTTTTATTTAGTCAGTCAGTTCAGTTACTACTCTATACCTACCTCTCAAATAGGTTCCATAACAAGGTTGTTCACTTTGATTTCATGCTTACTAACTAATCTCAATTAACATAATGTTGTTATCTCAATGTAATACAGTTCTCAACATTTCTTCCCGGATGGATGGATGTCGTACGAGGCGACTTAGGGAACCGGAGAACCCGCAGCAACAACCATCGTCTGCGATCCCAACCCGTCTTCCCAACCTGGTGATTATGTACAAACCCTTCACTGCTGGGCTAAAGTAAATTCCTTTAGCCCAGCAGTGGACTGTTATAGGCTATCGATGATGAGTAAAAGCTATAACTAACGTAGAAATAAAACGTAATAGCTAAAAGACAGTTGCTTGCTAAGGCAGTTTTATTACACATACATGCCTAAAGGAGATTCAAGTTTTATTTTTGCATTTAGATTCCATCGTAAAAAGGTAAAAATATCTCACAAAAATGACATCCTTTTATGAGCCGCGTGTTGAACTCGACACACAAAGAAAATGTACATAAACATAATTTTGGAGTACAGTGTGACATCATAAGATCGACAGACGTTAAAATGAACGAACGTTATGAACGTAAATTTTATTTGACACACTTCCATTGGTGATTCAGTTCACATTTGTAATAAATTATGTGAAAATAGAAATGTTTTACAGTGCACTGCAACTACATCCGGAGATAAACACCACTGATTTGTGGTCATTCAAATTATTATACTCATGTGTTATTTAATGAACATGTTAATTATCAGTTTGCGTAAGCTTTTATTTGAGCGTACCCGATAGGCCCATGAAATATCATTCATTATTTACTTCCGAAACCTACTTATGTCCAAACGCTTGGCACTCTCTTATGGAGGAAAGAAAGATTAAGAAAAATTAAAGATAATGATTTAAATATTACTATCATTATAGTAACCGAGACAGGCGGTTTTGTTATTTGATTATATAAGCTAGACCTTGACTCTTTAAGTGGTATCTAGTTGATTATCTAGATTTGATATTCCTAAATTGCACCTATCAGAGATCGAATAAGTGACCACCCAGTCATAAGACCGCAGCGTTCATATCTACGCTAGGGAGGTCATCAAAATACAGGAAGCTTAAAGTACTTTAAGCAAACATAACACAAAATTAATCGAAACTGTTACTTTTGCATTACAGACATACACTTAAATTTTATTACTTTGTATTTAACATAATAACAGAAAACAGGATAGACAGATTTTGAATCTAAGTGCCACACGCACAAACCCTATCTAATTAGTAAACTATAGGACGTAGAGTTGTAGACTATGAGAATATCTAATCATAGATAAGATAATATAGATTATACGTATTTTGGAATCCTAAACATCAATAGAAATAAACACATTTTTCAGTATTCATTGTTGTCTTTACTGCGTGGTCTCAGTATGAATACAGTATTTCATCTATGAATACTGTAAAAACCCGAAAAAACTGCTTTGTCCTGGCAGCGCAAGCCCCTGTGATTTTTATGAAACAAACAAAAGCCGTAGCTTTATGACGACTACAGCAAGTCTTTATATAGCTACGTATATCTAAGTTGAAATAAACCAGGAAAACATTTCCACATAACGAAGGCAGAAAACCCTTCAGCTAGTTTGCTTGACTTTAATTTGCTAATTACCAGTGTCGCTAACTATGGGCCTCATAAGAAGGCTCAGAGTCACTCAGCAGGCGATAGAAAGAGCTATATTAGGAGTATCTCTAACTCTACGATCACATCAGAAATGAGGAGATCCGTAGAAGAACTAGAGGTACCGACATAGCTCATCGAGTCGCGAAGCTGAAGTTGCAATGGGCGGGGCACATAGCTCGGAGAACCGATGGACGTTGGGGTTCCAAGGTGTTAGAGTGGCAACCCCGCACCGGTAAGCGCAGCGTTGATCGACCCCTAACCAGGTGGACAGACGATATCAAACAAGTCGCGGGGGCCGCTGCATACAAGCGGCCCAGAATCGTAGAGTTTAGAACGCCCTAACAAAGACCTATGTCCTTCAGTGGACGACAATCGGTTGATTCGATGAAGATGGTGATGACGATCTCATTTTTTTCTTTGGTTGATCAGTAAAGTCTTCCATGCTGTTTTACTAGTCATTAAATAGTACGGAATCTAATTAGAGAATTACTTTTTCATAATGCATGCCCCTCATTTCTTTCACAGAAAAACACGAGGTCGTTATTGTAATTTGTAAACTGTCAACGTTCTAATTTAAATTGTGTCTTGCAAATTTATAGTTTTAACAAATTGGCTGATTTGTGTTTTTCATTTTGCTCAGTTTGTGTTTTGTACCAAGGACTGTACTACTCGTTAATGTCCGGAATTTAATTAAGTGGGCTTCAGCTGAAAATCTGCGTTGTGTGCCATCACGTTGATTATAATATTTCAGCTAATGCCTTGTTTAAACATTTAGTTCAAGTATTAGGTCAGTTATGTACTCGTGGGTTTGCGCAGTATTATTAAAAATTAAATAACAAAGTTATAGATTACTGTAACTTTGTTATTTAAATAAGCGATCCCCCACTTCATCCACGTACAACTTTGTACACAATATAATTTTCATAGATGTAACTTGAAAAATTATCAATTTCTTCTGCATATCAATTTTCATCCACTATAAATATAGAAAGGCTTCGGCTTCCGAGAAGAATCGGGCCATCAAATGCAATAAAGAACTTTCAAAGCCGATTGGTAGTTCCAGAGTCCAGAGTCAGAGTTCCAGGTCCCGTTTAGCCAAAATAAACAAGCTCTTCGGCTTTATATTTAGTATATTACATAAACATATTACAGATAAACATATAGTTGTGGTTCAATCAAGAGGAGAGAAGACGTCTAAAATAAACAATTGAAGAAAATTTACGAGTTATAATTATCGCGTCATTACTTATTAAACGTTGGATATAAGTGAAATGTATTTAGACTTATTGTAAGTCGTAGTAAATCTAACGGGGTAGTCAGCAAGCAGCCTGAGATTTCGGCTCTGGCTGTACAGAGCCGCGAGTAAACGACGAATTTTAGATCATAGACCCACGACGCTGTCCTTATATGGTTTGGCAGGCTTTATCGATTTTTATCAAATAATAAAAATGTTGAAGCAGTATTTACAAATATATAAAGTATAGTATATGGCATCATCATCATTATCATTATCATGTCAACCAATGGACGTCTACTGCTGTATTTTGTAGGTTCGTCTACTGGGAGTTCCAACCTTTTAATTTTTTTTTAAATCCGTTTGTTTTCCTTATTCTTAGTCCGTCTTCAGGATGCAAAACTTTGCTAAGATCGGTTTAAGGTTTAAGTAACAATGATTTTTTTTAATTCTTAGGTAGAGTTCAATTTTCCTAATAAAAATCCAAAATAAGCCTAACTCAGGTTGCAAGCAACATATGTGGCCAATTTAATGAAAAGCGATACATTTGTTGATCCGAACATAGGGTTAAGCCTAAACGTGAAAGCGGTGAAAGCCAATTGGGGAAGGCATCGGCTTGCCTTTCGTGAAGCCCGAGTTTGAGCCCCGGCACGCACCACTGATTTTTGGAGTGCTTTTTTTTTAATTCAAGCAATTTATCACTTGCTTTAAAAGCTGGAGGAAAACATCGTGAGGATACCTGTATGCCAAGAGTTCGCCATAATGGTTGCAACGGCGTGTGAAGTCTATCAATCCACACTTGGCCAACGTGGTAGACTACGGACTAAACCCATCCGTTCTGAGAAGAGACCCCTGTAGCTGGCCGGAAATGGGTTCATGACGATGAATGTAGGGTTTGCCTATAAATTATCACGCTGGGTAGACGTGTTAGTGATCGCAGTAGATGGTAGTAACAGCTGCTGTCCGTGATCCGTGTTGTTTGACGGTCGATTGGCGCAGTGGGCAGTGACCCTGATTTCTGAGTCCAAGGCCGTGGGTTCGATTCCCACAACTGGACAATATTTGTGTGATGAACATGAATGTTTTTCGGTGTCTGGGTGTTTATCTATATATAATATAAGTATTTGTGTATAGTTTTCATAAAAAATATTCATCAGTTATCTTAGTACCCATGACGCAAGCTACGCTTAATTTGGGACTAGATGGCGATGTGTGTATTGTCGTTGTATATTTATTTATTTATTTATTTATTTGTTGTATTCCCTTAGTCGCCTCGTACCTTGGAAGAGGAGGGGTAGTGGAAACTGTATTTTGATCTGCCACCACCACACAGCACGGCAAAAGTATGGATGCTCAGTTGAAAATAGAATAGAAACTGTAGGAACGTGATACTATTTCAATACCAGGCAAAGGTGAACGCGTGCTGAATAATATAGTTTGCAGCGCAACGCTATCATTGCGGTTTGTGTTTACACAAACGCCATCGTCTATTGTCACACACGCCTCCTACCTATTAAAGTCTGCATCAGAGAGCGTCACTAATTCGGTTAGACCTGGGCTAGTGCCAAACTGCTTGTTAGAAAACAAATCTCGTAACGTAACATATTATTATTTAGGTCGGAAATGCGGATTTGCCAGCAAAGTTGGGTAGGGACAATTAATGAGTTTTCTTTTGTATTCTGCTACAGTTCGGCCCTTAATTTAAATCTCACCTGCTGGTAACTGATCATACAGTAGTTGCGGAATAGCCTGTTAGGGATTAAAATATGTGAGTAGCTCGTAGATGACGATACTAACGATACTTTTTGGAGCATTTAATATGTTAAAAAAATTTAAAAATCAAGTTTTTAGTAGTTAGTTTTGCAATTATCTAAGATATATTAGCCAAATGTCAACTGTTTGCAACCCCTTACAAGATATTGAGTGTCCCGAGGCCGAGGTGTTATTGTTTAAGGAATTCTCCCAGCACTTTACCATAAGCCTTTTAATTGTGACGAGTATAAATTACTTAGAAGCCATCCCTATAAATGTCAATGTAAGTTTGTTTTTTACGCTTTCACGCACAAACTAATTAACCGATCCTCATGAAACTTTGTACACATATTTTTGGAAGTGTTAGAAGTAATATAGGATACTTTTTATCCCGACATTAAGCTCGGTTCCTTTGGGAGAGGGGATGAGTGTTTGACTATTTTACACCATAACTTCGACAAATTATTACCGATGTAAGTAATTATTTTTTTACTTTAGAGGTTATAATATGTGTTTAATTTTGTACAAACTGTGGTTGGAGATAGAGGACAGAACTCCTCAGCGAACAGCAGCAATTCCCTCATTTAAGGCTTAGCAATACTGAATACTTTAATATTTTTAGATCTACAACTAAATTTAATAAAAAACAATATCAAACGCAGAAGGAGTCGCGGGCAACAGCTAGTATACCATAATCGAAACGCAACCCATATAATACTCATAATAATATTGTGTAATACCGATGGCCATCCACAGTCCTCGTCATCAGTTCCACTTGACCATATGGTGCTTTTCCAAAGAATATGCACAAGTTCTTTTAGGTGTGCCTATAATATGAAGAGTTACCTCGATTTCTCCAGAATCCCTACAACAAATCATCACCAAATTAAAATTAGATCCCTTCCGTGGTAAAACGTACCAAACGAAAAAAGATTCATCAAAATCGGTTTAACTATTTCGTATTTATTTAATATGGATCGGCATATTTTAAAATTTAATTCCTTCCCTAAGGTATTTCCCTAAGGTGTACTGGCCGCACCCCATATTTGCTAACACAACACAAAATTGCTGACATAGTGCGTTCTTTTGGCAAATAGCTCCTTGTTAAAAGCAACTAGGTACAAAATGATGACCCAGAGAGCCTTATTAGCGTGCCAGGAACAGTCTTAACTACAACAAGCAAGAAGCGATATACAAACGAATAGCGATAAAGTATGAATTGAAGTAATTAGGTATTTCACTGCTTGACAAAGTAACTAACGTTATATTTTTTCTTTTATTTTGTAAGCAGAATCGTGTCATAGACCTTAAGTCCGTGGGCTCCTTCTCTAATAATTGCTTCAATGTTATTAAAATTAAAAAATTAAAATTCTTGGTTTAATTTCAATAAGCAATTAGGTAAGCAAGTAGGTATAACTGGTATATGTAATACGTGGTATTTTTATAAACACACACAATTAAAAAAAAAAAAAAAGAATCCTAATAGTCCGCTGAATATTTAGTTTTTTAACCGACTTAAAAAAAAGAGGAGGTTTCTAACTCGGTTGCCTTTTTTATGTTTTTTACCTGCGAACTGTGTTATTTATCAACTGAATTGGATAATTCTTTTTTCGTTTTAAACGATATACTTCCTAGTGGACCCACTTTCATTACGTCAAGATAGAACAAACTGGATAAATTAAGGGAACTCTTCAAATATGATAGGCATCTATAGCGATTTGGATTTTTCTTTTTATTGTAAAACTTTTGCGATAAATAATGCGTAAATACAACATACTTTTCGGATCAACTCTACCTTCTTGTGAAATACGTGTTTTTCTACTTTTGTTAGTAAAATACAACTAAAACAGTTAAAACAAAAAATATATACAACCTAATTTAGATATGGGTATAATCTGTAAACTAACATATAGAATAAAATTGAGGTCGCAGAGTTATGTATTTCTAAAGATGCATCGTAAAATGTTATTAACACGCCTCTAGGAGCTCGGTCGCCTATTTTCGGCGGCTTTTCGTCAAGATCACGATCAAGTGGACGCACTGACACGTTATAACGAGCGAGCGACAGCTGTTCAGATCTTTAATGACATCTCTTGGCCTCATCCGTTTCTTATACTCATCTACGCACTGGTTGTGTCAAGGACCATTACTGGTAAAGTACTTCTACAAAGTCATTTAGAAATCGGGTGCTATAAAAGCAATAAAAGGCTTTTAAAAGCGTCACTTATTTAGTTTGGACAATATTTGTGTGATGAACATGAATGTTTTCAGTGTCTGGGTGTTTATCTATATATTATAAGTGTTTGTATATATTATATTATTCATAAATTATATTATAGTATTCATAAAAATTATTCATCAGTTATCTTACCCATAACACAAGCTACGCTTACTTTGGGACTAGATGGCGATGTGTGTATTGTCGTGGTATATATATATTTTTAATTTATTTATATATATTTACACGTTAATGCTTGTTTATTTTTCAAGTAACATTTGACGGACCAACTAGATGACGGTGCTCTGTCACACATTTTGCAGGGCAGGGCATAGGGGAACACTTTGAAAGAGTTCCGCCTTGGATCCATCAACCTGAGGCGAAGAATACCTTCAGCCTCATGTGTAATTACACCGGCAACCATACTCTTCAGACCGGAACCCAGCAATGATGATGCACAGAAATAAGTATGTCGGTAGTACTTTCCTAGACGGGCTGTGTCATAAAAACTCTCCTACTACTAAAACCTGTGCGTATCAACGTGTGCGTGAAAAGTATAATCTACTAGCTGTTGCCCGCGACTTCGTTTGCGTTTGTTTTTGTTTTTGTTTTTTGATGTGGCATTTAGTTGTAGTTCTAAAAAAATTAAAGTATTCAGTATCGCTAAGTCATAAATGAGGGGTTTGCTGCTGTCCACTGAGGAGTTCTGTCCTCTATTTACAACCACATTCATCAGATCTACACAAAGTTTGGGAAAAATTAAATACATATTATAACCTCTATAGTACAAGAAAAAAATATTTAAATCGGTTATAATTTGTCGGAGTTATGGTGTAAAATCGTCAAACACTTTCATCCCCTCACCCAAAGGAACCGAGCTTAATGTCAGAATAAAAAAGTATCCTATATTACTTCTAACACTGTCAAAAATATGTGTACAAAGTGTCATAAGGATCGGTTAAGAAGTTTTTGCGTGAAAGCGCAACAAACAAACTTACATTGACATTTATAATATAAATAGGGATAGGGATAGGGTTAGGGAAGGGATAGGGAATGGATTATTCCTCATATTTGATAATGGTAGTTGTCATTATAGGTTTCATAATATAACGCTAATTACGCCTTATAGTTATCGCGTTAGACTGTTACCATAACATTATATAACGTATACTAACTCCGCAAGGCCCCATTTATACCTAAGTATAAAAAATTGTTAGTCGAATTGCGAATAACTTTAAGCTCTTTGTCAAATACGAATACCTTTCAGTTTACCTCAATTGTTTGAATTAATAATTTTTTTTCAAGAAAAGGAATCGCTATAAAAGTGTTCTGCACTGCGACTATTCATGAATTTAGGCCGCGACCTCATCCTTAATTCATGATAAGTGCGAGCTCACGAGTCCGAATGTCGTAAGTGTGGGAGACATAAACATCCCTTGAATTAAGAAGTCATGCAGTACCAAGCTAAAGTGACAGAGGGCAGATCATTTCTCTTGCAGAACTGAAGACCTTTAGGATATACGCGTTCTTGTTTACTAGATGAGAAATAACAAGGTTGCTAGGAAGAAGCCTGCTCGGCTTTTTTTCTCTCGTAAGATGGAATACCGTTCGTTAACTCGTAAAATATGATATTATAAAAAAAAGGTAAGTGCAGCTCAGTTTCTTGCAGGCTTCTTCAGCCGCTGGCGAAATCATCTAGCCAGACTACAGCCATCGTAGAAATTTGACACTCTTGCTTAAAAGAAGGCAATTTTGCACGACTCATGATGCGAAGCATCAGAGAGTGCTTTACGATCGAAAAATTTTTTTCGCCTCATTTCGGCGGCTATTTTTATTATTATAGCCTTGTTAGTTCACGGAAGCAAGATATTTTGCATACTATTGTCGAGATAAGTTAATGGAGATTAATTCCATACTTTTAAAAAATTGATTTACTGCTATTTTTTCCTGATATTGGAAAAAAACACCAAAATAGGTCAAAAAATTTTCCTGTCCGTCATGTGTGAAACCCGAAAACACTCTTGTGAAAAAATCCATTATTTGAGTTAAATTAAAAAAAAAAAACATTCTAATCGACGATTGTAGGTCACTGAATGCGAATGATTAATTAATTCAGTTTAATTGCAATTAATAAAAAACGAAAACTGCAAGACTCTATATCTATATATATCCATGTAAAATTAACATGGATGGTGATATATCTATATCTATAGATATTATGTACATTTTATTCCACCAGGGGCGCCTGTGCATCACTTTCCTAGTACAGCTGTGTTAAAATTTTTTTTTTTTTTCTTTTTTTTTTTTTTTTTTTTTATTAATTGAGCATTATGAGTCGTGCACTTTTGGATTTTCCAAATTTTTTTTAAATTTAGGCTAGAAGCTGTAGATTTGATATGGTAAGGTAAAGATTGTAAACATTTGTTAAGAGATAATTTCACGAATTCACACTCTACGAGACTGGGAAATGGGGTTGGGAGATTGTGTGAAAATCGGATGTTTAAACAATGTGTTAATACACATTTAAAACAGCGAAGTTACTATACAATTGACGAACGTATCTCTGGCAAGATAATTATTGTAAGGGATTATGTTTAAAAGCAGCAACTGTTGACTGTCTTGCCGGCTTCTTCTTTGTAGTATGCCTTCCAGACCGATGGTATGATGTAAGTATATTTTATTTTATTTATTATTATTATTTATTTATTTTTGTAATTTATGTTTATTATTTTAAGTATTTGTGTTCACCCTAACCCTTCTTGTTAACTTCATGAACTCAATTTTATTTGGTTGCCTGGTAGTGATCGTTTTTAAGCGATAAGGCCGCCTTTTGTTGTTTTTCTCCTTCACTTTAATTGTGTATTTTTTTTTAATGCTTGTTTTTTAATTTGGTGGACAATTAAGTGCATTTGATTTTGATTTTAGACTACTACAAACAACTACGTTTCAGATTTTTTTTAAATTATGAATTAAATTTGTATTGTAAAATTTCACAATAAGCCTAGATATAGAGCTAAATCAACCCTTCTGAATATCGAATATAATCTTCCAGACCCAGTGTTGTTCTATGAAAAAAGAAAATAGAGAAATAGGAAACTTCTCACGATTGTTCGACAAAAATTCAGTTTACTATGCAACGCTATGCAAAAAATTCGCAATAAAAACTTTTATAAAACTTTTTTCGTTTCCTCAGTCACTGTACGTGAATCGTGAAGTACCGAAAACTTTAGTAGTGCCTCGAGCTGTAGCATAGAAT
Source organism: Pararge aegeria (assembly GCF_905163445.1). Classification (NCBI taxonomy): domain Eukaryota; kingdom Metazoa; phylum Arthropoda; class Insecta; order Lepidoptera; family Nymphalidae; genus Pararge; species Pararge aegeria. The sequence goes on from NC_053187.1 coordinate 8,608,808, forward strand.
TTTTAGTAAGCAGGTAAAAGTAAAGTGAATTGAAAGAATCATACCTTAAATAGGTATGATTTTAATACGTACGATTTAAATTGCTACTACAACATGAAGTGTTTAATAATGAAGAAAAACGTTTTTTATCGTAATAATTTAAGGACAAAGCAACCAGGTGGTACGAGTATGTGGAAACCCAATTGCTGCTACAAAATATAGGCGGTACAGTTTTTAATAATGAAGAAATTTTTATTGTAATAATTTAAGGACAAAGCAACCGGTGGTGTGTCGAAACCCAAGTAATATAAGCAGATCAAAAATTCGCAGAATATGCAAGAGACCAACCTGGAAAGTACCGCCCCGTGTCTATTAATCTTAGGCGTAGGTATTAAGGCTCATGCGCCTATAATTAAACCGGTTACCACACCCCTCAGACCGGATATAGAATTGCTGCTTGGCGATAGAAATAGGCATTGTATTATTACTCTCCCGGACGAACTCTGCCACAAAAAGCTCCATTACAACGCAGTAGCACTTAGGTTATCATTAAGTTATATAGTATAAAGGATTACGTAAACTATAAAAAAGCTTGGGTGTGAACAATTGCTCTAACTAGGTTGCTTCTTAAATATTTTCTTATGACAATGTGAGATGGTGATAACAAAAAGAACACCCGGCTAATTTTGTTGTGGGCTTTTTCTTAGAACTGGGCACGTTTGGAACCCTCGTAGCTTTAGTTTTAAGTTTACGATTGTAGTTATCGCCATCACTACTCACTGCTATGTACACATTCTTGAAAGGCCTTCCTTCCATCTGCTTGATATTTTTGCGATATTCAAAAAATTTAAGGCTCTAAAATAATTTCAGGACTCAGACTCCTTGGCGCAGTGGTGAGCTCTGTGGTCTTATAACTGGGTGTTCTCAGGTTCGATCCCTGGCATGCGCAATTCGGAAATAGTTTCCGAATTTCATCTCTTGCCTTGTCTTGTTAAATGCTTCTGCTTTTGCTAGGTACCGCTCTACCGACAAAATACCATTCAGTTACGATGCCACGCAAAAAATGATACCGGATATTGGCCTTAATATAACAGACCAGGTTGTCCCGCTATCATCTTAGATTGCACGATCACTTACAACCAGTTGAGACTGCAGACAAGGGCTAGCTATCATTTAGTTAAACACAAAAAAAAAATTCATCTAATTATTCTTGTGTAAATATTTTTTGATATCCGTCGAGTGAACATAGTTATTTTAATTAGAAAATCATTTTCCTCTGATTTTAATTAACCTTTCGCTGTCCATGAAATAAATAACAAGTTTCCTTTTGCAGGTGCAGACTATAAATAAAGTACGTGATACAACAAACAGAAAGGTAGGTCCTATAGCATCATTTTTCATAATTATATCCATAGGAAATACGGAAATCCAGCGTTACACATTATTTTCCGGAACAGTTCCCTGTTATTAGAAATAACTACCCTGGCGCAACGTAGAGCGCTGTGAATTAAAGAAGAAGGTTCCGAGTTTGATTCTCAGCAGGGGCAATTTGGGAATATATAATTTCTGAATTTAATTAATTAATTAAATTTAATTTAATTAATAATTTAATTTAATTAATTCTCTGGTCTGGTCTGGTGGGAGGCTTTGGCGAGGCTAGTTACCACCCTTCCGAAAAAGACGTGCCGCTAAGCGATTTAGTGTTCCGGGGCGGGGCGGTATGACTACCATACTTCCTAACAGGTTAGCCCGCTACCATCTTAGACTGCTTCAGACCGCACCACCTGGTGAGGTTAAAGTCAAGAGCTAATTTGTAGTGGAATAAAAAAAAATACTTGCACCGATTTAAGGCAAGAGACTGAAATGCGGTATGAAGCGGGTAAGGCAATTACACTCGTTAGCTTCGAAGATAAGTCCGGAGCAACTCGTTATTTATAGCAAGACTAAGTTAAGTGGCACTAACAACATAATGATGGAGTTCTTCTTGGTATTCTTTTATGAAAACCTAGTCAAGCACATCTCTTCTTGATCGTAAGATAATGGCGATAAAAGGATAATCTTCTATATTATTTGAATTGGCTGAAGAACTGTAAAATGCGATAAAAATAGCAAAACCGACACTTTACCACAATCATGGCAAAATGCGCGCGCGCTTTAATGTTATATATACGAGTATATAGAATATAGATATTATATTTAAAAAAACATAATCATAAATTAAGAAACACTAAAATCCTACATCCTACTATCCAAATAATATTATAAATGTGAAAGTGTGGATGTAGAACGGATTTGGATGAAATTTGGCATGCCTGTAGCTTTTGAGATGGAAAAAAAAAGGCTACCTTTTACTCCGATTTCTTAAGAAGTTTCCAAGGGAAAATTAAAAAATCTCAGCTTAGAAATTGGTATGCATGTCAACTATGCTATGGAAAAGGATATGTATTTTCTATACCGATCTCTCAAATAGTTCCGTGGTAGGTTTAAAAATTGTTAACGAGCGAAGCTGGAGACCCAATTCTGGAGTCCTCGCAGACGAAGTCGCGGGCAAAAGCTACTACCACTTCTTTTAATCCCGATCACTCAAATTGTTCCCCCGTGCGAAAAGCATAAACTGCTGCACAACAATAATTTGTTAATAATGTAATTGTTCCTTTATAATATTCTAGCTTTCCGCCTGGTTTTCAGTTATCACGCTCTTAACGTGTTTTTCCGTAGGAAAAGGATGTTTTTTCGGGTTAAAAAGTAGAAAGCACATAGGCTACTTATTGTCCCGGGAATAAGAGGCTTCCCGCGGGTATATTATATTATATATAAATATAGTTTTTCAATGCAAACTGTAAAATGATGTTTATGAGCAATCTGCTGAGTTTCTTGCCGGCTCTTTTCGAGAGTGGTAGTCACTAAAAAAAGACTGACTTGACGTTTCAAAAGTGCTTATAAACTGGGCCTACTTGAAATAATTGGGTATAATATTTCTTATTCCAGATGCATTAAGACCATTTAAGACCAGATGTTGCCCACTGATGCGATAATTTAGATTTTTATAAATCCCGTAGGAACAGTATGTCGTCCTTTTAACTAACTCTATGCCAAAATCAATTCAATTTGTTTCTTAGTTACAACAAACAACGACACTTTTGCATGAGTTTAATAATATATAATCGACAGTTGGATAAATCGAGTCTATGAAAAACCAAGGACGATTGACAACGACCGCATAATTGGATGCATCCTAGGTTTTTCTCAAACAATCGATGTTTTTCTAAAAAAAATTAAAAAATAAATTCTCGTTGATATGAATCTTTGATATTAGAAAGTTAATCGATTCAAGGTTACATCTATTTATGCACTAATAATATTAATACTTCTGTAGGGAACTAAAAGTATTAACTTCTATAAAACCTCTCACCAGTTTTCATTCTTGATTTCCGCCTTACATTCGACATTTTCAAGCAATCTACAAGTAACTAAGCGAGAAGGAACTGGGCCATATTTTTCTTATGTTACGAGTACATTTATGGAAATCAAATTGACGTGCTCATCTCAAGAGCGTCGATAAAATCTCATATACGTCGAGGATATTATTTTAAAACGCGGGAGCCGGGCATCTTTCAATTGAATCTAAATTGATAGATACTAAGATCGAAACGGTGATAGCTTAGTGGTAAGACTTCGAGTTTTCTTTAGGGGGTGCCGAGTTCAATACCCGCTACATTTCTTACTTTATGTTACGTGAGTCTTAAGCACTTAAATTTCCCTTAATAAATAAATATATAACGGCAATGTAAACATCGCCATCTAGCCCCGAAGTAAGCGTAGCTTGTGCTATGGGCACTAAGATAATTGATAGAAATTTTTACGATATTATACATAAATACTTATAATATCCAGATACTGAAAATCCTTAATGTTCATCACACAATCATTTTCCAGCTGTGGGAATCGAGTCGCCAATCGGCCGTCTCACTTGCTTTAACGATAAATAACTAAACCCCAAGTAAACCTCTTGCCTGAGAGTTTTCCATAATATTCTAAGAGAGTGACGCCATCGCTTTTGGTTTTTCTCCGGCTTTCAGGATTAAAGCCCACCAGCCCGCATTGGAGGAGCGTGGTGGGTCTATGCTCTAAGACTGTCTGGCTTAAGAAAGAGGATGCCTGTGCCCAGCAGGAGGCCGTTAATAGGCAGCGAATGTTAATTTTAAAATCAATTGCTTCATAATAATCCAACATAGCTTCCAGTAGCTTCCATTAGACGCCGACCATCAATCAAAATGTGATCGGTGTAAGCAACTAGAAACTAAAAAGCTTTTAGTGGAAGACTCAATAGACATAAATTACTTTTCCTACAGTAGGATAGGTAAAAAAGATTTTCCAGCGTTTACTTAATTGCCTGTAACGTGGAGTCAAGTGAATAAATCCTGTTGCCGTAACCTGACATTGCAACCGAAGCTTCCAGATTATTAATTTTGAGTTTCCTTCAAATTACATTAAGATCTAAAGCACAATGGTTAGCGCTGTGGTCTTATAACTGGACATCCAGGGTTCCATCACCGACTCGGGCAATTTAGGAAGAATCTGTCTAATCTTGTCTATTGGGGGCTTTGGCCGCGGATATAGTTGCCAGCCTGCCGATAAAAACATAAATGACACCGTGCTGCCAAGCTTTGCACTGTCCCACTTTCATGTTTTCAATCACTTTCACCAAGGGTTGTGTGACAATAAGACCGCCTTGTATTTATATATATATTTTTGAAGTTATAATTATTTTCGCGCGTTAGAACACCATGAAGTTAGCTATAGTCAACATTTTAGTTTTTCTAAGAAAGGTTTGACAGTTGAATTTACCTTTTTTATATAGTTAGTGTCGTTTTTCTAGAAACGCAGAATAAGGCATAAGATACAATTTTTGAAAAGATTATATACTCGTATGTACGTAAGTATTTTTATTTTATTTTTTGTTTTTTTTCTTGTGTGTTTCTTATAGTTTCAAAGTTTGTGCAATAAAGTCTTCTGAATAAATAAATAGAGTAGTGACCTTTCGTTATTATAGCAGTTATAGAAAACCAGGTATGAGTTTAATATAGTGCGAACTATTGCGACGCCGCCGTCTACGTCTCCCAGCTATTATTGGTTGCAGTCAGGAATAGCAGCAGTTTATTTACTAGCAGAAGTTTAGCATCCTCTGGTTGTATTATATATTTCCCCAAAAGGTGTCTGCCTCTGTGTATCAAAGTGTGGCAGAAACAGATTACTGAGTTTGCATAGGTAACCTTCAGGTAGAACATGTGCCTGTTAACACGGTATGAAATAAGATTTAGTTAGCTGCACCCCGCTGTGAATAAGTCTGTAACGATTGCAATGAATTAAATTAGGTACATGTACAGACTTATTCACCACGGGTAATAACGCCAGTCGCAGGTAATATTCATTGACTAGGTTTTAGTGCAACGAAAGAGGCAACTGCACCATTATGTAGTTAGTTCCACTTAACTTAGTCTTGCTATAAAGAATGAGTTACTCCAGACTTATCTTCGAAGCTAACGCTTGTAATTGCCTTACCCGCTTAGTATAGCATTAACCGCGAGATTTTAATCGTTTGCCCGTAATAGATATTGGTAAAAGTTTTGCCAATTACCGGAATCTTTTCGCTAAACACAGTAAATAAAATGAGTTACATTGGATTTTATCAAACACAAAGGTAGTTAAATGAAGAAAAATAACAACAAAGATTTACTTACCTACTTGTATGTAATGAAATATTATTTTAAAGTTGATTTAGTTTTTACGGTTATAAAAATTACCTATATTACTAAGCACAATCACGTTTAAGATTTATGTTTATCAATTTCACAGACGGCTTAGTGTTTGTTTCTCTTTTGATAAAGAAAAAGTCTACTGAACAAAATCACAGTCAATTTAGAATTCATACTCAATACTTATATTACTAATGCGAAAATGTGTTTGTTCGTTTGTCCTTCCTTAAAGCAACCATTCGATTTGGTTTTCGGCTTAGACTTGTTACTACTCTTCCCTGAGAGACTGATGTTTGTTCACCGTAGAGTTTCCGTAATGGTATTCATATTATTTGAATTACGTAATTAACATTCATCATCGCCATCAAGTCAACCAATGGACGTCCACTGCTGGACATAGGTCTTTTGTAGGGAGTTCCAAATACCACGGTCTTGTGACTTGGGTCCTGTGACTGCCTGCGACTCTCTTGATGTCATTCGTCCACCTCGTGGGGTCTACCAATGCTCCGTTTACCGGTGAGAGGTAGCCATTCCTACCTTGGCACCCCAACGTCCGTCTGTTCTCCGAGATATGTGCCACGCCTTCTGCCACTTTAGCTTCCCGACTCTTTGAGCTAGGTCGGTAGCTCAAGTTCTTCTACGGACCTCCTCATACGTGATTTGATCAGAGATACTCCAAGCATACCTTTCCCCCTCTCCATCACCTGCTGAGTGACTCTTAGCCTTCTTATGAGTCGTAATATTAAAAACGATTATTTAATATATAGTGGCAGATCTCCAACCCGGTGGTCAGATCAACTAAGAGAAACTGGTGCCCGTACCTTCTATTACGCAATACAAATGGCCAAAGACAGGACCCGATGGAGAGAGATCTTATATGACTAGATTACTCGCCATATCAGTGATAACGACCGACTAAAGAGAGAGAGAGATTTAATATAAATGTCTACCAATCTGCACTTGGCCACCGCAGTAGACTACGGCCTAAACCCTGCTCATTCTGAGAAGAGAAAGATGGAAGAGAAGAGAGACCCTTGCCCTGTAGTGGGCCGGTCGGTAATAGGTTGATGATGATGATGATGAATATAAATGTTTGTAAACCCGAGATGATTAAGTTTTAATATAATACTCCTGTTTTGGAATTCTTTAAGATTGAATATAACATTATACCTTCTTTAAATCTCATAACAAAAAATAAATAACTAAAGGATAAACTTATTTACATTCGGTCTTAAATCTGATTCTCATGTTATACATACCGTGACAAATTGGGTTACATTACACGTGATTTTGCTTTTTACTGATTAAATTAAGCAAAATGGAATCGCCTTACCCTTTGCCGGTAACAGAAAATACCCATTTTTATCAAGCTGCTTTTAAATTACCCAGCTTTTACAAAAATATACACAATGCGGCTATTCGATACTCAAATATTTTCGTGTAATTTTAAACCAAACAATATTTTTTACTATTTGGAAACATATTTTTTTATACCAAGCCTACTTTATTGGTATATTTACAGAATAAATATTTCAGAATTTGTAGCATTTCATTGAGCTACTTGCAAAATATTAGTACGTGAGGGAAGTATAGGTAAGTGCAAAAATTATAGTTTCGTGCTTAGAAAGCGCAAAGGTATTTGTAGTCTTCACTGTTGTGGGAACGCTCCTGTTTCATAGGAAACGTGCGTAGCTTATTTTGGAATATATGCGTTGTGTGGCGTATAAAGAATATATAATTTTTCAATTCATTGTTTACCTATATTTTACATACAAAATTATAATTTTTTTTATATACTCGTATCCTTCTTCTTAATATTCTGCAATGTGGTATAGGTTGCCTTGTAGACAGCCTTTGTAGCTTTTTGTTTAATTGCGCATACATACATTTTATACTGTCATTATCTATACCTAGTAGTGTTGCCCAAATTCAGTCTTGGTCTTGCAGTGTTGGTCTTGTTCTTGCGTTTTTGCAAGACCAAGACCAAGAACAAGACCGCGTATTTTTAGCAAGACCAAGACCAAGACTGACCGTGCAAGACTTGAGCAAGAACAAGACATAGCCTGCAAGACTCTTGCGTCTTGCAGCTAGGACTTAGCGCTATTTCACGGAGTAGTTAGGTGTAACAGTTCGGTGTATAGGTAGGTAGGTACGCTTAGGAATTCTATGAGACGCAAAAAACTATATCAAAGAATATGAAAAACTGGACATATGCGCATTACGACTAATACCATAAACATAGCGAATAAAAAAATATCTATTAAAATCAAACTGAGTGCATGCATAGTTATGTTTTAACCATCGGCACTTTGATAATGCGGCATCAAAGGTTTTGTACTTACTTCTCAAAGAAATTTGCCGCTTTTCGGAAGTACATGGTTATGATACACGCGCCGGCGGCTTCTTTTGAAATCTAAAACAATCGTTGCCGCCGCGCCGAAATCATAACATTTGACACTATTCATGCAAAATAATTTCGAATTTTAAGAGTACCTACAGGTGTTCCAAAGAATAAATAAGTTTCAGATTGGTGATTTTAGATTGGTGGAGGACGCATGAGACAGAGTATCCGATTTTATCGAAAATGGCCCGTGATTTTCTCTCAATACCTGCAACTTCAGTACCTGCTGAGAGGTTATTTTCTAAAGCATCATTAGTAATTAGAAAACATAGAAATAGGTTAAGTGATGAGTCAGCCAGATGGTTACTTTGTATTAATTCTTGGTCGAAAGAATTGATATAAAGTATCATAACCTAATGATAAAGCTGTTGATTTGTGTTGTATTTTATTTTTTATTCAAATAAATGATAAATCGTAAAACTCTTTTATTAAATTTCTTATAAGTTGAGGGTTCAATCTCTTTCTAGACAGATAAGTATTGTTCTTTAAAATACAGTCAAGTTATTGTAATTAATTTGTTTTTTTACATGTTTTAGCAAATGTAAGCTTATAAATCATAAATGTTTATTAAGAAACAGTTACTTCCATGGAAAACGACATATAGGTCAGTTGATTTTTCGAATTTCTTATCAAATCTTCAGTTATTTATTAATCTGCTTGATCTTTACTATGGCTATGTTAATTCAAGCTCACAATGTTCCAATTCTAATACGTTTTTCTAAGATTTAAAGTAAACTTTAATAAATAGTAATAGACTAATAGGTAATTGCAAGACTTGCAAGACTCTTGCTGCAAGACCAAGACCAAGACCAAGACTGGGAGCGCAAGACCAAGACCAAGACCAAGACCAGGTGTATTGGCGCAAGACCAAGACCAAGACTGGCTAAGTCTCGTCTTGTTCTTGCATTTGGGCAACACTAATACCTAGTGCAAAGTCAAATGTATTTTCATACATTTGGAGCGTTGTTGTGCGATTTGCCAAACTGGTTGTGAATCCAGTAGATACCTACGGCTTTCTGTTAACTCTTAGCGCCACCTAGAAAGGCTAGATCTCTCATGAAACTTACCTCTCTTTTCGCAGGTCGCTGTTCCGCTTCCGAAAAGTCGCCACAAGTATTTGTAGCTCTGAAGAGTGGCGCTCGTATAACTGCGACAGCTGGGTTGTGAAGTCGGCAACTGTAACAAAAATTTCGTACTATTACTTTTATTGGATATTTACTTTATCAAATTCTGACAAGCACATACGGTATTGTCTGAAATGGTGAGTCTAGAAGAATTAAATTCATCGGTATTTCTCATTTAACACAGGGGAGAACAATAAAAGTATGTTCAAAAACGTGCTCAAATATGAGCTAATTGCTCTAGAAATTTTGGATTTGAATTGAAAAAGGCGTTTCTGTAATTCCACACTCACCGTGGGGTGAGACATGATGATGGCCTGATACAGAGGGTTAAAAGTTTTTAATGATAATTAAGAATATCAATATTCGAGCGAGATAATATTTGAGCCCGCATGTTTATATAATACAGGAAGTGCACCAAAATATTATCAGATGTATATCTCTTCCAGGCAGCTAGGGAGGGATTTCAGTGCTCTCAAGAACTACGAACTGTGTATGCAAGTTACAGGCAGAGTAAATGTTAAATTGAACTAATATCGTTCGTTCGTTATCGTAGGTTACCTGGTAGAGATCACTTTTAGTGATAAGGTCGCCTTTTGCTTTTAATTTTTTGTTTAACTATATTTGTAATTTCTCCTTTACTACGCAATAAAGATGTTTAAATAAATAAATAAAATCGTTGCAGGGGTTTACCTAAACATAGATAAGAAACAAACAAAATCGGTTATTGGATGCTTTGCGACCGACTCTGAATTAAGATTCCACCTATCAATTTATGGAATGATGAGAAGTGGAAAACCATCGCTTATAAACAGATCGACACTTTGCAGGGAATACAAGGAACACGTCCTGCAACGTGCCATCAGCCTAAGGCGTATGTGTGAGCCTGTAATGATACTGGCAGCCCCGTCCTTCACAGATCGAACATTGCACAGCATTGCAACAATGCTGTGTTCCGATCTGTTTTACTTTATATATTTTCGAATATATATGTTTATTATATTATGTATAGATAATTGCACCACCCGCAGCTGATGGGATGAGATCTTCTTCTCTTCTTCTTAAGATCTTTCTTTAAGAGATGGCTTGCAGCAATAAGGCCGCCTTTGCGTGCCTAAAATTTATTTCGTTTTTATTTTGTTTACTCCTTTTTATGTTTTATACTTATTTTAAGTCTGTATGTGTGTGTGTGTGCGTGTGGGTGGGTAATAAAGTATTTCTTCTTCCCCGGGAGAGCTCTGTCACAAGCAGCTTCACTGCAACTAAAATGTCTGTTTAATTGCCGGAACCTACTGTGAGAGTTTGTGTATTTATTGTAAATATAGCTCCACCAATCCACACTGGGCCAGCGTGGTGGACTACGGCCTTAACCCCTCCTCATTGTGGGAGGAGACATTAGCCCTGTAGTGGGCTGGTAATGGGTTGATATGATGATAGGTGTTAATGAATCTTATCAGATGTAGCTAAGATCCTGAATAAGTTACAATCCATTTAAAACTTTAAGTCTTTCATTCGGTATTATTAAAGATCTAGAACTTCTGGCACTTTGACGTTTTCCATTAAAGACATATTTGAATAAGAATAAGAATGTGTCCTTAGAATATTGGAATAAAGAATTCTTACCTTATCATTCCGTTATAATTTTACTAAATCTTTTTAATTACTACATTATAAAAAGAGACTTTTTAATTACTTGTTTTTACCTACTTGAGACGGTTTAATATATTGCACGCAGTACAATATTCGAAAGAAAATAAAAAATAAATTGTTCCATATTATACGAGTACATAAAAATACAAAGGTCTAGCTTGACACCAGTATTACGATTAATATATAATTTGGTTGTTAAAGAAACCATATCAGAAGGCAGAATAAGAGACACAAGTTTACCTTTTTAGTTATGATACCTGAGAAATAGGTAGGATATTTTATATTTTAGACATCAAAGTTATAGATTCAGGTACCAAAATTTGATCGAAACAATTTGATTTATATTTATTTAGGTTCGTTGTCTTTATGTGCTTTATTTACTTGTACACGCAAGAAAAATGTTAGCGAGATATTTTTGCCGCTGTATTTGATTTTTACGCGACTATAGCCGTGGAAAAATCACTGAAGCTTCAAGCTCGAATGTTTTCTTCGCCGCTTTGATAAATTTAGAATTATCTTTAATTAATAAAAAAATATATATTTCATAATCCTTTTATTAAATTCGTTCTAATATAAAATGTTATTGGTATACATATTTCTAATAACAAGTTATGGCAAAGAAGGTTTTAGTCGATTCGCTATTTTACATTTGTGTATCTCCATTGTTTAAAACATACGTAATAACAAACTTCTACAATAGACAGTAAAGAACCACCAAAACCAAGCCCAAAGCAGTTACCCATAGCAACTAGCAAATCTAGTCCCGTACGAGCTACTTGTCGAGCAACTCTCTCATAGGGTCGGTTGCTTAAAATCAATTTGACCTTTCTAGCTTTTAAATTACTCTCACAATCGATTAATTTCTTAGCCACAGTATTGTATTCTGGCTCTACGCACGACGACAGACAATCGCAATTCAAACCAGTTTCATTCATTCCTGGTACTTTGAGGTTCTTCAGTGTTGCATGGTGCTTTGTTAAACACTGCAAGCCTCGTACGTCGCAATACCTTTCCTTGTATTCATCAGGCGATAAATGTGAAGTGCAATTGCATAACTCGATCTGCGCTTCGATGCGGCAATTAATGATGCACACCGAGTAACTGTAGCGATGATAACCTTTGATATTATCAGGTGATTCATCTGGAAACCTGCATTGACGAACATCAGGAGGTATGAACGAAAGTTCGGGTTCATTAAGTATATCCACGACAGAGAACAGTATGGAACCCTCCGTTCCATGTAAGACTGAAATTCTCCGATCCAATTCCATATTCCAATATGGTACATCTTCAGGTGAATGAAGGAATGCCTCAAAATCCTGCGCAAGGTTAAGTTCAAGCGTGCCCAATTTACGAGCATTCGACGATGCAGCATAGTACGGCGATTGAATTAATCCAATTTGGTTATTATTTATGGAATAACAACGTCCATATTCAGTTTGAATCGGTTTGAAATGTTGGCAACAGTTCAAAGGTTTGTCGTTCCAAGTGCAACTAATAAACAGATCTTTGCACTCGGACCGGAACGCAGAACTATAATTCGAAAAATTGTGAATGGTAAAATTGTTTACTAAAGAGCAGCTCGGGCATTCGCCGGTGTAAAAAGCGATATCCTTTGCAAAAGAAACTATAGTTTCGCTGCTTTGTTTGTCTAACTTTTGCAATTTCACTAATATTTCGTCTAAATTGGCAATTTCACACACTGTGACCGAAGGGACAGTTGTATTCCAGTCGAGATAATCCGTCTGCGTTGTAAAACGTATTGTATCTTCTTGATATGAGGAAATATATTTGTAAATTGAGGCAACTGCTACAACCCAAACTTGCACATATATTATGCAATAAATTATCCTGCAAACTAAATGAACGTCCTTACGAGCCAAATAACTTGGACCGTGAACTGAAAGATTTTTACACGTATATTTTAAACGTTGCAGTAATACATTTAGTTTAGCATGTATAAATTTCATTTTTGCCCTTCCACCACGATATTCCGGCGACAAATACATTCCGAAATTATGGCGCTCGCTTTTATACTGTAACTACATTTAAGCAATGCATTAGCTTAATGTTTTGCTTTCTGGAAACTTTTACCAGTAATTGTGTAATTGACACCACAACAAAAGGAAAACGTGAAGATAAAAACGTTTGATAAGGAACTTTTGGCAATTTGGTATGTAAATTGGGAATTTATTATTTCTGAATTTTCTCTGTTTAGGTCTGGTAGGAGGCCGTGGCTGGTTACCACCCTGCAGACAAAGACGTGCCGCTAAGAGATTTAGTGTTCCGGTGCGATGTCGCGTGGACACCGATTATGGTAGTATGACTACCGTACTCCCTAACAGGTTAGCCCGCTTCAATCTAAGACTGCATCATCACTTACAACCAGGTGAGATTGCAGTCAAGGGCTAATTTGTAGTGGATTAAAAAAAACTCACATTTTTCGGGATTATTTTTTGTAATATAAATAGCTGGAAAAAGAGCAAGCCTAATTTTAAGTTAAGCTTGTATATGTATAGATAAAAAAGTTTGGGTATAAATGATCGCTCGAACCAGGCTAAATAGTCTTTAATCATAATGTGAGATGGTGATAACAAAAGGAGCACCCGGCTAAGTTTGTTCTGGGATACTTTGTAGACTAGGGTTCGTTTGGAACTCTCGTAGATTTAATTTGAATTTTACGAATGTACTTATCGCCATCATCTCACTACCACGTACCTACACATTTTTATATTGTAACGCAGGTTCGGTCAAAGTACAGGGATTTTCATCATATCAACCCATTACCTGTCCACTGCAGGGCACGGATCTCCACCCACAATAAGCCTCCTCATTCAGTATTCCGTAGTCCACCATGCTGACAGCACATTATGGAGAACTCTCAGGCATGAAGGTTTCCTCACGATGTTTTTCCTCACCGTTAAAGCATTGATATTTTAATAGCTAAAAACGCACATAACTTAGAGAAATTAGAGGTGTGTGCTCGACTCGGCCCCCGAAAGCTAAGCCTACTAGGCTAGAAAAGGTTAATTCAAATAAGTCATGAGAGCACTGATCCAGTGATCCAGATAATTCATAGTGCAGGTTAATATGGCTAGATGACGATGTGTGTATTGTCGTAGTATATTTATTTATTTATTTATAGAACTGCCGGGTGGGCTACAAATGTATGGCGTAAGTATTGAGGTGCTCCAGCCAAGAGATGCGATCTGTACTCCATAAACATTACAACCTGCGACTCTTGTATACTATTAATTTTTTTTTAAATAATAATTTACGGACCAAGTAAATGACCTCATAGTTAGTGGAAAACCCTCGCTTATAAACACAGCAACACTTCACAGGGCATGCGAGGAGCACGTCCTGCAACATATCGCCCTGTATCCGTCAATTTGAGGCTTAGGTTTTAAGCCTCATGTGTCTGTTATTATCACGCCCTTTGGACCGGAACACAGCGGAGCTCTGTCACAATAAGCTCTACTGCCACTTACTACAAAAGTATGTAGCTTAACAAGTTTTTTTTTATTGCAAAATAGTTACTGAATTAACCTTGTTTTTTTTTATCATCCGCAAAAGTATTTTAATTTATTTCATTAATTGTTCTAATTCTTCCTTTAAGAATAAGCTTTTATGATTTTGCAAAATATAATCTGTTTTCTTTTTACAAGAACAACGACTATTTCATACACAAGAAATAAAAAGGTGGATCAAAACACCTTTCACATTTTCATAGTGATGCATGAAGTCTTTAAATATTCACCTCAGCCCGGAGACTCATTACCAGGTTTTACGCCGCTGCTGAGACGACTTAAAACTTTACTGTGTCATAATTACCTATCTCACCTTCAGTCACCTTACGTGCTGCCTTAAATTCTTGACATAAATCAGCCTAAAATGTTCTTTCACCAAAGTTTTAACAACGTTAATATGGCCAGGAACAAAATTTTTACCGTAACACAATTGCAGACCTAACCGAATAAAAGACGTTGGAAAATAAATGTAGCAAAGCACATATATACTATTTATAATTTAAGGAAATGGAATTACAAAGACAGCGGCCTATAGCTTAATAACTAGCTATTTAAAAAAAAGTGTGTACCTACTGCGTATAAAAGGTATGTAATAACCAATCGTATGAAAATGTTCACTCATTATCTAGTAAGTAAAGTTACAAAATCTGATTAGATAACTTGAGAGAAGTACCCGAAGCATGTTCTTAAATCATAATGAAATCTCAGGCAACTTTTCGCAATAAAATTATTATTCATTTTATGTATTTACATTTTATGTATGACGTATATACTTCCAAATTTTAATTGAAACTTTTTAATTTGGTAGTATGCCCCATTGAAACTTATAATTTAAGTTATAACCAAACATAAAACAATATCAATGCAGTCGATTTTATAGCAATATCAAAACAGTACCTTTTTTAATACAATTAGTTTGCAGTTGTTTTTTGTGCTGTTATATGGAAAGTACTTGAATTAATCGGTCTGGTACCTTTATAAGTATCGCGTAGGAAGGCATTACCTTTTCTGATGTTGCCTTCTAGAAATAGTACCTATAATACCTTCCTACACAAGGATCAATCAACAGCAATTTTAAATGGAAATTTTATTTTCGTTATTGGCAATTATCTATAAAATGAAAGCCTTGTTATTAAAAAACGTTTGTTTTTATATTAAAAAGAAGTAAGATTTTTAATTTAAGTTTGATTCATTCGTTCATGTGATCTAGTTAATCTTAATTAAAAAAAAAAATGTTTAAATGAGCTAAACCAAACACCCATTTTTTTTTCTATATAACATAAATATTTATTTGTTAAGTAGTGTTTGTTAAGTAAGTAAGTTGTGCGTAGGTGACCTATTTGCCATTATTAGTATCGCAGTATATTTTTTTTTTACTAAATAGTTTTACTCACACACACATATATTTGAATAGCAGTAAAATTATTTTTAATTCATTCCAATCGGACATTTAATTAGAAAGTTATCGCAAGTTATAAAAAAAGGAGGACTACACCTAAACAAAACCGTTATTTAGAGATATATATATATATTTTAATTGAAATAGTTTTTTTTTTTACTTTTTTTTACAAGATTACATTGCATCTTATAAATATGTGTAGTGTAAATTTATTGGACACACATATCTCAAATAAATTGTTCATATGCTATATACTTTTAAAACAAAAACAAATGCGGACGAAGTCGAGGGCCATGTCTATTATAATCACTGACCTTATAATTCTAATATAAAAAAGAAACGTGTTACGAGGAGGTTTTTGACAGTGTTATAAAGTCTACGCATACAATACTCGTATGAACTCGTATGTCTAGCTTTGTATCTCATATTTCTGAGAAACTCCGCAATTTCACTCGCAGGCACATGTTCATGACAACGTGACACCGTTATTTTGGTGGATATAATCTGATTTGGATGTGAAAATTCAGATGATGTTAAAGTGTGAAAAAGATTGTCTTCTGAAACTTCACTTATTATTAATTTTGCATTAATTTACTGAAATAAATGTTTAATAAATAATAACCTAGCGTTGTTAAAACAATAAATCTTAGGATTATTATTTTAAAGGTCGTCCATCCGCCCATCGTAGTAAGGTATAGGGATAAAAAGTGGGTACCAATAGTAAATGCTTTAAATGCTACGGAAACTGTTTCCAGGTGGTGTTCGTTAATAAAAACTGTTTCCTGCTCAAACAATCCAGTTATGTATCGCTGCAAACCTGAGCGGTAACAAACAAACAGACGTACTTTCGTATTTATAATATTATTAGTTATTATGTATTTATTCGCACACCACGACAAAGTTTAAGGGAACAAAAAATAGAAGAAGAGAGAATACAAAATGCGTAAAAAATGATTATTACATTGAACTCGATGTTTGCGTATTAGATATACGCATCTACGTTAAGTAAATTACAATATAATAATTAATATTTAATAAATAAGTTTAAAAAAAAGAAAAAAATATGAAATAGTCAAACGTTTGACTTTATTATACAACTAAAAAGCAAAAAATAAATGTTTTTAACATTTTTTTATCGGTGCCAAGTAAAATGTATAAAGTTACTATGTATAGATCATATACCTACTTCTTATTCCCAGTTATATATAGTAGCAAGGAAAGTATCAGTAATTTTCTACTTTTTTACTTGGCACTATACTATAATCGAAGCGCAACCAGTGTAATACTTATTATTGTGTAGTTCTGGTACCCATCTGTGGTTGGTTCTTTTTGATAGCAAATGCTCAAGTTACTGTATACAATAATCAAACCGCTATAATATTTGAAGAGTTCCCTCAATTTCCCCAGGACTCCTTAAATATATCTTGACCTGATGAAAATGGGACTGCATGGGAAGTTTACCGTCTTAATACAAATTTTCGAAAATGGTTCATAACTGACGGAGTTCTGAGCTAGCAAACGTACAAAAAAACGAAAAAAAAACAAAGAAATGCAACCGAATTGAGAACCTCCTGCTTTTTTGTATGGTAATAGTTAAAAAGTCATCATTGACACTATACTTGGGTGTACTGGGATTGCTAGTAGATAACTAACTATACAGCTTTATCGGTAAAGCTTATAAATACATTTTTTTCCGCTACACAACGTCTCTGCTCCGTTAAGCTGCTCAAAGATCAATTGGATTTATTCATGACATAACGAACCCGAGAATTGAACGAAACGGACCAATTTTATTTATAAATCTCCGTTGATCTCAATTGAAATGTTCCATTTTTAAACTGTAATTATAAAAGCTCAGCTCGTCAGTCATTGATTCCTAATTACTATCATGATTTTCAGCCTCTTAATGACGTACTATTGGGCAATGCACGGTCCTGGACGGACCAGACACGGACTGTGTATTGTGGAACTCCCTACAAAAGACCTATGTCCAGTAGTGGACGTCAATTTGTTGAGGTGATGATGATGATTGGGCAATTGCTTCCTATTCAATAACTTTTACCAGTCCACTGCTGGACTACAAGCCTCTCCTAACTGAAGGGTTAACCAAAACAAAGGAGGGTTTGCATAAAAATCACCACGCTGGGCTAACGGTTTGGTAATCGCAGTAGGTGGTAGTATTATCACAGAGTACGCTGCTTTCCGCGATCCTTTGTATTCCATTAGTTGCCTTGCACAACACCTGCGATAAAAGGATGGGCACAACTGGATTCTGATCCGGCGTCGTCACACGGTCATAAGAGGGAGAAATAATTTAAGGTGCCCTCCGATAACGTTAAGCCCTTTACTCTTCCACCCTGTGTAACGAATAAGCTAACATAAGACATAATATGTCCTACTACTTGGCAAAGGTATCCTTACACACATGAGAAAGGGGTATGGAGTATAGACGCTACGCTGCGTTGGTGGGTTAAACCAATGGACAACATATTCGAATATCAACCTCGTGGTTCACAGTCGAACATGTTTATCACAAGACGTGCGAGACAGTTCGAGATTCTAGGAACGAAAATAGATGAACGTATAAAATTACTTAAATAAACAATTAGGTAGATTTAGTTTACGTTGAGTTCTCTAGTATAAATAAACTAGCTATACCCGGCCACGCTTCGGTGTGGCTGTTTGATAATTCATTAATTTAATTTGTTCCTGTCACCATGGAAACTTTAGACTAAAAGTATACATAAATACAAAATATACTCTCAAGATATGACCAGATTCGATGACATTATCAAATATTTAATATATGCAATTTTTTTTCTACAAATTCTGACACATTCTACGAGTTCATCGTACATATATATACTTGGAGAAAATATCAGTATAAATTAGTTAAAAAAAAATATTAAAACAATGCAAATACTCTGTCTTGTTTTTGCTTACACCACGGTACGGTAATTTTCGTTTGAATTATCCACTATAAGGACATATCGAATTATATTTATAGTTTGTCTTTTAAATCGTAACTATGAGTCTTCTTACTCGAATTAAACTATAATAATTATTATTATGTCAAAAATCAAAATGACTGGTTGCTTAATAACGGTGTAAAAAAAGGAAAAATCAATAAACAAAGAGTCACTCTAAGATTACTTAAAGATTTTGATACATTTTTACAATTAATTGCCTATGAATCAATGATCCATGAACAACTTTACATTGTAGGACACACTAAAACTGTAGTATACAAGATCAATAATATCCTATTGTGTTCCATTATCCCCCGAAGCACGTATACAGACGGATGTGGGCTCTAAGCTGCTATCTAGAGCTACAAAATTAAAGTGGGGGGTTAGGATCTTTCCATATTATTATTGATAGAGGTGCAAATAAGCACGATTAAATATGGTGTGTAACTTAGTTTAGTTATTTTTATCGAAAGCAGATTTGAGCTTAAACATGAGGGATTTTACTGTCACACTGGCCTTGACACTGGTGTCATTATTATTGACACGTTAGCACACTACAATAAGTTAAAGAAACAAAAGAAGTGTGGAAAACAAAAGGCTAAGGGGTATTCCAACTAAAAATCAGCGCTACATGTTTGAAAGGGCAAGTGGCATAATGTTTTACCCTTTTCATAGGTAGTGCCAATCAATTCAAAAGTCATCCTGAAGCTACTATTATTATTATTTAACTTAACATGGTAACGAAAGCGGGAAGCCTGTGTTATAGATAACCTTAGAATAATATTGTTTTCTTTTATTTCGTTACATGTTATGCACGGCTAGAATGAGCAGGAGACAATTATCACCCCGGATAAAAGGATAAAAATTTATCTTCTCCCGCAGCTTTATATGCTCTCAGAGAGAAATAATATCCAAATATGTTTAAAAATTAAAGCAGGTGGACACGTTAATTATATCCTTTGTCAGAGGATAAAATTTTTAACGCAAAACGCAACGCAATTTAAGATGGTAGTAAGTTAACCTATTAGAGTGATGGCAGTTATATTAAAACAAACATGGGCAAGCCCGTCCCACCTTAGCCCACATCTGCACTTTCTATCAGGTGAGATTGTGTCCAATTTCTGGCCTATTACCAATTAAAAAAAAAAATTCTAATCGCAGATTTCTGAGCGGCATCGTACTGGAATTGCTTGGTGGCGCCTTCAGTCACCGAAATTACAAATCTCCATAATGCCCTCTCGAGGATCGAAGCCGGGGGCATAAGATACATAAGACGAGAATTCATCTTCTCACTCAAAATTCTATTCAAATTTCGATTTAATTTTGTTAAATAGGTTCATAGGAAAATAAAACAATGTCTTAAACACAATATAAAAAGTGTAGTTTTATACTTCAATCGAGCAACTAATAAATATGCAAGCCAAAATGCCAAGCCTTTCCGTTTAAGAACACTTTAGTCCCCATGAGGTTTGAAGTTCCGAGTTTTCTTGAGAGCCATTTCTTTGTCCTACACTTCACTTGGAAACACACACTTGGGAACAGTTCGTTCAATGAATCTAAATGAGTTTTGTATGTAATTGAAAGGCAACATACACATTGTATCGATACTTTGCTTTTCGCTTTTAGCCAATTCAATCTGTAGGTACTAACAATCAGTCTGTGGTATACTAATAAAGTGTTCTATGAATCGATAATTATTTTATTATTTTCAGTCTTATAGCGTGATGTAGCGGAGACCTTTTTACAACTTTTGTACTAATTAGTTGTCCGCGACTTTGTTTACGTGAAAATTTGGATGTGAATTCAATATATAAAATATAGTCATTCTTCGACCCCTTGAATTAGCACTATGCAATAAAAACTAGTCTATGTATTGCGCGTGAAAAACAAAAACAAATCTATCTCTCGGAAATCTTACATTTTACCGGGAATAAAATTAGCTTATGCTTGATTCCTGTTCATAATCTATCTCAGGGCTAAATTCCATCCAGATCAATTCAGCCGTTCTGGCGTGATTATTGTAATAATTGATGGACCAAGCAGATATGGACAAGACAGATAGCCCACCTGATGGTAGGTGAAAAACCGTCTCCTATAAACAGAGCACCAATATATATATTTTATTTAAGTATATATTTGTTTAATTTTAAATATTATTTATTGCACCACCTATTTCTTGTCTATGTTTTTTCCTTTTACGCCATTAGTTGCCTGAAGAAATCGCTATTTCGCGATAAGGCCACCAAATTGTACTCTCTTGATATGTATTTATATCTCTGTAACTACTTTTTTCCTTTGGTGTACAATAAAAGTGTATTCATTCATTGATTCATTCACCACTTCACAGGGCATGCAAGGAGTACGCATGCCACATGCCGCCCTGTGTCCATCAAATAGAGACGTAGGTGTGTAATTACAGGCAACCACGCCCTACAGACCGGAACACAGCATTGCAACAATGCTGCTTAACGGCAGAAATAAGTATTGCGATATAAATTTCCCGGACGAGCTCTGTCACAAAAAACTCTACTACTAACAAAAATTCAAATTCAAATTCAAAAATGTTTTATTCATGTAGAACTTATCACAGGCACTTACGAAACGTTCATACATTTAACATGTTAACATGTTAAAGCTAGGAGGGTTCCAAACGCGTCCTGGTCTAAAAAGAGCTCACAAAAAACTTGGCCATTTTTTTTTGTTATCACCCTATCACAGTCGAGTTAATGTTTATTTATGAAGTTAGAGCAATTCATACCCGAGCTTTTTAATCATACATGTTTATACTTAATATACTAGGATTTTTCTATAAGCTTACGTTTTATGTATACTTTGAACTTATTGAGAGACATCTTAGGATTTCATTTGGTAATTTTTTATAAAATGATATACAATTACCCTTAAATGAATTAGTTTTGAATTACTAATATGAGTATAGGTTGTTTCGAAAGGTTGATATCTTATCTTATAAGACTATGCAGTTATTGAAATAAGTTTGCTGTTATCAGTTTATGTTTAAAAACGAGTAAAACAGCAATTGCATAAAACATAAATACTAGCCCGCGTTTATTACGTTTTTTAAAATCCTCTGGGAACCGTTTTTTTTCCCGAGATAAAAATTAGCCTATGCCACTCTTCGTTACTACTTCTATGCCAAAAAACTTACAAACATTCAAATTAAATAAAATATATTCTTATGTAGACATGTAGACCTACCGTTTATGATTCTACAACATTTTAATTAGTTTTGTGTGTTGATGGTTTTTATTTTAAGGTAAAAATATATTATTCACATATACACATATCTAACCATATATGGATGAAATTGGGAATTTGAAGTCAGTTATAAAATAAAATGGTTTCCACTAGCCCACCTGATGTAATCCCAGCTGAGTTCCGCTAACTGTAAACTAAATTGCATTGTTGAAATGAAATTCGAGGAAATAGCAGAAAGCACGTCACACGAGGCTTATAAAATAAATTAGAGAACACAATGCGAATCTCACCCGTGATACTGTTGTAATGAAATGGACGTGCGGCGGCTTGTGATTTCAAATTAATTAATAAATAAATGAGTTAAAAATACGAGGGGTAAAGCTGCCAGGATACGCCCGGGGCACGGGATTTGCCAACTGCGCCCTCTGTTGGTAAATCCCGTGTCCCCTTATCTCATTCGTGATACTGATGTACAATTGGATGAGCTACTGGTGTGCTTTTAACTTAATTAAGGAAACTAAAAAAAGGTCAAAATTCCATAATGATAACATAACTCCCGCATCACCCTCTGATGGCAAATAACTTAAAATAGATACGACACTTCACTTTACCTAATAAATGCTTTCTTCAGGCAAGTGAAGTCGCGACCAATAGCTTGTCAACAAAACAGTTCTTATTTTAAATATCTTTCCCCTTTCCTTGTTTTTAGAAGCGGACGATGCCTCAATGATGTCACTTTGAAACGCTCGAACGATTCAAGAATTTCATCGACTCCGTAATAAGATTTCCATAACCTTTGTCGAAGTTCCGAAGTTCAATTAATATAATTTTCTTCCGATTAACAATTAAAATACGAGTGGCACTGGTATCCAATGGAAAATTATCTTACTTTTTACGATAACGAATTTTCTTTAAGCCAATATTACTTAAGCAAAAAAAAAAACTAAAATTCTAAATTCATCTATTTCGAATATGTCAAGTTTATAAGAACTTTTGAAACGACAAGTCGGTCTGTTTGTAGACTGTAGCAAGAAACAGTAGATTGTTCTTTTTCAACATCATTTTACAGCTTACAGTCCAGAGTAGTTGGAAGTGAGTACCAGGAAACCATGCACAAAAAGTATCACTAATAATTGATTATAAAGTCTTTAACGTGTGTACAACGTGTGTCTTTCGCTTTTTCATTGCCATCGCATTCCTGCCTTTTATAATTATTTGACCTTAACCTTTCTAAATACAGCTGATGCTATGGTTGCCATCGATAAGTTCTAATCTGAGTATTGAAATAAATGCTACCAGCTTATAACCTATGACAACAGCTAGGTTCAGGTGTGCATTTTCGTGTTTTAGTTATAATGTTACCCAATATTTTTTCTTCCAAGGTTATATCTATATATCTTGTATATATCTTGACCAGTTTGTTCTTAAGACATTACACACACATCTCTTTAACTCCGTAACTTTAACAAAGTTCTTCTAAAACCCCTAAAAGCCGTCTTTGACATCCGCCGTATCAACGTAATTCAAAGAAGAAAAATTTGTACTACAACTTCTCATAAGTAAATTATACATAGATTTCGTTGAAAAGTACACAAACACACATAAGTGTTTTGTGTAGGCCTTTTTAGCGATTCAAAAAGCATAAACTTTTTGAATCGCCAGAAAGGCCTTACTAACAATGAAACAAACAATTTTGTTAATTTGAATATAAATCAGAAAAAACCTTTTTTTTAACGAAAAACCAAACGTTCTCGTACACAAGACGATGTTATTAGGGGTTTCCATGGGGGCTAAAGAAAGTATTTAGAAACTGAGAACTCAGAAACCCAACTTGAGGGTTTACATTGTGTGTATCTGACAACTTTTATATTATGCTTTGCCCGGAAGGGTTTGTAATGTCAGGATAAAGTGAAAGCTTTAGCAATATGCTCGATAAAAATCCCCTAAATTTAGTTTTATAGAATTGAAAATATATTCGTTTAATTTTGGTTTGTATACAAGAAAATTTTATACAAGATATCCTCCTGGACCCTGATACTTTGCTTAATATATTTACTTTTTGACAGAATGGAATTCATTAAGTATATTTGGATTGCAGATAATATAATATTTATGGGGAAGGATCTGATTGAATCATAATCGTTATCGTTTAAAGAAAGTAAAGAAATGAAAAGGTTTCTTCTAAAGCTTATATAACGATTTAACGGACAACTCTGTAAAACCAGTTGTAAGATTAAAGAAATGAGATTAATATTACGATTATGGCCATATGCCATGTTTAAGAACATTTTCGCAAACTAAATCCTGTTTGTCAGAAGGTTATTCGAAAATTAACAGAACCAGTGGCTTTCTTCGCCGCAGACCTAAACGAAGATCAATCGAATTTATTCATGACATTGCGGATTGGTGAAACGGATGAAATGGCGGACCATTTCATTTTATCTATAAATCGCCATCAAACTATCCCAGACCACGGTTTATTAACTGTAATGCAAAGAGGTCGAGATTGCTATGAATCTTTAAACTAGATCAGTTCATAAATACAATTATTTATTGATACAATAAAAGCGTTTTCACATTTTAACGTACAGTTCGTTTCTAAGTATCTCTAATTACGCGTTCGGATTTTAGAAAAGAGAATAACTTTGTTTGTTTGTTCTTCGTTGTTAGTCTATGGTCCGCATTGTCATAGCCTCTTTGATCCGCTATGGATAAAACCAGACGATAACGATAATCCTGCACGAGTATATACGAGGGTGCAGTAATCATTCCAAAAAAAATAATTCCGGAGTACATACTATTAGCAAATAGCAACGTGAATATAATTCAGCAGTAGGAAAAATCATTGTTTTTATTAGCATAACCTTTAGGTCCTCTCAAAGCCCTCTCAATTCTCCCTTTGGTTTCATTGAAATATTCACAAATGTGGGATATAAGTTTCGTTGGTAAATATTCATTTTGCCAATAAGATACTTTTTGTTGCACGAAAATACAAAAACTTTATCCCGATACAGAAATTTCACACGGTCAATGTAGCGAGACGCAAATAGTTTATAAATTTTATAAAAGGCTTAAGGTTAATATAAACCCAGTAGCTACAGCGAAGTGCCAATATCAATTTACACCAACTTTGTACCAACTTGGTTTTAAGTTTGACTTATAGAATGTCAATTGGGTTCAAACTAATAAAAACTTGAGACCAAAATACTTCGCGTAGCTATTTGTAACCAATGCTGAAGTTTACTACCTACTTATAGAAACTAGTGTTGCCCAAATTCAGTCTTGGTCTTGCAGTCTTGGTCTTGTTCTTGCGTTTTTGCAAGACCAAGACCAAGAACAAGACCGCGTATTTTTAGCAAGACCAAGACCAAGACTGACCGTGCAAGACTTGAGCAAGAACAAGACATAGCCTGCAAGACTCTTGCGTCTTGCAGCTAGGACTTAGCGCTATTTCACGGAGTAGTTAGGTGTAACAGTTCGGTGTATAGGTAGGTAGGTACGCTTAGGAATTCTATGAGACGCAAAAAACTATATCAAAGAATATGAAAAACTGGACCTATGCGCATTACGACTAATACCATAAACATAGCGAATAAAAAAATATCTATTAAAATCAAACTGAGTGCATGCATAGTTATGTTTTAACCATCGGCACTTTGATAATGCGGCATCAAAGGTTTTGTACTTACTTCTCAAAGAAATTTGCCGCTTTTCGGAAGTACATGGTTATGATACACGCGCCGGCGGCTTCTTTTGAAATCTAAAACAATCGTTGCCGCCGCGCCGAAATCATAACATTTGACACTATTCATGCAAAATAATTTCGAATTTTAAGAGTACCTACAGGTGTTCCAAAGAATAAATAAGTTTCAGAGTGCTTAGAATGAAAATGAATACATTATACTGATCACGCAAGTAGTATTATGATTAGGATAAAATGGTGAGGATAGGTAGTAGATGTCATAATAATTCATTCTAGTAAGTAATTATAATATTGATTACTTATATGGTTTTAAACTAATTACTTAGGTACTATTATTGTACATTTAGTCATTATATTTCTTAAGTTTTTACAAGAAAAAATAGCAAAAAAGTGTTCGAATATCTCTGAGAGAGATGATGAGAGTAAGTATTTACTAGCTGTGCCCGCGACTTCGTCCACGAGGAATAGTAACTTTGGAGGTATAGTGACGTTCAGGATTTATTTATTTATTTTAAAACTTCTGTCATCAAACATACAAACGAACTCTTCAGCTTTATAATATTAGTATAGATGCACGCCAAAACATTCACTTATATGTAAAGAATAGTGATTGGCACTAATTCTTTACATATATTTTATTCACGGGTCGCGTCTGTACAAGTAGGTAATATTTAGTGTGTGTTTGTACGCCGCACGCGGCATCGTTCGATTTGCGGCGGCATCCTTTTCATAGAGCCGGCACGTGGCGAGGCGGCGCGGTAAAAAGCAAGGAAACGTACTATAAATGAAGGAATTATTTTAATTCCAGTCATTTCCAATTGAGCTGTGCTTCGATTCTAACTTAATAATTGTTTTTACTAATTCTCGTTGTTTTCTAAAAACGTATCACGTGTACAATTTAATATGAGTGACGAAGATTCAAATTATTCTAGTCCGAGTAACGAGAGTTTGAGTCACAGATCTAAAAGACCCAAAAGCAAATTTGAGGAGTTTTTCGAAATAATTCATGCATCCCAAACTGCCTTGTGTAAATTGTGCCAACATAAAAAGATTGAAATAAAAATGAAAAACAGAAACACTTCAGGCTTAAGGAAACATCTAATGTCTTTCCACAAAAAGGAATCAGAAATATTTCTTCCTGTTAAACTAAAATTAAGTGGAGATATCACAAGCTTTTTAGTAACCGCTGGAAGAAGTGGACAGGTAAGAATATTTTTTTAACAGTTAAAAGAATTTTAACTCCGCGTAGCTATTCATGCGATACTTTCAAAAACGCCATTAACTTACGTAAGTATTTTTGAGTTAGTGGTGTTTTCATCTAGGGGTGCGACATATTAAGTATGTAATTATCGTCTTAAATATTTTTTATAAACACCCATATTTTCATTTAATCGGCCAGTAACAACTAAGTACTTTATTTTGGTAAATTACAGTACAGTGCAACCTTAATATAACAAATATCAATTTAACGATTTTCTCGATTTAACAACAACAAACCTCCTCCTCTTATACGCTCAAACCTAGTATGTTTTAAATAATAACACAAGATTTATTGTTTTGTTTCAGTCGGAAAACAGCAGTGACAACATCACGACAGCTACAGTTGATTGGGTGGTGAAAAAATATCTTCCCTTCTCATTTTTCGATGACGAAGCTACACAAGTATATTTTCGACGTATTTGCCCTAATATGGTGTTTCCTAAAAGGTCTACACTTAGAAGGAAAGTCAAAGAGCGATTTGAAGAGCTCCAATTGAATCTCAAGGAACGACTTCAACCATTATCATCTAAAATGTCGTTTACCATTGATGGGTGGACGTCAATTGCTGGTAGGAGTTACTACGGGGTTACTATTCATTATATAGACAACGAATGGAAGTATCGATCTGTAGTTCTTGATTTTATACCATCACGCGGTCGACATACTGGGGAAGATATTGCAACGATTTTCCATGAATGTTTATTGGAATATGGCATAATTGATAAAATACAAGGTATCACGGTCGACAACGCAACTGCAAATACCAAATTTATGTATGAACTGGGCAAACAGCTGCCGCCACACTTTGATTCAGACAATCAACATTTCCGGTGCTTTGCTCACATTTTAAACCTTGGTGTACAAGATTTATTAAAGACCTTAGCATTACACTGTGAGTCTGACACTAACGCGCAAGATCAGCAGTACGAAGACTATGCAGACGAAACTGAGGATGAGGAAGATGAAGAATCTGCACCAAATATTGCTGACTCGCGTACATCTGTAACAAAGTTACGCAGTATTTCCAGTAAAATAAAAAGAAGTGAGATAGTGAAGAAGAAGTTTCAGTCTGCTTGTGAAGCAGCTGGCGTGCCATCAAATCTAAATGCCATTCTTGACTGTCCAACGAGATGGAATTCCACACATGATATGATTGGATTTGGTTTAAAAGTGAGAGCGGGCATTGACATATTGTGCAGTTCTGTCACCGAATTGAATGATTTTCAAATCACAGCTAATGAATGGCAGGTACTCGAAAAATTACATAAATTTCTAATAAACTTTAAACTTTTAAGTACAAAACTTGGTGGAGACAAATATGTTACGTTACCGCTAGTCATTGTATCATTTAATCTCTTGCTAGATAAAATTGAATCTATGGTAAAACAGTTAGATGAGAAACCTAATCGATCTGAAGTGGATGAAAGGCTCATTCTAGCTTTCCAAGCAGCTCGAGACAAAATGCTTAAACATTACAAGAAGAGCAACTGGATTTATTGTACTTCTTTAATTTTAGACCCAAGGCATAAGGCTCAGACTTTTGACCTGACAATGTGGGGGAAGCAACTTAAAACAGAAAGTCTGCGCAAGTTCAATGAACTTTATGAAGAATATAAAAGTCTACACTCACTGAACAAATCTCTGGAATTACCAGAAAAAGACAATAAAGTATGTGATGAAGATGAAGACGTAATAGACTTTGATAAACTCTATGAATGTCCCTCGACGTCATCTGGATCTTGTCTTCAAGGCTTAGTGATAGACGAGTTGGAGGAGTACCTGAGAAAACCAAGAACTGCCAGCTCGGAAGACATTTTAGATTGGTGGAGGACGCATGAGACAGAGTATCCGATTTTATCGAAAATGGCCCGTGATTTTCTCTCAATACCTGCAACTTCAGTACCTGCTGAGAGGTTATTTTCTAAAGCATCATTAGTAATTAGAAAACATAGAAATAGGTTAAGTGATGAGTCAGCCAGATGGTTACTTTGTATTAATTCTTGGTCAAAAGAATTGATATAAAGTATCAATTTGTGTTGTATTTTATTTTTTATTCAAATAAATGATAAATCGTAAAACTCTTTTATTAAATTTCTTATAAGTTGAGGGTTCAATCTCTTTCTAGACAGATAAGTATTGTTCTTTGAAATACAGTCAAGTTATTGTAATTAATTTGTTTTTTTACATGTTTTAGCAAATGTAAGCTTATAAATCATAAATGTTTATTAAGAAACAGTTACTTCCATGGAAAACGACATATAGGTCAGTTGATTTTTCGAATTTCTTATCAAATCTTCAGTTATTTATTAATCTGCTTGATCTTTACTATGGCTATGTTAATTCAAGCTCACAATGTTCCAATTCTAATACGTTTTTCTAAGATTTAAAGTAAACTTTAATAAATAGTAATAGACTAATAGGTAATTGCAAGACTTGCAAGACTCTTGCTGCAAGACCAAGACCAAGACCAAGACTGGGAGCGCAAGACCAAAACCAAGACC
The DNA here is from genome assembly GCF_905163445.1 of Pararge aegeria. Lineage (NCBI taxonomy): Eukaryota > Metazoa > Arthropoda > Insecta > Lepidoptera > Nymphalidae > Pararge > Pararge aegeria. Next base: position 8,638,293 of record NC_053187.1, read on the forward strand.
AAGACCAGGTGTATTGGCGCAAGACCAAGACCAAGACTGGCTAAGTCTCGTCTTGTTCTTGCATTTGGGCAACACTAATAGAAACTAGTTAGCGTAACTCACGAGTGAGGTAAAGGACTTTGCAGACGTAAATACGTGACCTCGTAGAGATCTAGTGGGAATCCAGTTATTTAACATATCTTTAAATAGCATCTTCTTTAGGTGCTATCTTTTTTCTGCTTAGTCTTTATATCTATATATATAAAAGAGGATGTTTGTATATATGTCATCGATAAACTCAGAAACTATTTGACCGATCATTATGAAAATTGGTATGCTTATGTATTTTTTCACGGAGAAGGTTTATATGCTATGCCCATTGATGTAACTCCCCACCAGGCGGCGGTGTCAAGTATCGACTTCCGCCCCGTTCAACCGATTGTCATAAAAATTGGTATGACCATGTATTTTTCCACGGAGAAAACGAACATGCTATGTCCATTGATGTAACTCCCCACCAGGCGGCGCTGTTAAGTATTGACTTCCGCCCCGTTCAACCGATTGTCATAAAAATTGGTATGACCATGTATTTTTCCACGGAGAAAACGAACATGCTATGTCCATTGATGTAACTCCCCACCAGGCGGCGCTGTCAAGTATCGACTTCCGCCCCGTTCAACCGATTGTCATAAAAATTGGTATGAACATGTATTTTTCCACGGAGAATGTAAATATGATATATATAGATTCTTGGAAGTGTTAGAAGTAATATAGGATACTTTTTATCCCGTCATTAAGCTCGGTTCCTTTGGGAGAGGGGATGAGTGTTTGACGATTTAACATCATAACTCCGACAAATTAGAACCGATTTAAATAATTATTTTTGTACTATACAGGTATATGTGTTTAATTGTGTGCCCAAACTGTGGTTGGAGATAGACGACAGAACTCCTCAGCGGACAGCAGCAATTTAATGCCACATCAAAAAACAAACGCAGACGAAGTCGCGGGCAACAGCTAGTATATATATATATATTTCTTGTGTGCGTGTGTATGTCACTGAACTCCTCCTAAACGGTTGGACCGATATGAATGAATTTTTTGGTATGCGTTAGGGTGGCACCCTGGATGGTTTAGATTCACAAATCAGCCCGACAGATGGCGCTGGGGTCCGCTAGTATTATATATTTCTTGTGTCCGTGTGTATGTCACTGATCTCCTCCTAAACGGCTGGACCGATTTGAATGAATTTTTTGGTATGCGTTTGGGTGGCACCCTAGATGGTTTAGATTCACAAATCAGCCTGACAGATGGCGCTGGGGTCCGCTAGTTTTGTATAAAAGAATAATGTCTAGCACCAACGCTTGCGGTTGATGGACACAGGGAAGAAATTTATAGGAGTTGTCCCTTGTATGCAATGCGAAACTATTCTCTGTTCATCGGCGATGGTTTTTCTCTTACCATCATCTGTTTAGTCCGTCAATTAATAGTATACAAATCTGACTATATTATTTGCAGTTGGTACATTATTTCCATTTCTCACTGATTTACTGATTGATTTCAGTAGCCTATAACAGTCTGCGCATAATCACTACGCTAGACAGACGGCTTCGTGTTCAGAGTAGATAGTAGCATAGAGGACGCTTCTGCCCATTCTCCGTTATATTAGTCACCTCGTACGAAACCGCGTGAACAGGAAGGCTGGAGAAAATATGTATTCTGATCTGGCGTCCTCACACGACATATATTTACATTTACTTCATGTTACATACGTATACGTTTCGCATACACGCTCGCTATTCTATTCAGATTAATATATTACACACCACTGTCCGGCAACAAGATTAGTAATTCAATGTATTCAATATAACTTTGTGTATACCTACTTTGTATATCTATATACGAACATGCATACAAAGTCACTCAATCAGAACTAATTAGTCATTACACTCATTAGCGCTTGGTTTAGAAACCTATTCTGTAAGCTGTGTTATTCAACTCATCAAATGGTGAATAAATAATTGTTATTTTAATATTGATTTTGATGAGTTAAGCCTAATTGGCTTTATTAATTATGTTTACAATAGATAATTAATTCATGCAAGGCAACTATTTATTTTTTGATTACAACGCATTTTTACTAATAATATTTATATACTCAATTATAAAATGTTTTTAATAGGTCAAAAGTTGCGATTGTTTAGGTAATCGTTAGGTAATCGTTTTCAATGGACGGAATAGAATAGAATAGAAAAACTTTATTGCAACACAACACAATAGGAAAAATACAAAGAAAACAGTAGAAGTACTTAGTGCTAGGGTGCAAAGGCGGCCTTATAATAAAAGTGATCTTTTAAAGGCAACCTGAGCGTACGAAGCCGACAGATAAGGTATACGTCATCATCACCGTCCTATCAACCCATTACCAGTCCACTACGGTACACGGGTCTCCCCCCAAAAGTGAGAAGGTATCACCCTTTCTGGTTTCATTGCAAACACCTTATTTTAATTGTGTTTTGAGTTCAAGACGATTAGTGAGGGGACCGTTTTGTTATTTTGACGGCTTATTGGCGCAGTGAATAGTAACCCTGCTTTCTGAGTGCAGTGCTGCAGGTTCGATTTCCACAACTGGAAATATTTTGTGTGATGAACAGGATTGTATTTCAGTATCTGGTTATTTATTTATATATATTACAGGTATTTTTTATACATATAAATTATGCATCAGTAATTTTAGATCCACAAGCCACGCTTACTTTTGGGGCTTGATGACAACGTGTGTTTTTTCGTAATATATATATTTAATTATTATTTAAGTCACATTCATAGGATTATCGCTAGATAGTTCTATGAAATGATATCCAATGATACCGTATCCAATCTGATGATATCGTAAAATAATGTGCCTATTGCCTATCCCTGTCATATCCGTGCCATTTTAATGCGCTTCCATCTCTCTATTACTTGAATTAAATGCTTCCTTGACATCATAAAACAAAGAAATCATAATGGGTTTTGAACCCGTAAATCTCAAGTAGTTTGTATTAAAGACTGAACCGAGTTTGTCTATTGCAAAGAGAAGAAAATTGAATTTAAGGTAATTTTGGGTCTCTTTTGTCATTTTCAATGTCTACCAAAGTGGGTCTGTTACTGGAAAGACGTACCCTTTGATATTGAGATATCAAAGGATACTTCTCCGAATTAGATTGTATCTGAAAATATAATTTTCAAAAATAAGTATTCAGTTTAAAAATAGAAAGGTTATTTACCATAGGTTTTTCTTTTCACAACTTGTGGTTATATTGTGTTGGTAATTTCTGTGGTTACGTGATTTACCTATTTCAATGAGAGTTCTCAGAAACTCTTGGATTTAGTTTCGCCCTTCGCCTTTATCATATCTACCTTTGAACAGCGAGGTAATGTAGAGGTACAGGATCTGCAACTTTACCTTCATGAGATTCCATTCACATGAGTAGCTTTGCTTCCCCGTTTTTTAACACATCCATCCATTGAACATTATCTATGGCTAGTGTGCTATAAGTTAGACTTAATCATGGGCTTTCTCAGTGTCTACGCAACAGACATATTTACATTTTTTCGTAGGCCGACCTACGCTGCGTTTACCCCATCGAGGTGGACAGATGACATCAGGCGAGTCGCTGGGAGCCGCTGGAGGCAAGCTGCCCAGGACCGTAGATTGTGGAACACCCTACAAAAGACCTATGTCCAGCAGTGGACGTCCATTGGTTGAAATGATGATGATGATTATTATAAATGCAAAACTATACGGTACCCACGAGATTTGGGAAAAACTGTAATAAAGAAGAACGCGGACAAATGCTAGTATATTTATGTCAAAAATACACTATCCAACACCAATTTTTTGTATTTTTTTTATTCTATTATCCAATTCAATATTCATAGATTTCATTTTAGTTTTATTTATTTAAATATGTTATTTATAATTCTAGTCAGTTTCACCCAAACAGATATCTTATAATTTACATTAAAAAAATTTGAATAACTGAATATATTTCTTTCTTCCCTAAATTTTCATTGCTTATCGTGAGCCTATTAACTTGACTAATGAATAATGAGTATAGTAAACTTCAACTTATATTAATTACAAATAAGATATATTTTTACTTACTGCACTGATCGACACTGCTATTTACTAGCTCAAATCGTCTTTTCGTTGTTAAGTGTATGAGTATAAATATTATTTATGTGATTTGGCAACAAAGAAACCTGAGGTGGTAATATCTAACGAAGGCTTAGCAGAAAACAGAGACTGTGTATTCTGTAGTACGAGTCTCATTTAAATTTATCGTACATATTTAGTGCATTTCATTAAACTGATTATTCGAGGCGGTACATAATAATATGACTGTCTTAAACTTCTATCATAATTAACACAATATGACATAACCGGATTTAAGTCTTGTTCTAGTTTCCTTTATAAAATCTAGAATGCTAGTTTCAAATATAGTTCGTACCTACGTACTCATGTTTAAAGTTATTTTCTGGTCCAGTGTTTGTTAAGATGATGAGAATTCTAAAATGAGGCAACTTATTATATTATTAAAACAATAGAGTTCTTCATAGTGACATCTTGAGCATTTTCCTGACTAAATGGTTATCCGATAGGGATAAAGGGATAAAATAAAAAAAAATATTACTATATTAAAAGGGATTGATTAATGTATAAAATGTAAGATACTGATTATTTTGGTTGTGTTAAATATTATCAAGGTAACTAAAATTGCAATAAAAGCATAGCAAATAAATAGAACCAGCTTTTTAGGAAAATCGCGTTGCTATAATATTCATTCGTTCGTATTTATACTAGACAAGTCTCAAGCGAAATCGAGCGAATACAAACGAAATCAACATTTTAAAATAAATACATAACGAGACTGGCTATTTTAATCAGAACTATTTAACGTACATTTTCAATAGTCTAGCAGTACCTATTGAAACAAAAAGGGTACAAAAACTTTTATTTAACACTAGACCATTTCAGACTTTTATATTGCCACCAGAAACGGTGGCGTCAAAGTTAAAATATGTTCAAAGGAAAGTTAATTTGCATGTTAAAGAATAGACAAACGGGTTAGTGGGTGCCTTATCAAAAAAAAATGTGCACAGTTTTGTGTACTGATAGAAAAAAAAGCAGTTTCTCAATTGTCGAATTAAGGGAGATAGGTCATGGGTTATTGTTAGTTAGTTAGTTAAAATGAGTAAGATAACGCTTTGTATAAGCATACTTTTTTTTTTCTATATATACTGAAGGTTACAAGTTATCACCATGCAAAATTTTGCAAATCGATATATGGTAACTCGACAATTTTTTTTAACAGTTCCTTGTTGCTTTTCTGGGGTAAAAAACACCATGTTTACGGGAGCTATAGATATGCGCTCGACTGTAACAATAGGTAGATCTTTCTCCGAGCGGGTGATCGTGCTCGCGGATCGAGGTTCAACCGTTATTCATCTTTGAAAGTTGTATGTATGGTATGGTAAATGTTTGTGGTCGCTAGCGCGATGCAGGATCTTTGTGGCGCCATCTAGTTTGGTTATGTGGTGATCGTCACACCATGTTGTCATAACATGTGAAAGCTATATTAAAAAGTACCTTATTAAAAAGTATGCCTAAAAAGCAGACAATTATATTTTCCGACATGTTAGGTAAAGGTTTTGGACCTATTATGAACCATTACCTTGATCACTCAGTGACTAATAGATGTTCACCAGGGGCTAGCTTAGATTATCTTATTAATAGTTTGAATAGTGACTATTTAGATGTAAATAAAAATGTTGTTCTCTTAATAGGAGACAGTTTGAATGTCAAAAAGCATCAAATTATAAGATGCATTGATAAATTACTAGCTTTACATAGTAAAACTCAATGTAAATTCGTTATGTGTGCCTTTCCTTACTGTGGCTCATTTAGTTCAAAGCAGAATGAACATATTTATAATTTGAATTTATTAATTTATAACCTGACATGCCGTCATAGTGACGCAGTCTTTTATTTTGACATCAATAAATCCATGTCATCCCTATTGTCTAGAGATAGTTTAATTTTATCTAAGAAAAGTAAGCATCACTTGGCATCTTTACTAGCTTACAACTTAAATGATACTGTTACAAGTATTGTAACTAAGTCTATTGACACCTCTACATATTGTACTTCAAGTACCACCAATATTTCTAATATTGACCCTAGTACTTGTTCTAGTACTATAATTAATTGAAATAGTTATTTAAACTAGACAGTGAGACAACGGGGAAGCTCTGTAATATGAACATTGTACATCAAAACATACAGAGCTTCACCGGCAAAGAATTAGAAATAGAACTGTTTGTTGAAAAATTCAATATACACATATTGTGTATAACTGAGCATTGGCTCACTGGAGCACAAATAGCAGTTAACATCGATAACTTCAAAGTGTGTTCTTTAGAAAGACTGCTATTCATGGTGGATCCTTAATTTTTGTACGCAATAATATAACTTGTAAGGAGCGAAAAGATATAGTTAGTCTTTCTGTGGAGCGCATAATTGAACTGTCTTGTGTGGAGCTGGAGCGTTTTATAATAGTGTGTGTGTACCATCCCCCCTCAGGTGATTTCAACCAATTCGAGGATGTAATGGAAGATGTCCTTAAGCGATTGTGTATGTCTACTAAAAACGTAATAGTATGCGGGGTTTTCAATGTTGATATCTTATTACATAATACTACTACGACTAGGTTGTTAAACTTATTTAAATGCTTTAATTTGAATAATGCTTTCGATGAACCTACTAGAATCACAGCAACTTCAGCATCTTGTTTAGATAATATTTTTTTTAACTGTGATATCTTAGGTAAATCGATATTAAACAATTTAAGGTCAGATCATTGTGGCCAACAAATTACTGTTGTTGGTACTTATAGAAATAAACATATTGTTAAGTACAGGCCGATAACTCAGAGTAAACTGACGCGATTTGAAGGTGAAATATCAGCCAAAATTCCCGCTCTCTTTTTTGAAAACTGTCATCCCGACAATCTTTATCGTACGCTTTTCAATGAAATAGAAAGTGCATTTAATAAAGTATTTAATATTAAATACATAGATTTTAATAAAAAAATGAGGTTTAGTGATTGGGCGACTATAGGCATTTACAAAAGCAGGGATAAGTTGTATGAGCTATATGATGAAAAACAATACAATCAGACTCCAACTTTCCTTGAATATGTAAAAAGTTACTCCAAAACATTTAAAAATGTTTGTAGACAAGCTAAGTCGCTATTCATTAAAGATCGGATAGTAAAATCTGAAAACAAAATACAAACAACCTGGAAAATTGTTAATAATGAATCTGGGAAAACTAAATCTCGAGACGGAAATTTTGAATTAATTATTAATAATAATATGGTAACTACTGATGCAGAAGTTGCAAGTACTTTTGAAAACGTTTTTCAGAATGTTCCTATTTTGTTAACAGATTTACTAAATTCCTCACCTACTGCAGCTCAGAATTTATTAAGAGGCAACATTAATGAGTGCAAAGTTTTATTTCATTTCAAACATATAGATGCATCGGATATCATTAAAAACTTCAAGTTGTTAAAATTAAAGAAAACAGGTGATATATGGGGAATGTCGGTAAAGGTAATATCTCATATTATTGACGTCATTGCTCCTCTTTTAGCCATAATTTTCAATGAATGTGTTGATTTAGGTACTTTCCCGAACCTAATGAAACATAGTAAACTCATTCCTCTATTTAAATCTGGTAATAAAAATGATATAAACAATTACAGACCTATCTTAATCTTACCAGCTCTTAGTAAGATATTTGAAAAAAATATATTAAATCAACTTTTATATCATTTTAATGTAAATAACTTACTACACCCTGAGCAGTATGGCTTTACTAAAGGTCGTAGCACAACGGACGCAGGCGCTAAACTTATAAAACATGTTTATGATGCCTGGGAATGTTCACAGAACGCCATGGGTGTTTTTTGTGATCTATCTAAAGCTTTCGATTGTGTTGATCATAAAACCTTGCTTCTTAAGCTAAGCCACTATGGTATCCAAAACGTTGCACTAAATTTGGTTGCCTCTTATCTCAGCAATAGAACCCAAAGAGTTTGCATAAATGATGCAAAGTCTCAGGGTTCAAATACCTCAATGGGTGTCCCACAAGGCTCGATTTTGGGTCCTTTTCTATTTTTAGTGTTTATAAATGATCTACCGTACCATGTCAGTGGAACATGCGACATTGTATTGTTTGCAGATGATACATCTCTAATTTTTAAGACTGATAGGAGTAAAGATAACTCTGACGAAGTAAACCGTGTTATGTCGCATGTGTCGCACTGGTTTACAGTTAACAACTTACTATTAAATGCAAAAAAAACAAAGTGTGTCGAATTTATCTTACCAAATGTAAAGAAAATTGATAAAAATATAATGATAAATGGTGAATCACTAAGAATAGAGACTTCCACAGCTTTTCTGAGCGTGACCTTGGATAATAAGCTACAGTGGGGTGCCCATATAGATTCACTAGCGGGTAAACTAAGCTCGGCTGCCTACGCAGTCAGAAAAATTAGACAGATTACTGACGTTGAATTAGCTAGGCTAGTTTATTTTGCGTACTTTCATAGTGTTATGTCCTATGGAATCTTGTTATGGGGTAAAGCAGCTGATATCGAAACTATATTTATATTGCAGAAAAGAGCGGTACGGTCAATATATAAACTTAAATCACGCGAATCCCTCCGTGAGAAGTTTAAAGAAATAGGCATACTTACTGTAGCTTCACAATATATTTATAACAATATAGTATTTGTAAGACAACATATTAGTATTTGTAAAAAAATAGTGGACATAAACAGTCGACTTACAAGAAATGGTCATAAATTAGTGTCATCTGCATATCGTCTGCGTAAGGTACAGGGATCATTTGTGGGATTGAGTATACGCTTTTATAATATGATTCCTAAGGTGATTTTGGACCTGCCAATGCACAAGTTTAAAGAATTTGTTAAAACACACTTATTACAGCGAGGTTACTATACAATTAATGAATTTTTTAATGACAAGGTTGCTTGGAAGCTTCCGGCTCCGCTTTCAGCTCTCACAAGATAGAAAAATGAATGTTAAAATGCAAAATGTAAATTGTTGATGTTGGAAAAGAGCAACTGCTGAGTTTCTTGCCGGCTTCTTCTCGGTAGAATCTGCCTTCCGAACCGGTGGTAGAATCACTACAAACAGACAGACTTGACGTTTCAAAAGTGCTTATATTAGGCCTACTTGAAATAAATGAATTTTGAATTTTGAATTTTATATAATATGTGCCTAATTCCAACAACATCTGTGTTTAAATCCAAGAAAAGTAGCAAGCAAACAAACATTTCTTTCATTCATGTATGGATGTATGGATTGGACACTTTATCAATTTGGTGAAGAGTATATTCATCATCAGGGATAAAATACGAAACAATGAACTAAAGCAAGATCATAGATTGTGAATTACTTTTGAAATCATGTAATCATGTTAACAACAATATCAAAGTAAACTGTGTTCTTAGATATTTTAACACAATGATTAAAACTTTTCGTATAGCAGGTTCGATATTGCATATGGGAATAAAAATAAGGTATATTAACCTCTTTGAAAAACTGATTGATTCTCGATTGGTTATTATTGAAATACAGCATAGCATAGGCAACATAGTATAGGCAACAACGGTACAAAAGCACTTAAATCCGGAGATGACAATAATGAACAAAACGACAAAGAAGAAGAAGTGCCTAACGCCCAGGCAGTTTATAAAATGTTACGTAATATTTATCAAACAACTAAGCTTTCAAATCTGTAACATACCCGCTTATGACAAAGTTGACTTACGAGAGATTTTAATCAACGGATATTCAATATAAAATATGTCTGTTGCTCTAAGGGTGTCATCACAAGGAGCAGTAGCTATTGGTACACTATGCTTGTTTTTTCTAAGATAGATAGCTCTCTCCATCACCCACTGAGTATTTTTGAGCCTTAGGTCATCACTTATTACTGGAAACACGCTGTTTTCGAAGGCTTTGGTCTAGGCTCTTATTACATATCACCTATACTAGTCCATTGCTGGACAAAAAGCATCCCTAGCGGGAGGGAATTTCCACACAGATTCGTGACGGCAGTACATTACCTTAGTCGCCTCGTACGATATCCGCGCGAAGTGGAATGGTCGTGAAAGGTACGTACTATAGGTACGTTCTGCCATTACGACTGGACACTTGGCGCTTATAGCTAGATCCAATGTTTGCAGCCTTTGGTTTTCTATATCCGGAAGTGAAAGGTTCTATGGTATGGAAGTAGTGGGTAAAATGGAAAATACCTCTATAAACACGTGAAGAATGGCGGGCGCCACTACGCACGGATACACGGCCACGGTGCATTCTAGAACGAAATTCAGTTCGATTTGCGCTAGCCTGAGAAGAGTGCATGTGATTTGAGTATTGACACTGTGAATTCTTACAAAAACATCAAATTTTTGAAGTGGAATTGTTTGTGTATAAATTTCTTTTTTGACCAAAATAAAATAATTGTTAGGTTATAGATGTCTTGACATTATTAATATGACCAGCACCTTCGTGCGATTCCTGGCCACCATGTTACATAAGTGTTTAATTCAGAAGCTAAATTATATAATTGCATCGAAGTTAACAAAAATTCAATGCTACTGTATGGTTATATAAAACAATAGGTATGCCCACGGCCTTATAGGACGTCAAAACCATGTGAACTGAATATTCTCGAACAAAGCAATACCAATTTGAGTTTGCCGTGTCTGTGTTGACTGGATATTGAGTTTGTTGAATGGATTAAAATAATCTGAATATCAAAATTCATGCTAACGTTAACATTTAAAAAAATTAAAATATGTCAGAATGTAAAGACAAGCTAAATATAACAGCTTATAGAGAATCAATGATATAATATGTCAGTTTTAAACCATTCAAAGTATAAACTACGTAGACGATATGATATTATAAATGCGATGGCTTGTTTTTTTGTATTCGAAGTTTTGCCTAGATATACGTAGGATGTGTACATAAAAAACCGAAAAAAAAATGCAACAGCTAAGCTTGTTTCCTTCACGTTCTATTCACATTGGGATGACATTTTAAACACTACTTAATTCTACATTGAAACGTATCAGGCGAGAGTAGGTATACTAGTAGTTTTACTAGCGGTGCTGGTAGGGAAGTGGAAATTCAGTTATAGGTGAAATATTTAATGAGTAAATGTAGGTACCTAACAAGATTTCTTATATACCAGGCCAATATGATTTGAGCCGACGACATGCCCTCTTTTATCTTGAAAACTAGTTTATGCAGCCTTTGACAATATTTTTAAGAATCGTAGATAAAAACCTTTGGGAAAAATAAAATCTATGTGAAGTTTGGATAAATTAATGGATTTTATTGGCTGATTCGTTCTTCGTATGGTGTTTATTTATATGATGATATTTCTTAAGTTTAGTTCGGCGGGTACATACCACGATAATATTTTGGATTTGTCGATATTTAGACCCAATTGCATGGATCGTGGTCACGACTGGACTGCGTAGGTACGAGATGTCAAGTTGGATGTCACGGGCAGAATCTGACTACCCGCTTTCGTGTTCTTTTTGTCGGTATTTCACGAACTGTTCGACACACTACACTGACAACGTCACTTTTAAATTGAGAAGCTGTACAATGCTTTCTTGGTTTGCATAATTCTATCACTGGGTTCCACACCCTTGCTAATTTAAAACCGTCCTCACGATTGAAATTTTTGTGCTTCCGAATTTCAATCGCTTCACGAACTAGTCTTGGAATATAAAGACGGTCGGTGGAGAGAACTTTAGGGTCATGTATGATGTAGCTCTATCCAGTGCTGGGTGCCCCCTTGTAGAATGTGCTCCGCAATCGCTGACTTCTGTGTTTCATTGTCTCTGCATTTGGCACTGGATAGAGCTACATGTTGATTAACCACGAAAATCTTAGTTTAAAATCTTTAATTATATGATGATATTTTAATATTGCTTGGTGGTTTCATAAATAGGCGAAAATATAGTTGTTTATTCTTTTGTGATGTGTGTTTATGTGTCATGCTACATCTGTTTAATGTAAAAAACACAGATATTATAGCGTTTAGTATGGTCTTAGGTTATGTTATGATGTTTTTATCGTGTGAAAAATGGGGAAACTTACCAGTTTTTACCAACTTAAATGTGACTTGTTGTTGGTTTTTCAGTTGCTCATTATGCGTTGGATGCGTCAGCTCCCGAAGGGCCATCTCCAAGGATGGCTGCTGCATGGTGGCTGGGCGAGCTGGTGACGGATCTTTCGCTCGACTAAGCTTTCGGAAAAAGCTAACTTTCTTCGGCTTTGAGTTTGTTCCTGATGAGCAAAACAAAAAAAAATAAAACTATGTATAGAATAGAAAGTTAGAGTTATGACAAACCAAACATAGAAACGCTACTGAAATAAAACTCAATGACTATCACTAAATAAAGCGTAGTGTTAAAGTTTGCAATCACCATGCAATATGAACGTGACCGCCACGTATTATTATTTATTAGTCGATGAACAGGCTTTCAATCCCAAACTCAAACTTTCAGTCAAAAACCTTCGAACGATGATCGTTGAGTCGGAGGCGTAGATAGTGAGGAGGTCCGAGCGGAGAGCGTCGGAGAGGAACTTGGAGCGGGTTCGGAGTACGGACGCGGAGGGAGCAGACTAAGGGAGGATGCGGTGGGGGACGGGAAATGCGCCGCAGAAACATCAGACCGACGGTCTGGCTCAGGAGTAGTCACGCGTATATTCGCGCAGAATTCGGGCGTGCTCGCAACTTCGAACAGAGCATCGAAATCCCTGTCGAAAATGTTCTTCCGCGAGAAGGCGGGTGTTGGAAGCGGCGCTGGCAGTTCGAATTCATCGGGGGCCGGAGTCCTTACAATTTTTCCAAACTCGGTGTCCTCATGACGGCCGAGTTTTTTAAAAAGTTTGGTGGCCTTGGTGCGCTCGCGCTGCTTAGCCGGCCGCTCGAGCGACGGCGACGGCGAGGCCGGCGCGCGCTCCGCAGGCTCCGGGGGCGCCGTTTTGGGGACGGAGGTGGCGCGGGGCGGGGCGGGGGTCGGGGTCGGGAGATTCGCGCTTCTCGGCGAGGGCGGCGGTGGCCCGATGATGATATCGAGCGTCGGTCGCTGCCTAGGCCGTGGCAGCGAATGCGAGCTGTATGTCAGGGAAACTACTTCGTCCGCAGGATATATTACGTACATCCCTGGCGAGACCGCATCGCGCCGGCCCCTCGCGCCCTCCGAAGAGGTTCACGCGCGTCTGTCTTACTACCTACCTAGTTTGCCTGAAGATATGGCAAATGATTTTATCTACTATACAAGACGTTTTGGAAAACGGAGACCGTGGAATGTTTCTACTATATGTAGCGTGATAGGAGTAAGGAATGTTTTTTGGGAGAGATTTTGAGCCATGTATAGGAGGTAGGATATATTTCTTCGCGCGAAATTGTCGCTAGTCCTTAAGATGTCTTCAACCTAAAGAAAAACAATCAAAGTCAATTATACTTAGGAAATAATAGCAGTCAAATAATAATTATGGAAAAACAAATGATAACGAGTCACAGTGGGAATTTGTCTTTCTTGGTTATAAATAAATAAATAAATATACTACGACAATACACACATCGTCATCTAGTCCCAAAGTAAGCGTAGCTTGTGTTATGGGTATAGAAAATAATTTATTAAAATTAGTATTAATAAACAAAAATAAACTAAAATAACTTATGTACGACCTGCCTAAGTAAAACTAAATAAAATCTAAAACGTCTTCGAAACCATCGCAGCGAGGCATAGTGCCTAAAATGCTGATAGTATTATCGCCTAAATGTGTTACGCATTTAAGGTATCGACACAGGTGGCATTCCAAGTCATAAAGAGAATAAATTCATTCATATTCATTTCGTTAAAAAATCAGTTTCTTATAAAAAAGTAGTATGGCGACTGAAGTTTATTCTGAAACGGATAAGTTCACAATTTTTATACTACGAGTGATATTGCTTTTCCGTTTTCATTCACGCACGGATCTAGACCATATTATATTGCATGCATAATCGTAGTAAATGTTGCTTAGTTTGTGCAGTTGTCACTGGAAATTCAATGTTGATGTAAGAAATTAAACAAGAAAGAAGTTAGAGCGAATCTAAGACAGCGATCACTTAACCATTATATTTCAAGGTTAAGCTGAAATATAATGGTGTTGCGAGCGAAATAAAAGTTTTTCAAACAGGACATTGTTTCTAATTAAGTAGAGATAACTCAATTTTTTGAGCAATCTATGATTCTTTATATGAACCTACAAGTTTTGCAGCATCCTTTATGTAGGTACAATTAAATAAAGAAATAGTCGGCTGCATAATATTCCCGAAGTTCGATGAAATTTTCCCGCGGTAACATATCGGGTATATGTCTAGAGAGAAATACTTTATATTCTATCGTCCAATAATACAATAATTATAACGAACAGAAGTCCTATAATACAATTATTGTATCAAATCATCACATGAGTAGAAACTTCCTCGGTCCTACTAATGTGATGATTTGATACATAATATATGAATTTTTGCTTATACAGATGAATTAAAAAAAAAACGGTTTATTGAATAACATCCTATGCAAGATGTCATGTAAACACTGCAGTGCGTTGTAATCTTCATTATTTGAGTAAATCATTTCAATGCAAATAAATACTTAATTCCATCTTCTCTACCTGATGTGTAGGATACTAAACACATTATGCCCTAGAGATTCTTCAGATTAGAAAGACTGCCAATGAAAGGCGATTGAAATGTCACGTGTATACTTTGTGGGTCCTTTAAATGTGTTTTCGTGTTCATGGTGCATCTTTTTGACAAAAATTATACTGTGGCGTGTGCCATGTTAGCGGTGATTGGGAAGTTGAACCCAGGAAAACCACGTTCTAACAAAAGTTACATGTCAATCCAATCAGAAAAGCTATGTAATAATTGACGAGATATTAATTCCTATTATGAAATATTAATTAAACTAATGAAGCTGAGAGGTATGTTAAAATCATGAGCTCTTGCTACACACTCGACCTATTTTCATTTGTGTCATTCGAGTGACATCGCTTAGTGCGTAAACTACATTTTGCAAGTACGGTCAGTATTATTTTTTTAACTTCGCAGTAAAGCAAATAAACCCAAGTTATCTCTGTCGTTTTTTTTTGTGTATCGCTGCGATTTATAATTAATTTGTTCTTAGCTATGTTTGATGTAAATCGCTTCAAGATGGCATCTGGAGGCGGATCAAATATTCATCACATCTTCCTCAGTATGGGTATTACATGAAAGGGCTTGACTAGTAAAATACTATACACTATCACAGTAGTCAAATCCAAGATCACCGTCATCAAGAAATGGGAAATCACATATTTTTTAATCACTCCCTCAATATAAATAATGTTAACGATATTGGATATTGGAAGTTAGGGTTAAGTTCGGGTTTTTAAATTTCAAACTTATATATATTTAATTTAGTTATTCGTTTCTCTGAACATTTTTTTTTCGATATTAATATTATAAGTATGAATGTGAGATAACAGATAAAATGAATACAGAATGACCCCGCCACTTAATAGTCTAATCCAGAATCTTCAGATGGAAAATATAATTAAGTATTGCTATCCTTACATTTAGGGAAGAGTTGGAAAAGGATAACACTACTAACAGTGTGGAAAAGGGTAATACTACTAAAAATATTAAAAGGGATAACACTACTAAAAGTATGGAAACGGATAGCACTAATAAGTTTCATCTGCTGTCTGAACTAAAGTTAGGATTAAATTGATTATTAATTTCACTCGTTATGCTGTTGGTGTACCTAATTGTTCATGATTTGCCCGTTGATCAATTTCATACTCTGTAGTATGTACATAACACATATCTAACTACAACAAAATTCTATCGTAATCAGTTAAAATTTCATAATGGGTATATGAAGTAACATACCTACTAATTAAAATTGGAAATTTCATCTTTCAATGTACACAAAATATTCAAGTTAAGCTTTCATATATTTGTGTCCATGAAACTCAAAAAGTTATAACTAAATTTACGAGTCGTATATATTTTTTATTCCTAAGATTCATAGGAAAGGAAATTGGTAGCGTTTTTATGACGTTTCAATAAGAAAAGTGTTAAAAGAAAGAAAGAAGAGAATTTGGCTAGAGAAGTTCACATTGAATTCATAATATTATGTTGAATAAAGTATGTTGAAATAATGGCACGACATGTAAGAAACGGAATCTTTTTTTGAACGGAAGTTAATTGCATGTCCATTGCAATTTGTAACATATCGCCCGCAGCTCGGACGCAATACGAGCGTACATTGTAAATGACGTCTAGTTATGCTCTCGTTGTTGGGATAAATCGAAGTCGGTCAGTGCCTCCTTATAAGAGAGGTTGGCGTATGACTACGCTGGTATAAGTTTGATAGCACGAGCACCCCTATTCATCATTCTTAGTCCCTAGTACCTAAAGTAAGTAAACGTTATTGCAGTGTTTCCTACAAATATACAGTTGTTTAAAAATACATTTCTTCATCAATAAAAAATGATTACACATTTACAATTTACTTGAACACATACAAATCGCTATGCTTCGTAATAACTAAAAAAAGTCAAATCGGGCTGTTTATCAGCTGGAATAAAAACTACATTGAAAAAAAATTAAAAAATTTGTTTAGAAATTGAAGTTTTTGTTTACAGTTTGTCGGAGCGTGTTGTCTACAATGGATAGTATTGAATTGCATGCTTTTATTAATTACTGCTGTACTTAAATTTCAGTATAAAACAAGTCAGCACAGATTTACAGGATACTGTAGATACTAAAGCTTTTAGCTATTTAGCCCTTAACGAAATATAACTAAGTGTATTAAATTCACATTACCCAAGTCATCATTATCCAAGTCATAAAAACAATTTTTCGAACAGACTTAGCTTTGCAGCATACGCGGTTAAAAGATTCGTCTTAGGACAGGTATAGAAACTGCTAGGCTTGTGTTTTATAGTTACTTTCACTGCATTTTTTCTGACGGTATTTTATTATGGGGTATTGCTGCTTATATTGATTCTTTTTTTGTATTGCAGAAGAGGGCTGTTCGTGCAACATGTAAAATGGGCCCAAGAGAATCATTAAATTTAAAGAAGCTAAAATAATTACGGTGCATAGTCAGTACATATTTCAAAATTTAATTTATTAATATATATAAATACTAGCTGTTGCCCGCGACTTCGTCTGCGTTTGATTTTGTTTTTGATGTGGCTTTAAATTTGTTGATCTAAAAAAAAAATAAAGTATTCAGTATCGCTAAGCCTTAAATGAGGGGTTTGCTGCTGTCCGTTGAGGAGTTCTGTCCTCTATCTCCGACCACAGTTTGGGCAAAATTAAACACATACTATAAGCTCTTTATATTTTGTCGGAGTTATGGTGTAAAATCGTCAAACACTCATCCCCTCTCCCAAGGGAACCGAGCTTAATGTCGGGATAAAAAGTATTCTATATTACTTCTAATACTTCCAAGAATATGTGTACAAAGTTTCATGTGGATTGGTTAAGTAGTTTTTGCGTGAAAGCGTAACAAACAAACTTACAGAGACATTTATAATATTAGTAGGGATAACAAAAATGTAGCAGCAGTAATATTAGAAGTAAAAATAATCTCTATGTGCAGACTACATAAAATTAATAAATAATCCAAGTGAAATTTTACATTATTTTATAAAAAATTACCGAATGAAATCTTTGAGACGTCTCTCAACAAGTTAAAAGTTTATATAAAACGTAAGCTTATAGAAAAGTCCTACTTTAATATTAGGGATTATTTAAACGATCTTACCATATAGCGCATTTCTTTTCGATTTTAAAATAAATTTTCATCTCAAACGTTAATAAATTGTCTCTTGTAAAATTAAACATTTTCAGATGTGCCATGATTCAAAGAAGCGATATTCTTGACTTTCTTAACAAGCGATATTATATTGTATTGTGCGTAACAGTTTGTTTGATGCCGTGTCGCGCAAAAAAGCTCATGACTAGACAGGCGTCAATACTACTCATATACTGATAAGACTTTACGTGAGTTCAGTCATTATATTATAACATGGCGTCAAAGTGCTAAGCGATTGTCGTTTTCTGTCATATCTGCGCGATATTGTAGTGCCCGAATGGTATATTCCCACATACCTAGTACTCAAGCAGTGGGGTTCAGAGAGCCCCGCCAGTTTCCTGCTGTTAGATAATAATTTACCGCACTCACTGTAGTACAATGGAATGGCAGCTGCATACCTATATTTCTATTTCAAAGCCGTAAATGTTAGGAAAGGCACGCGATTAATATTTTCCTTTCATCTGTTGGAGTAAAGATCTATGACTATTTTGCTTATAGATAATTTCTTAATTGTATAAAATTGCTGTGGCTAGAGAATTCGACTGAGGCTTTGCCTATCTCCAGGACGCAAGCTATCTCTGTATAAATAAAAATAATATTAATAATATTCTTTACTGTGGCAACTAACACCCAATTTCCAGTCTACACATTACTGACAAACAGAACTATAATAATCAGGATAAAAACTAAAATAAAAAATTAACAATAAATACTTAGTTATATTTCACCAAGATCAGTGCTGTAATGGTTTATTGGTTAAGGCATTTTTTTTAAAACCCTTCGAAAACGTTACCCTTGGGTTTACTTTTTCGGGAATATATTTCAAGACCATATTTAGGGTGCAAGCTGTAAATTTGCCAAATTTCGTGATAACAAACAAAACAGACACCGTTTCACAATTATTATATTAGTATGTGTTTTAGTAAATAGCTTATTTTTCATGCTTGGAAACTAAACTGTGGAGCTTCAAAGCGTGTTATTCTTCTTTATAGGTAGCTACGAGTAGGTTTGATCGATCTTCGAAAAGAATCGTTTTGTACACGAGATTCGTCTTTGCCAAATTTTACGCGTGCGAAACTGACAGCAGTTCAGGAATATTAATTGATTTCCGTTAACAATTTTTTTTATATAAAAAAAATATTCTTCATGACATGTTTGGTAACAACTCAACCAAAATGGACTTTTGCATGAGAATTCCGATCAAACCAAATAAATACAAATAGAAGCCACACTATAATTTTTCTTTATAAATTAAATCCCTGCGTAAATCCCTTATTTAATGTTGAAGAACATGACAGTTAGGTATGTCCAATATATCTATCGTCGTTGGTAACTATTTTTCGTAACCAGGTACTAAATAAGAAAAACACATACATCTCCAGAAAATTATATTACAATTGTTGGATTTTAGACTCCTAAGATATAGGTATATAATCACAAAGTGATAACTAGTCTAGGCAAGATAAGTAGGTCAAGCCTTTTCACAATAGCCGAAGGCGTATCCTTAAGTTTGAAGATCCACTCTAAATTTTCTAGGCCAATATATTAGATAATCATTAGTTTTAATGGCTTATAGTTTATTTTAAATACTTTTACCAATAAACATTATTCTTCGGGCTGTTGTACCCAATTCTTCAAACAAAACTAAATTGACCGGTCGAAAAATGGTATTATCCTTTACGAAATATGCGGGTACCTACATCGAGATTGTGCAATCACGTAGGTCACTTAAAACTATTTGTACTTACACGAAACGTATGTTGCAGTAAGGAAATAGGATTTAACTGCTGAATCTTCAATAGTAATTTAACATTAAATTTTATGATTACCTAAACCAAACCTAGGAACTAGATAATAATAAACTGCAATGGCGGTCAAATACGACATCACGCTTTTTCATCAATGTTTCAAAATTTACGTCGTATAGTTTAATATTCCACTCTGTTTAATAGATATGATACTTGATCCAAGCACGTTAGTAAAAACGTAAAAAATTTCAAGGCTAAACATAATTAAAATATTTTCTGTCGGAATTTCAACGGGCTATAAAACGATTTGCACTTTATAGCCCGTTGATATTGAGACAAGTCTGTAACAAAATTTTGCATTAAATTTCTTAGCACAGGTTATAAAATTAAAAACATAGCTAGATATATTTAATGCAATTGAATATTATGGATTTATTCTAAATATGGAATTAATATAATACAACATTTTATAAAATATTATTCATTGTTTTCACGCATTTATTAATGAGTTTTAAATTACTTAATTTTACTTTTGTCGGCTT
This sequence comes from Pararge aegeria, assembly GCF_905163445.1. Taxonomy (NCBI): domain Eukaryota; kingdom Metazoa; phylum Arthropoda; class Insecta; order Lepidoptera; family Nymphalidae; genus Pararge; species Pararge aegeria. The sequence continues at coordinate 8,658,600 of NC_053187.1, forward strand.
GGAGGAGTAAGTTTAGAAAGTATGCGAAAACTTCTCAACGCCTGTGGTGGGTATTGTTCTTATAAAAATAAATTTCAAAACTCTAATGAAGCTACGTTTTCACCCAAGTAAGACAATTATGAAGATGAAATAAGAAATAAACTAGTAAGTTGCAAATGTTACTATATTTTAAGAACATTTTCAAAAACCCTTTCTTGTACACTTACATTTCTTACATCTTACCTAATATGTTTCAATTTTAAACAAACCGACCGACTAAGATGACTAGAATCGGTACTGTAATAGTCATCCCTGACGTACAGGGATCCATCACTACAATATCAGCGATTTCATAAATCATCTAAAGCAGAATCCGAATGTCCATTTGAATAAAAATAATTTATAGTTTCAATCTCATTTGTCGGGAAATGCTATGTATGGAAACGACATTTTATTTGCTCGTACCTTAATTCCAAGATGTCCGTCCTCTATTATCCCTCCATCTTTTCATTATCTTCCCTATTATATGATCCCAATAGTTTGTATATTTGATCGAAATATAGATGACTACATCCCATTCGATACCGTTGATCTATATTAATTCCCATACACTTGAGACTTATGACTTGGGATTATGGAAATGAAACATATGGACATTTCACCCACTGAAAGCCTGTGAGTAGAACTTAAATTTTAATAAAATACTATTAACTAAACACTTTTTTCTTATCGTAATAGTTGACGGACTAAGAAAATGGCTCACCCGATGGTAAGTGAGAAACCATCGGCTATAATCAAAGCAACACCTCGAAGGGCATGCAAGGAACAAGTCCTATAAAGTGCTGCCATGTGTCGATTAATCTGAGGCGTAGAAGTTAACCCACGAGTCTGTTATTACACCGGCAACAACGCGCTTTAGACCGGGGGCAGAAATAAATGTAGCGGTAATACTTCCCCAGACAATTTATGTCACAAAACCCTGATGCTAGTAAACTTTTCTAAAGCATGCATTTGTTTAACTAGATCAAAGAGTTTTCTTACAAATCATATCAACCCATTACCGGCCCACTTCAGGGAACGGGCCATAATGAGGTAAAGTCTGTAGTCGGCCTCGCTGGCCCAGTGCGGATTGGTGGACTTCTTACAAATACGATCATTAATTGTATAAGGCATGTTAACTCCATATAACGACGTACCTTTGTACATACGACATAGAGAGACACACCAGTCATGCTCCTTTTTTAATGTTGAAAATAACTAGGAATTCCCTGCTACAGAGACCGCCACTAATGGTGTTTTGTATTAAAATAACTATCGAGCGTTGTTTTGCTAAGATATTAATAATTCAGCCAAGCTTTGTGGTGCCTGCTATATTTCTTCAATAATTGTTGTAAGTCAAGTAATGTTCACTTGCTGATTTTATTTGCCCTTTAAAAACACCATCCTTCCTATTAATGACTAAAAGAGCTTACAACAAAAGTGTGGACATTCATTGTACACTGGTCTTTGGATCACGTTGTGAATGTAAGCATGTCATTAGGAAAAGTTTAACTACTCTCTTTTACAAATGCATTATGATTAGATCTCTTACTACGGACTGAAAATCATTCCTAATAGATATAAAATGTGTACTGATATATTTCATGTTATCGTAAAGTTTGCGAAGTTCTGCTTAGCTAAACCGGAGTACCTACTCCGTAAAGGCTTTAACCTTTACGGAGTAGGTACGCAATTCAAGTTACATACAATTTGGTTGGTAAAGGATGGAATCTTCGTAAAGTTAACATTTGTTTCATGTAAAACTATATCATCACTTCAAATCAAGTTCCATACCTATAGAGCATTATGTAGAAAAGTGTTTGAATGTTTTACAATAAAGCCGGTATTATGTTTTTTCTTAAGTAAGCCATCAATTTTGAAAACCGTTTATTATGTACTTACGGACACAAAGAAAGTCACGAAAAGGGTAAAATGGACTCAAGTAAGTTCTTTTGTGGAACAGAAAACCTAGCAGGAATTTTTGGTATCCCGGAATTTTGTCATTAAGTAAGCCCGCTTAACGGGGTTTGCTTTTCGATAGCATTGAAAAAAAACCACGCACGAAAAGCAAAGTTAAAGTTAAAACTTTTAAAATGTAAGTTTTAATAAATTTAAGAAAAACATTGATAAGCTGATTTTTCTTATTTATACGATATACCTGAGGGAACTTTGAAATTCACAAAATATAGTCTATGACTAAATGTTATGTTCAGGTAATAAACCATTCCAAATGGCAGCAAAATGGTTTTAGTCATTTGGCGTGAAGTAATAATACTGTTACTGAACCAATTTTGCTGATATTTTTACATCAAAAAAAGTGACACAATTTGGGAATACATTTGAAACGTCAAGTCTGTTTGTTTTTAGTGGCTCTCCCACCGGTTAGAAAGCAGATTCTACCGACAAAAGCCCGCAACAAATTCAGCAGTTTTTCCTTACTAACATCAACATTTTAAAATTTAACTATCATTATTATGACTTTCGAAAGATTAAAGCAGTGTGCTTCAAGCAACTTTCTTTAAGAAATTCATCAATAGTTTAATAATTACACAAAGGATACCTTTGCCTAATTAGGCTTGTCACATTGTTTAAATGTATGCATTGAAGCGGTGATAGCCTAGTAGTCAGGACGGGGGTTCGAGCTGGAAACAATTAAAATATCACTTGCTTCAACGGTGAGGAAAACGTGCGTGAGAATTCTCTGTAACGTCCCCAAAGGCGTGTGGAGTCCTCCAATCCGCACGGGACCATCGTGGTAGACTATGGAATAAACCCAACTCATTGTGGGAGACCCGAGCCCTGTGTTGGGCCGTTAGTGGGTCGATATGATTAGGTTCGAAAACCGTTTATGATATTGGTAGGTCTCTTTAATACTGGTTATCGAGGTGTGACTGCGAGGACTTAGCTCCGTAAAAGCTAGTTACAATTTAAAACACTTCAGTATAATGACGCCGGGATGCAAGTCCCGTTGTTCAGGGCCCTCGACCCACTTCCGTTTACATCACTGGGCAACTCGCACAAGAGTCGCAATGGGTACCTACTTTTTTATGTTTTTGAATTTCACATACGTCACATTTAATAAAATTTATATTTTAGTCTAGATCGCACTGAACTGGTGTAGATAATGTTTTCTTATATTCGTACTTATGAAACCATAGAGAAAAAATTTGAAGACCGTCGTCTGTCTGTAGATCACAGCTGTTTAACACAGAAGCTATTAAAGCTTTCTGCAAAATCAAAAACAAATGACATTTTAAATGAATTTGTTATGGATCTTATGTTTAACTACGTGTGATATAAAAAAAATTTAACTTTATTTTACGAGTGGGATTTATTTGCGACTACTTTCGCGTATTAAAAAATAGACCTATGCTGTCGCGCACATTTTAGAACTTTTAAACAGGAACAATTCCGTGATGCATTGTTTTGGCGTAACTTTAACCGTTTAAGCATCACAGGCATCGGAAGCTCTCAAAGGGAATAATTTTTCTTCGCTTTTGCAACAATTTTTGTTGATGCTCCACTCCTTTGCGAATACATGATCCGTTTCTTCGTGTAGATTTTAAAAGTACAACCAAGACTTATTTTTCCAATATCCACTTAGCGATATCTATCAACCAGTTAAAATTCCGTTTAGGTTACTCCTTAGCATCCAAATCGTTTCTATCATTGTGGTAGGAAGGACATAACTTGGACAAACATCCAAACAGTAATATCAATAAAGATGATACAAAAGTACCTAAGCAGTACATTTATATAACCATAATTATGTTAACACGGACTGAACTAAAGTTGCTAACTTGGAATCTCCTCATCAGATCCTTAGACTTTAAACTAACAACCCAAAGTTTCTTAGCAGATGGGACCGTGCGGGTTTCTGCCAATGTGTGTGAGCTTGTAAATAAATTGTAGACTTGCGGTTGACTTACTAAATTAAGCTTTTTGCATTTTTATAAACTGGGGTAGATTATAAACGGAACAAGTTATTAGTAAAATATTATAGAATCTTTCTTCTTCGTTAATCGTCCTCAGCCTATTAATTACCTTCTGATGGACTATACTGATATAAAATACCTTTAGCTGGAATCTACTAATTACGTGATAGAGCATAGAACCTCCACGCTGCTCCTATGCGGATTTTAGAGCATCAACAATCACAAAACCATGAGTTGAGTTAGTTGAGTATGATGAGTGGGCAACTCTAAAATGTTCCTATATAAAAAACCCCGAAAACTTTTTCAGCCCGTCCGTTGAAAAGAACCCAGTACTACGTGAACTAGATAAACAAAGCCGTATTACTATCATAATACGGGCCGTTACATAGATAGTTCAATCAGTCAATTTAAAATCCGCCAATCTTAAAGATCAAAGGTTTTGCTAAAAAATTTCATCAGTGCTTCCGAAAGTATGTGGAATTAAAATGCTCTTGTTTGCCTTTTGTGAGATACAGCTAAAGGCAGTACAATGCAACGGTCACGGGCTGTGTAATTTTTAAATTGTTCCTACGTGGGATAGTCAATAAACATCGTGAAAAACGTTTTAGATCGTCACTTTGACCGTTTTTCTATCAAGAAAAAATTTCTGAGTAGAGTTAAGTAACCATTAAGACAGAAATGTCGTCAAAAATATTATATTTTTTATTGCTTTGAAGAACTACATAGATTATATTTATGAATAGTTCATATTTACTCAGCACTTTAAAGAACTGTATATTCTATCTAGACATACCTAAACCTGAAGCAGCTGTAGCGTGCACTGGACTTTTTACCAGGATATGCATACAGCAGGAAAATTGCATAAAATGGCAAAAGTCCTCCAAAGAAAATTAATTTTAGGGTAGGCAGTGTTTTTGTGCATGTATGAAGTGCACGCCACTACCTGACAGGTAAGCCTAGTACCATATTGAATAACATTTATATTGACTACCATGTGAGATTGCAGTCAAGGGCTCACTTGTAGTAAAACAAAAAAACTTACGATCTTCGATTATAGAAACGCGGATTTTGTTCAAAATGTAAGCAACAATAACAATGGTATCATGCAAGCAATACTGAGAGTATAACAAGATCACGAAACGGAATTTCTAGCTATTTTGTTTGGTTGCGGGCTTTTTATTTTAACTCCTGAAATAAACTTAACTATCGGATCTTTGTGTATGTAAAGTGTATACAACGTGTAACCTAATTACGAAATAATGTTATAGAATGCATAAGTATACTTCATATCATGCAGTGAAAATATTATATCAAAAGAAGCATTTTTATTTTTCTATGCACACGAATTCATAACATTCTAAGTGGTTACTTATGACAACCCTATTGAAGATAAAAGACCGACATCCACATAGTACCCACGCTATGCGACTTTAATCATGTAGTACATAACTTTTATGCATTATCAGTGGCGTGCATAGAGGGTATGCACAGTGTATGCAGATGATATAAAACGAAGGAAATCTCCAGATTATAAAAAACTTAAGGATAGGCATTGTAAAAATCTACCCTTAAGTATTTGTAACTCTTACCGAAGATTTTATTCATTTTATATCATCTGCATACCCTGTGCATATCCTCTATGCACGCCACTGTGTATCGTCAATAGTTTTCTCACCTCATGTCAAATAATTTTATAAGCAAAATTGTGCTACTTTAAGTTACATTATTGCAATTCGATTTTTTTTTCAAAATGATGGCAAAAATATGATTATCATAGTTTCAGCAGTTTTGGAACCTATTGGGTACAAACAAACGAACAAATATTCCCTCTTTTATAATATACTAGCCGTTGCCCGCGACTTCGTCTGCGTTTCATTTTGTTTTTGATGTGGCATTAAATTTAGTTGTAGATCTAAAAAAATTAAAGTAGTTTAGTATAGCTAAGTCTTAAATGAGGGGTTTGCTCCTTTCCGCTGAGGACACCTGTCCTCTATCTACAACCAATTGTAATCTGTTTGGGTAAAATTAAACACATATTATAACCTCTATAGTACAAAAATAATTAATTAAATCGGTTATAATTTGTCGGAGTTATGGTGTAAAATCGTCAAACACTCATCCCCTCTCCCAATGGAACCGAGCTTAATGTCGGGATAAAAAGTATACTTATACTACCTATATTACTTCTAACACTTTCAAGAATATGTGTACAAAGTTTCATAACGATCAGTTAAGTAGTTTTTGCGTGAAAGCGTAACAAACAAACTTACATTATAATATTAGTAGGGATAGGGAAGTAAGAGTATAGATAAGGGTTCTCTACCATTAAACCAGCTTCTATAACAGAGTTTAGTGCTAATAAGTTAAATAGTCTGTACAATATATACAAAATAATTATCGTTAAGTTCAGGTCACCTAAGAACCTGAAAGTCACCGAAAAATAAAATACAATTTTGTTCCGGAAATGCAGCAAAAGTACAATGAATATATATTTTCATTGCAACCAAAATTAAATTGTAAATGTTAATTGTCTCTTTCATACTATAGTTAAGTAAAATAAATGAAATAACTTTTATTTCCATACGTTCCCGAGAGTATCAAACATGTCATTTCGTGGAAAAGCTCTAACAGTGATTCCGACAAAAAATCCATCCGAAATGGTATGGAATGATTTTTGTCCGAATGTATAAAAGCAATTACTTAGAGTGGTTTTCTGGCCATGTATACCTATATCGTTACAGTTCAATATCAGCATTAAAAGGCTGGGCTAAAAACTAAAACTGTCTGCGTTAAAACATTACACGTTTAATACTTATAAGACATCATAATAATATTGCGGTATGGTTATCTTGTTAAATTATTTTTTTAGCATGTTATTAGCATTGTCATTCTAGTTTTTATGTACTTTACGTACTCATGTTTATATATATGTAAAGAGTTAAATACTATTGACACGGAATATTTTCTTGTTGATATCCTATTAAACGTATCACTATAATGTCGTGGTATTTAGTGGTATGAAGTGCCATAATAACAGAGATTTAAGTTATACTTATATAGGACATACACATTGATATTACTTATACGTTCCGTCACGTCAACCCAGGCCATCACTTAAATTGAAGTATATGATTTCATTTTCATATTAATATATAAAATTATTAAGTATTACTTCGAAACCGAACCCGAAACCGAAAAAAATCGCTCGGAGGACCGATAGACAGTGGGATCCTAAGGTGCTGTATTGGCAAATACGCACCGGTCAAGGCAGCGTTGGTCGACCTATAACGAGGTAGAAAAACGACATCAAACGTCTTGCTGGTGCAAGCAGCCCAAAGCTCATAGTTTTGGAACTCCCTACAAAAGATCAGCAGTGGACGTCAATCCGTTGATTTGATAATACTCATTATACGAAAAAACTACTTTTTTGTTAAACCTAATGAAATCAGTTTACAATGTTTCGATAAGATTTAGTTGTAGACCAGCGTGAACATATTAAATACAGCTCATAAATTACGAATATAAATTCTCTACACGGTGTTTGTTTGGAGTTACCTAGTCATAAAACTTCTCACGTTTCTGCCCTTTCTTAAATAAATGTCCCGGATTTTGCAGACAGTTTGTTTGCCTCTATGATATAGTATTTTAAAGCTGACTTCAAATTAAGCACCTCAGCATTTTGATTTGTTTTAATCGTTTGTGATATGATAAACATAACGTAAAATACGGTTTCTTAAAAAAAATCGTGTTAATTTATTCATTCGGTAGTATTCGTAGAACCACACGCCGGTGTTTTATTTTTGCTCAGAAATAAGCTTAGATGGAAGAGATTTTTTATATTTTTATCCCTGAAAAACAACCGATAGGAGTTTCAACCGATAGAGTTATCGGGATTCAAAATGCATGGCATAATAGCTAAAGCGATTTTGACAAAATTTTTGATAAAGAAAGCTTGCAACCACTGATTAGCCCGGAAAAAGTAATATAATCTAGAAAGAGATAATCAAATTTAAATTTTGAAGGCAGGCGTTTAGAAATAAGAAACACTGAATAGTGTTTTTCTTCTTAGTCAGTTAGGCATCAAAGGATCGCACGGCTTCCCGCGCGAGTCTTCTCCACTTTTGGCGATTTTTAGCATAGTGTTTTATTGAATGCAAATATGTATTAAGCATATTCAAACTCATTCTACTATTATAATATTCATATAATTTACCTAATTTACCTAGTTGGCTGGAATTACAATAATTGATTACATGTACATTGATATAAATAGCGGTCGGTTCGAATACATTACCAAAATTGCTTTTAGATTAATAATCACATTGCTAAAGGTCATCCATTGAACAATTGTTTCCGATGTAAATGTATTAACCTATAATATATGGTGCTTCTTTCATAAATTTAACCTGTGTGGTTTAATTTCCTTAAAAATACACAGTTCCTTCGAAATATATACAACCGAGAGCTCGTGGACATTTTACTATCGTGGTCTAAATATTATACCACAAAGCTAATATAAGGCTGGTCTGATTGAAGACTTTGGCCGTGGTTAGTTAGCCTACTCCCTACTACACCCTACTGACAAAGTGCCGTGCCGCTAAGCGATTAAGTGTTTCGGTCATAAGTCGCGTGGAAACCGATTAGGGATATGACTACCATACTCCTTAACAGGTTAGCCCGCTACCATCTTAAACTGCATAATTACTTATCATCGGGTGAGATTGCAGTCAATGGCTTACTTTCAGTGGATTAAAAAAAAAGGCAGCACCCTTGGTTAGAAAATTTGTTTGTAAATTTTTATATCTATTATCGGTATCAGTAGATTGTATTTTGAACTGTTTTTTAATTAGTATTAGTTGGATAGAAGCAGGCGTTACTTTGCGGAAATCCATGATATATTATGAAAATTAAGCTTAATTTGCTATAGTCATTTGCGACACTCCGCGAAAAGCAGGGGAATCTGTGTGGTGTAATTTATAATTTCTTTAATCCTTATACTCCACACCTAACAGATCTTCGGCAATGTAAGCACGCTCTACGCACGTTTCGCTCCGAAACCGGAGCATCCTCAGGAGAGGTTGACTTTACAATGAATAATTGTTAAGTCAACATCTCCTGAGGATGCTCCGGTCGATTCTCCTGCTTTTCGCGGACTAGAGCAAATAAGGCTTAATTTTCATAATAGAATTTGTTGTAAAAATTTACGAACCAGCAGATAGCGTATCTGAAAGTTTGTGGAAACACATCGCCTTTGAACAGAGCAACACTTTGCAGGCAATGCAAGGAACACGTTATACAAAGTCCCGCCTTATGTTCAGGCTGGGATCGAAAGCACCAAAGATGTTTGGCCAGCCCTTAACGTTTATTATTTAGTAGCTGTTGCCGCGTTCATTACTGGGGTTTACAAAACCCTTGGGAGTCGTTTATTTTCCTGAGTAAAACAGTAACATTATATGTTGCCCTCCGTCCTTTCAACTAACTCTGTGCTAAAAATCAAGTTGATCGGATGCTCGGTTGGGACTTAAAGGAAGAACAAACGAACAAACAAGCAAACACACTTTCGCATTTATGATATCAGTTAAGAAGTAAGAATTATTACAGTCACAACCGAGGTCTAAATTTGCTCTCCGAAGTACGGCGGTTGAATGTTGAAAGCCCGGACGAGTACTTATTTATTTATTTATTAAGAACACTAACAACATGCATAATACACGTTTTTAAACATGGCACACACAAAAAAACATGGACTGATATGCACGTCAATTACAAGTGCACATAGCATTGACAAAGCGTCAAGTAAACTTAATTTGACAAAAAATTTAACATAAAATTTAACTCAGCGATAAGTATTCGGTGAGCTTTTTTCTAAAAGAATCATGGAAGATATCGATGCCAGGTATCTTTTTAGATAACTCGTTGTATTTCGCACAAATACGTATAATAGGCGCACAAATATTTATAATTTCCGAGTTGGGATACTTATAATTTCTTGATAGAAATAACCAATAAACATGAATTTCAGGATTCACCAGGAAATCGAATTAGCTTAGCTTAGCTTTGTTTGACATGACATGTACTATATACCTTTTGCGTATCAGAGTAGGAAACCCCAGTTTCCAGTTGCGTAGGAAATAACTGTTGCTTATTCATTTCCTTGGACGTATTAATTTCCGATTTCTACGACTATGCCTCGAGTAGAATATGTAATAGCACAGGATATAACTAGGATTAAATAGGTTAAGTAGAATCTAAGATGTTTGCTGTTTATTAGTTTTTATTATTAGAAGACGGGTATATTGGGAGTTCCGTATGAACTTAACAGTTTTAAGATTTTTGTATGTGCCTATAAATAAGCAATAAATAATAAGTTCAGTCTGTTTGTATAGCCTCGGTGGACGGTGCTACGGTGTTATATTATTGTCTGTCTGGCTTCTTATTGGTTTAGGGATGATGGCAAAAGACCACCGATTACCGTCGTCGATGGGACGTGCGCTAGTGTGTGATGCGATCTGTTTCGATATAATGGCAGCCTCTCACTCGAAAGCACCAAAAATTTGGTAACCAAAAATTAAATTAACAAGCATTTTGAAGGCAGCAATCTATTTGTGGGTCCATTAATTTGAGAAAAGTCAGAATAAGAACTACAATGTTGTTTTAGCCGCGGAATTGAAGATAAAGTTCCAACTAAGATTTTTTCTAATACGGCATCACGCGTTATTGCAGCATTAGCTAGTATAAAGTTTTCTCAAATAACGCCTTGGGCGAAGATAATGGTCAATAAAATGAATTTATTATGATAGCCCATATTTTGTTCAACAGTTCTGTTCACCTACGTTTCAAACTTTTCGTGTAAATATCTTTATTATTTTGAAAAGTTTTTATATGCTCTAACTGAACAAATATTGCATAAAAGCAGGCGTTGCGGTAATCCAAGATATATTATGAAAATTAAGCTTAATTTGCTGTATTCCGTGAAAAGCACGAAATTCTGTATGGTGTAATTTATAATTTCTCCAATCCTTATACTCCACACGAAAAGGAGCGAAACGTGCGAGAGGTATTTTCCCCAAGATATGTTTGGTGCGGAGTATAAGTAATAAATAACAATGTGTGTTGTTTTATGACACACATAACTTAAATGACAACAGTTTGTTAAATGACTTAAATGACAGTTAAATTGACAGACCTTAACTTTCTAAAAATAAGAATTATGATTGTAAAACATCATCATCATCATATCAACCGATAGACGTCGACTGCTGGACATAGGTCTTTTGTAGGGAGTTCCAAATTCCACGGTTCTGTGCCGCTTGGATCCAGTCATACCTATAGAGGTGGGTGCGAGTTTGAATCCCAGCACGCACCTCTAACTTTTCTAAGTTTCTTGCTTCAATGGTGAAGGAAAACATCATCTGGCGTATCATAAATGAAACCACATGTGAAATATTTTTAATAACTTGAAAAGTGGATGGTAAAATTCTACTCCGTTGCGATATTTGTAATTTAAAATAGCACCCACCGAATAACAATGATGTTAAAAATAAAACCACGGGAAACGACTCCTTTCATATTGTATGATAATATATTTGATTCGAAGCTCGAAATATTATTATGTAAAATTTTGTTTTTATACTGGCTGTTGCCAGTGACTTCTCGAGTAAGTAAATGAAGATAACATTACTAATTTCAATCCATATAAAGATTTTTGATTCGAGCACTTAAGTCGATAAGTGAAACGCTAAGACCAAACCAGTTTATAACAAATCAATATTAATTTACTTCAAGTAGAGCCATCATAAGTATTATGTCATAATGAGCTGTAAATTTAAATGTTGGTGAGAGCCTACACAACTATATACTTGATGCTGTCGGGCGTACGCAGAGTTGCGCGACTATGTTATATCCCTAAGAAAAGTCGCAGCTTCCAAAGCATTAAGCAAATTGTAGACTATGTACTTGTACTTACTTATGTTTGCTGCCTCTTTGTTCCTAACGAACAATGGCTTTTGAATATATGGGATGACGCTCAATAAGTGGTATGACGCACTTAACAAATTTCCTTTGATGTCGATGAAAAGCCCTAAAGGAAAAAAAATTGGATGATTTCTTTGCTTCACTTAACTTTTTCCACATGAGGCCCATTACGAGTGCTTATTACTTTTTTTTAATATTTTAAGGTGTTGTTAATAACCATAAACTAAATTTAAGGGGGTTCCAAAGGCGCCTTTATTTATGACAACAAACTAATCAACAAATAACAATGTGTGTTGTTTTATGACACACATAACTTAAATGACAACAGTTTGTTAAATGACTTAAATGACAGTTAAATTGACAGACCTTAACTTTCTAAAAATAAGAATTATGATTGTAAAACATCATCATCATCATATCAACCGATAGACGTCGACTGCTGGACATAGGTCTTTTGTAGGGAGTTCCAAATTCCACGGTTCTGTGCCGCTTGGATCCAGTCATACCTATAGAGATGGGTGCGAGTTTGAATCCCAGCACGCACCTCTAACTTTTCTAAGTTTCTTGCTTCAATGGTGAAGGAAAACATCATCTGGAAACCTCCATAATTTTCTCAGAGGTGTGTGGAGACCACCAATCCGCAGTGGCCCGTGGTGGATTTGGTGTATGGTTTCACTAGTTATTTGAGAATGATCTCCTTTAAAGGATCAAAACAGTGAATATTTACTAACCTATGTGTACTCAGTATAATTTACTTGGGTTCCAGAATAAGATGTACGATTATCCTTCCTCGCATGTAATAATTTGCTTTTAAAGCATGCCAATAACACTGCCTAGACTCATAATAATTTAGCGAGCTAATCGAGGTCTTCGAGTTTACTTGGATGATAACAGAATTCCATCCATATAAATGTATGACCCAAGCATGGTTTCTCTTTAAACCTGCAAGCGTAACAAAGAACTGTGCGATGTGGTTTTTAAACAAAGCACTTGACAATTTTTTTTTTCCTATTAATAGCGGGCAAACGAGCAAGTGGGTCACCTGATGATAAGTGATCACCGCCGCGCATAAACATCTGCAGCACCAGAGGAGCCACCGATGCGTTGCCGGCTTTTAAGGAATTTGTTTATCCGCCCGTTTTTTATCCGTTTTTAACGATAGAACTTCAATAATGTATTCATCATTGCTATGATACAGCATTGCGGTGTTCCAGTGAAGGGCATGCCGGTGTAATTACAGGCACAAGAGGCTTAACACCTTCGCCTCAGGATGACGGATACAGGGTGGCAAAATATAGTACGTGTTCTTTGTGGAATTTTGCTGTGTTTATAATAATAATAATAAATAATAATAAATATACTACGACAATACACACGTCGCCATCTAACCCCAAAGTAAGCCTAGCTTGGGTACTAAGTGACTGATGAATATTTTTAATGAGATACATTAATACTTAGAATATACATATAAACACACAGACACTGAAAAATATTCACGCTCATCGCACAAACATTTTCCAGTAGTGGGAATCGAACCCACGGCCTTGGACTCAGAAAGCAGGGCCGCTGCAAACTGCGCCAATCGGCCGCATTCGCCTTTTTAATACATCGGCATTTATATAGCCGGAGCGGTGATAGCCTCGTGGGTAAGGCTATGGCTGCCCTTTCGTGGAGATCGAGTTCGAGACCCGGCACGCACCACGGACTTTTGGGAGCTATATGCGTTTTTAATTTAAGAAATTTTATTATCACATGCTGTGAACGGTGAAGGAAAATGTCTTGAGGAAACCTGCATGAGTTCTTAACAAGTGCGTGTGGAATCTAACCTATCCGCACTTAGCCAGCGTGGTAGACTAAGGCCTAAACCCTTCTCATTCTGAGAGGAGACCCGAGCCCTGCAGTGGGCCGGTAATGGGTTGATGATGCACTGTCTTTGCCTGTCTTTGTTGACTGTAAAGTCGGCTTACTGACGATAGTTGAACGTGACAACGTCGTAAGAAAATACTGATGGAATGGTTGCATTTTTCAAAAGAAAATTTTAATTTTATTTGTTTGATAGATATTATCGTTGCTATAAACAATTGACACCACATTCACTTTTCACTGCACTTCATCCTTGCCGAAAACATGTGAATGTATTATTGTATAGAAGCTGTCCACGCGGACGCATCGCTCACTCAAGTAGGAGAGAGACAGATGTCGAACGCGGAGGCCGACTGTGCCTATTTGTCGCTCGTTCCGCGCTCTTGCTTGCACTTCAAGCCTTGAATGGAACGCCTCAGAGCGAGGTAACGCCGCATACGACATGTTTTTTCGTGCGTGCATCCGGCTCCATCGAATTATAAGACGTTGTCACGTCAAAAAATGATGTTTATAGGCGATGGTTTTCTAGTTACTGTCAGGTGGGCCATCTACCTACTTAATCCATGAAACTACAAAAAAAATTGAATCGATGATTGGGACGAGGGGACGAAGCAATAGTTATTTTTTTCTTATTACGTAAAATTTGGAAACACGCGATATTTAAATAGTTAAAGCTAAGCGATAAAATCAAAAGTTGAATAGGAAGTTTTTGTTGTAGTCCGGTTTGGTTAAGAACTATTACTATTAAAAGTTATCAACGTTTAGATATACTATTTATTTTTACATTTTCACTTGTATATATTTATGGACTGCTAACGAGGAATGTCATAAAAATATTAGCTCGAAATTGTGTCACTCAGGCATAATTACGTTGTGGGATCCCAAATAATGAACGCTAGAAGGATACTACATATTTTTAGTCGAAGTTTTATATTGTCAATACTTATTACTTTTGTAAGTTTCTTACCAGTCTATTTACTATATTTTTACGTTGTAAGTTATAATTTATAGATTTTTTTTAATAATAAATTTTGGTATATAATTTATTATCGAAGTCAGTTTTATTTTGTTAAATATTTCTAAAAAGTGACAAGATAAAAAGTAAATACATTTTTGAAAACTCAACCTTGAATACTATGTGCTGCAACAATCTTTGAGTCGTTAAGAATTAGTATACTAAGTATTATATGAACTTTGATAAAAAATGTAAGTGTAAACTGAATACGTCTATTTTATCCTTTCGAGTGTACTGGCGTGGTGTTACGTGGTATGATTGCTCAGCAACGCATACTTACACAATAGCAGTAATCGCGGTTGATTTGCCGTCAGTTTTTGAATGTTGCTGTAATCGGTCTCTGAAACTTTCCATCAGGCATATATGGAAATGAATTGGGACCGATTAAGAATTTACAAGGGGTATATTCTTAATCGGTCCGATCGGTCGAACAAGAAATAAAAGTAGTAGTTATGTCCGAACATAATAATAAAACAAAATGATAACCTTTTGTATTGACTCGGTTTAATATGTAGTACCGGTAGACATAAGACAAACAAGACAGCGCGTACGGTGTGGTAGTATTACAAAAATATGCAGTTCCATCTTCGATTCCCGGCAGGGAAATTATAATTTCTGAATTTTCTCTGATCTGGTTTTGTGGGAAGCTTTGGCCGTGGCTAGCTACCACCCTACCGACAAAGACTTGCTGCTAAGCTAATTTAGTGTTCCGGTGCAATGTCGCGTAGAAAGCTATTAGGGTTATGACTACCATACCCCCTAACAGGTTAGCCTGCTACCATCTTAGACTGCATCATCACTTACCACTAGGTGAGATTGCAGTCACTAATTTGTAGTGGAACAAAAAAAAATGGTCACGTTGCTTGGATATTCCCCGAGGGGTTACCTAAATGAATATTAATATGACGGTCAATAAGAAGTTCTTTATATTTAACGTCTAGATTTACCCACACGGAAACGGCACTGTCAAATCAGTAAAGAACAAAAATACTGTAACAATCTATGAGACATATTTCGGAGAGTGCTCAAGAACTTCGTATTCAATTGAGTTACACCCTCATCTTTCTCCTTACCGTGCGACATGAATGGAGTCTTCAGAGTTAGTTATTATCCCTTCGACATGTTCGAAGCGTTTCGTTTCCTCATTTTTAATACGCTACGCAAAGATCTGGAACGCCCTTCCGGTTTCCGTTTTCACCACCACCTATATAATATATGTACCTTTTAGTAAAATCAAAAGTCAATAGGCATTTTCTAGGTGAACGACAACTTAGGTTGCATTATTTGTATGTGTGATATTTGAAAAATATAGAGCGATCTAAACCACACCTTAAAGCTACATCAATGTTGTCCTAGAAGCTAAACTTGGTACTCTAGTAGTTAAGGGTACTATCTCACTAGGACACCAGTGCTGGGCACCCAGTTTATTTAGTATGAATATGTAAATATGAAGCTCTATGAAGGGAGAGGGATAAAAATATAACTTCTCCCAAACCTTATCAACTCTCAGAGCACTGGAGCACAAGTGGAAATATTATCCAAATAATAATAAACGAAAACGCGTAAACTTGTCCTATTCCATGTTCCCGTGCTTTAGCAGGTGAACACGTTAATTTTATCCCAATTCAGGGGATATAATCGGGGAATATAATGTTGTTCTCCTGTCTGTCCTACTGGTTGCCTAACCTCTAATATGTAAATATGATGCGCTTACTAACCAGCGACGCTTTTGCCGTACACTGTTCTTGACACGATGACATTTACACAAGTAGCTGCACTATTGATGTTATGTGATTATTATCATCGTGGTATAATTGTCTTTTATTTGTATAATATGTTTTTAATTAATTTTTTTGGCGCTGTACGTTTACAAAAAAACAGTGCTAACTCTTTAAAGTCTAATTCGAAATTCTCGACAATAGTGTGTTACTTGTGCTATTTGCTAGCTTAAGATACCATGGCGACGCGACTGGTGGCGCCACCATGATGTCCTAGTGAGATATTGGCCTTAGTCAAATCACGTTATGCCGTGCCGCTACTGTGCCGCTAGCGTTTAATTTACCAACGGTTATTAAAATTTTAAGGTCATTATTCATTACGCCGTATTGCTACACATTTAACCCGGCGCCAATGACGCTGGTGACGAGGTGATTGTATACCTTCGTAAAAAATTTTCAACACTCGCGGTGTAATTGACTTTTCGTGTAGCTGGAGATATACCCCCCCTCTACCTGTAGCAGTGTGGTACTCAGTGCGACGCCGCCTGCGCAACGAGATACACGTGTGTTGCGGCGAAACGGGTAAGTATGACCCAGCGTCATCGCTGGCGTGGTGTTTTCGTAACATATTTAAATTTCTTTATTTTAAGTTATTGTTAATTTTTCTTACGTTTTTTAGATATTTGACAAAAATGGCGTTGAGGGATCATCCAGAGAGAATATTGGCGATTTTGGAAGAATCGGACTCCGATGAAAATGATCGTGATCCATATCCAGGTTCAGACGTCGAAGTGGATGACCATGTATCTGAACGCAGCCAAAGTAGCGATACTGAACAGGATGCTAACAATACAGATACGGGCTCAGAGTCCTCAGATGACACAGGTGCGGACTCAGATGATGTCAACCTTTTGACCTTACAAAATCGACAACGGCAACACTTCAAAGGAAGGGACGGGACTATTTGGCAAAAAGCACCGCCACGACCGAATGTACGCAGAAGATCTGAAAATATTATATGTGAGCCTCCTGGCGTAAAATCAGTTGCTCAAGAAGCCAAGACTGTGCAAGAATGCTGGAATTTATTCCTGACTCACGATATGCTGCATAAAATACAAGAATATACAAATTTGCATATACAAGAAAGAAGAGCACAGTGTGAAGATATTTCTCAACGTAGATACATGAATGAAGTGGAAATAAGTGAACTGAAAGCGTTTATTGGGCTGTTGTTTATGGCCGGATTTTATCGTTCTAATAGACAGAATTTGGAGGATTTGTGGCAAGCAGATGGTTCTGGTGTTGAAGTTTTTAGACTTACCATGTCTGTACAAAGATTTTACTTTATACAAAGCTCTCTGCGATTTGATGACAAGTCTACACGCGCTGAAAGACAAAACCTTGATAATTTGGCACCAGTGCGTGAAATTTTCGAAAAATTTGTAGAGCAGTGTAAGAAAATGTACTCTCCGGGAGAAACTTGCACTATTGATGAAATGTTAGTGGCATTTAGAGGGCGTTGCAAATTTCGGCAATATATACCATCGAAACCAGCTAAATATGGCATCAAGATATTTGCCTTAGTGGACTCCAAAGTATTCTATATCACCAACCTGGAGATATACGCTGGTAAGCAGCCTGACGGACCCTTTTCTGTTAGCAACAAACCCTTAGACGTGGTGAATCGTATTGTGTCACCTGTCTCCAAAACTCACCGTAATCTTACTTTTGATAATTGGTTCACTAGCTACGAATTGGTGTCTCATCTACTAAATGAACACAAGTTGACTTCAGTCGGTACCTTACGCAAGAACAAAAAACAAATTCCACCTGGATTTATAACGACGCGCGGAAAAGAGTTACACTCGTCAACTTTCGGATTTCAAAAAAATATTACACTGGTCTCTCACATCCCAAAGAAAAACAAAGTGGTCCTTTTGATGTCAAGCTTGCACCATGATAACAAAATCGATGAATCTACAGGTGTGAAGCAGAAGCCTGAAGTAATAACTTTTTATAACTCTACCAAAAGCGGAGTGGACGTAGCAGACGAGCTTTGTGCTACATATAATGTGAGCAGAAACTCTAAGAGATGGCCGCTGACGATATTCTTTGCAATGCTGAATATTTCAGGAATCAATGCAAATATAATATATCGGGCTAACAATGATAACACACGCATAAAACGGCGACATTTCATAAAAAACTTGGCACTCAGTTTGATTCAGGACCATTTACAAATCCGAAGAGCACATGTGAATTTACCTCGACAATTACGCAAAAGGATCGCAGATTTCACTAACGAACCTACCATAGAACCACCTCAGAAAATTCCAGGAGCACGTAGAAGATGTCAGATATGCCCATCTAAAAAGGATAAAAAAACAACGCATACTTGTCATGCTTGCCACATTTATATCTGCCCAGAACATTTGATTTCATACTGCGAAAATTGCAGCAACTCCATGTCCATAAATGAGGAATCGGAGGACTGATTTTATACTTACTTTTACTTTTACTTACTTACTTACTTTTTGTGATCTCTGTATTAGCATATAAAATTGTTAGTTCTTTATAATGTTTAGGTTTAATAATAAAAAAATAACATACTATGCAAGTTATGTTTTTCAGGTTGATTTTGCATGCGTTTTTTAAAAAGTCAATAAATATTTAAGTCGTTAAATTTAATACATTTTTTATTATTCTGTCATTTACTCAAAAAACCTTAATTTCTAAAATGGTTACTAGAAATTATCAGTTCATTTAAAGATACTGTAAATTTACCGTCTAAAGTTCGGGTAATGATGACCCGACGTCATTGGCCGCGTAATATTTTTCACGTCATTGGCGGCGGGTTAATAGTGAAGAATAACTTTTATATGCTGTTTATTAATATTTCAGCTAAGGATAAGATATGATAACACTGGATATAGTACGTTCTACTCACTCTGTACCCTCTTTCTATCGGACTAATATTTCCATAGGAGAGAGAAATTTTAGATCTGACACTGACACTGAGAAAACACTATTATCTCTACATAGGAATCGAACAGATAATCAGTTAAAATATATTATAACAATAATTACTAAGCATAGCCATATTTTGGTAGCATTTATTCACCTAGGTACTATAGGTAGGTAGCTACATGATTTTGTTTTTAATCTTTAAATCTCGAATCTACAGGTGTGTTTAACATAAATTTATATATTAAAATATTTAATAGTCAATATCTGCTCGTATGTTATGCTTTAGTTACCGGCATTTATGCGATATAACCCTTCTATCGTTTTAAGCTGTATTTGAAATGCCTCTTTGATTAATCGTGCGAGAGAGTTTTGCTACAATTCTTTGAAGTGTAATTTCCAAGAAGAGTTGCATTTAATTTACCGTTGGACTGATTAATGGTAGTAACTTATTAATTCTGCCCGCGGCTTTGCCCGAGCATTCTTATGACCACTTCCAAATTAATATTGTAAATGCGAAAGTTAGAAACTTTTAGCCAGTTTTGTTCAGTTTAAAAACTTATGTACAATATAATTGGTATCATAATGTCACTATAACATATAATACAAAAGTAGTAGAGTTTTGCGATAGAACTCAAAGAAGTTCGGGGAAGTTTTCCCGCCGTGTTAATTTCGGCCGACAATCAGCATTCCCGTATTACAGTCTGAAGCGCGTGGTTGCAGGTAGTGGTATGAACGCTATGATCGCCAGTCAGACGTGCTGGACGACAGGACGAGAGTGAGATACGCAGAGGAAGAAGTGGGGTTAGCAGGCGTCGGTATGCAAATCTTCTTCCACCGTAAAAGGTACAGGAAGGGCTCTTCGTAACCGGGTATCCGTAGATGCAGGCTAAAGGGATGCCACAATAGCAAGCGGTTATGTGGTGTCTCTTTATGGCGTAGACGGCCCCGCTGGATTTAAGTGGGCATTCTAGCCTCCTGTTAGCGTGTCCCACTTACCGTTCCAGAAACAGATTACATATTTTCAACAGACGTCTGGTGTCGTAGGCAGCGACTCCGCTTTCTGAGTCCATGACCGTGGGTTCGATTCCCACAACTGGGACATGTTTTTGTGATAAACATGTATGTTTTTCAGTGTCTGGGTGTTTATCTGTATATTATAAGTACCTATCTATGTGTATTATTCATAAAAATATTCATCACTCATTTTAGTACCCATAACACAAGCTACTGTTACTTTCTTCTCTGCTAAAGAGGGATGTGTAAATGTTTTCCCAGCGTTAAAAAAGAGAAGAAGAAAGTGTTATGAAGATACCTATGCTACCTACCTACGCCTCAGATGGATGTACACAGGGTGTTAGTTATAGGACGTGATTCTTCAAGGTCCAGCTCTGTGTTGCTCTATGTACAGGCGATGGTTTTCTACTAACCATCAATTAAGACAGACACTTCAATTATATTTATTTGTGTACTTACTTAAATGTCTCTTGAGCTTGGAAACGAATTTTATCGAAGTTGTGATCTTGATAGATCAATGTAGAAACAAAAGACGATTGTTCGTTTAGTAGTGATTTATATAGATAATTTATATAGATAGCATTTACTATTTACTGCAGGAATTCAGGTGTAAAGATAATTATTATAAAGGAAAAAACTTGACATAAATAAAAAATAAGAACAGAGAGCTTACTATAATCGCTTGATGCAGTACTATTTTATTATTGTAGACGTTTTCGTTTGAGTATTAGTAGAACTGTAATTTTAAAATAATAGTAAAAAGTTCAATCTACTGAATAAAATTACACTGTCAAATTGAGAGACAAACATAGTCTTTGGACTATCAAATTGGAGAGTTGGCGTCGTCCACTCCACAGTCTCGGGGAGCACTTTTATCCACCGGTTCGTCATTATTACTAAAATCATCATCATCATTATAAATCCACCACCGGCCTACCACAGGGCACGAGTCTCAATTCAGAATGAGAATGGTTTCGGCCGTAGTCCAACACACTGGCATTGATTGGTAGATTTCACACGCCCTTGAGAACATTCATGATCACATCACTTACATGTGATATCAATTGTTATAGTTCTAACCCTCATTGGAGCAGTTTTGAGAAACCAAACTTATGACATAAAGTCATAGTCAAATATTTCTTTATCCGAAAAGGCCAATAGAAGCCACTTTTGACGCGGACGATACATACATGGTCGTGATGGCGATGGCTATATTGGTGAACTTAAAACTAAAGCTATGGGATTCTAAACGCGCTCGAGTCTAAGAAGAAGCGCACAACAAACTTAGCGGGGTAAATGCTGGGACATATGCAACCTGTGCTCAGCCGGGGCATTAATAGGCTGATGATGGTTCATGATTCCTTTAACACGTTTAGTAGGTACTAACTAGTATTCATAGATGTAACTTGAAAAATAAATTGATAAATGAAGGATTTTATACAAACTTTCATCCATTTAACCCTGTTAGGGTTGGAATTTACAAAAATAATTTCTAAGCGGACGCAAACGTTGTAATAACTATCTGAGTGCAAAATTTCAGCCCGATCCGTCAAGTGGTTAGAGCTGTGAGTTGATATCTATTGTCAGTCAGTATATATACATATATCTATATATATATATATATATATATACATATATATATATATATATATATATATATACATATATATATAGATATATGTCGCGTGATTGGCTGCTAATATTTTCTATGTACTACGTAGTGTACATTGTGAAGCATACATTACAGAATTGAACTTATTGCAACTGGTATGGCCACTTAAATCACATTGAGCCTTTGTTTACACCAAACGTAATGTTTTATTGATTTTCATAAATACTCAACTTCTCGCTCACACCGAACTTATAATATATTTTACGAAAGCAACTGAATAAATTAATTACCTTCAACATAATACAAGTAGGTGCCTTTTACAAATTAACGTATATAAGATATATGTCAATGTGACCTATTAATAGAGTATTAACTAATGCTCACGCCAAGATTATTCCCTTAGCTTACTTATAATTTATTAGTCAAAGTCATTCCATCTCAATTATTAATATATAGACTTGAATGTAAACACGCCATGTTAGCACGCCTTCAGCTGAATTAACTGGGTCACATGGGATGTGACTGCTTCGCTTAAAAACAATTACAACAGTTCCATCTAACAATAGTCGGGTTAAATTTTAATGCAAATGATTGTCAAGGTACCGAAATTCTATAGCAAGCGCGGTTAGTGCCTCTATTTTGATGCTTTCTCCATGGCAACTATATCTACTTCTGTAATAAGTACTTCAGAAAAAAATCTGATGCTTTTCACAAAATGATTTAATTAATTAATTTCTATCAAATGCACTTTCTGCAAAATATTATTCGTTAGTTGAAAGTATTTTACCTAACACATTATGTAATTGTTGAACAATCTTATAGAAATTTATTTATGGGGTTTTGTTGAAAGATTATTTAAGTAGTTATGTAGTACTGACTTTGAACATTACAAAAATATTTCTGATCGTTAACTTGGAATTCTGAGATAAGTTATTTGTTCAACTATTTCTACTTCTACTAAAAAGAGTATGTCTTTATAAGTTTTTAAATTTTGCTTGCTTTGTTAGCATGTGAATAAAGGACGATATTTTGTGTAAAAATACGAATGTTCCTGAGAACCACTAAGGAATTAGAAGTCGATTGGTTGCTTCGTAAAGATGTGAAGGAAGAAAAACCAAACAACAAAAAACTTTCGCACTTATGTTACTAGACATTATTAAAATTAAAAAAATTTCAAATGTACTTTATAAGCACATTTGAAACGTCAAGTATGAATGATTTGTGTGAGCACCGGTTCGGAAAGCAAATTAGCAACAAGGTCCGTATAACATGCGATGAAAAAAATTTAAACAACCTTTAGATACTATAAATATAAATAAATAAAGCTAAGAAGGGATTTTGGAATCACTACCCTGAAACGACGGTAAAAAATACAATGATTTTGTTGAAAGTTTTGCACGCATTTAATTATATTCAAATATTGCTCTTGAGCGTACAAGAATAATGTCAATTGGAAAAAGATTATTTAGAGTAGCGTGTTAATTATTTATACACAAAAGACATTTCATATGTAAATGCGTTAGGTTCGAATGTAAATGCTTTATATACGAGTGTGTGCTGCGCTCGCTTGCCTTTAGCTGAATTAACTGGGGCACTGTTTGAATTCTAAAAGGTTTCTTTGTACGTTGAAGAAATCCAAACCATTTTCTTGCTCTACTATTCTTGTGTAACCTTCTTTGGAAAGATTTATTTTACAAATCTGTCTTCTAAAGTAGATGTTTACACTTATTTTAGTTATTTAGTTTTATTTCTTTTTATTTCTATTGTATTTAATATCATTGACCTCAAAGGATAAAGCGACAAGAAATGTTTAACTTTGTAAAAACCCATTATTTACAATTTAGGCACAACCCGTTAAAGTAGTTTGAAATATAGCTCGAAATGAGTATTTGACTATGCTTAGCTTGAATAAGAGAAGTGCGGAAACAAAAGAGTAATAATAAGCTATGAAACCAAAGACAACCTCACACAGTTAACAGTGTAATTAGAACTTCAAAATACGAGTAGATCAACCAACTATCTGATATTAATTTAAAACGTGCTTTGGACCAGGAAGAAGGAATATGAGGTGACATTCGTTACGATTCAAACCAAGAAAGCCCTTGAGGTTTGGGGTAGAAAGACTTGAGAGCAGCGGTAAAGTTGATTGCTAGCAGGTTAGACTGACGGTATGTGAGTCAATGTTGTATTATATCAAATAGACTTGAGCGGCAGTGAATCGCATATATAAATATTATGCATTTCTTTTTTTATTATCTTTTAGTAATATAGAAATAATCTCTTTTTGCTTACAAAGAAAAGAACTTTTATACCTGAAATAAAGATTATTATTATCAAAGTACTGAACGGGAAGAAATCCCCGAGAATACAATGTTGTAATGCAAGACTACTTGGTGCTACAGGTATAAACTTCTACTTTTTGACGAGTCATAGAAAAATAATCTATTTTTTCCCGCACATAAAATTGCCTACATTCGAAAAAGTTTTTTTTATGAACGTACCGAAATAAACGCAAAGGGGAACCCTTACATTATAAGATTGGCACTTGTCGATATTCAGCATGGCATGACTTATGTTATTGATGCTCGATTTGCTATTGTGTAATAACAGATGGATATTATAGTTGGTCCGGTTTATATTAAAGGTATGCTATTGAAATTCAGTATTGTCAGGATATATTATTTTAGGAAACTTTTATATAGTGCGATAGACGCCTAACGGGCTATCATGATGAAGATTAAAGTCTGAAATAGGAGTTCTTAATATCTTGATTATACACGAGATGAATTTTATAATGCCCCTTCAGCAGCCCCTGGAGAACCAATTAAGAAAAAAAAATCAAAACGTAGTTATTAAATCCCATAATTGAGTACATGTTTAAATATTTGCTTCGCTATATAGTGACTGACTGGAACTGCGATTATACCGACTCAGTGCGTACCGCGCAGTCACACTAAAGTGTAAAAAAAAACGAAATTGTAATGTGTGGTTTTTTTTTATGTATATTAGGGGTCTTACTAATAAAAGTTGTATAGCTGATGGTTACTAATGTAATGTTTTCTCTCTGTCTGTCATCAGTAAGAAAGAAGAAGACAAAACATTGCGTACCTAACAATGCGACCGCTTTATGACATTTATTAATTAGTAAGGGAATATAATTTATTAAAAAGTTAAATTTTATTTTAATCGTTTTCCTTTAGGTTAAAATTCTTTAAAATAATTGTTTTATAAATATAAGCTAAAATAAACTATTTAAAACTAAATAAAATCTAAAACGTCCTCGAAACCACCGCAGCGAGGCACAATTCCTAAGATGCTGGCAGCATTGCCCCTTTGGATGGCCAAACTAATTCGTTGGCCAAGATAACTGCCCGCTATAGGATCACCGGTAGACTCGATAAACCTTTTTGATAATTCTTTGAAAAGGGCTCTTAACTCCGGACCCCACGGTCCGAAAGTCACTCGTCCAAAAGGCACAAAAATATAGCTGCTATCCAGGTTTTCATATTTACGCCTCTTGGCCTGCTCGGCACTGGTAGCAGCCGCACCCACCATTGACTAGGGTAGGGTAACCTAGGGTATCAACACAAGTTGCATCCCACAGAAGTGACCTTCCAAGCCTCCAAGGTATGAACGTCATACCATCAGGTCTCTTGCCATCACTCCGCACCAAGCCAATAGGCTCTAATACAGCTGGTACGTGAGCGGTAGCAAGAGATCGTCGGATGATGTCGTTGATGGTGCTATGGCGAGAGAAGCCATATTAATTTATTTTCTTTTAATTTTCTTTTGAACTTATTTTCTCTACTTTTCTGTTATTTTTCCTGTCCATTTTACCAAAGTCTGGACTTATGGAAAACATAACGTTTTGTCTGCTTGTGTGCAAAGCATTGTTTTAAAATTCTATTTTTTACCCAAGAGTGAATTTAGGTATTCTATTTTTTATATTTTATTGGCAATATGAAATCTGAAGAGTACCTTACGTTCACGCATAAATTCAAGATATGTTATGATAACGGAACAGCGGAAGCTATGAGTATATTGACGCCTTGCATTCTGTTATACACACATTAAACAACTTTATAGCTATCATAAAACCCGTGCAAACTCCACGAGACTTCTTTTCTTCGTAACATTCTAAATCGACTACGTTTCGTTTTGAAATTCCGCAGGAACAAAATTCTAATAGTCTCTCCGTATTTTGTCTCGCAATATCGTCGCAAGTAATTAATAGGTTTATTATACACTGGAATTTATCGCCACTTCATTAAGAAGGATCGTAACAGACGGATGTTGGTACCGTTATTAGTTGCTTGACGTAAAAAGAGCGATGGTGGTAGAGCTTGCGTTGAATCATTAATAATTAAAAATAATGATCAGGGTAAGTTTTAAAATTGATATCGTATTCAACTGACTGGTCTGTCTGTCTAGTGAGGAGAATCATATAAAGATCCTTTAAAGGATTCCTTTATTTATAAAATTGAATAAGTCTGTTGGAGTAGCTTTCCTTTCATCAGCCTATTTATGTCTTTCTGATAACACAGATCAGTGAGAATTAAAGCTTTGCACCACCAAGCAACTCCTGTGAGAATTTGCTGGTCATAACGAACTGGGACTTAACGTGTTCTCCAGGGCACAAGAGTGCACACCGCAAACTCCAAGCTACCTTACCCAAAACCTCGTGATCCGTAATCGAACATGCAAATCACTAGACCAACGAGTCAGTTAAAAACTGATACTTGAATTGATATTTATTTTTAAAATACGTTTATTCCAAAAAGACTTTGGATCTACTCATTGGATAGAAGCATCTGTACTTTACAATGAATAATTGTTCATAATTATATTTACAATTATTCATTCATTGGAAAGTCAACATCTCCTGCACCAGTTTCGGAGCGAAACGTCCGAAGAGGGACCATTGTTGAAGATCGGTTTGGTGTAGAGTGTAAGGATTGAAGAAATTATAAATAACACCATAACTTTTATCTGCATTAAACTAGTCTCAATATTGAGTTTTAAAAAATGCGATCCGGCAAATGCATATCACTAAAATGTGGAAAATGATTTTCACGCGAGTTTTTATCACGTCCATTATCAGGATCGTATCATTCTTTTGTACTTCAAAGAGGAGACAAAGTGAATTATGTTCGATCACGTACACTCAATCACTTTGAGGAAACCATTTATTACGTTCAGGGATTGCGATAGAAATCAGATTTAAATGAAAATATACTTAATAACATTTATATTATGGTACTATATTATAAATGTTATTAAGTACATAATGTAGTAGGTAAGTACTCGTAGTTCATACTTTGTGTTGTTTTTAAAGTTCTAGCTGAGTGCAAATAAAGAGTATAAATTTATAACAAAATCAAAATAAATAAAATCATATCTATATAATTTTACACAACGCTAAGTGATTAAATGTTATTTGTTTCAAGTTTCTTCTTTGTTTAAAATGACTTTTTAATTTTAGCACTAACTGTTAGATTAAGTTTGACTTAATATCACTGCTGAAGCTGCAATGGGCCGATTGGCGCAGTGGGCAGTGACCCTGCTTTCTGAGTCCAAGGCCGTGGGTTCGATTCCCACAACTGGACAATATTTGTGTGATGAACAAGAATGTTTTTCAGTGTCTGGGTGTTTATCTATATATTATAAGTATTTATGGATATAATTCATAAAAATTATTCATCAGCTATCTTAGTACTTTGGGACTAGATGGCGATGTGTGTATTGTCGTAGTATATTTATTTATATTTAATGGGCAGGGCGCATAGCTAGGAGAATCGATGGATGTTGGGGTTCCAAGGTTTTAGAGTGGCAGCCTCGCACCGGTAAGCGCAGCGTTGGTCATCCCCCAACCAACTGGACAGACGACATCAAACGAGTCGCGTGGAGCCGCTGGATACAAGCGGCCCAGAATCGTGGAGTTTGGAACTCCCTACAAAAGACCTATGTCCAGCAGTGGACGTCAGTCGGTTGATTTGATGATGATGGTGAATATCACTGAAGTGCAAGAGTTTTATCTATAACACCGACTGCTTCAAGTTAAAAAAATAAAAGCTCGAATAAAAATAAACTCCATTTTTAAATGCGTTATCTCTCAATTCTTGACGTAATAAATAGTTTCCTGTGGAAGAAACATATTTATTATGTTTAAGAATTGACACCTGAATTACTTTGCTCACGGGGATAACTTCCTGTAGTGTGGGTTTAAAAATAACTTTTCACATTTTGTTTGTCAAACTAACTTAATATCTAATTATCAATCAGCTAACTTAATATATTTTTCATTGTTTAAGAAAATTTTGAAATAGTATACATTTAATATTAGCAGATCTCCGCGACTTTGTCCGCGTGCAACTTCTGATACGTAATAATGAAGATAAACAACAAAAAAACATCAAGTTCTAGCTTTATTTTTCGTTGGTATACTAAATGTAAAGCTAAAGAGTTAAAAAGGAGATATACAGGGCGACCCACGGCCATGCCACATGGAGAGGAAGTATCTTAAATTTTTACATAAAGAAGACTTTATTTAAATTTTTCATCTCCCAGAGAATATCAGACCCACTTGACCTACGAATGATACTAGACCCTAGTATTAAGCTGTAAACTAGAGTGGTCTAGTTTTTTAACATGTCAGGTATTTTTCATTTTTTATATTCCACTACAAGTTAACCATTGACTGCAATCTCATCTGCTGGTAAGTGATGATGCAGTCTAAGATAATAACGGGCTAACCTTTTAGGGGTATGGCAGTTATATTAAACCCATACCAAAAATCGGTTTCTTCGCGACATCGTACCGAAACGCTAAATCGCTTAGCGGCATCTTTATCGGTAGGTAGTTTGTCGGAGGCTTAACTAGCTACGGTAGAGGTCTTCCACCAGACCAGAGAAAATTCAGAAATGATAAATTCCCTTGCGAACATCAAAATTAAAAAAAATCAAAAAAAATATATATAGATAGAATTCCTCTTAAATTTTGGTTTTAATAATTATTGTTAAAACAAGTAACATGAGGTAAAAACAAGTAACATGACGTAAAAACTGCGCGAAGTCTGCTTATTGATTGAAGGTAATAAATACGGTGTATTTTTTTACGTTAAAATATACCCATTGTGAAAAGCCCTTCAAATAAACACAGTAGTATTATAAAAGGCCGGCTATTCTAAATACTGACCTAATTATTATTTTCGTTACACGCAAGCGTTAATTATTTATTTTTGAGGGCGTGTTAATTGAAGTATCAACGCGAAGTAAGCTCGTTATTAAAGTTCCCTTCATTTTAGATTCCCAGGGGGTTATGTTCTATGAGAAAAATATGGCCACGTCGCGCGTGTTTATTAGGAGTGAAGGAATTCCCCGAGAGCCGATCTAAATGAAAATTTATATGACGGTCAGTATAATGACTGTTTTACTCGTAGATATATTTCATGTTAGGAACCTCGCTTCTTTCATATAAGAGTTCGTTTATTATATTTATAGTAATAATAAAGCTTTAGAGTATTTTTTTTAATGTTTGATCGATCTCATATAAATATGTAAGACATTTCGGATTGGAAAATATTATTGCCTTAACTGTCGTAATATTGCATTTGATTTCCCAATTCTTGAGGAATGTTTATTGTATGCTACGATTCTTGGCAGTCGTAGAACAAAATGTGTGTTGAACAACTAGCGTGCGCCGTGATGCGATAGGTATTATCATAAAGTTTGTATTATCGGCTATAGTTGTCTTACTTATTTTGTTGAAAATTAATTGAAACGTAGCTTCTCATCGCACGTCTGAGCTCTTCGGGAACTAGTAGTTGAGGACACAAACCATAAAATGTGAAAAGAGCATAGTCTAACTATATTACAATTTTATTTTAGACAAAGAAAATGGTGCCAGGATATGCCAGATACTAAAGTCTAAATTCTCTAGAAAAAGAAGAGACATTAATTGAAAATCAAGGTCAAGTAACTAGACGTGAATTTATTTAGAAAACATAAGTCCCTCGTTAGTAATCAAAGTAGTTTCTTCGATAATATAACTTCACTCATTAGCTTATAAATATCCTAGTAGAAGTTAAAGGTCTCTTCTCTCATAGATGAGATTCAAAGCTACATAGCCCAGCAAATAGTAAGTCCCCGACAAGCCTTCACTCGTTGAAGGTTTTCAAAATAGCTTTGATTATAACATTACACGAACTGGCAGACGTCACGCCTTCGTTTTTCTTTTCAAGGCTCGCGAACCGTTCCCTTCACGTCACGTAAAAAGTGAGCCAATTTTTCACAAAGAATATTCGCCGCTTTCAATGACAGTGTAAACATTTCGAACGAGCGCTACAAATTCGCTTATTTTACAGTGGCTTCTCACGACAAGTGATACCACCAGCCGCATTTTGTCCAATTTTTTTTAATTACGTTGTGTAGTTGCGCTCATTTGTTTCCTATCCCAACATTCAAAAGAATCTTTGCTTTGGAACACAGCATATGCACATGCCATCAGTGGCATGCAAAGGGTATGCAGATTATATAAAATGAAGAAAATATCCAGTACGAGTTATAAAAACTTAAGGATAGGCATTGTAAGAGTTATTAAAAGCGTACACTTAAGTATTTATAACTCTTACCCACTGGAGATTTTATCCATTTTATATCATCTGCATACCCTCTATGCACGCTACTGCATGCTATTGAGTGTTGTGGAGTCAAAATCTTTCTTTTGATATAATATAGGAGGTACCCAACCCCTAGGGTTGGAAGGCACGCTCTATGTCCCCGTTCCCGGGGCGCCTTTGGCTAATTAAAGGGTATTTTTAATATGTCCTAGAGGAGGATCTACCACGGCGTACACCGCTAGCTGCGTCACGCATGTGTGAGACCGTGTTCCCGTCGCCCAGCCACCAGGCGACTGGTTGGAACACCATGGGGTTTCATTCGAGTTACGAGTTCGACAAAATACCATGTATCCATGAGGATTTTGTCAAGAAAAAAAAATACTTAAAATGGTTATCTAGGCGCAGTTTGTAAAGCACATGTCCTTTAGTTCAGTTACTAAGTTAAATGAGAAGTTTTACTATGAGTAACATGCCACCATTTTCGTCAAAATCATAAGACATACCGATGTCGATGACATCTTGTGTTGCGTGACAACGGGAAGTTTGCTTATCTTGCTTTTTAACCTACCCTAAGTGGAAGGGCGGCCGGTGATAATGCACATAGCACAATATTGTACACATTTGTCTATTTTTGCGAATGAATGTACAATCATACACGAAACTTATAAAGTAATGTTTGTTTTGTTGTTTGCACTTGACGACTATCATGTTAAATGAAAAGAAATAATGACGATGACTAGGTTAAGGCGCGCTTGCATTTTCACTCTCGTCGCGAAGGGAAGTAGGTACTCAAGGAACCCGTGGCAGTAAACAGAGATGCCAGTAGAGCGTTTCACACTTTAGCCGTTTGTAATAAGAACACGGATGAATTTTGTTTCACTAAGGTAACGAACTCAACTTTGCAGGGCCTCCACATGAAATTAGAGATTTAATACTAACACTCATACTACTGGTAGGTAGCTTCATCTATACAACGCTCGTTCTTTCCGTGTAAATATCTAATATCTTAATCGATTAGATTACATATGGTTTAAAAATTTGTAAACATCTAGATGTGTTGCGTGTTTTATATAAACAATTGCATTGTAAACGCGTAGTCTAATACGAACATTATTATTACTGACTATACCACTTTCGGTAAGAACATTAAACCGCGACGTTTCGGTATAGACAAAAGGAGGCACTAGTTAGTTCAAACACAACTCAATATCGTCCTCCACGAATATCTTTCAACGTCACAAAAAAAGGGGCCAAAGAAGTCCCAAACTTCCAAAATTAAAAAAAGAAATCTTGTTCAAGATATCACGTACCGTGAGATGCCGCCATTACGTGTATGCCGCTGCTGGTTTTTTTTAATTTTCCTCTTGAAATAACTCCGTGCAACCGCGTTGTCCTAAAGAATTCTGGCACGAATAGATAATGAGATGCTAAAATAGACATCGCCAGTGCACGGTTTGACACATTTTGTTACGCGGCCAAGTGCGGCACTGGATATCGGTCAAGTTAATGTGCAATAAATAATGTAATCGCGAATTTTGTAATTTGCATCATAGCTAGAACGAATTCGTAATAATTATAATGAAACCGGAGAGAAATTTGACGAGTAACTCTACGTGATTGGTTCAGAAATAAGAAGGTCCTCGAAGAACCAAAGTTACCAACATAGCTTCTATAACGAGACGCAAAACTGTGGCAGTTGTCGGGACATATCATAATTTGGACAAAGTATGGATGCTGGTTCCTAAGGTGCTGGAATGATGACTTTAAGTCATTCAGCCCAGCTCGGGTCCCAAACTACGTGAGTATACATCATTCGAGTTGCAGAAAGCCTATTGACGTAAGCGGCACTCCCTCTCTCCGCAACAGATCTTCGGTAATAAAGCTTGGGTGTAAATTTTTGCCCTAACCAGGTTGCTCTTCTAATAATTTTAAATAACATTGTGAGATGGTGATAACAAAAAAAAACACCCGGCTAAGTTTGTTGTGGGCTTCTTCTTAGACCAGGACGCGTTTGGAACCCTCGTAGCTTTAGTTTTAAGTTTACGAATGTGGAAATCGCCATCATCTCACTACCGTGTAATTCTTATGTAAAGATATTTTTGCCTTGACTTTGACTTTGAATAATTGTTACAATGAATAATTGTTAAGTCAAACATTGTAAAGTCAACATCTCCTGAGAATGCTCCGGTTTCGGAGCGAAACGTGCATACCTGCATAGTTATATATATAGTACATTGCCGAAGATCTGTTTGGTGTGGAGTATAAGGATTGAAAAAATTATAAATTGCACCACACAGATTCCCCTGCTTTTCGCGGAGTATAGCAAATTAAGCTTAATTTTCATAGATATATTATGAAAATTAAGCTTAATTTATGGGTTTCCGCAAAGTAACGCCTGCTTCTATCCAACATTTGAATATTTTATTTCAATTGTTGATATAGTAAATGTTACCGATGCACTAATGATGCTCATCCATTTTATGTACCTAAAGTTTACGGGCATAAATAATTGAATTCAATTGTTTTATATTCCACTACAAGTTAGCCCTTGACTGCCATCTCATCTGGTGGTAAGTGATAATGCAACCTAAGATGGTATATCGTATTCATACTCCTAATAGGTTTCTAGGTGACATCGCTTCGGAACACTCAATCTCTAATAAATATTTTTTGGTGAAAAAAATTAAAGGTATATCTTAATATCTTTTTTGACATGCAAAAACAAACTTTTTTTCAATGTAGGAATGAAAGTAATAATTTCAAAAACAAATCTTATAATTTCAAAAACAAATTACACGGAAAATTTAAGCTAGTCACTTACTCCCTTAAATGTTTCCTAGTTTAGTTTTTTAACCTGCTTACAAGGAGGATATATTAACTATATAAAATTGAAATGTATTTAAAAATTTGGATTATATATTGCACGCCTCATAAGCGAAGCGTTGAGGTTGTGCTCTACTATCGACATTTCAAAAGAAGCAGTTTTCTCGAAACTGAAATTGATTTTTTGTTATTTATATTGCACTTACAGGTTAATTTGAGTACACTAATATCAAGTCAAATAATTTGTCAGGCACATAAAATACATTTCAATAACAATTTTTTTGTTTAACATAGTAAATAATAACATTAAACATAATCTTTTCTGGACGTCCGTGTATGGACGGGTGTATGTGGCATCAAAATTGGTCGAAAAAATGATCGTATCGGAATAATTTTTTTTTAATTATCTAAAGTAACACACGACATAATTTCTTAGTTAATATGAGCGTTCAATTCACTGTCGTTAAATTTCCATGTAATTATTCTAGCTAATATTAATTGTAACTTTCAATGTGCAATCATTATGACATTCCCGTGTCTTGTTTACAAAAAATGAACAGCTTTCTCATAAAGAGCCTCTAAAGTTTTGAATTTTTTAAACAAAACGATTTTAAATTCACCTGTTGCTTCTTTATACTACACTATACTTGTCACCTGGATCTCCTTTACTCCATTTATTATTATTTAAATTTTCAATTTAAATTACCACTCAATTCAACAGTAGTGACACCGTGAAAGATCTTGAGACAGTACAAGAACTTGGCACATGAGAACGAGTGTATTTGTATATTTATATTATATACACTTTTAAAAATAATTAATTTTATTGTGAAAAAAATGAGATTATGAGGCGTGCACTTTTGGATTTTCCAAATTTTTTATATTATAGTTTACTTATTCCTCTCTGTCCCCCTGCTCTTGGAGTTTTTTTATAAAATTTCGTCAATGAACTAAGAAAATGTTTCAAGTGTAACTCATAACGCTAGTCCGATTCGCGGGTGACCGGTTTTTATAACGTTGTAATGTTGTAAATTTACTCTGGTACAGAATTTTTCACAAAATATATTTCGAAATGATCTTGTATTTTACCAAGAATACGTGATGAAGATTTATAAATATTTATACATTAATTAACCCCAGTAATAACCTGACCTCCTACATGACTCAAGTTTATTAGGTCGGAGGCTTTAGGGATCATGGCTCATCCATATTCCTTTTAACCTTCCACGTATAGGAGGGGTGTTAGTGATGGACTGATGCGTCTGTCTGTATCTCTGCACTCGATTCGCTTATAATAATTAAGTAAATATTGACCAGTCTACTGAAAGGTGGTCTTTCAGTAGACTGGTCAATATTTACTTCATTTTGATTGTTTAGTTTTACTATATCGTAAATTAGAGATTGGCTGCAATCATACCTGATGGCAAGTGGTTATGTAATATAGTGAGTTTAGAGAGGAAAACGAAAGACAGATTGGTATTCTAGATCAATTTTTATTAAACTACAAATTTCTTTAATCCTTGACTGCAGTCTTGGTGCCCTCTGATGAGAAGATTAAATATAAATATCAACTTTTGTACGCTCTTTCTTCGTTTGAAGTCTCTGAAAGCACCAACTTTACCAGCTAGGTACATCCTGACCCGGCTCACTTAGCTTTGCTTTTAGTTAAGGAGATAATAAACTTCTGTAAAATTAATTGTAGATTCAGTCTTCTCATATTGTTTGTGGATATCTGCGGCACATAGGTGGAACTTTCTAGTATTTTATGTTATGGTAGTATAATATGAGGTTTGTGGATATAGATAAGTAAATTAATGAAGCGGTGATAGCGGTGAGGTTAGGACTTCGGCTTTATTTTCGGAGGGCCGAGTCCCGGCACGCACATTTAACTTTTCTTGGTTAAGTGCGCTTTGAGTAATTCAATATCACTTGCTTTACCGAATACATCGCGAGGAAACCTGCATGCCTGAGAGTTCTTAGTAATATTCTCAAAGGCGCGTGATACACCTCTGGGAGACCTTAACACGATGCTCAATTACCTCAAAGGAGTTTTTCAACAGGTGCCCGTGTTCATACATAATTTGTTCATACGAAAGACGAAGCTTATGTGCAGTGTGCATGCTCCGTTTCACACGATTCAGTTAAAGAAGGGCAATTTTAAGAATGGAAACCATCCGTTTCAACTCGAATGGGCAGAGTTCTGGAACCTCAGAAACGCGTAGCTATGTCAATAGGTGAGTTACAAAGCTTAAAGAAAAGATAGGTGTTAGGGTTGCAAGATGTTGAAATGTTTACCTCGTACCCTAAATGTAACGATGGTATCCCCTAATTAGTTTGGCAGGTGGAATCACGAGTCGCAGAGCCGCTGGACGCAAGAGGAATTTGGTTGACAGTTGACATCCACTGGTTGACTTTATGACGATGAAATTCAATTGAGTTCATCCACATTCAAAAAAATGGACAGAAAAACCAATTTCTTTTATGGTCCAGTAATTGCTCCATAATGGAACTTAACGGTAGATAAGATAAGAATTATGTGGCTTTATCTTAATATAGGAAACCTTTATATTAGATTGTAATATCCAACTAATATTCCTCCAACAATATGAACAAAGCCATATTTTCTTCTGTTCTTGAATGGGAATATTGCACACGTTAACTCGGGTAATATATTAATAAGTACTTTGAAAAAAAATTACCCATTCTATATCTAATTTAATAAATGAATTCTCTTTTAACGTCGATTATATTAAAAATAACTCATAAATGTTAGTCACATACTTGAAGGGACTTAACCATTCATCAATTCAGACGAACTGTTTTTGTTAATATTGATGTTTTTTTTTTTGTATAATACGACCATACACACATCGCCATCTACTCCCAAAGTAAGCGTAGCTTGTGTTATGGGTACCAATATAACTGATTAATAATTTTTATGAATAACATACATAAATACTCATAATATATAGATAAACACCTAGACACTGAAAAACATTCATGTTCATCACACAAATATTGTCCAGTTCCAGTGGGAATCGAACCATGGACTCGGAAAGCAGGGTCGCTGCCCACTCGCTCGCCAATCGGCCGTCAGTGATCAAGACTACATGACTGGTTCAACTCTTATCATCATCATCATATCAACCCATTGATGGCCCACTACAAAGCACGGGTCTCCTACCAATGAGAAGGGAATATAATAGTAATATAATAATACCTCTCATACCACACTGACCCAGTGCGGATTGCTGGATTCAACACTACTCAGACTATAAAATTACAGGGTAGAATGCTATTATAGAAATACTACCTTTAAAGATAATTATAGCATTTTTACTTTCGGTTTGAATTCAACGATTATTTATGTTTGTTAACAATAGTTTGTATTTATAATTATTTTATGTAACTAGTGATATTAAATCTGAATGTTTAATTTTACGATAACTATATGTTCACATAATATTGAAACTTCTAAGTTACATATTTCAGTAGACACTTCTGACAAGACAAGCGTATAATTGTATGTAGAACACGCTTAACTTCTCATTACCCTGGAGCCTACAGAAAGTTGCCCTAGGCGTTTATAATTAGAACGTCGAGTATACGCAAATTTAAAAAGAAGATTGTGTCCAGTGTACCGAAAAATCTCTGAAAAAACTGAAATAGATTAAAAGTGTAGACCGGTCACGCATTTTAATTGTAGATATCTAGCTTAGTCGCTTTTATGTTTTTCTTTATAAAGAAGAAGCAAACGAAGAACTGATTTGGCATACATATAAATCTGTTCGAACTGCAATTTCCAAGCGGAATAATTATCCCTAATTCTTAAGGTATACAGTTAATTTATTATTATTTTCATATTTTTATTTGTATTTTCTTACACTGGTAACTTAATTTTGTGTGTGACGTTAGGATTAGGTAATAGGATAATATTTTAGTTTGATATTAAGAACTTAAATGCTGTAATTACATACTTAACTTTAATTAACAGACGATATATCTTCGATTTGACCTTTAATTAATAATGTATATATTATAAAAAAGTGTCTTGGGCACAACATAAATTAAGGTAAAAAGTTTTAGTTTCGAACACATACAAGCACAATGTGTTATTTATTGCTATTACATATAGTGCATAACCACGAGGTTAAGTTAATTATTTTACACGCTCGCTCGCTCGTTTCAATTTTGCAAGTAATGGGTTTATTCCAACTTTCGCTTGGAACGTCAGTAATGTGATCAAACTTTAGATGGAACAAAATATTAGAAAACTGCTACTGAATGCCACTTACTTCTAGTTCACTTGACTATTGAGAGTGTCGAGCTACGTTACATTAAGTTTAAGGCCCGAAGAGCATACGCTAGGTTGTAAACCGTTTTATGACAGCTGTAAACCGACTTCCGAGACATTAAGATGTTTGCAGATTAGTGCAACTTGCAGCTAACGAGAGTAATAATGTTCTATGCTGCCATATTGATTTTCTAGAAATAAGACATGTTTAGTTGCATTTCAGATTCAATCGTTTATTGTAAACCTTGGCGTTTAACTTGTAGACTTAATGATTTGTTGTTTATTTTCCTGCACTTTCTTCGTTCGCCCATGTAATATTTCGGTCGAACTATATTTGGACTGTGATGGGTTTTTATCAAAATTTAATATTCAACGAATTATATGCTTTTGGATTACAAGAATTCCATTTTCATGATTCCAGTAGCTTATTTGTCAGGCCAGCCTGGTCAAGAACAACCTGAACCAATGAGGGTTGGCGGGATATTACGATTATAATCACATGTTAGTTGTGTTAACAAGTAGGACCGACGGTTTACTGGTTTACTTAACGTGCTCTCCAAGAAAGTTAACCATGTAATTTTGTAAAAGCATACAACGATTTAGCTTAGATTCATCAAAAGCCATAATGACAGCGCTGGGCAGACGGGTTGGTGATGGCAGTAGTTGGTAGTAGTCGCACAGAGGATGCTGCTGTCCGTTCTCCGATATATTTCCTAAGTCGCCTCGTACGAAAACCGTGAGAAGAGGAGGGGAGGTGACAACTGTTATTCTAATGGGCCAGAGACCCCACAGATTTATCTTATATTATTAAATTATATTCAGGTATTTCTTAGTACAGTCTTACACGCAAAGAAATTAATATGCACTAGGTACTTATTGTAAAGTAAGTTTATCTTTTTCCACCAAATTATATTGTAGCTGCCAACTTGTGGTCTTCTAAACTACAGCCCGTTCACCTCCAACGACCACTTTTGCCAGATAGTTGACAACTTATCGGCTTCGCGTTGAGCGTGTGGTGAGTGACCGCGTTGAACTTGACGTGGTAGGATTACGAGTCGATTGCGAGCTAAAAAGTGGTTGACGATACGTTGTTCACTATTTTATTACTCGTGGTGGACTAGTCGTCACCAGGGTTGGTTGTGAATGTTAGGTTATAATTGAACTAGCGTTACACAATAAAAACGCTTTATCTGTAAAACTAATCTTACAAACAATAAATGAATCATATTATTTTAAAAAGAAAGAAAGGAAAAAAAAAGTCATTGCGCCACACATTACAATACCAACAACACCACGTAAACATACGTGTGGCACAACCTAGTAAAAGGTGCCAGCATTGTGCTGCATGCTCCATACAATTAAGATTATGTTTTGAAAATCACTGAAAATATAATGAAAGCATAGATTAAATTTACGCCACGCAGCCGGTTTACATGTCGAGAGCGAGCGTGGAGAATGCTTGACCTTT
Source organism: Pararge aegeria (assembly GCF_905163445.1). Classification (NCBI taxonomy): domain Eukaryota; kingdom Metazoa; phylum Arthropoda; class Insecta; order Lepidoptera; family Nymphalidae; genus Pararge; species Pararge aegeria. Next base: position 8,697,918 of record NC_053187.1, read on the forward strand.
ATTACATAATACCTGCTGAAATGTCAATGAATTATAATGGAGTTTTTAATTAATTGACGTTAACAAGCTATCAACGAGGTATATTAAATTCGTATAATAAATTATTAACTTACTCATTTAGGGATCATGGCACATTTTTTAACGCAATGACTGCCAGACATAAAAAAGATTTAAATGAAAAAAAAAATACTTTCAAAGGTAGTTACTTATAAAGGTATATTAGTTTTAATGTCACCGTAATTATAATCCTTCATTCGTTTGTTCATTTTTTCACAAAACTAAGCATAAGAGCTTTATTGTATGAAGCGAACCAGGGCACTCTCTAGTACAGAAACGAAAAACGTTATGGCGAGCATATTCAGATTCGCTCAATATCTATTGTGCAACATTTTGTGTTAGTTCGATTATTAGGTGGGTCAGCTTTATTAAGAAATAACCTCTCTCTGTATGATGACATCAAAGAAAACATTAAACCTAACTCTTGTATTTGCTTTTGTTACCAAGTCAAGCGTAATCTTTTAATTATTAATTCTTGCGTTACAATTTAATTGGGAGGTATAATTAACTATTATTGGAAATGGTATGAGAGTATTTGAATATTAAATTTCGTTTGTTTAAACTAAGTATGAAAATTTGTTACGAAAACTTGGACATTGCTATTAATTGTTACGCCTTTGTTATAAATTTGCTTTATCACTAACTTTTGAAGTCTGGTGAATTTATGATATCAAATCATCTTGGATATTCATTTTCAAATGACTTACTTAATTTTTTTTTACTATCTTAACTATTACAGGTCTTGTTTTAAGCCAAGTAGTTGTGGTCTAATTTTAGAGCTAGCATGAATTAAAATACGAAAAATAGCAGTTGCATTACATACTGCTTAGTTACTTCGTTCGGTAGAATAATGAGCTAAGAGACAGAAAAATCCGCAGTTATTGATATTTTAACCAGGATAGATCAGGTAAGGTGGAGTAGAGGATCGGAGCACATGCTACAAGCAACCAGGCAGGCAAAGATATTGGGAGGATAAGCTTAAATTTACAGCTGGTCCATCATAGAGTAGCTTACCATCGTGTAATAGTAGTGATTTTTGTGAAAAAGCTCGTCAAAGCCTTATTAGCCGGGCATAACACTTGCAATGATCTGTAAGACAGCCATATTACAGGCTTGAATAAATTTGAAAAATTTCTTGGCTCCGTGATTTGAGATCTATGTGCCTACTTGAATAAAGAAATATTTTACTTCGACTATTTGACTTTGGTCTCATGATAGTCTACATCAACGATCTTCGCTATAATAACTTTATACGAGAGTTAGAGCATTGACCCACCTTGCTCCTCCACGATCATTATAACGCGAGGTTGAATGCGCTCTTGGAGCAGGTGTCCACCCCGGACACTGCATTGGGCTGGAACTAACAAAATAGATAAAATACAACAACCTAAAATGATTGGCCTAATCCGAGATTCAAATCCAGGACTTCGTGATCCTATATCTAGTTGAAAATCCAAAAACTAGACCAACAAGGTAATATGTACATTTGACGTACGAGCTATCTTGGATCGTCAAGAGTTTTATGATTCCGATACGATGACGTTTAGCAAACTAAAGATGACCAAGTTACAGTGAAATACAAAAATATTTGATAGCAGAAGTTAGTCAAATTCAATTTTATCTGACTAAGTGAACTAGAATTCAATACTGTTAATCAAATAGAAAAAAAGAGTAGGCATTTTGCCATAACATTGTTTGAATAGACCTTCAAATTACGAAGTGGTGGTGTCTATCAACTCATTTGTTTGCTACTAGACAGTTTATGGTCGCGTAAAAATGGACAAGTTGTCGCTTGCACGAAGATTTATTGCTGTAGTCAACGTTACGGTAATTGCCCGAGCTAAAAGTGGTTCGATACGCAAACTACTCGTGTCAAAACTGACTTACCCATTAAGGTGTTTGGGTAAACAATCGTATACGAGCTACGAAAAAATTTTGCAATGCAAAACATAAAATATCCCTCTTTTCTATAAATCGAGACGTTAATAATGTAGATGATGAAGAAATTTACTTATTGGGAGAAAAAATTAATAGCAATAGTTTAAACCATATAAACGACGGCGAAGACTATAGTTTTATTGTGACTTGAGTAGACAACTTGATATTGTATTGTTTGAGTAGACTTTCTAATTTCGGAGTGGTTGTCTCAGTCAGTCAGTATTTTTTTTGATACCAGACAGTTCATGGTCGCGTAAAAATAGAAAAGGTTGCACGAAGATTGCACAAAACCAATTTATTAGGGAGTGGGGAAGGAATAACTGATTATTTTATGTAAGGAACCGTATTCCATGCAAAAAAAAAAGTTAAAAATAACCCCCCACTTGGTTAGCTGATGTTTAACCATAGTTTTATGCTTAACATAATGATTATTTTATTGTAGTCCCAATGGTTACAGAGCTCTTCAATAGAACCACGACGCTGCTTAAATGTAGATTGCGTAGGCAACTCTTAGGTAACCATACTTAGTATTTACGTGCAAAATGAGGCATGGAGAAAAATAAAAAGCCAAAATCTGACGTACGTAGTCGGTCACCCATCCAGATACCTATCATTTGATCAACGATTGGATCAACATTGCTTATCCAATGACGTCCCACTATGAAATCCTACCCTATGTAGCCTCAACTATCTACTTTTATAAATACCTTTAAGTAACTGTACATTTTGCGGTAAAGCTTACATTAATGTCATAGGGTTAATATGTGGACAGGCTGTAAGCTAAAGCGTACATACACGGTGAAATAATGTGGCAACATTTTAAAACAAACAAAAGCCGCTAACAGCATCGCTTCGCCGAGTTGGAAATTTGTTCAATACCGGTAAAATAAGTTACCGACGCTGATCGGCACTTCGACATGTAAATTCAAAGTTTAATAAAAATAAATTCATTTATTTTCTATAGAAATTAAGTAGTTTCGAATGTTTCAGTAATTTTATAATGTGCTTATTTAAGCACATTATAAAATATAACGTAATTTAACGTTTGATATAATATTTAGTTTCACTTACATTATTTATCTGTTTAGCGAGCATTCTGGCACTCGCATAGCTTGTACCTTTAGTTATAGATGTAGGCAGTGGTAACATATTGAATCAATGGATTTAGATGTTCACTCATATACTGTATATAAGCTGGGCTTGCGACTATGCTGTCGTATAACCCTTATGTACCTTTTCCCAACAAATAGAAAATATCCCCTTAACCATAATGGCTTCAAATATGTTTTTACATCCAGAATAAGTTCCTTGTTTTCACTTACAATTATCATACAAGATATCTCTGTTAAATAAATAATAAATAAATAAATAATATATTTTCAGAGCGTAAAAGAAGCTTTGCGCGACCTTTATATATAATATTGTCTTAATCGCTTAGATGATTTTTCACAGATTGTGTATTTAAAAAAATAAGCCAAATTATGTTTTTTGTTAAGGATGTTCTATAAACAAGTTGCCGAAAAATAAATTTACAAGGCAGTAACTTCTCTCTTATTTACAATGTAAACCTGTGCGAAGATCGAGTGGGTACAATACAGAATATACTTTAATATTAAAGAAAAGGATGTTAAAACAACTTATTTTTTTAAAGGCAACAAGTGCTGCATTAATAATTATGTAAGTGTATATTTGCCTAGATGCTCCAACAATTCCCGAGGCCTTGGCTCTTGGTGACAATGAACGCAAGTCACAGGCTAAATATACGCCAACGTCCCACCTGCGGCCGGGTTTCAACTCAGCGTCAGCTGTTTATTCTACGTATTGGCTCTTAAACGATTTCCTCAACCGCGACCTTTAATTTTTAAATGACTGCAGATTGTCAACCTTCCGGATTGACGTTGGGAATTTACGAGACAAGATTTTTCTTCAATTCACGTTTCATGTCCACTTGACAGTATTTGTAGCTTCCATTTTTCACAAGGCCTGGAAATCTTACTTTGATGTCGTAAGATACGTTAATTACTAAAGTATTTATATGATTTTTTTTTAATAAATTAAGCGTTATATTTTTTATGTAGTAGTCTTTATAATTATATATGAATTACTGGGTATGCGAATAGGTGTCTTTTAATTTTCAAAGATAGTGGCACTGATGGATGCAAATGGCGTGGTGTCATGTTACCGACATTGCGTCGCTCTATTTTGAAAATGGCCTGAGGATAAGTGAGGTCACATGCTTGGCTTTAAGCGTTTAATTAATTCAGCAACGTGTTTCTCTACATGTACTAAGAAAGTTAAACTTGTCAACATAACAGACTTTACTGTCATGTATCATGGTGTTGTGTTCAAGTTTTCAGTTCCAATGGAATGTTATTATATACATATTCAAGGGCAAGGCTGAAAAAATATTTCTGTAGACTTCTTTTAACTAAAGTATATATGTCATGCCTGCGAACATCTTTTAATTTTTTTTATATAGTTATGGTAATCGAAAACTGTCCCCTACAAACACACTTCGCATTACATGCAAGAAACACTGCCTACAAAGACTCACTCCGTATCCATTAATCTGAGGTATAGATGTTAAGGCTCGTGTGCCTGTTATCGCGTCCTTTTTCTTAAACCTTTTTTGATCCATAAAAGAAAAAAAGACCAGAACATATCAATACGGCTTGGCAGCAGGAATAAGCATGTTAATTCTTTTGAAGAGCTCTATTACAGAAGCTACATATTACATAGCTCCTAGTGTAGGTTTTCAGTCTTAATAGTTTTGTGCCGCTGTCAAGCAACATCGTGTGGTTTATTTGATATCATAGGTTACATACTTGCAGCAGGTCTCTTAATAATAATTTCCTGTTCACCATTCCAGAGACTCACGATTTAATTAATAAAATGGAATTTGAATAGAAACTAATAGGTGTCTTTATTTATAACATGATGTACGCAACAAACGTGTAGAAGCGGTGGTAGTTTAGTAGTTGGATCTCCAGCAAGCACCTCTAACTGTTTGAATATATATGCGTTTTAAATTTAAGCAATAAATTATCACTTGATAAATGTGTGTAAACATATTTGCATGCTTGAGAGTGCTTCATAATTCCCTCAAAGGCTTGACTGCAAATCTGCATTTGGCCAGCGTTGCTGACTACGGCCTAAGCACTTCTCATTCTGAGTTGAGACCCATGCCCCGTAGTAGGTCGGTATACCGATGGTTACGAACAAATGTGTGCTACTATTTCTTGTTCATTATTCTTAAGAACTTGATTTACTGCACGTAATAGATAGGCATTTTTTAAATGTATAGAACATTCCTTGAATACTCATAAATTATAACGTGAGCCACAATTTATTTCAATATTTTATTTTGTAAATATTCGGTTATTTTTGCATTTCTATAAATATACGTGTTACGCATGATTACACCAGCACCAAAATATGTCAATGTCTGGAAATAGCCAGTTATCCATAATCTTTTACATTAGGCGTGTTTTACACACTGCACTAGATGGACATGCAGTGCAAAGAAGCTGCGTGACACTAAAGAGGCTAAAGACTACGCAGATAAAATTATGTCGTGCGGTACTGCAAAACTTCACATTAGTTTATTTAGCCCAAACAGTTTCATGGACAGAGAAGAGAGGACACAGACTATAATTTAAAATATATTGTGTACATTGGGCGTAATATAATAAATTCTGCCATCTAAGAGCTTAACAAGAGAATTTATGGTGGGATTGTTTCTCTTCAGCATATAAAAACACAGCATATAATGTAGTTTCGGCAAGACACGATTGTTTCGCAAATAATAATAACTCTAATGTGCCGATCTGAACTTGTGTATAACACTTCTAATGAATATAACAATATGAAATCGTTGTTCTTGCAACGAAATACTCGTTTATATATGTTGTTAATTTCTCGTTAAATTGAGTAGGTATTGTTTTCTATTTGTATTATTTGTGTTCTGCAGTTTCCTTAAGCTTTGTGAATCTAAAAAAAAAATAGAGTAATAGTTTGAATTTCAGTCATAAATAAGTTTTTGTGGTAATTAGTTCAAATATTATTACCTTTATTATTACCTTTATAGGAATTAGCTGATAATTCCTGTAAAGGTAATAATAAAGTTCTTAAATTATTTCATAGCCAGTACATGTATCACAAACGTACGAGTATCAGAGATTATTTGCCCAAATACACATGGGATTTTACTTGTGATTGGCTTTTAGCTAATTAATACGTTTATCGTGTTCGTATGTATGATCTACTTAGAAATTATTATTGGATTAGAAACGAGTAATCTCATTAACTATGTAGGTAAGGTGCTCCTGACATCTGCTGTAACCTGGTAACCTTTCGTCGTAGGATTGTAACATGTTAATTCGCTTAGAGCAAGTTTCAACATTTGAAAGCCTAGTTTTGTTATTTTAGTGTTAAGACTGTTAGTAAAATAATATTGTGATATTCCTACGGGAACAAGTTGACACTAGCTTCTGATGCTAATCCTGAGAGTTGAGGATTGTTACCTAAGACCGTGCAAATTCGCATTAGATCAAAATTGTGGCTCTTAACTCATATAGAGTTCTAGGTATCTGGTTCTATCTAGATATAATATGTTATATACCCACCATATATATCTAGACATTTTCTTTCGGAGGCCTTAAATAATGATTATGTAATTTCCCTTCATCGATTACCAAGGTTTTACAAATGAATAGAAAAAAAGAGTTTTATAACATAATATTTTGTTTAGATCTATTGCACAGAATGTTAAATGGCCTACGCAAAACGTACTTTTTGTTGAAAATCCACAAAATCCTTGAATTTATATTTGTGACAGTCTATCCATCACGGCTTCGCAGTGGCATGACAGCCCCGCTTTTTAGCGTCGAAGTAATTTTAACATAGCACTTTCTACTGAGTGAGTGGTGGCGAAATTTAGTGTGAAATAAGGATGAAGATAGTAACAATTTAATGGTTTTCTTTTACTACGCATACGATACGCAATTTACAAACACATGTAGTCTTCCAGCTTTATGGTTGCCCTGAAGCTTGAACTGGAAAAAATATTGAAATCGTTTAAAAATTTTCGGAACCGACAGGATTTGAACCTGCGATTCTCTGGCAATCACGGCCTAAGCGCTTTCTCCTCTCTTGTCTCTAGTAATAATAGAACTGGGCGTTGTATAATCCAAAGTATAGGCCCCTAGTAGAATAACGCAGGCATGTTTTGTGGTGTCCAAAGGATCGCTCTCATCGCAAAGACGGATTTAATATGGCAAGTATATGGAATTTCTCCGAACAATGCACATCCCACATTCTGGGGGTTCGAATGTCTACATTCTGACACTACGGATTTATGCACCGCTCTACCGCAGCCGTCTTACGGTGTATACACATTATATCGCCGGATGATTTAACGTGGATACGCTACAAATCTTGTAATCAATGCTGTCAAACGTCACTTTTCCATAGGTACAGTAAACAAAAGTGACGTTAGACAACAGCGATTGCAAGATTTTCAGTAAGATTTACGCCTGACGCAAGCCTGTCGCGAGATACGTAATCACCCTGCTGATAAGATGATGATGTTGAATTATAAAAATTATAGTAGAGGAATAGGACGCCAACAAAGCCGCGGGCAGAACTAGTTTAAAATAAGCCAATTTTAGAACGTATATATTGATCGAAAACCGCCATATTTGCAGATTAGATATGTACACCCATAACCAAGCGCAATGGGTTTAGATCAGTTGAGTACCTACGTAGATAGTATCATATCAAAGTAATTACATATGTGAAACGATGTATAAAACTGCTGGCATGATAACTATAATAAGGGAAAATACGTACATTTATTCATTTACTCACTCCGTACATATACCGTACTTAATATCTCATTGGGGAAGGATTCAGAGAGACCTACCACGTTGTTCCAATCTAGGTTGGGTTTAAGTGATTATTTACCTACTTTAGTGTGAACAACTGACACCGACAAGTCAACGTACTAGGCTCGGGAGTGGACATTGCCAATTTTCAAACTTCGGATCAAGAACGGATACTTAAGATTTATTAACAGGAAACCCCAGTATTTTACTTTTCCTCTAGATAATGAAACAATGAAACTCGGGATCTGTAAACTAATGTGCTAAAAACTACACCATCCAGACGGTCGCAAGAGTTTATTGTCGAATTAAATATTGGCAACAGACAACAGTTGGTATATTATGTTAAATGTTAATGTTGATATAAGAAACCTCTCACCGATAGATCACAAACATCTCCGATATAGATGCTGATTCTGTTGTACGCATCTCTAAACTAACCAATTGACAGGTCTGAAAGCAGCCTTCCTTATCGCTTTATTGTTTTTAGAAAAGGAGAGCACTTTTTTTGAATCTACCAAATTAGCTTTGTGGACCTACTCGTACAACAGATGTGGCAAAATTATGATTTATTGTAAGCCACTGCTCACTGCTCTGCTGTAAACCTTGTGCACGCCACTCCGTGCACAAGGTTTTTGACTGGGGTAGGCACAAAGTAGAAAGATGGCATCCAATGGGTAAATCCTCCTCCTTTACGAACTTTATAAATATTTGAGGGTAGGCAGTGCATATATGAAGTGCACGCCACTTATTGTAAGATATGGGAATTAGGTCGTTCATCCATTGGTCTGATCCAGCATAAAAGATTAGCAAACGCCACGGGTTCAGGTTCAGGCCAAATGTTTCTTGAACCTTTATTAGGATCGCTACAAAATATTTAAATTATTATACTTATAAGTAAGTTAATTGGTTACTTTTTTAGACGAAGGGAAGTAATTTTTGTACAACAGAGAGTTAATATTCAATTTTTTACTTATTTAAAAGAAACTTTGTAAGTGCATTAATGTTTCATTTAATTTTACCTCGCTAAAGTCTTATAAATTTCCACGATTTTTCTTTGAGCTACGCGAATGTGTCCCGCAGGAAATTGAGTCTTATTATAAACTTCGTTCTCAAGATTAGGGAATTCAGCCAATTTACGATAAAATCTGTCTCTTAAAATACATCTTACGTAGCGTACTTATTCAATGAGAGTGGTGTGACCTAGTTGCGGCATTTGATGACTGTTCGATTGTGTTGGTAAAGCAACCAGGTCGGTAGTAGGATGGGTGACCTTCATCGGAAGTACATAATAAATTGGCATATATTTTCCCCCCTCTCTCGTAACAGACATTTCCCGGCCACACTCACTTGGTTTCGATTCCTGGTTGAAAAAAATATTTGAGGATTATATTTTCTTTAATTAATTTATTTTTAGAAATTTGGCACACAGATAACTTGCGACAGACATTGTATACTCTTAATACCAATAAAGCACCGGTGAAAACTTAAAAAAAATAAGTTTATGACAACGTTAAGTTAGTTTTTTTATACCGGCAAAGTAACAGTTCCACAGGATTCTAAAAAAAAAGAACAACGTACACAAACGGCAGGAAATAGCTAGTGGTTCTATGAAGTACTTTACATTTATATATTCTTAAAATACCTATATTAACTTTAAGAATTTATTTTTTATTTAAGCTCCGCAAAGTTTTCCTCTCAAAATTGAATATTACCATTAGCTCGGCCATCTTGAAATATAATCAATTTATAATGAAAGGCTTGCGCTTTCAAAATTCATTTTCGTAATATTGCCTTTATCAACTTGATCTAAAAAGAAAAAACGCGCGGTTAATCATAATGACTACCGAAAGTTCATTAGGCATTTTTAATTTTGCTGTTATGCATTAAAGGAATGTTCTTTTATCTTCTTTATATTTTAAAATTTATATTATATTTCACATTTTTTTTTCACTTTGTAATATCGTAGGAAAATCTAAGTTTTGAAACAAGTAGTAAATTTGTTTGGACTCATTTTATTAACTCTTAACTTTAGTGGTAGCACTAACCGTGTTTAAAATAATTAGTGGAAGGTACGTGGTTATCTTCACATCTTTTATGTTAGCGTTTCCATGCAAATTGCAAACATCTGCTCGTGAAATAAATAATAATTTGAGTACTAACCAGAATAATAAAATTATGTGTTTCAAAGGAATGAATAATGTTTTTAACTGAAACAAAGTTAACGAAAGTAACGTCCAGCACTCCGCTAGGCTGTCACATAGAAACCAGTTAGGAGTAAGGGATTAAATAAATAATATATTAATAAAATGAATAATATAGAAACGAACTCCGTTTGGTCATTTCAAATATTATTATATATTCGACAGTGATTTGATATCAGCTTTTGAAAAGTGATAAATAGATTATATTCCTTCTTACTTTTTTTACAGATTTATTAATGTCAGTTTTTGCATATAATTAATCTTGCAAGCATAAAAATAATAAGAACATGATATAATCGGACTTATGTTACAACATGGTGAAGAAAAACATCGCTAGAAAACCTACATGCCTGAGATAATTTCAAAGGTGTGTGAAGTCCAACCTTAGCCAGAGCGTATATATATATATATTGAGGTAGACTTTTTATCGTTATTATGACACCTTACACCCTACCCAATAGAGCTTACTTTATTAACTTAAAATATAGTAACCTTTTTTACAGGTGATGGGAAAAGAGGAAGGCATTTTTTACTACGGACGATGTAATAATATTAAAAACGCAATAGCAAAGCGAAGTCTTTATTCTGTGGAGCCGGTTATAATCGCGGTCTGAGCTATTGGGGTTCCACATTTTCATCCAGCCCCGCAAATGTTTCCCCTCAGGAAATTGAATCTTATTATTAACTCGAGCTATCTGGAATAAGGAATTAGGTAAATTTAAGATAAGAATCTTGCGTTTAAGAATTCATCTTTTTACATAATTATATCTTTATCATGTTTCTACTTGGATAGTACCTTTAAATAATCTCAAGTTATTGTTGGTGAGTATTATTTTCATTATGGTTATTGCCATAATCTTCTAAATTTTTGATCAAGATTGATTTGAAAAGAACATATTAAATCAATGGATTTAAATTTAAAACTTCTGAGCTGGTTATGATTAAACTTTAATGAAACAAATCTGAGAGCATATACATTCACATAAAAAAAAAGAATATTATCCGAATCGGTTTATAAATGACGGAGTTCTGAAATTTAACGGTTATAATAAAAAAAAAACAGCTGCATTATCAATCTCCGCTTTTTTGTTAGTTTGTTAGAAATACGTGTTTTGGAAATTGATCAAAATCCCAGTTATCTGTTTTAGTAAAAAAAAAACTTTTATCAGTATTACGGTACCGTACTTTTTAATAGTAAGTGATGAAGATAGACTCATGGACTTTGAATTGGTACCATTTTGATTTTTGATTATACCTGGTTGAATTTTAATAATTCTTTCGGGTACATACTTCATAACCTATATGATTATTAAAATGTTCAGTAGTTATTAATTTTTTGGGTAAAAACATGGACAGGACCTCCAGCGTTGAAGCCTGATATTAATCTGCACTCCAGGTAAGCGCTTTAGAAAATGAGTAAACAGTCAAACAAACTAAAACTGGTAGAGTTGTTTTTTCATACTGTACTATATTAAGAGTTGAACGTTTGTGATTTATTTGGGTTAATGGGCCAGAAAGGCGTGTATTTTTAGTCACGAAAGTCTTTAGAGCTTTGCAATTTTTCGGTAGTTAGTCATGTAAAAAAATCAAAATAAACTATTTGGGACACGTTGTTTTTTTATTGCATATTTCTCACAGTTTGTTTCAAAACATTTTAACTCAGATTTCGCCAGGTGTGTGACTTAATTTTTTCAAAGGTTTAATGGTAAAATTTGTAGAGTAATTAAAAAATAAGTCAGCGCTCTGAGCTCGTTTAAGATTCTACCACAAAACAAAGGACTACATAAATTATATAAAAAAGCTTGGTAATTAAAAACTCTGACTTGGAATTTCCATGAATTGACCAGAAGAATACCCGACTGTATTTAAGTCGTTTCGAAGATTACAGTATAACTTCACAAGTCAAACGAATGTATAAAATATACAAAAGTGTCAAAACTGTCTATTTAAGAACTATTTTAGTGACTAAAAACCGATATAAAACGGGTATTCCTGTTTTGGGAACTTCCTATTTATTCCAGCAGGAATTAAAAGAATACTGAAAGAAACATGGACAAAGTCTGGGTCAACAGCTAGTAGAAATGATATTGACACTCATTTTGAAGACTCGAAACGTGTACATATATATATATATATATATATATAGTAGCGTAAAGAAAATTTACCCGTTTTCTGTAAAATGTCTTAATAAGTAAAGCTTTTTCTATGAACAATTCATCTAAAAATAAAAGTTGTTCGGTATTTATTGCTGTTTATATTTATAAGACGCATAGAACGTCTTTTTTCGTATATAACTCAAGAGCCACTTAAGTTTTATAGTGGCGCGTTCCATCGCGTAGGGGGAATTTGGTAATTCTTTAATTTAGTATACTAGTGGTTAAATAAAAAGCCTTTTATTTTTAACTGGTTTCAACTAAACTGAAATGACTACGGATAATGTAAAGGGCAGTAAAATATTGACTATAGATATGCATAATTAGAGAGTTAAGGAAATCGTTTGAATTGACAGGATTAACGAAACGAAGATCGAGTGTTATTTACACAAACCATTTGTCAGATACAGATATTGGAATATTGGTATGTACATTTGATTTATAAATATTTTAATACAATGCTATTGAATTGCCTCTATCTATAAGTGCGACACCTTATCATTATTATTGTTAAAGCACACTTTCTTGCACACCAAAACAAAAAATAATAATTCAACAAGAGTTTAAATTAACAAATTATACGCAGTTACAAAAGGCGGCCTTACCGCTAAAAAGCGACCTCTATCATGCAACCTAGCACAGGAAAAGTTAATAGATATAATTATTATTCATGAAATAAACGTAGAACAATTTATTCCACAATAAGGTAGCCTTTGACTCACTTGATAGTAAGTGATGATGCAGTCTAAGATGGTAGTACATCGTACCGGATCAAATAAATATTTTTTTTTAATTTGGTAAAACATTGAAAATACAAATTACTAAAAAACTAATATGAGATGGTGTATAAGTGACTCGCTTTGTTACTGTACAGTTTATGCTCAGTTCAAGTACCTACCTTATGGTCTGTATACGTTATTGTGTGCCTACTATATCTACTAAATACCTCGAGAGACAGAAAAATACTCCGCGTTCAAGAAAGTATTTGTACATGGAGACGAATGGAGCGAAGCGTAGACGAGTAACGAAAGAAATAGGCCAATTAGATTATTCGTCTATAACGTGATAAAATTTTCACGTCATCTGTCAATAATCTGTTTAGTTCATTAGAGAACGTCTTCGCTCCGCTGAGTATAACTCACAGATATAGAGCTATTATAGTAGCTCCTTCAATATAGGAGTCCCTCAGGAATCTATATTAGAACGTTTTCTTTTCCTCTTTTACATTAATGATCTTCCTGACGTTGCTAAGGACAATCACAGGATAGTTTTGTTTGCTGATAAATCACTGATCTTTAAAGTTAAACGACGCGAAAAATGTCTTGACGATGTAAATAACTGTCTAAAGTAGTGCAATGGTGTGAGGCTAATAATTTAGTTCTTAACGGAAAAAAACTAAGTGTATTATTTCCATTGACATCACCCAATGTTAAAGAAGTAAAAACCAATGTACAACTAAACTCGTTGTGCAGTTTACTAGGCTACAAAAAATTAATGAATGAATGAATTTTATAGTTTATATAAAACGTATGCTCATATAAAAATCCTATTATTAAAGATTACTTAAATGATAAAAAAGCTTGGGAGAATTGCTCTATTTTCATAGCTTAATATTAATAGACTGTGAGATGGTGAAATCAATAAAAAAATACCCGGGTAATTCGGGCTGTGTGTGGGCTGAGGGCACTTCTTAGACCAGTGCGCGTTTGGAACCCTCATAGCTTTAGGTTTAAGTTAGCGAGCGACGTTATCACCATTACCTCACAATAATGTAATCATATATGTATTAACGCTAGATAGCGCACCCTAGATAGTGACTGTGATAGGCCTACATGAGTAAAGAACATTTGAATTCGATAGCTTTAGTAATATAACCGCCTTTGCTTAGTGATGAATATGAAATGTTACATAATTTGAGTACTTCAAAGTGTCAATCTACCTATTTTGCACGTTTCCGCTCTGCTATTTTGAAAAAAGTCTAAGCTATTTCCCAGTGAAGTGTAAATTATAATACAATTTTAAAACAACTTAGCTTTAGAAGCAGACACTTGGATATGCAAATATGAGAATGTCTCCCAACTACGTCGAGTAAACGCGACCGTCATAGAATTGCAAATATGGTTTAAAACAGCAAAATTTATCTTTAGTATAGTAAAGCGTTACAAAGGTCAAGTTTGTATAATGTAGTTTCTTAAAAAAGCTCTTTATTTTAACTAGCTAAGACTCTTAAAGCTTTTACTTTAACTGAAAGTAAAGAGAAACTCATGTATACATAAAAAGTACAAATCTTACTTAAAGTAACGTTTAATTGACGACGATTAAAAAAATTCAGATTATTACATTATTATTACTTAATTAAATGTCTACTTAATAAAGATGTAAATTTAAAGTCTTTACTAAATCAGACTAATTATAGTGAACCTATAAAAGTAATAATTAATATCAAACTTCATATAAAATTTAAAGAAGATTGAGTCACAAAAACATATTATTAAGGTATACATCCACCATACTACGGTCTAATCTAAGGATAAAGAAAATAAGTAAGTAAATCTTTATTTGGAACAGTTACAATGGCACTTCAAATATAAGCAAGGGTGGCAGTGCGATAGTAAAAACTGTGCTGTATGTACCACAGCCCCCGGCCGAGTTATAATATGTACACAATTAATTATGCAAATGTTCCAGTTCCAGTCTTAGTGTATATTATATGTATGTGTGCGTGTGTGTGTGTGTGTGTGTGTGTGTGTGTGTGTGTGTGATCATACTCATTTGCAAAAGCCATGTAGTCTCTTTTTGTTTTAGTCATAGTATAGTGAGATAGTATTTTTACAGTATCTCTCAATAATTTGTTTGATCTACGGTGGCAGCTTTCCGCTCAGCTGAGTAAAAATCCACGAGTGTTTGATGTTAATTGCTTGAATATTTTTGATTAATTAATTAATCATGAAAATATCTTTTAAATATGTTTTACTACTTTCCTTTGTTTCGTACGTTATTTAAATTGTACTTTGTAAATAATGTATTTTGTAAAAAATAAGCTGTGCGTTACTAGGTAGGTATAATTTTTTTTATTATGAATTGTCTTTAATGGACAATTATATTGACAATGTAATGAAGGTTTTGCTTACTAGTCGAGACTTACTATAGACTGTAGATGATGATACGAGCGAAAACAATAAAGTTAAATAACATCCATGATGCCACTATGACCGACTTGAGATGGTTAAGTGTCAAAAAGAAAGTGTAAAAGCAAAGTTTTATTTGATAGTAAAACGTGGCAACTTTAATTAAGAAAACATTTTTATAACAAAGTAATGAAATTTCTAAAGGTGTAAACTTGGTTTACTAATTTTGCAAAGTAATTTAAACGCAGTGAATATTTAAACGTAACAAATTTATACAGTGGCTTAAAAGTTCTAGTTGCAAGTCGAGCATTAAGTTTATCAAATAGGATTAAATTCTCCATTAAAACATGAGAAAAGGACTTTAACTATTAAGAAGGAAGCTTTTAAAAGTAGTTGTAAAACGGTTCTATTACTTCGGCGACCTACACGAGTCAATGTTTTTTTCAATTAAAGTAACATATAAATACGGCTTACGTTTGGCATTGTAAAACTATTTCAAAAATATACACGATGTCATTGGACTTGGCACAGTCTGAATAATCTTTATATAAGTGCCATAACAGCCGGGCGCACTATTGCTTGGTGACAGATCAATAATAGCGCTGTTTTCATTCAAAATATTATGATATTTTATATTATGTTATTAGCTTAAGTGCACGATTCCGCTTACGTAACATATAACTACTATATTCACGCGACACAAGATATTTGATTAGAACTAATAGTAAAAGCAATGACACTACCAGACCACGGTGCGTTGGATGTTTTTCATGTGGTTTTAGTCATAGAAATTAATACGGTATAATAAGACTGGTACACATTAACTTTTGAGGGTAGTATTTCAGTCTAGCAACGAATATAATATACTTTTGAACTGCAAAAGTTTCTACTCGGTTTGGCAGTTTATTTGTGATGCGGGCACACGAATAAATGAACAGAAAATTGCAGTTGATAACGAATAAGCTAAAACCCCGTGCTGAATTTAACGTCATCAATTTATGAACCTTACCTTACCTTTTCGGCTTTCCATACAAAGATTGTTTTGTGTCGACTTATACATTATAGAATAATTAATCTCCAAGAAAGTCTTAAAAGTCTTAAAGGTTAGTTTTTAATATTTGTTATTTTTTTTATCGAATTTTTAGTTTCAAAGATAACTTTTACATCTAAAAAACTTCACCTCCTTTAAACCTAAGAGTACAAGAGTAGATTAAAGATAAAACAAAAGTACATTCAGTAGGGATACAAACTAAAATAATTCCATACGAAAAGAACAATAAGATCAATATTGTATAGCTTATTTTTAAGTACGGCTGCTGTAATAAATATTATTTCATGTCCCAAATTCAGTACAACGATAATCCCTTTCCTATTTGTAGTAATTGGCGGTCTGGATGTTTAAAACTAAGCTGCGAGCTTAAGCTCGTTGTTTTCTACCCGGTTCTCTTCTTAAGTAAAATAGATTTATTTCATTAGCGTACTTCTGTACCTTCTATAGGCGATTATTTTAAACATGATGTATTAAGAATGTGTGCTCCAAGATAAGCCTCCAACAACTGCTGTTGGGTATCATCGTCATCATGACCATCCCATTGCCAAACCACAACAAATTACGCGTTTCCTCACGAAATGAGAAAGGTTTAGGCCGTAGCACACTATGCTGGCTAAATATGAGTTGGTAGTCGTTAAACGTCTTTGAGAACATTATTATAAGTTTTTTTTCACCTATCGAATCCGGGACATCCACTCATAAAGAAACGGTTATCACTATTGCGCCAGGGAGGACAATCTTTATTTCTGGTTCTAGTACACCAATCTATATTCGTCAAAATTGGCCGCTCAAACGCGTTTGAACTGTAAAAGCGATTACTGTTTTATAATGATATAGAGAGAAGAAATGAGGTATAAAAATAGATTAGTGCCTATTCAGTGACTCGCGACGGGCGAAAGTAACAGAGATAACCACAGTGACTGCATCAAATGTATACAGTAACGTAAGAGTTATCGTTATAATTCTCAGCCTCTTTATATCCCACAGCTGGGCACAGGACTCCACGCTTGTACGAGAGAAGGATTCAGATATTTGATCCCCCACGTTGATCCAATACTTTAATACCCATAGAAATTTTATAACTACTCATGGACATAACAAGGTCATTAAAGAAACAAAATGGCGTTAAAGTATGGTACTAAACGTGAAAAGGGCGCCAGGCGAACGCATTAGATAACCTTGTATTGCGGATAAAGTTCAACAAGCGATCTCTGACCTGTCGGTATGCATTTTCGTAAACTCCTATTTACAATGACAAAATACGAAGTCTAAAAACCACGTAATGTGTTCACAGGTTCCATTTTCATACCAAATATTATAAGTGATATAAAAAGAAACCGACGAAGGAACTGCGGTAGCGCCAATATCCTTACTTCGGAGTGGTATAGGGAAGTAACCACAGAAAAATGTAAGAATATTTTGGCTCAACCGGTGGATCTTGGACCTAGCGATTTGTAGCCGAACATGTACCTACACTACCACAACAATTTAACTCAAGGAGTTGTTAACACAAGAGTGTTCAGATAAAATTAATTTAAGTACGAAACTCTGTCCAAAAATTGTTGCAGCCGCTAGTTCACTGTGAACAAACAAGAGTAAGAATAAGAACAACTTAAACTTTTGTTTTCAGTTTAAATTGTTTGTCACGAACGGTACGAAACTTAAATGTCCTCATTATGAGCTAAATTAAAAGTAGGACGCTTGCCCAGTTAACTTTCAAATATCGTTTTTTTTATATCATAAGAGCGGTTTCTTTCTCTTTATTTTTACAAAAGCATTCAAACCCACGTTTTATATAAACTCATATCCTGTTTTTGTCAAATTCTTCAGTGTAAAGATTCACTGGCAACTTTTTGTTTCGTTTTAAACCTTCGATGTGTGCTGACTGTAAACTATTTGTTTTTAGGATAACATAATAAGTAATATCGTTTATAAGTGACACTTATAAACGATATTACTTATTATGTGTACACTTTCATATTATTCCTTATCTACCTAACATCGTGTAGGTTTTATTTGTCTTAAACAGTATAGACATTGAACTAAACTTCGAAATTGAATTCAGAGTTTGTGTTTGAAAAGTGTTCATAAATATCATATCACGACTTTATGTCACCTTCTTTTGTAAGGCCTGTAAGTTAGTCCGTGGCTTTGGTGTGTAGACTTCTAAACTTTATGATATCGCTCGTGTCTCCGATCGCTTAGGTTTTTGTATGAGCTAGCGGGGTAATCGGAAGAATCTTTTTAATGAGGGTTAATGAGGGTATTTCTTACATAATTATATAAGAAATCTGGTATAAATAAGTAAGAAGAAATCCCTAATTATGGAAAATTTAATTAGAATAAGCCTGAAAATAATTTGTTTTAGAATAATAATCAGTTTTTCAATATACAATCTTTTTTGATATAAAAGAAAAAGAAAAGAAAACTCAAATAAAAGAAAGAACAATTTATTTGAGTTTTCTATTAATCTTGACTTTACGTTAATTAAGGACCACTGCTTAGTGTTAGTTCAGATATATTGGAATGAGGGCCTTTCCGAGCCCTAAACCTCCCGTATTGAGAAGGCCGATAAACGTGCCGCTGGTTAAACGTGGTCACATATTATATCAGAGGAATCGGAATCAGTACAATTAATAAGGCGACTGGAGCAGTGGGCAGCGACCCTGCTTTCTGAGTCAAAAGCCGTGGGTTCGAATTCCACAACTGAAAAATGAACATGAATATTTTTCAGTGCTGGGTGTTTATATGTACATTCTAAGTATATATGTATATTATTCATAAAAATATTCATCAGTCACCTTAGTGCCCATAACACAAGCCACGCTTACTTTGGGGCAAGATGGCAATGTGTGTATTGTCGTAGTATATAAAAAAAAACAAGCTTACTTTACTATAGTCTGCGATAAATGCCCGAATCTCATCGAGTATACTGGACTGTGGCAAATAAGCTTCAGTACCTAAAAAGCGGTGATAGCCTTGCCTAGAGTTACCGAGTTCGAACCCCGGCACGCACCTCTAACTTTTTAAAATAATTTATTTTTTTTATTTAACAAACTCAAAATATCACTTGCTTTAACGGCAAAGAAAAAATCGTGAGGAAACCGCATGCCTGAGAGTTTTCCAAGAGAGTTTTTTAAAAATTTGTGAAATTTACCAATCCGCACGTGGTGGATTATGGCTTGAAACCTCCTCATTCTGTAGGAACACCCGTGCCCTTTAGTGGGCAAGCAACATAACACTAGTGAGGAAGCTTCAGTGCCCATTATCATGGATGTCCGTCACAGTATTTGTTAAAAAAGAAGAAGAAGAAACACTTTATTGCACGTAAACATACATATAGGAAAAGAAACATTAATTAAACAGTAAACAATGTAGACATGCAAAGGCGGCCTTATTGCTGCAAGCAATCTCTTACAGGCAACCTTTGTAGAAAGGAGTTAGAGCGTGAAAAACGAGAACGGTAAAAAGCACTAATAGAATCGAATAGTAAAACGGCCTCTTAATATTCGTCTTTTTGACTACAAAATAATATTGGATATAAGCAGGCGTTACTTTGCGGTATGTTGACTTTACAATGAATTACTTAACTATTATTTAAGGTAAAGTCAACTTCTCCTGAGGATGCTCCGGTTTCGGAGCGAAACGTGCGTAGATGTACCCTACATTGCAGAAAATCTGTTTGGTTACAGATTTTCCTGCTTTTCGCGGAGTAGGTATAGCAAACTAAGCTTAATTTCCATAATATACAAAGTTTTCCTGAAATGCCCCTGTTATAGATAAGTGTGCAAGCAATTTTTAGTAGGTACGTCGCTTACGAATTACTTTAGTGACCCTGTGTGAAGTCTTAGATATATTATCAGAATAAACCATTTTCAGGTATTTTCATAATTAATCTAAAAAAATTAGGTATTTTATTTTCTTCATACAGATAATACATATTTGTCTTCAATTGATAATTAGAAATAAACTTAAGTTTACCTAATATTGAAAAAATTGAAATTTTCTTTAATAAATATTAGTTTAATACCAATAAGATACCAATAGGAGATGAAATAAACTGAAATTAATCAAAAAGACTGTCTAAAATAAAAATGAAGAAACAAAATGGACATTAACTAAAAAAAGTATTTTTTTCTTACCAAAGCTTTAGCTATGTAGGATTAACATAAACACACACACTAGGGGCACTAAAACACACTAGATTCTTAAAACGATGAACTACACACTGTATTTAAAACACTTTTGATAAAGCACACTATCAAAGTTTAAACAGTCTATAGTTTTACTTTTACACAAACGTTTTTGGTCACACTTATTTCTATCAAGAGTTGCAAGTACTATTAGGATAAAAATAATGTCCAAAACTATTTTTATATTCGTATAAATTGTTTATTACAAAGGTGTAAACTTTAAAGGTTGCAAGTAGAAAGTTTCAGTCGTTTCTTGTGTATAAATAGGTTTCGATATAAATTTCTGAGATACATGTTGGGTACAGTGAACTGAGTAGGACTTTTGAAGTTGCTAATCACAAAAATACGTATTTGAGGGCGGGGAAAAGTTTACGGGGAATAGTTTAAGAGTCATTTTCGTTTGGCTGTAAACACGGTTGGTTCGTTTGGGCTTTTATACAAGGGTATGAAGTTAAGTTTAAGTTTTGTGTCGTTTGGTCGATCGTAGTCCATAGGGATGTCGCGAATGCGGAGCGCTCGGGCGAGCGCACGGGTCGGCGAGCGACGTGGGACTGATTGCTGCTCTCTAGACCGCCCAAGCCCGCCCAAGCTCGTAACAACCCCTGCATGCACTACACTTCACTCGAGCTGCGAACTTTCGTATCGTGCATTTTCGATGGCTGTTCCGTACTACTAGTACTGAAGTTTAATATATTCCCGTTCATACCCACGACAGACGGTAGGTACATGCATTTTCTACTAGTACTAAAGTTTATTATATTCACATTCGTACCCAAGACAGACAGTAAGTATATGAATTGAGGGTAAGATGTTGTGAGAGTTTGTTTGTCGTGTTTGTGAAACGGCTGACAGTTTATTTAAAAAAAAACTTGATAATTAAGGCTTGATTCCGAACATTAGACTGAAAAAAAGAATAATATTACAAAAACTCTGCGGTCTCTTCGTCCTTTCTTCCTCAAGTTTAGATCCTTTAAATGCTACGTGCACTAAGTTGAAATTTATGCTGATACTACACTTAACAATTGTTGCTTTCCAATTCAAGTTTTTAGTTAAACGCAATACTAATACAGTAGTTGTTCGAACTGTGATTTATACTTAAAATTAGGATGGTAGCTAGGTTTTAAGGCACGTGTTTAAGGAGAAATGTGACAGCCGACCTCTCTGGCTCATTTGTGTGCCATTTCTGAATGTTTGCTGGTTTGGCCAGGTGGTTTTAGACGTGGGTAGTTCGACAATGACATGCGATGCACTACTGATAAGTCTTAAGCACTTGCTTCTGTCAGAGATGGAACCCTCACAATTAAGCAGCGATTGCAGTTAACCCAGGGAGGTCGCAAGCAAGGCCTGATTGCGAGTGGTTAATGAGTTCACTCAGATTTGCACCTGGGATTTGCGCATGCATTTGGAAGGAGCTAACTCAAAGTTCCAGAACCTTTGATTAGGTTAGAGGCCAGGTTCTGAAAAGGGTAGACTTTCGAGTGTCGAAAACCAATCCTAAATGTTCTCGTACCAAGTCCAGTTTCTCACCTTTTAAGTGTGCAGAAACTGGCCTTGACTTGGACAAGCGCTGAAGATCCTAGGCTAGACCGTGTATCCTATAGGAATAAAGTGCGTTTACTTTTCTTATTTTCACTAGGCTGTGATTATATTTGTTAGCGTCCACCAAGTGACGAGAATCAGCGTTATGGGTTCAAAGACCTGTTCCCAGCAGTCGGATATTGATGGATTGACGATGATGGTGAACTACTACACGTTGATATTTTCTTTAATAAACATTATATATTGAAAAATAAGTACTCAGCTCAGCTTTTCCTGCAAATAATAACATTATTAAAGTTAGTAGTTAATAGTTATGCCGCAGTCATTAATTCTAATTTCCCTTACTACATTGTTGGCCTATGTTGTGAGTAATGACTAATAATTATATTAAATGACAAGTAATTTTGTCGACCACTGCATGTTCACATTCAATTTCGCCCTAAGTTCCTGAAAATACTTAATATTTGATTATATTTATGTTATTTGATTTTTTTCATTATATTATTGTTATTTTACAGATTTTGTTCTAATGATTTATTGACCAAACTTATGGGTCAACTGATGGTCAGAGGAAAACATTGTCTATAAAGAAAGCATTACTTCGCAGGTCATGCAAGGAACTCCTTCACGTGCTTCAACGTGCCGCCCTATGATACCGGCAACCACGCCTTTCAGGCCGGAACGCAGCAACGCTGCTCGAGATCAGAAATCAGCATGGCGGTATTAGATACAGCCTCGGAACCTGCTCTGTTACAAAAATCTCAAATATTTGTAACATACCAAACTTGACGCGAACATCCTTAGAATAAAAAAATGTGTGTCAGCTCCGACGCACGACTGGAGTTTACTCCTTAAGTACGATTGTCGAAACATACACAAAAAGAGTTTATTTAGCTGAATAAAGATTAATACCATATGAAAGGGTAAATTAAAAATCCTATGCAATTTATTCACACACGGCGGAAGTGTAACTTCTTAAAAGTAGCCTACGGGCGATTGAGGTGGATGTAGAGTATCAGAACTATTAGGATAAATGTAATGTTTATTATTTAGTTTCAATGGTAACAAGAATTGGAAAAAAAATGTGTAATGTTTTCTATCTCACTCTGTCCCATATATTTATGTGTTTGTTTCTTTACCCATATAATATTCGGTTTCCTGGGTAACTTAAATAGGAAAAATAAGTTAATTAAATGAAAGCGACGTTGCATGTTTGCGCATGCAACGTCGCAAAGCGAAAACGTAACGAGGTCATTCATCAGTAGATTTTACTCCTCACATTTTTCTCATACCGTGCGTCTTATATATGAAAATCGATTCTTAAGGAGTAAACTCCAAAAATAATCCTTGTCTCTCGCCTTCTTAATCCTGTTTACAATGACCCCTGACAATGATGATGATTATGTATAGTGTACCTCGCAACCTATTAGATGAACTGTTGCACGCTAGGTAATCTCAAATTTTTGTTATAGTTTGCTGCATCTTTGCTGGGTTCTACCAGGTATCCTTGTATATAAAACTTATCAGTGGAACCTGTTATTAGTTTTAGGTCAACCAATTTGTTAATTATTTATTATTTACAACTGTTAGTTTTCCAATTAAAAAAAATGTACATTATGAAGCACTATAGTTCATAGTATTTCAATACTGCTGCTTTTAGAAAATAGGTAGTTCGTCTCCTGATTGAACGAGATTCTCCTTGGTTGACCCGCATTGACATCTTTTGAACGGCTAAGTTTTCCGTTATCATGGACTTCTTGCAAGTGGTTGACGGATATAGATCACTTTGGTTATCATCAACCTACGTTGCCTTAGAGTTACCACTACAGCTTTCGATATCGTAGGAGCTTAATTTTGGTGCGGAATGAAGGTTGATTTTTAAATACGGACCGTACCTTTCAAATTGTTTACAATCCATTTCAATTTTTCAGTCTCGCTGAACAAATACGTTTAGCGCGTATAGCCCAGTTTACACAGGCATCCGGTGATTTATGATGGGAAAGTAATTATATAAAAAAAATCAGTTGTGTTTCTCTTGTATATTATGGATATTTTTTTTAAATAAACTTTTTTTTTTGTTTTGCATTTGTAACTTATATTATATTACACCGTTATCTTCGATCAATAATAACGTATGAGATAATATTATGCAGTACTATAGAAGAAACCTAGACCTAGAAGAAAACGGACCCAGGTATTATTTTCTTTTACTGAGGGTCATGTGTTTCTAAATATAGAACTACTACTAGATATTTATTTATATTTCTATGCGACCCTATTACAAGTGTTATGATTTTAATCGTTACATAATTTGTTGCCCAGAATTCCTTTCTTAATCAGAAGATAATATTAAAATATATAAGATATTCCTAAAACAAATAAATGTACTACTAACATTACACCCATCGCCATCTAGCCTCAAATTAAGCCTAGCTTGTGCTATGGGTACTTAGATGACTAAAATATTATGATGATTTAAATATTTATTATACACAGATAAACACACAGACACTGATAAACATTCATGTTCATAACAAAACCATTTTCCAGTTGTGGGAATCGAACCCACAGCTTCGGACTCAGAAAGCAGGGTCACTGCCCACTGCACTGTATATATTCATTTCATTTGTATGTTTATTTAACCCAAAACAGTAAAACATGATATTTTCCTAACTAGTATTGGTCCGGATAGCGGCGTGTGCCTAAGCGGTTGCTTTAAAATTTTCTATACAACTTAGTTAAATTGTCAGCCAGCTTTTGGGTAGAGAAATAAAGTTGTATAATTCACCACCACACAACCACAGAACTCAGAACATAATTCTGTGCTTACAGCATTTTAGCAATAAACTAGAATATTTCATAATAAATAAACTAAAAGACGTACATCACATCTCAATGCACATCCTAACGTTGTATCAGTGACATATTATGTTTGTCATGCAACATACGTAGAAGCTAGAAGCTTTGTGAATGAATTAATCTGAACTAGAATGGATATAACAACCGGATCCTAGCCATCAGTTCCGATACATCAATAATGTGGATGTTCGTTCAGTGCAGAACGAACATTTCTATTGGGTAACTGTTGCAAGGAATGAACACTAGCATAGGTAGTAAATTTGACTATTACGGTGTGTTGATTAGGAGTAAAAGTTAAGATGAAAGCTGCGTGCAATTGCAGCATCGATATTCTATTAAACTATACAAAATTTCCGCAAAGTAACGCCTGCTTCCATCCAATATTTAATCTGATTTGTTGAAAACGTTTCATTTTTGATAATATAATATTAGCACTACAAAAACCACTCAGGTTCAACTGAAATAGAGTATGGATATAAAATTAGCTTAAAGTTAGGTTTTAAGCCATACTTTTCGTGGAGTGTAGAGAAAATATTTGTACCATGTAAAATATTTGTATTGCAATTGTATATAATTCCACCAAGTAACGCCAGCTACTATCCAATAATTTCTAATGCATATGAAGCCTACCATTGCGCACTAGGACAGCGTGGTAGTTTACGACCTAAACCATTCTCATTCTGTGAGAAGTCCCGTGGCCGATAATGCGCTGGTATTGATCAATTTAAATACGAAATAACAGACAGGGATCGATTAATACAAATACTAAGTTATACGGATGTATAACTTTGGTGTAGGCATTTACCTCGACATATGGTAAATCATCCATCACTCCGAATTTTCGCACGAGGAAATATCTTTTTATGTGAGCATGTTTTAGATTTAAGGCAGCGCTTCCTAAAAAGTTATGCTATTTATAAAATTCGTGCACAATTGCCAACGGTTATTCATTTATAAATGATTATCTCTTCTGTCTATTATTATTAACAATCAATAAAACTTCTGTTGTGTTACTGAATTTTGGTAAACTTTGAATTATGCTAGAACCTTAAATTAGCTTAGTTGTTTTCCATTCCATAAATTAAACTGCAGCTGTTTTTATTAAGTGTATCATTGCATAGGCTGTATACGTTCAAATGTGATATCACTAATGAAACAAAAGAATTATCGTTTATTAGTTAACAAGAAAGTGTATTATAAATGATACTCTATTAGAGTAAAGTATATTCCCGTAAGTATATAACATCCCGTATTTAAGAGCTTAGAAACCTTGAAAACTTGACACTGAATATATAAAATTTATGAACATTATTATCCATAGATTTTTAGCTACAGTGAAGTGTGACTTTATTCAACTAGTAATTTTAAGTTTTGTAGGATTGGCTTTGGCCTACTTGTGAAATACCCAGCTATTTATTGCTTGCTACATGAAACTAAATAAATATATTCTTCTTATATTTTTGCGGTAGTACCTTAAGGTTTCGTGGACATGGTAAATTATACAGATTATGGAAACAATGCGTGACATATTGCAAAGCCGTATATTGTGTGAAATGTTTGTTTATAAAACAGTGGCAGAAACTCGTTCTCTTAAGCTGTTTTTTAAATGTTTTATAGATTTTTGCGTCGGAGCTCGTCCGAGAAAGTACTGTCGCTGTGCTTATTTCTGCTGCTATAATAATAATAATAAATAAATATACTACGACAATACACACATCGCCACCTAGCCCCAAAGTAAGCGTAGCTTGTGTTATGGGTACTAAGATGACTGATGAATATTTTTAGGAATTATATATAAATAAATACTTAGAAAATACATATAAACACCCAGACACTGAAAAACACTTATGCTCATCACACAAACATTTTCCAGTTGTGGGAATCGAACCCAGAAAGGCCTTGGACTCAGAAAGCAGGGTCGCTGCCCACTGCGCCAGTCGGTCGTGCTATGCGGTATTGTTGCTCTGCTGTGTTCCTGTCTGAACAGCGTGGTTGCCGGTGTAATTACAGACACGTGAGGCTTAACTCCTACGCCTTGAACTGATTCACACAGGGCGGCATGTTGCAGGATGTGCTCCTTGCATGCCCTGTGAAGGTTCAAAAGAAGAACATTTATGTAGAAGGTACATATCTGGTCTCCGCGGCTTTGTTGTTTGCTTGCAAACCTAACAGTAATTTGACGGCCAACTGGCGCAATGGTAAGCGACCCTGCTTTCTGAGTCCAAGGCCGTGGGTTCGATTCCTACCACTGGAAAATGTTTGTGTGATAAACATGATTTTTTTTTGTATCTGGGTGTTTATCTGAATAGGTATTACAAGTATTTATGTACCTAAATTATTCATAAAAATATTCATCTTAGTACCTCATCTTAGTACCTCACCATAGTAGATCATCATAAGACAAGCTACGCTTACTTTGGGGCTAGATGGCGATGTGTGTATTGTCGTAGTAAATTTATTTATTTATTTATTTAAATCTAAACTCGCGAGTAAGCCCGCGGAGAACAGCTATTAACAGGGTTTAAGAAGTTAATTACCTAACATTTTCTGGAATCATTATTCACATTCAATGTTCACCGCTTAGATAACAACGTTGGCGCACTCAGGTCTCCCGCTGCTTACAATGTTTGGACGCATCACATGACGCTGTGTGACGTCACGCGACGACGCACACGTCTAATTCTGTCCTCGCGACATTTCTGTACATGATCATGGTCTCGGCATCAAATATTTTGACGACATGCAAAGGTTAAACATTTGAATGTCATTCTATAGGTTTCTGGTGCATTAACGCCCACAATTAGGGCGGGCAGAATTAGTTTAATCCAAAATGAGAAAGTACAGTTTGTAGAACGGTCTATGTAAATAGAAATCAGATGCCTCAAATATTATAATCAAACACCTATAATAATACGTAAGATATATATCAGTTTATTTATAACTAGCTTCTGCGCGCGACTTCATCTGCGTGGACTTCAGAATTGGGAGTCCGAATCTGAGCTGTTTCAATAAAGCAAAACTTAATTAACCTGCTTTGATTTCCGAATTCAAATAAAATTGTTATTTAACGTTACGAAATTCGTTGAGCAAATTTACTTTATAATTTGTTTTTCGTGGTTTATTATGAACTAGCTGTTACCACCGACTTCATCCGCGAATTTAATAAAAACCTTTACCGTTACTCGGGGCTAAAAGTATCCCATAGTATATAAGTCATCTCTATACAAAATTTCGCCAAGGTCCGCTGGACCCTTGTAAAAAGAACAAAAACATATTTTGAATTTCACGGGAACGTTAGCCGAGTACTATTATGGAACAAAAAGTTTCCTATCTTAATTTTCCGGGTACGAGGCAAATATTTCCCAAGTTTCATCAAAATCGGTGCAATAGGTAGAGGCACACAAACAACAGTGTGAACTGACATTAAAATTATCTTATGAGGGTCTCATTATCCCAATCTCAATATGAGATTCCGAACCCTAGAAATACTTCATTTATATTTTTACCTTTGTAAACCCGGCCCTTACTGCTAAATATATTCAAAACATAGAAGTTTCGAGAGAGTGGAATGCATGCAACAATACGTCTTGGTCTTAACCTTAAGTATATTAAAGGGGTCCTTTAAAATGAGTACCGACTATATAATTTTATTGTAACAAATACGCACCTACGTAATTGCAAAAGCTCCAAAGTGTCTGCAAAAAGCGAAGATAAGGGCGAAGGGACGACAAAAAAATCGCTACACCACTTATACTTTGCCCTGATTCAAGTACGAGTACTTTACAGATTTAAATATACCAAAAACGTCTAATGGAAGAGCCCGTTATATCGCGAGTATTTTCTTTCGACCTTTCATAATACATACCTTCCATAATAGCTACATATAGATTATTTAAGTATACCTACCTAATATTATAAAACTTGTATTGATTTACGTTCGTTCTGTATCAATATACAGAAAAAATTACCGTGTATAATAATGACTAGCATTATAGAAAGGATGAATTGATTAAGGTTTCTTTACTCCCCACGATCAAACTGACTGAGTAAAGTGCTACGAAAAGTGTAAGAACTACATGAACAGCTTTTTGAACAGGTACGAGTATCTTGAGTGGAAGGAAACTTACACGGACGAAAGATTTAATCTTTCTGAGAGACAACACCTTTTTAACAAACAAGATCAACGTAAGCCGCTGCCACCCAGCAGATATTAACCTACAAACCCGCATAGGAACAGGGTTCTAGGTCTATGCTCTAAAACCATCTCTCATAATATGAGACCCCAACGAGTTTGTTGGGGTAATAGTTTTAGAATAGGACGCATTTAGAGCCTTCGTAACGTTAGTTTATCACGATTTCGACGGCCGATTGGCGCAGTTTGCAGCGACCTTGCTTTCTGAGCCGAAGGCCGTGGGTTCGATTCCCACAACTGGAAAATGTTTGTGTGATGAGCATGAATGTTTGCCTGTGTCTGGGTGTTTATATGTATATTCTAATTATTTATGTATATTATTCATAAAGATATTCATCAGTCATCTTAGTACCCATAACACAAGATACGCTTACCTTACTTTGGGGCTAGGTGGCGATGTGTGTATTGTCATAGTATATTAATATTTATATATTTATTAAAAAAAAAAAAAATGCAACGTATTTAGGTACTTAGGTACATTGTATGTAGGTACGCATGAAATGTGCCATCTATAGGTTCAATTTAATAAATATTTGACTTAGACTTTGGAGATTGGTAGGATGAGCTCAGCAGTGGGTCCTGATAAACCTATAGATGCAGGTAAACCAGATTCTGATAAATCTCATATGTACTTAATAATAGCGATTCATAATAAAATTCTTCAGCCCGAAAATCCCAAAATACTGAAATCCCATAGGAGAGGGGATTTCAAAAGCACATACCCACTACCCTGCTCCAATTTGGGTCGTCGGGCATAATAGTGGTGAATATAAACTGCGAATTGCCATGTCAGCGCCTACATAAAATTACAATATCTTCGAGTATATAGATCATCATTTCGGAACATCTAACTTCAGCCTGATCTACTTGTCTATCTATAACACAATATCATCGCGTTGATATGTTCGTGCACCTAACACATCGCATTACTGTAATCCACTATGATCGATTTCATTTCATTACCTAGGTATCGCGCTTAAGTGCAAAGTTACAAAATGATGCATCATGTTCAATTTATATTCAGGATTGAGAGTATAGGTATGTAGGCCGTAAACATATCGCATCATATTTTATAATTTCTCGGTAATATATATTTGCACAATTTCGAGCATTTAATACCTCGAGTGTATATAACTATGTCGATCAGTTTATAAGTTTAAAATTTTGAAGACAAAGTATTTTTTAATTAATTACCTAGTAATATTATAAACAACAAGCGACATCTATGTAAAAAACGTTGAATTACTGAGTTACTGAGACAATCTCACGTGTTTTAATAGCTAGCGTATCGCTGGCACATGTTGTCTTAATTCAAACACAGATGGCGACGTTTGGTATAATATTATTATCATAATAATTTATAATGGTCACGGCGCTTAAACGATTTTCTATAGGTTTTTTACTACGTTCATTTTATATAGGGGTGACTTGTGGACTCACCGGCTTTTCCCACTAGAGGTAACGATAGTAGGTAACATAGTAAATCAATGGTGTAAAGGGATGTTTTTCATTGTTGAATGGTGGTTTATTCGCACACGCACTGCCTTCTGACATAAGGACGAATGAGTGATAGACACTTTCTACGACTACAATAGAAAGGAAAATTTTCATAAGCTTTTAGTTTTTTACCCATCTTGGTGTCTGTCCGTTAAACAAATCATGCAAGTTAAATTTGACGTCCTGGTTTCTGATTGAGCTAAGATTTTGCATGCATATGTAAATTGGATGTCAATGCATATTGCATATGGCAGCTAATCAGTTATTGGAGTCCGAAGGTGGCCCTGGTTAATCTGTTAAAAACAGCGCAACCCCTATCGAGAGCTCATGAGATTCTTGCCAAGGACTCTGGTTTTCAGTCTGATGATTAAGTTGGTGGTCGTTAAAACAAATGCATATACAAACTTTGTTATATCAGCACGTAATTAAATCTTTTTAAGAAGTTTTTGTTATGTATCTATGGCAGTCTCCTGAAAGCCCGGGGGATGATTATTTGTTAGACAAACAAACACACAGACAACACAATTTTTTGATTAATTGCCACAGATTATTTGCCACAAACAACCAGAATGACACACTTTAGCGTTTATAATATATTCATATGACACCTTCACACAAAATATTGAATAGGATTTAATGTTCTCATGAATCCCAATACAACTCCAAATAAATGAATTTTGATTTTTTTTAATGTTCCCAACCGATGAATACGCTTTAAATAAACCTATTTTTAACCTCGCCATACATACCGATGAATCTTGAAAATAAATCTTGAAAATAAATCTTGTTAACGAGTACTAGGGTTTGTCTTGCAAATTATTAATAATAATACTTTTTATATCTAAGAGTAGGTTTGCCTTTATTTAACAAGTTTCTTATAAAAGCTCTATTACGTTACATGTCACCTACACATATTTTTAAAGGGGACTCTTCGTTTCCAGTTTAAGGAAAACTCTGAACCTCTGTAATTGGGTCAAGAAGAGGTCAAGGCTTTTCATTTGAGGCTTCACAATGAAGTGCCTGTGTTGAATGTACCCGTATATCCACAATCTGTCTTCACGAGTACAAGTACCTACTATACATAACAAAAGTTGAAATATGAAAAAAAAATAACAAACTCTGAACTTTGATATTAAAAAAAAATCAAATTGGATATTTTTTTCGGTAAAAAGTTCCTTCGATATGTCGGATTTATAATATTACACTTACGATTTCAATCGTAATTGTTGCGTAAACTAATTTTCGTTAATTTAATAAATTAATAAAATTAAGTCGGTATACGGGCGAAAGTTTTACGTGACAACGACTTTGAGTGGTAAAATAATTTTAATGTGAATATTCATTCGTATAGTAGGAAGAAGGATGAAATAATAGTAACAATTTAAAACATTTATTTATACAAAGAATTATATTTAAAACATTAATTTATACAAAGAATCTCGCACTGAATTTCATATTACAAATATACATACAATAACTTGCAATACATTTGCGTACAATGAAACAGCGTTTACTACAAAGGGACGCGTGCCTTTCACTTTTTATGTCTGTCTCTCTCGCTCTTAGGCGGGCTAACCATGCCCGAGTGGAAGGGACGCGTGCCTCTCACTCGCTCTCATTGTGAGCGCATAACGTGAGCGGAGCGTAACGCAGTTTCTTGAAGTGTCACCCGGCAAACCAATTTATAAGACGTTGTCACGTCAAAATATATATATGCATGAATATATATGTACATATCTATTTTGTAAATGGTATATATATTTTTTGGAGTATGAATTTAGTCATGCCGTACTCGCAATTACGCTACCAATTTCTTTTTGTGTGTATCTAACATAAATTTTGCATATCACTGATATACGTGTAAACATAATTAAGTAAAGAGTTTTAATCCTCAATATATGTAATAAGATATAAAATGTTATACCGCTTAATCTAAAGATGCTTGATTCCAAAAATAGATTTTCGTCGCCTCTCGGCTCTCCAGTGGGTGCTTAGCTATATGTATGATTTGCTTGAATTACAACAAAGTTGAGGATTTGTCGGTCGTCGTCTGCTCTGATCTTTTGAGTTTTTCTACAACAAATTGTAATATATTTTTTATAAACTATTTCTTAATTAGGCCACATTCACTTCAGATTAAGATTGTAATTAAAGTATTGGGAATTTAGATAACAATGTCTTAATTTCCAATTAAACTTTGGTTCTGGACTAGTCGACTGTATATCAGATAAGTTGTACGGCGAATTTGACAGGCTGTTCGAACTTATGCGCGCGCACCTCCCCGCCATCTTGAATTTTCATCCCACTCCCTTGCCACAGTGGGAACTTATCAGGACGGAGGCAACAGCTGTGACCTGTAAGCGCGAAATACTGTGCAACCCGTCTTATGGCTTAACAAAGGAGTAATACAAATCAACCCTAAAACACTAATGTAACTACAATTCAACTCAGTGTAAGTGTATTTTGTATCGTCCTTACTAAATTATCGATTTCGTCCACTTCAGACAATCGAGCTGGTGGCGTTGTACTTATTAGTGTTCCGAATTAAGTTAAATTTTATTCTTTTGCACCGGATTTCTAGAGAGGTTTGGAGTTCGTAGAAGTAACAAATTTGAAGAAATCGATAAACGTGTGCTGGCATCCGTTCTAGTTGCGTGATGCGAATGTAAAAGGGACAGATATAGGCGGCGGGCTTGGGTTACATCGCTGAAACTCGGTTAACCGATAAGCGATAAAATATAAATATTGACGTCCCTTTGTCGATTGACTACAGGAACCAATAAAAGGTTTGTACAAGTGCATTACATATTTTATCTTTATCTTTCACTGCGATGCTTTCTTTGTGTGTAATTTTAGTTACGTCAGTAGATGATACGGTAGTAACCAAACAGAATACAATGTTTTCCATCTTTTGCTTCATTCACATCCATTTCTTTTTATTTTAGAGATTATGGTTAGGAATTTTATGGGCAACGGACGGCATGTTGCAGGACGGACAGGCAATACTAAGCAGGGCAAGGAGCATGCCCTGCTTAGTATTGCCCTGTTTATAGGCGATGGTTTTCCACTTACCATCAGATTGGCCATCTGCTTGGTCCTTCAACTATAAGTGTAATAATATATAAATAAGTAGGGTACGGTTGTGGTTTTGTCGTATTTAAATTTAAGTTTTATATCTAAAGTGAATTAATTTGTTTCAACTTATAATCGGTGTTTTTTCTATCTAAATAGATATAACACGAACAACATTTGACAACTAACTAAAAACCTTGCCTACATTATTCATGTTTGAACTCGCAAAGCTTTGTACGAAATAACGGTCAGCGGTAAAAAAATAATTTACTTCTCCGCCATATTTAGCAACAAAAATTTGGGGTGGTAAATATCACAGAATTGAGAACATACAGAAACCGTGTACCTACTCCACTAATATTGAAGCACCCCACTTCAGAATGGTTTCTCTTTCTTAGTCACTTATAAATAACACTTAGACTTTCGATAACTACTAACTATAAATTCATATTTGCCAGATATTTTATTAAATTGATTAGGGTGTTTTACAAATATGATTAAAAAATCATTGTTCATGACATGGAGTTGATGGGTATTTTGATATAAATACGACTGCTTTCTCGATACACTTCAGCAGTCCGACACCCCAACCCCCTAGTGGTCGAGGCGTCCACTTATACCCCCGTCCCCGACGTCGAACCAAAGCGGCGACGTCCGAAGCATGTCCTTGACGACCCTGACGACAAAATAACTACCGACAACGTGTCCCAACAACACACACACACGCAACATTCACAGCGTCTTCGCCGGCGAAGACGAGGGCCCCGATATCTGACGTCATCCGGACGTGGATCCTTACCACGGTCACGGGGGCGTTCGGACTAAACAATGATTAGTCCAAAAGTCCACCAACAGTCAGATTAACGTCGAACCGAGCCGAGGTCCGAGTCCTCGCAGGAGGCACCCTCGGGTCGACGTCTCCCATACTCCCCCCGATGTCGTCGAGCCCTGGGGCTCTTCTCATGGCGAGCTTTCGCGGTGGCGGTGGTTATCGGCAAGTGTCCTTCCGAAAAAGCAAAAAAAAGTACACTTCAGTCCTACATGGACTCGAACGACGCAAAGATACCTCCCGGTGTCTTAGTCTTAGGATTTAGCATTTGACAGTCATTATTTTACCTAAGGTTCTAAACGTTCGCTATGAAATGGGAAAATAAGAAAAAGCTTGTTAGCTAGCAACATTCCGCGGCTGTAAAGTAAGACGTGCGCGGGGCATTTTCATGGTTTTTGGATACAATACACTACATATAAAAATGGCTAAATCAGGATTCTGTATGTTCTTCATTCAATGGAAAATAATTCACGAACGGTACTTATAAAATATGTAAGGCAATGTTGGCGCAGCGTTCGAGAGTCAAGAGCTATATAGTCCGGCCCACGAGACGTACGCTTTAGATTCGATGCACAAACCCTGGATACACAATGGAATGTTTTATGAATATTTTATAAGGTTTATTCAAATCCCTCTATTTGCAACATATTGCACCCCGGATTTCATAGACGTTTCATTCAGATTCTATAGGTAGCTTCTATTGGCTAAAGCCAAACGCGGTTTACCCGATATTGAAACCATTATCCCTTTCATCTTCAAAAATATTTTACTGCAGTAAAAAGTTAAATACTTGAGATCAATTTCTACGCAAAAATTCGTTTCAATTTAGCAGAACGGTCCTCAATGGTTTTGAGAATAAAACTATTCTAATTTATATTGCAAACCCCAAACAAGTAACTAAGAAAGGCGAGTTATGTAAACGCAAAGTGTTCTGTATCTGTTTATGTATTACCTCTGCTCGGCTCAACCTCCAAACTCATTTTTTGAGAAAATTTTGCAAAAACAATAATTTACAAAAAAACTTGTATAAACGGTGATATTTTAACATATATTTATGTTTCTTTTCATTAAATGAAAATTCATAAACGATAACGGGTCGTTACGACCAAATCGACTACGCCCAACCCTTTAAAAAATTCTCTCTCTGTATATATCTTAAAAAATAAATTGCTTGTAACCATAGAAAATGTAACAATCGTTATATTTTCTTTTGTATTCCTTTGTGAACCACGTTTTGTACAACAGTCTCGGCTGATATTCCCTTTAGATGTTACTATAATTGCTTTTATTGATTTCAATGTGATTGTCGACATTGCATTCATGAATGAATCCAGTAATATTAGGTTAGGGATTTTAATGTTATTTATTTCACCTAGTAAATTAAGTAGTTATTGATTTTGAAATTATTCGCCCTATACATTCTTATTAAATCTTGCGAACTCTTTGAGAACCCAAACTATTTTCTTTAGTTACCTATTTTAAGACATATATTTCATCATCACGCATCAGCAGCCTATTAAAGTCCACTGCTGGACTAAAGGCCTCTCCCAACTGGAGGTTTTGCCCATAATCACCACGCTGGGCAGACGGACTGGTGATCGCAGTAGATAGTAGTAGAAGCACAGAGGACGCTGCTGCCCGCTCTCCGTTATATTCCCTTAATCGCCTCGTACGACAGCCGCGGGAAGAAGAGGGGTGGTGACAACTGTATTCTGATCTGCCGTCACCATACAAAAATCATTTGCTCCATATTTATTGCAACGATATAGTCTTACAACTAGTTCCATCTATTCAAATTGTTTGATACGCGTACTATATCGGGGCTCAAGTTCATCGAATACATCACCCGCCCCGTCATTGATTTTTGTTTAATGACTCTTCAGACTTGAGGTGAAGGTGAATGTAGATAAGTTAAGAATTCATTGTCGTTTCCTTGAAAAGCCATGAAATTATCCGGATTATAATAACCATGGTCTGCTTCTGATAATTTATAGCAAAATTTAACTTTGCATTTGTAAATATCTTCGTAAATGAACCCATTCTGTTGAAACCAGTAAAAATCGGTATTTATTAAGCTTTGTTTAAGTTATTACAGTTTATTATTTTAGATTGATCAGATTACAATTCCTGTTCCTTTAGCATTATTGGTCCAAACTGTTTTAGTCCTTAAGGCATTTATGACGAATAAAATTTACATGTTCTTCAGATTTTGAAAAATCCCTCCTACTCTTTTTATTATCAGATATTTTAATCAATGAATAAAAAAGTATATACTTATTTGGAACAGTTATCTATGTTTTGAACGAAATAAAAGCGTAGGTGGTCGACATTGAAATCGATAAGCAAATGTATTCCTAACAAAATTCAGAATAAACACCCTTTTGCAATAAGCTGTCGAAGAGATAAAGTGTTATGCTGACAACTAAGTTGAAACTTTAATCATAAATGCTATGGCGTGGTAATAAAGACGACTTTTGCAAATTATCTTTGTATAGCACTAACCAATGGGATTATTATGCTACTCGTTTGTTGAACAAACTGAGTGGTGGTTGTGTTTAGATATAATATAGTTTTGTCGACATGAATAGTGAAAACAATGGTGAAGACAAAAAATACAATGACGAGGTACCATTACTGACTGCTTTACCCTTTTTTTTAATCATAAATTAAATTTGAAAGTGCTTTGTCTATTTTTAATATTTGAGGAAAAAATTTGCCTTCATCATTATAACACACAGCCCATTACTTTTCCCATCAATTTTTGTTGGGTTTAAAGTAGTTTTCCATAGTTAACAAACGACATAGTTTAAGATTCGTTGAAAACGTAGAGAGAAGAGGTATTATGAGGCTAAAGTTCTGGCTGCATGTTTTACAAAAGCTTGTTAGAGAGCCTTAATAATTAAAGCATTTTTGGTGTCCTGTGCCACATAATTCCGATCAGACAATTTAACTTGTCGTTAAAATTTTTAAAATTATAAAATTTTTGGCATAAAAGTGCTCTGTGCCTCGTGCCACACATATCCGATCAGCCATTTTAGCGTGACAAGGTGATCATAAATTTTAGCTATAGCGCATAAATTCAAAAGACAGATCCCATAGGAACAAAAATACGTCGTTCCGTCGGTTCTGAGAGTTCTGTAGTGACGTAAGTAGTGTTTCACTTTGCACGTATAGGGCGGTTATTTCGGGGAATAAACGTTTTTAGTTGCTTTCGATTGAAGGTCTTGATCCCAATATCCAGAATTTTATAGGAAAATGGAGAGTACGGAAGTGTCATTATTTTTTTTCATATACTTACCTAGCACAAAGTAGCTTCACCCGCCTGTTCTTATTCGCTTTCTGTGAATCTGTTATTCTACTAATGTTAAAATTCTGTCAAGTAGCCGAAAAGAAGGACATGCCATCAAACCCACTTTCGTATTTATAATATCTACAACTGTGACAACGTTCTTAGCCACGCCAGCACGCTTGCGCACTCCCGTTTCACATGATCCATATTTTGATCATAGATAATGCAAGAGTAGGTACTTAAAATATTCCACAATCTACGCTACTTGCGTCAGTATATTACCTATGTTTCAAAAAAGTTGTTGTTCTTAATAGGTTGCGCATTTCCTTTTTTGATGTTACGAAGAATAGTTTTTCCTTCTAAACAAATATGACCACTTTATAAAGAAGTATCTTATTACAGATGGGTGGCGGAGGTGATATGAAATGGCAG
Source organism: Pararge aegeria (assembly GCF_905163445.1). Taxonomy (NCBI): domain Eukaryota; kingdom Metazoa; phylum Arthropoda; class Insecta; order Lepidoptera; family Nymphalidae; genus Pararge; species Pararge aegeria. The sequence continues at coordinate 8,736,233 of NC_053187.1, forward strand.
AAAGATGCAGCGGATCAGAATTTCGATTATATGTTCAAGTTGCTCATCATTGGAAACAGTTCTGTGGGGAAGACCAGGTTTGTAATATTCAATATTAATTTTAATCTTATAATCTACTACCGTTTATAAGGAGATTTTTGAAACATCAATAATGGCAATTTTCCAAATGTCTGATTTAAGACTCCAAGTATCGCAAGAGACGGAATGTGGCAAAGATGTTATTAATTATTGTGTTATGTGTTTTGTGTATTTTCTTATCGAAATAGATTATCTATAGTTTATACTTAGCTGCCACACAAGAAAAAGTAACATTATTTAAAAATGTTTCAGCTTCCTCTTTCGGTACGCGGACGACTCATTCACTTCAGCGTTTGTTTCAACTGTGGGAATCGACTTCAAGGTTAAAACTGTTTTCCGCCATGACAAACGCGTAAAACTACAGATATGGGTACGTATCGTTTGCTTTTTGATTATTATATAATATTTATTTTAGAAGCTTTCGTTGCATTTTTCACTATGAACATCTTAAAAGCTCTGATAAGCAGTTATGACTTTAATAAAGCGATACTATAGCCCTTTGTGATTTAGGCCGTTGCTACAGTTGACTTCTAATGAAAAATAGAATGAACTCCATAATGAAGATTAAATAACAAATATTTGAAATTTTAGGACACCGCTGGACAGGAACGGTATCGCACCATCACAACAGCCTATTATCGAGGTGCAATGGGCTTTATTTTAATGTACGACATAACTAATGAAGAAAGTTTCAACAGTGTCCAAGATTGGTAAGAGCATATTTTTTAACACGGTAAAAACAAATTTATAAAGATGCCGTTACACGTACATACGTTAACATACGTTTAAAGTTTATAAAGCGTGTAATGGCCCTGAAAAGAAGGCATTCACATTTGTTTTAGTAGATACAACAAATAAGATTTATAGAATGTTTGAGTAATCAAAATAGAAGTATTTAAAAACGTGTGGCTTATAACAATATTTAACTTTATAATAAGGCTTTGGAAAAGAAGGTAAAATAAATGTATTTTACAGGGTAACACAGATCAAAACATATTCTTGGGACAATGCACAAGTTATCCTAGTGGGTAACAAATGTGACATGGAGGAAGAACGCGTAGTGAGCGCTGAACGAGGAAGACAACTTGCCGAGCAACTTGGCGTTGAGTTCTATGAGACAAGTGCTAAAGAAAACATAAACGTAAAGGTAAAATCCTTTTGATTCTAGAGAATGATTAATTGTAAAGTCAACATCTCCTGAAGATGTACTTGTGTTGGAGCGAAATGTGCGTAAGAAGTACGTTGCTGAAGATTTGTTTGTATAAAAATTGAATTATTAACTACACCGTACTTAATAATTTCTTCACCGTACTTAGTAACGGTAGTTTGACGGCCGACTGGCGCAGTGGGCAGCGACCCTGCTTTCTGAGTCGTGGGTTTGATTCCCACAACTGGAAAATGTTTGTGTGATGAACATAATTGTTTTTCAGTGTCTGGGTGTTTATCTGTATATTATAAGTATTTATGTGTATCATATTCATAAAAATATTCATCAGCTATCTTGGTACCCATAACACAAGCTACGCTTACTTTGGGGCTAGATTGCGATGTGTGTATTGTCGTAGTATATTTATTTATTTATTTTCATTAACCAGTATTACGAATGAATGATTATAGTAATTCTAAATGATCTGGCTAATATAATTGAATATAGGAATAAAATATATTTGAAGATATGTACAGCGGATCCTGATAAAGATTAGGATAAAATGATCGATAGTGAATGATATGATATAGTTACTAGTATTTTAAAATTTAAAAAAATAAAATTTCTTAATAACACCTTTAACACATTTTAGACGGTGTTTGAGCGGCTGGTCGACATAATCTGCGATAAAATGTCGGAAAGCCTCGATTCAGAACCTGCTATGCTAGCAGGTGGTGGTCGTGGACAACGTCTTACGGAACAACCTCAAGGCAACAGCAACCCTAACTGCAACTGTTAATATGAGTCATTTTATTTCGGCAAAGATCATCTGTAAAAGAACTCCTTGATTATACTGGCACCAATAAAAGCCTGTCATTAACCAGCAGCACTGAAATCACACCATAACAAAACAAAGCACATTATGTTTGCATCTAAATGTTGTCCAGTATCTTCAAGCCTTTACAATACATTTTAAACAGAAATGTTCTACTTACAACTAACACAGTATAAAAAATTTCAATGGTTCCTCGTGATTCGCCAAGACCTTTGTTAATTTTTCGTATTTATATAAATTTTTGATGTCCCTAAATGTGTTTTCTTGATATTATAATGAACTTTCATTGGCATTGTTCCAGTTTAATTCATTATTAAAGTTAGAGAGTAATAATATCATTATATTGTTAAATCTGTGTAACAATAATGGTCATTTATGTATTAGTATTATTAATTTAGGTGTTAGCATATATTGCGAGCTGGAGTAGAGATCTGACAATTCTATACTTAATAGATGTTTATTCTAATTTAAGAATTTTTAAATATTTCGTTTCGCTTCTAGTGATAATTTTAAGCAACCGTGTTACGTGCAATTTAAGGTTATTTCTTTGTCATTCTTTTATGAGGTTCATGTACTACAACGACTTCTATTATAAGAGTTTTACTTAGGTTGTGCTAAAATAATTTGCGCATTTAACAGTTATTTCTGACATTTAGGATTGGGAAGGAAATAAACTTGTGGAATTTGGACCAAAGTCAACATTTTCAGGTTATTATACATATATTAGATTTTTTTTCGAAAAGCGCAAAATATTTTTAGGCATAATTTAACACTTGGTATACCTTATCTTATATTTTATTAAACTGGGATAATGTAAGGAATTCCTAAAGCGATGGATACAAAATTTTCTATTCCTTTACTACCTTTTTGCTATGAGAATCAATAAATAAGCAATGAAATTTTAATCCACTATTTGAAAGTCAATTCTTTACTCAAGTCGACTTAAATATAATAAAATTATCGAGGATAATAATTGATCTAATTTTTTCACTATTCAGTTAGGATATATGATACACAATGATACTTATCTAATAATAAATCAAATGGCAATAAAACACCAAACCAAAGTTCAACATCAAAATCGTAGAGAAATTCATGGGCCTACAAATAACAAAAAGATGCTGAAATGTACGTAAACTCTACCTTTACTTTACTTCTAAAAATCTCAGTTTTAAAGTTTTCTTATAGTGTCCCAGTTGTATAAAACACACATGTAATTAATTAGTTAATTTAATAGAAATTATTTTATCTTATTTTTAGCTTAAATAATTAATTAATTTTTCTTAACATGACATAGTGTAAGAGCTTGTACTTCTGACGTACCTAACTTCACATGAAAATTTGTGTATTATGCACAAATCGACTATGAGCTACTATTTATGATTAAAACAAAAGGTACTAGCCCTTGATCAACTTAAATAATGATGCACTTCATTGCTTCGTATTAGATGTCAAAATTTAACGTTATATTGTAATCTGTTGTCGTTCGAATTAAAAATATGACTTTACCTGTCAAATATAATAAATATACATACAATGTCATAGTATTTATAATAATAAATATGAAATATTTAAGCTTCAAAACAGATTTGGCTCGGCAAATGTAAATCAAGGATAACAATTGATATCTACATTGCTAATTAACGGAAATGTTTGTAAATATGTTTCACCAGTGTATAAAATAAACTGTATAGTATTATATCTACTTATTATAAAAGCGGTTTGTATTCTTGTTACCTACCTACTATGCTATGTAATTAATATAACGATAGGCATTTATTTAATCACTATCGTTTGATCATCAAGCGTCTACATTACCTATGTAACTGCTATGTCATCAGATCATTACAAATTATGTACTGTAGTGTACAATGTGTTTTAATCGCGTTGGACTATCGTTAGACTTATTGTGTAGAAGACATAGACAATACAATTTATATATTAAATTCTGTTCATATCTAAGCACATTATTTTTAGACTAAGTATGATTATGATTATATTTTATTTAAATCAGATTATCCTTTAAAAACGCATTGACATATTCAAAGTGAACATATACGTACTAATTTACTTATGATACCTTAAATTATAGTATCATTTGATGACTATATTCTGGAAAAGTTACGTAATCGATAAAGATATTTACTGTTTGTGAAATGAAAATTATTATACCACCAATAAATATAAATCTGTTATGTGTTCTATCTTTAGGCATAAAAATAGTTATGGAGTGTTAATGTAAAATAACATAAATTTGGCTGGATTACAATTCATGTCTTTTAAAAAAAATATATTAACTTAATGTGACATAGCAAAAACCGTCTCTGTATTATGTAGCGGGTTCTTAACCTTTAATTGAATTAATTAATGTCAATTTGAGGTGATTTATTGTTTATGCAGTCACTCAACTGTACTCTTTCAAGGTATTGTGTTTTGAGTCCCATTGAATGGATGCACGCAGGCTTATGGCCTTCGCACACCATAGCGACTTAACACCGACTGGGTGCCAAGTCTGCTATTACAATTAGGTCTCAACATGACATCATTGATAAAAAGTACTAATGAAAATTAAAAAAAAAAACCCTAAATACAGTTATTTTATGTGGAACAAATAGTAAAAGATTTTCATTGCAATCAGCGGGTCATTTTTACTTAAATAATTCGTTGTTCACAAAACTTTGGTAATCGAGCGAAAAGTAAGTACAACTTGATGAGGCACCTACGATGCAGGCTTCACTGTTGTGGGTACCAACGGGAATTGAATTGATTGTAGCGTAAAATTATTTTGTGTAATTAAACAATTGAAATGTGAGCTTTATTCTAAATAACAACAATTGAAGTTTATGTGCCAGTAGTAGTGTGACTGCTGGACGACGAGATAACCGCTGAGTCACACACTAAGACGTTCCCCTAAGCGATTCAGTGTTCCGGTGTGATGTCACGTAGAAACCGATTAGGGGTATGACTACCATACTCCCTAAACGGTTAGCCCACTAAAATCTTAGACTGCATCATCACTTACCACAAGGTAAGATTGCAGTCAAGGGCTAACTTATAGTAAAAAAAACCACTTAAACTACACTGACACGGGAAATACAATTCGCATTTCAATGCTTGCATTTGAGTAGAGTTAATGCCGAGTTGGTGTCTACTTGGTGTTGATTTGATATAGTGAGCGAGAGTCATTAGCAATTCTGTAAGGGTGCAGTCAGGGGAAATATGAATTGATGTAGTGGTAATTATCTAGCAATGTGTGGGTCTTACGAGTAGAAAGGCATGAAACGGCATATCGTAGTGAATGGCTTTAGGTAGAATTATCTTCGCGAATTGCATTAGAGGGAAAACAGTTTACGTATATTGTTTAATTTATCTAAATTATCATAAATATAAAATAAATTGATACCAAATACATTATTTACAGTTAGAAATTGTTCTGTTGATTATTTCAAATTGTATTTAAATGATTTAATTATTGTTATGTAAATTGTTTCCCTCCTTGCCATCTGAATCTTCAGATTTTAAATCTGTTAAAGTAAATTCTAAACATTCCGACTATAATATTGTGAATTTATTTATGTATCCTTTTTACTGTTTTACTTTAAAACTTATTGCTTCTAACTAAAAGCAGAAATATTAATCGTTTAGATGTATTAATAAATGTACGTTATTATATTTGTTGTGCGTTAATAAAGAAATTATTTAAAATATAACGCCGTGTAAAAGATTTATGTTCATAATTATTTACGTATATGTTTAATCCATCAGTAAAATTAATGATCTCCTTTTTATTTTATTATGGGGCATGGGGCCATCTTTCTCATAGCAGAGAACGACTTTTAGCTTCGACCCTCGACCTATACTTCAATGCAGTTGGGTAGGTTGGTTTTATAAAACAGAGGAAGGTAATATTTTTATCAGTTCTGTATTTCATATTCTAACTTTTATATAATTTATAAGAAAGCCTCAAGAACTGAAAATGCAGGATAAATACAACTTTAATGAGATCTACTTATTGCTTTTTTCTACTTTTACATTTGACACTATTTTGTTTTTTTTTCCGTTTGGCACTGGTTATAATAAGTATAACTTATAACGTTTCCATGATGCTAGCATCTACCTTGTATAACTTGAGAAAGCTTTTAATGACTTTTAGAGATCCGATGAATTAATATACTTTTCTTGCTGTTTACTTGATCTTGCTGGATTTAAAAAAAAAAAAAAAAAATTAACGAAACATGTTGAGGGTGGGTGAGCCGGGCAACAGCTTGTTAAACAACACATTAAATCAAGATCTTTCTTTGTTTCAATCGACTTTCAAAAAAGGCCTAGTGAGGACACTTTTAAGTACCTACTGATGTGTTGACGCAGAGAAACTTCATGCATAGATGTTCCATCGCGCTCCAATTGAGTTGACTTCTAACGAGGTCCATAGTTAGGTACCGTTACTACGTTTCAGAGCCAAATCTAGGCATCTGTCCTGTCAACGGAATTCCTCTCCTCGCTTTTATCATAATCTTGCTATATGCTATAGTCAAGGATGGCAAGGCTGCAGGGAACTAGGTTGTGTCTATCATGACGTGTCGTCCGTACAGAGTTTTACGTATTAAAGACCACGACGGGTAGGCGCTCAGGTTATCACATGGCTAGACTTTTTGCACTGGCTCTGCTGCTCGTTGACACCAGCCTATGCTGTTTTTTCGATCTAGCCAATTTGAAGTGGTTAAACTGCTACTTGTCAACCGTCAGAGTCTCTTCGGGGCAATGTAAACTACAGATTGCATCACGGAAGGGTGAGTTCGCCTATTAGGAAGGCTGATTCTCTGATCATCCAATAGTCATTATATGATATCTTCCGTTATTTTAACAAGGTGTAAGGTTTTGCTATACACTTTATAGTATTTAAAAATAGACGGGAAATAACAGCAGAGTAGTTATTCCGTTTTTTATCACGCTCTGAAATGTCATCTCAGTTGAAGTGTGATAAAAAACATAAATTTATAACATTGCAAAAGTTTCACATCATTCCACATTTATTTGTAAATCTCTTATGTTTAAATCTTTGTGGTTATGGATAATTTATAGATTTCTATGAATCTTTTATATAGATTTCTATGAATCTTTTATATAATCTTTTATATATAATAATCGATTTTTTGAAATCTGCTAGAATCATGCAAATTATCAAAGTGACCTATGATAAATTAGCGTCCCTACATACATTAACCATACGCGTCAAATTTCTGAACCTCCTAATGCACTGTAAAAACTTAAAGAATATGGATTTGAATTCAGGTAAATATATATCCCGAATCAAAGTAAGTATGTGTTTAAAGTAACTATTGCTCCCGTGGGCGTAGCTGATTGTTGTACCAGTAGACGAGTCACGACTTGCTATCGATTCGGAAACGATAACGATCGAGGAGGTGTAATGGGCTAATGGGTCAAGGATGTTGCTAATGTTAGTATATCTATGCAATGTGCGACGATATAATGTAGTAGTCGTTGCGTCACGTCCGATCGATAAATATGTTAACTCACTTTAAAAATTATTTGTACCCCTGCGTTTTGGCTACTACATAATTTTTTTTCGTACCAACAAGTACTAATAGTTCTAATACTTTCTTAGTAGGGCCAGCCATGTAAAAATATAGTAGATAGTATAGATTTAGTATGGAAATTAAACTTAATAAATATAAAGGTTTAAATATAGTTAACTAAACAACTTTATATATACGTAAAATATTAGTTTAAAAGGCATAATTTTAATATATAGATGTTTACAGTTATTAATTTAGCTGAACGTTAGTTTTTGATTTAAAAAAAAATTATACATGCAACAAAAAAAAAAAGTGGTAATCAACTTTTACAACTGCCATAATTAAAAAAACATACACAAGGATTAAATTGAATTGAATTATTGTACCTCAATGAGGCTAAAGTTTAAAATGCGGTGGAAAAAAGATTTGTGAAAAAGTTCGATCTTTGTTAACAAATATATATTATATATATTATGACGAAGACGAAGATATATTTTAAACGTTGATCGGTATCAACGTTTAAAATATATTACTTATTGATCGAAGCGGTGAACGCTTGATAGATGACAAACTTGTGATTATCACTTGAATGCATGTTATTATATAATCACATGTGTTACACGATGAACCTTTAAGTTTAATTTGCTATAAATAAATTAAATAAAATCCATGGATGGACGTCGAATCCTTATTAATAAATTTATGATAACATTGCCTCTAATGAACCCAATAACGAAATTATAAACTTACAGAAAACAAAATGTACTTTAAGTTCTCATTATAAAGCAACCAGTAATCTCTTAGCCTCTAGCTTAAAATGACCGCAATATATCGCCTAAAGCTTACTAACAAGAGTTATGCCAACCATTAATCTGAGATACGAGCATTAAGAAACAATGTATTAGGGATCCTAACCTAATAATTTGTTCTATTACGTTGAAACAGTAAAATAGAAGCATTTAATTGATATATCATGTAACATTTTTACTTTTTACATAATTTATTGAATAAATAGATTTCTTAATTGTCTTAATGTCCGTGCAAGACGTTCACGATTAGAAGCTAACGTACAAAAAGTGAAACGAGCAAGCGGATACCGAATGTTTACCCAATGTAGCTAGTCGACGCGACGTAAGACATTGCATTAACCTCTACTTGAACAATCTACTATTGATGTAAATGAATAAGTGTACAGAGCTTAGAGCCTAACGGTTTATGAACATAGAACAAACAGAAGAATAACGAGTCAACGACACATTAATGCTCAAGTTAAAAGAACACCAATCGTTCGCAAAAGGGTAACCTACTGCTGAATTTACAGAGGATTACGGTATTTTCGGTATACTCGTAAAAAGTCGTCCTGACCAGTATATGTCGATAGATTTATATTATATAACTTCGACATAACGCTATCCCTACGCTATCAGGTCCAATATACTTAGTTTATGAGCATTCTAAGATATGACGCCGATCTAGTTGTTAGGTTATTTTTGTACAACGTTATTTTACCACATTAATTCAGTAAATTGATACTACTTTTCGTATTCGCATACGATTTTCACCGTACTGCACGCCTGCAGAATAATAAAGTTCACTGTTCCCGCCCGTTATACCAGCGCCCTCTTTTATTTATTTTATGGCGCCCTCTGTACGAAATATTCGTGGACGAAGCATTTAGATTTGCGTTCAGACAGTCAACGTACAAAATGTGGTGTCGTAAATTACCATTTTAACTCTAGATGGCTCTGTACTTCAATAAAATATGACGCGACCGAGTTAAACTAGCTGTTGAACGTTGCTTAGACCGAGTTCGTTGCAGTGTCTAAAAATCCCATGGCAACCGATTTTTCGGGATTAAAAGTATTCTATATTCCAGGATGCAAGTTTCATCCAATGTTTCATCTAATGCCCAAGATCGGTGCGGTGGCTGAATCGAGCAAAGATAAAAAACAAACAGATTCACTCCTGCATTTATTATATTAGGTATTATCGTGGATAAAATGGGCGAAAATTTAATGGAGTATATCGTATGGGAAAATAGTTGCGCTTGGTTTATTTGAATCTTTTTGAAATAATGGTACGCTCTGTTTATGGTGCTCAAAATAATTATCATCTTCATCATCATATAATCTGGCCCACAACAGAGCACGGGTCTCCTCCCACAATGAGAAGGGGTTAAGGCCGCAGTCCACCACACTGGCCCAGTGCAAATTGGTGGACTCCACACATCTTTGAGAGCATTATGTAGAACTCACAGGCATGCAGGTTTGACATGACATTTTAATTGCTTAAAACGTACGTAACTTGGAAAAGTTAGAGGTGCGTGCTATGAATAAAATGGTGTCAATTAGGAGGTAAGGATGTATTTTTCATCAGGAAACCGTTTATTGTGGTCATTGATGAATTAAATTAATTATTTTAAATCATATATTAAATGGGAAATTCGGTTAATTTCTTAAAAACTCTATTACTATATCACTAAACAAAGACACTTAAAAAATAGCGAGAAAATGTAAATAGGGATGGGTTTGTTATGCTCTCATTTATCATCAAGTGTTGTCGTGTAAAATCGGCAGAATTTTTATATAGATAAATATACTATACTACGACAATACACACATCGCCACCAAGCCCCAAAGTAAGCGTAGCTTGTGTTATGGGTACTAAGATGACTGATGAATATTTTTATGAATTATATATACATAAATACTTAGAAAATACATATAAACACCCAGACACTGAAAAACACTTAATGCTCATCACACAAACATTTTCCAGTTGTGGGAATCGAACCCACGGACTCAGAAAGCAGGGTCGCTGCCCACTGCGCCAGTCGTCCGTCAGATAAGAACATATACCTTTGACGTTGGAGATTACAAGCGTGCACATGTATTCCATTGTTACCAACTTATTATGGTTGTGTTGTGAAAGCGTTCTCGGGGTTTTCATACCAGGCCAAGATTTGAAACCCGTTGAGTTTAACCTATGGTTAAGGAGTCATGTATAACCACGCTTCTCCGTGGTGCAGTTTTTTTCATCGTACAGAAACGCTGAATCGTTCGATTTCATATCTTTGTCAGTAGTGTGGTAATTAGCCATGGCCGAAACCTCCAGACCAGACAAGAGAATATTCATAAATTATATGAATGACAAAACTGCCTCTGCCCACTTTTAAGTACGCAGTGCTCACCACTAAACAAGGATGGTTGAAAAAGGTTGTTATATATAATTTTTTATACATACTAAAACTTACTACCTTTATGTTATCAGATATCTTTAGCACCGTAAATCTGACGAACTTCGGCAAGGTACACCAGAGACACGCTATGGGATGATGGAGCCATTTGAGGTGTACGCGCTTAATAAGCGGCTGCGGGGTTGACTGGAATACGAAGAATGAGTACTTCTTGTTTGTCCGAAGTGCTGGAAATTAACTACAGCAAAAACATTGGATAAAAGCGTTACTCTGCGGAAGTCCATGATAAACACTGTACTCAGTATTAATTGTACATCATTTATTATTATTAGTTAAATATATGTGACATTTTTAACAATAAGATAAATATTTTTATAAGTAAAATTATTCCACGTTTATTAGGATTATAAATTATATTTTTTTAACTGTTGATTTTTTTGTGGGTTTTAGCTTAGAAAAAAAATATTATTATTTATATTTAGATCTAACTATAGTTATAACCTGCCTTAATGTACCTATTAACAATAAATAAATTAAATAATATGTAAAAAAATAATTATATACATTCAGATAACATAAATCCGAATTATCCGGACATATCTATACGAATTTATTTTATTCTTATTAACGAAAAACTTTCGTTTCACAACTTTTTTTTTTTATCAAATAAAATATTAACGCATTGACGACCATTATATGCGTTTCAGAACAAGGTCTCGCTTTACTGAAAAAAGTTATTGACATATTAGCATCCTCTGGAGATGTTGTCTTTACAAAGAAAAGCTTAAAATCTTCTTTTTGTGTTCAATCTTCTTTAACTCTTCCATTTACTTTCGGCATTATGTGGTGCTACTTATTACATCTGAACTCATTTCGATATAAAATCGGTGAATTAACATTTTCTGTACAATCTTGGCGGTGGCACCAGTCATCAGTTGACATTCAGACAAAACATACGGAGCGTTTTTCAGGCATCGGTGTTTCCTGAACTTGAATGCCTTCAAGGCAAGTATTTTCTGGGCAAACCAGCCCCAACTTAGATCGCATCACCGCTTTCTATCAGGCATGATAGTGATCAAGCGCAAGCTTATAGTATTAAACAAGGGCTGAAAAAAAATTTACATCATGCAGACAAATACGAAGACAGTAAGCATTGGTCACCCGTAAAACATCCGTGCTACATTACTCATTAAATTATTCGAAAAAAGTGTAGGTACTTAGTACTTAACAATTCAAATGAAATTTTAATTTGTATGCAAATTGTATGCAAGATAGAATTTACAGCAGAACAAGCGATACTTCACGCGGCTAAGAGCAGATTATAGCACGTTCGAGAATGTTCGATGAGTTTTGATGCGTTCTAAAGCGATTACAGAGGATTGGCTGTAGGAAATCAGGAAATGCAGAATTTGATGGTACTAAACTACTCAAACCTTGTTTTTAATTGTCTCACAATAAATTAAAAGGTTTTATTACATTTCAATGGTTTACAACTAATTAGTAAATTATTCTACGCCTTAATAATTATTCCGAGAGAAAATATTACTGGTAATCTTAAAACTGTGCTGCTAACTTGTAATGTTGCTGAAATTAAAATAGTATAAAAACATGGTGAGATTAAAACTGTACTACATATTTAATAGTAAAATTCTTGAAATTAAAACAGTACAGAAACACGGTGCCGTATACTGAAGTTTATTCAAAACATTTATCTGTAAAAGCAGATTGATATCGTTCGTAGACGCTATCGACAAGATTAAAGAAAATGGCACAGAGAGTTTTGGGTTTGAGTCGAGTGGTTACCCCACTTTTGTTCAGGCCCCGGTCTATCCAAATATGCTCCAGCATGCTGTTTCGGTTTTTACGCTAGGTGGGCGCTGAACTTGAATGTAATTGAACTTAAAATCTATTTAAAGAAATTGTGATTCCAAATAAACTGTTCTGTTTTTATAATTAAAAAATTGTATTGTATTGTGGTATTTGTAATGTTGAAATAACCATTTACATACAATTCTCCTATTCGGGTTGGAACACTTAAAATAACTTTCAACGTTACGTTGCAATAATTAATTAATCATTAAATTGCTGTTATAAATATCCCGACCCGCAACTCACAGGAAAAAAGATATCTACACCCCCATTCTATGTATCTATATTATGGTGTTCTGTACTTCTTCTTCTCCTCCCTCTGCCTCTCCCTCGTCGTCTATTGTGATGAGTCTGTGTATGATTTCGGTAAGATCTATGTATTATATTATTATTATTATATAATATGTTTGGATTATATTATTATAATAACACATGAAATACTAAATTAATCTTATCCATTAAATTAATTTATATTGAGATTGAGTGATAATACATTTTGTGCGGGTAATGGAATGAATGACCTCTTTTTAGGTTTTATTTTTGTTCTTTACTGAAAACCCATTCCGATAATACACCTGATATAATATTAAGAGGCATCTTTGTAAGCGCAGAATTAATTAATTACGAGAAGAAGCTACCTCTTTATTTTATTTCGGTACAAATGATATGAAAATTTACTAAACGTAATAATAATAATTTTAAAAAGGGTCTGAACTTAAAAATATATTAACGTAAATGTCATGATTTATAATTTAATACGTAACAATACAGGATGTAGGATAAAACTTTATTTTAGTATATGTATCATAAACAATGTAGTTAGCATAGTATGACAGCTTTTTTTAACTGAGTGTTTTTTTTTTTAAATATATAGACAAGTGCTTGACTGCAATCACACCTGATGGTAAGTGATGATGCAGCCTAAGATGAAGCGCGCTTGCCTAGAAGATGCCTATTCACTTTTGATTTGAAGGTACCCAAATTATACGTATCGGGGAAGACGGAAGATGGGAGGGCATTCTAGGCCTTGTTACCTAAATTCAAAGGCGTTCGGCCAGGCGCTGTGTAGGAGACCAACTATTTCAGAACTACTAACCGAATATCCT